>NC_136314.1:5408789-6008789 GCF_964198595.1 Lampetra fluviatilis
CAGACCACGACCATTGGCATCATCAGTCATGTATTATGTACACCGCGCCTCCTACTTCGCAGGACACCTTGAGGAGCCAGGATAAAGGTGCGTTTCAGATGATGAATCGGTAAGAAAGCGATTCCAGACCAAATACTCGCCTCCTTCTCACCGTCATATCGCTACCACCACCGTTGCTGTTCTCTTGTAAGTTCCCCCACACGTGTGGAGGACTCGGTCTCATCCACCATCACTACGTGTACACTGTGCAACCACCACCACACTCATCCACTGAATTAAGCACTCACTCACCCCATCATTCACGCACTCATTCACCCACTCGCTCACCACACTGCAGGTCAAGACACTTTAGAGTTCTTCTTCACTCGCACGTATCCACCCTCTCGTCGCCTCTTGACCACAATTCTTATAACCTTGCTCAACTTAAGAAACGTTTCGAGTCGTATCTATTACAACTTAAACAGTGCTGTTTGTTGCTGGCGGCTTGGCATCTTGGGCATTTGGGCCTGTGCTCAGTATCCGCGATGAAATCAAGTTAAAACCACGATGTTCAAAAACGATGGAGTAGACAGAGAACAGACACAACAACGCCACTGCCACCGTGGCCATCGAAATCACTCAAAGGGCCGCAACTCTTGCCTCGGAAGCCGCTGTGGAAAACGGCAAATGTCCCCGTCAATCGGCTCAGAAAGAACAGCAGGGACAACTCTCGGCTCACAGCAATGTCCCAAACGAAGGTTCGATAGCGAATCCCAGCGCTTAACCAGTCGCGTGATGCCGACGACCTCCCCCCATCGGAAACAAGGGAGCACGCGAAGCCATTGAATCCGCAGGAGTCGCGGTGGTGACAGAACCGGTCGCCACCTCCACAAGTGGTAAGATCTCATGAAGCCTGACTGCGAAAAAGCGACTGCGGAGACCTCAACAAAACCGTGGAGCTCATTGCGAACAGCGGAGCTCATTGCGAACCGTGTTAGACACGGGTCATTATCACACCGATGACGCCTTCTGCGGTCTAGAAATATCTTTTGTACCCGTAGTGCTATCGCTCATCTCGTAGTGGGTGGTGGACCATCATCCGTTTCAATCGGTCTCGCACTTTTCCGTCTCACGAGTTTCTCATCATCTCGGGAGACGAGTGCGAGAATTGATTTACAACAGGACGAAGAGATCTGAAACTGGACTCAGAGACGATGTTTTCACGACTCACTTCCCACATTTTCTCTACTCCAGCATTACCCCTCCGGGAGTGTTTTTTATTTTTTCCGCAACGTGGTCTGTTGCCTTTTCTCCGATTTGGTTGTTATTGTTTGGTAACCCATGTCACTCTGTAAATTACACTCAGCCTGGTCTATCTGACTTCTTACTGATTATACGAAATAAGCAAACAACAATAACTGCGGTCAGCTTCATGTTCGATCCATTTCCATCTTGGTACGCACATTGACGGGGCGGCAGGCGGTGTTCAAGTTGTGATCATGCGACAGGCAGTGGGTCATGTGACCGTACCTGCCAAGCAGTAGCGGCAATGCCCTCCGGCAAGCAACATCCTCGCTGTCCGCCTGCTCACGCAGCTGCCCGCACGCCGGTCCGGTCAGCTTCCAACCCACGGTTCGCCTCGGTGCCAGCGCAGGGCAGCGCAGGGCAGCCGGTCACGTGGCTAGAAGAGTCCGAGTCCGGTGCGTGGCGGGCACCACGGTGGCGCCGTGGCGCTGCTGCCTGGCAAACCACGGCTTCCTAGGTCCTCAGCGTTGATTGGCGAGCGAGTGCCAAGCCCACCTCGTCGCTCCTTATGAATCTCTCACCTCCCGCCTCTACAGCCAGAGGCCGCCCTGGGTGTCCGCCACCCAACCCACACGGCGCCTCGGGTACCCGCAAGTCACCGCTCGTCTTACGCGCCAGAGCGAGGCTGGCACGCTCGGCACGGCGCACCTGAATAGCGACCGTGGGGGGCGCGAGCCCGTCTGCGTGTGTGCAAGTCGCCGGTACAGGCAGTGCTGCCAGAATGTGGCCGTAACCTGAGCCCAGGGCTGCTTAAACTGGTCAGTGCTGGGTAAGAGATCAGGTCCGAAGAGGAGGAGGAGGATGACGATGAAAAGGGAAAAGGTCACGGCTAAGTCCTTGGAACGGCCAGGGTCTTTGGCGGGCGATGCCCGATCACCGCCACGGCCGCTAAGCGCATACTGCTGCTGGTGGCGACTGCTCGACTTTGCGGTGCACGTGGGGGGGATACACGCGGGATACACGCGGGGATGAGCCCGGCCCAGAGCTCATCTCTCGCCTCGCCGCTGCCTGGCAACAACGTGTCCGCCGGGCCCTGCCTCCCTGCCTGCCTCCCTCCCCGCACACTCCCGCTTCAATTCTGCAGCTGCAGTAGCAGCAGCAGATGTGTAGCGCTAGGCTTGCCGTGAAATACACAGGAAGCAAAAATACTTAAAAGCAGTAACAAGGAATGACACATTATTTACAAGAGTGTGAATACTACATCCTACAAAGATGTTTTCAAATGGACTTTAAAACAGCAGAACGCCTCCCATACAGACCTGAACAGCTCATTCTCCAGTTGAGGAGCGAATGCTCTGCCACTTGCATTCTCTCTGCCCCACTGGGAAACCGAGCTCATACGGTGACATAGCGCAGGGCAGTATCGTCTTATCGCAGAACCAGAATGATTAACCTTGAAGTGGTGGTCGCAGCGGAAACTCTCCGCGTTTCGGCGGCTGCCCGTGTGAGTTAATGTCAGTCGGGCACGGAAGGTCAGTGGCATTGGCGTAGGAGGAAGGGGCCTGGAGCATCCAGGCTAGAGGCTGGAGCACCGTCACTCGGGGGATCACTCGCCGACAGCTCCACCTCCCTCTCCAATCCGGCCGCAGCGTCAACCACTCCAGCCTGCTGATGCTAACAGGATGATGGGATAATGCTGAGGTACCAAACAAACATGCGCCTCGTTGTTGACCTCGCGGAAGAACGTCCAGGCCTAAAACCACCCGGAAACAAAACCACAGTGGGGAGCGGTAGCGCAGCGGGTTGCATGTTGCGCAACATACACGGCCACCCGAGTTCGATTCCCACTCATGGCCAACACCAGCGACGACGATGTTTACCGGTCCTGGACCTCCCCCCGAGGTCAATTCGCAACCGGGCAGGATGTTGCCCACCCATGTCGACCTTCACAGGTGCTACTCGCGAACACCACTTGCCCCAACAGTCTGTTAAAGGCCGCCAGGGGTGGGGGGGGGTCTCTGTCAATGCCTCAGGAAGATGAGAAATAACTGGGGCTGTTAAAGGGCAACCGGTCAGTGGAAATTTCGGAATGAATAAATGCGCCAATTGAACCGCACAGCGGCCATAGTATGTTTGGCCATCGTTTCTCAGTCAAAATGTAGCGGTGCACATGGCCTACTCTTCCTTGCTGACGAGACGTCTTGAAAGAGGTGGGAGTACCAACACTTTACCCTCCACACACGACCCGCGGCAAAATGGTAACAGGTTGTTACCGATTTTCTGCCCATTCGGTTACCAGTTAATGCAAAAGATTATGCTTTAACATCGCGAGGAACGACACAGAATGTGACTGCGAAACCCTCGCACAGGCTATCGACCGCGCTGCCAATTGAATGGCCACATCTCACACCTCACACTGAGCCACTCCAATATCCATCCGTTAACGTCATCGGCCACAATGAATCCACTGCTGGATGAAGGCCTCTCGCGATCGTGCGACGTGATGATAGAGCCCAGCGCCCGCACACGGACCCCATGTCACCGCTCCATTTCCCCGCTCGACCTCCTCCCGGACGCATTCCGTTCCTGAGCTGCCACTCCGACGTTGTTCTTGACCACCGGCCACCATTATGACACAATTTACCTCAGAATAAGAATCTGTATTTATATTGGAGAGGAATCAGATCATCTATAAAGCTCTTTTTCACAGATGTTCAGTCAGGGCAGGTCAAAACGTTACGACAAACAATACAAAAACACGAAAGGAGTGCAAGGTCCAGGAAAAGTAAACAAATCACTTAAAATATAAATATACAAATTAAACTAAACTATTTTGTATCTCACCAGGTAAAGCCCACTGAGATATTAAACTTACATTTGAAGTTTTCGTGACTGCAAGGATTCATAATCTTTGGTTTTTTCGGTAAAGTCACGTGGGTAAACAATAAAAATAAATTCTTATTTTATTTAATTTACCGAAAAAACCAAAGAGTATATTAAACTTAAGTTTCAGAAGCGACTTGGCCACAAATGATAGTTCGGTTTCAGTTCAGTTTATTTATAATTACCCTGTGAGCCAATCATCTCTGAAATCTGGTTTCAACATAAAGTCTTATCACGTGGAAATGTATTGCTGACATCGCCCCATCTACGCGGTTCTCTTTCGGCCCCCCACTAGAAGTCCGAGCCCGTTTATCCCCCTCGTTGATTAACGTCGCACTCTACAGGTGAACTCTACAGGTGAACTCTACAGGTGAACTCTACAGGTGAACTCTACAGGTGCACTCTACAGGTGAACTCTACAGGTGCACTCTACAGGTGAACTTGAAGCCAATCACCGCTGTGGCTCCTGACGCCCGACGCGGGCACTTGAACACGCGTCTCGCCACCATTCTACACTACAACCCAACACCACTCACCACCAACACTACACCTCCTGACCACTACCACTCACCACCACCACTACACCTCCTCACCACCACCACTACACCTCCTCACCACCACCACCACTACCACTCACCACCAACACTACACCTCCTGACCACTACCACTCACCAACACTCACCACCTCGTCCCCGACTCTGACCCTCACCTGTCACACCTGTCGCACCTGGCTGCACAGGTGACGGCGCGGCCCGAGAGGGCGCTAACGAGGCCGACACAACTACACCCCCACCCTCCAACCCCCTCCCCCACTCGACCCGTTACTTGAGACGTCTCTACCGCTCGCCGCAGTTGTCGCGGAATCTTGTCGATGATCGTCGACGCGATGGCTGCGACGATGCCAACGCGGCTGCTCACAGCGCTCACCCCCCCCCACCCCCCTCGGGGCGAGCGATGCGCTTCACCGCCACCGCGATTTGGAGCGGCTGCTCACGGCACCCACCAAACCACCACCTCCATTCGCTCCCTCACGAAGCTCACCAACCACCTCACCCAACACCCACCACCGATACGCAACGCTCACCAACCCCTCACCGACTCATCCACCTTGAGCCGCGCTCACCACGGCGCTCACCACGGCGCTCACCAGGGCGCTCACCAGGGCGAGTGGGAGGGAGCGTGAACCAAGCGGACGCCTCGGCAACTCAGAATCTCGGCACAGCCCCCACTCGGCTCACCGTGGCGGCGGTGGTGGTCGTAGGCCTCTCGGTCTCTCTTCGAAGCCTTCGTTGTTTCCTAGGCGCCGCTGCGGCTCGACCCTGACCCTTGCAGGCTGTGGTGGAAGGGGGGTAGGGGGTAGCGACCCTCCCCTCCCCTTCTTCGTTTCCTCTCCTACCGACTGCCCCTCTCCCCCTCGTCTCTCGCCTCCTCCAAACCTCGATCGGCGAGGAGAGAGACGCGGGGCAATGGCCAGGATCTCAGATTCCACTCAACGTGAGATGAGCCTCATTGCTCTGGGAGTAACTGCGCGCGCACTTTCGTACGCAGTAACTATCGTTATACTATGTATGTATACACGAAGGTAAAACCAGAGTCGTGTTTACCACCACATACGCGTGTGTGTGTACCACCACACACGCGTGTGTAGTAAATGTTAATAGCGGTGGCCCTGGTGGCGTTGACTCTTGACGCCGGCCGCTGTCGCGACGCGCTCCCGAAAAGCGCCACTCGAGTGGCGCGCAGTGCGCTGCGCAGACGATGCAATTGGACATTGGGGCAGCGAAATCGATCATTATCCACGCGTGCTCCGTTAATGATGCGTGGACGCAGTAAATTCATTACAGTTCATAATTATAATTAATGATTTTGCTGGCGGTGGGTTGGATTCGCGGTCCGGTGTTTTGAGAAAGTTGCGCCGTGATTTATAACGGCGAGAAAAGCCACTTCAGCAAAGTGCCGTAAAATCCAAATAGCTGTCAACCCACACGGTTTACCCCGCGTTCTTGTACAGGGAAATCTAGTTTTCAGGTCCATACGGCGTACAGCCGTCTCAATACGGGGGAAACAATCTTTGTTTTGTTTGTGTTTCTCTCTTGCGATGGGACTTTTTATGATGCACGTTGAGTTTTATAAGGGCACGGGGTGACCAAGATGGTCTGGAATTGGTCTGTAACAAGGTAGGGCACTGATAGGGGGTTGGGCAGGTGTGTTCAACATCTTTGTAAATTTGTCATCAATAAAACAAATGCACTCAAATAAACACACACGGGCGCGCAAGTCGTGGTGAATATCTCATGAATAACGAACAGTAAATAACAATAATACTGTCAAAATATTTACGTAAAAAAACCAAAGCCAAGAAACCAACTCACGACAACCCACGGACACCACCTCGCATTTCCGCCGTGGCCACACGGTGGTGCCAAGGCCGCGTGGCCACCATAGGTCGCGTGTCTCGTCGACAGTGCCCGACTAAGCGAGTGCGGGGCCAGTAGCATATGTTATGAAGGGGCCCAAAATAAAATAAAAACACATTAAAACATATACATTTTTTACTTGCATAGTAAAGTAATTTATTTTATTAGCTATACAGCCAGATAATACGACAAATCGCTAACCTGAAACACCCAGTCGTTCATAACAGTTGAAGGCAGTATAGTACTATAGTAATAGAGCAAGCGCAGAATCACTGAACCGGAATTGATAGCTTGAGAGCATTTAGCGCAAAACCCTTGAACGTGCGGGGCCTGTAGCGTGTGTAGCTACTTTTGCTACGAAGATAATCGGGCACTGCTCGTCGACGAGCGATGGTGATGAATGAAGGCTGCCCTCATTCCGCTTCGACCACCCCCTCCCCACCAAATTTGCCGGCAGGATCGAGGCGCTTTTCCCGGACCGTGGTGAAATTGACGGCACGGTTCGCTGCGAGGCGACCCGAATTTCCGTCGAAGCCGACAACTAGGCATCCTATGCTTTCAGTAAACTTGAGAAACAATGTACAGCACTGTATGCACTAAAATACCTTTACTATTAAGTGGACAAAAACACTTTTAATTACATTTAGTATTGATAGCGAAGTCCAGACAACGTTGACGATGTTGTTAGGGGAGGGAGGGTTAGACAATCGAGCAACTCTTCTCTCTCAAGACAAAAAACCTTTCCTTGCCGTCTTTACGTTCCGCTCACCTTCACCACCAGCTCGACCCTTACGGTCCATGATGAAGGGCAACCTGTCGTGGTATTGTGCGGCAATTGCAGTGCACTTTCACCAAGTGTAAAGGTATAAAGGACAGCACTGCGGCGAGGGATCGCTGTACTTTATGGAGAGGGGAGGGGGGAGAGGGGAGGGGGGAGGGGGAAGAGGGGAGGGGGAAGAGGGGAGGGGGGAGAGGGAAGAGGTTCAGGGGGGAGGGGTTCAGAGTGGGGGTGGCCACACGGGAGAGACTAACGGGCAGCTGGGGCTGGTGATGTTTACACACCGTACCAGGTCCTCGATTTAGGGGATGCCCAGGACTGGTTCAAATACTCACCGCTGTTATTGGTCGTGAGCTGGAATTGAACCCGGGTCGTCCAGTGGGTTCGTAGCGTGGCACGCTAACCATTGTACCACCGATACGAACCACCCACACCCCGTCACAAGTGCTCCCCTCCACTGATCACCCCTCCCCACTCGCGCCGCCCCCCTCCAGCCCCAGCAGCTCCATCGTGCGCAGGAAGTATGGCGGGGCTGGCGCCCGGATGATGTCACCCCCAAACCAGTTGGCCCAGGGGCCCTCGGTGGGCCATGCGCCCTCCTGGGCGGGGCCGTAGCGCGGCAGGTGCATCGCGGCCAGGTGCAGGTGGAGCGGCAGGCGGTGGACCTGTGGCTGGGACACGTGCATCCTGCACAGGACTTCTTCGTCTAGAACCTGCGGCGCAAGGAGGCAGGGGGTGGGCACAACACCGGCCGGCACAGCAGCGTTAAGCACTCCGGTCGGTTTTCCACGGTGGGAACGCTGGGAAACGTCTCGTGGTGCATGCTGGGAGGTGTGTCTCCAGGTGCATGCTGGGAGGCGTATTTCGCGGTGCCTGCTGGGTACCTGAGTCCGGGGCAGGGCGGTCTCCGGGGCGACGGGCACGCGAACGCCCAGCACACGTCCGACACGCCCGCTGTACACGTGGTCGCCCACGGCAACGCACAGTGCCATGGTGAGGTGCACGCGCAGCTGGTCCCGGAACGCTACGTGCACGCCGAGCGGAGCACCGGGCGGTTAGAACGCAGCGAGGTGGTGCAGAGGGGAGCACGGGTGCATCTGCCAGTCCTCTCAGCCAGTCAACTCATGGCACCTGGGTCTGTCCCGTGACCTCCTGCCAGAAGTGAGCATTTTACACTTCATGTAGCCCCAAAACGCACCTAGCCTGGTGCAGGCGCTGTGGCAACGTCTCTACGACTTAGTGGTGAATGGCGGCTCTCGATGCTGTTGAGCATGTTAGTGTGGGTGGAGCGATGGTGGCGTAATGTTAGCGCACTGCGCTCTGAACCCGGAGACCCAAATTGAATTCCCGCTCATGGCCAACACCGGTGACCAATATTTGAACCGGTCCTGGGCCTAACTCCTCATGTGCTGTGCCGGCCATCATAGGTGCTTGGTAACAGCACTTGCCTAAGCTGTTGAGGCTATGCGAGGGGGGGGGGGTATTTTTCTGTGTGTGCAGGCGGTGTGTACCGGTAACAGGCCGCAACTCCACAAGCGCGCAGTCAGCCGCAGAGCACAGCACGCGGTAGCGCGTCAGCGCTTTCTTCACCTCCCGCCTCGTCAGACTGGCCTTGGTTGGGTGTGGGACTGGAACAACCTACTCGCAAGACACATCGACACTCGCTTGCTCGACCGCCTGCTCGCTCGCCTGCTTCCCCACCCGCCCGCCCGCCCCCCCGCCCCCTCGCTGAACCGACCGCTCACCGGTGCTTGTCGGCCACTTGCTGGCCACGATGCCAGTGAATGTCGGCATGAGACGGGGTCAGGATACTATACTCGACATTAATCGAAGCCTGGGGTACAAATACGATTAAAGCAGCATGACCACCACCACCCCCCCCCCCAGCTTAGGGTGTCTGCCCATGGTTTCTTACAACCTTGCCCAATGTGCTTTTGGCCTGTATCCACGTACAAAAAAACAACAGTAGGAGCAAGCTGTCCAGGACTCCCGACATCACCACAGTGGTGACAAAAGAACGGTGGCCCAAACTGACGGCGGCGGCGGTGGATTCACAACGCGCCTGTCCGGCACCCACCAGCAGGTGATCGCCAATCTGGCGAGCCGCCAGCGGAACGTCGATGTCGCCCTCCCCGCGCTCGGGAGTGCCGACCGTCACGGCCCTGTTACCGTGTACGCGCACGCAGACACACACAGATCCCCAATGTAGCCGTCAACAGGCTGTTTGGGGCAAGCGCTGTTAGTAAGTAGCATCTATTTAGGCCGATACTGTACACACCCGTGAAGGGGTGGTTGGCCAGCACCACACCCAGCCGCCTTTGTCTCCCCAGTGCTGATGTTTACACACCGTAGCAGGCCCAGCACCGGTTCAGATATCCGTCACTCATATTGGCCATTAGCGGGAATCAAGCTCAGGTCCCTGGGTTCGTACATCGGTGCACTATCCGCTACACTTCTATTCCCCACACAGACTTGCACACAAAGGCGCAGCCCTGCAATTTTTCGCTCACCCCACCGCTAGTGGAAAGGCTTCCACCAGGACATTTTTCGCAGACTCTTCCATGCTGGTGTGACACGTTCAAAACGGCGGGAGTACCCACACTTTACCCCACCACCTGCAGGTCGAGCACGGCGCGCCCCATTTGTACCGCTGGGGCCGCTGGGTGGACCAGAGGGAGCAGTGATTTTATAAACCTGCACCACCGTTTCAACTGCCGTGTGCTGGCAGTGCGGTAACCATGGCACCACGGCAGGAGTCCCAAAGCACACAGACAATGCTATACAAATTAGAGATGCAATCGCGATAACATCGACATATCGTGAAATCGATCCCGTCGGATGCCCTTCTTGTGAAGCGTGTATGTTCTCTCCCCCTGTTGTGCATGGGGTTCCTCCAGGTTTCTCAGTTTCCTCCCATAGCTAAAATAAAAAGAATGCACCGTGGAACCGATGTCGGTAAAAACATCCCAATGCTGAAAAATGACAACCAAGATACCCATTGGGGTCACACGCAGCAGCAGCAGCAGTAACATCATCGCCTCCTGCTACGCAAGCTTGGCAGGACCCTCCTGAAGAAGTCTTGAGACTCAGCAAGACCTTCCTGGGTAAACCAGTATTGTCATAATAATATTTTCGCGGCTACCATGGTGTTCTCTGGACACTACCAGTAGGTGTCCCCTGGGCACTACCAGTAGGTGTCTCCCTGGAGCTACCAGTAGGTGTCTCCCAGGAGCTACCAGTAGGTGTCTCCCTGGAGCTACCAGTAGGTGTTCTCTGGGAACTGCCAGTAGGTGTCCCCTGGGCACTACCAGTAGGTGTCCCCTGGGCACTGCCAGTAGGTGTCCCCTGGGCACTACCAGTAGGTGTCTCCCAGGATCTACCAGTAGGTGTCCCCCAGGAGCTACTAGTAGGTGTCTCCCTGCAGCTACCAGTAGGTGTCCCCCAGGAGCTACCAGTAGGTGTCCCCCAGGAGCTACCAGTAGGTGTCCCCCAGGAGCTACCAGTAGATCTCCCCCTGGAGCTACCAGTAGGTGTCCCCCAGGAGCTACCAGTAGCTGTCTCCCAGGAGCTACCAATAGGTGTCCCCCAGGAGCTACCAGTAGGTGTCCCCTGGAGCTACCAGTAGGTGTCCCCCAGGAGCTACCAGTAGGTGTCCCCCTGGAGCTACCAGTATGTGTCCCCCAGGAGCTACCAGTAGTTGTCTCCCTGGACCTACCAGTAGGTGTCCCCCAGGAGCTACCAGTATGTGTCCCCCAGGAGCTACCAGTAGGTGTCTCCCAGGAGCTACCAGTAGGTGTCCCCTGGAGCTACCAGTAGGTGTCCCCTGGAGCTACCAGTAGGTGTCCCCCAGGAGCTACCAGTAGGTGTCCCCTGGAGCTACCAGTAGGTGTCCCCCAGGAGCTACCAGTAGGTGTCTCCCAGGAGCTACCAGTAGGTGTCCCCTGGAGCTACCAGTAGGTGTCCCCTGGAGCTACCAGTAGGTGTCCCCCAGGAGCTACCAGTAGGTGTCCCCCAGGAGCTACCAGTACGTGTCCCCTGGAGCTACCAGTAGGTGTCCCCCAGGAGCTACCAGTAGGTGTCCCCTGGAGCTACCAGTAGGTGTCCCCTGGAGCTACCAGTAGGTGTCCCCTGGAGCTACCAGTAGGTGTCCCCCAGGAGCTACCAGTAGGTGTCCCCTGGAGCTACCAGTAGGTGTCCCCCAGGAGCTACCAGTAGGTGTCTCCCAGGAGCTACCAGTAGGTGTCCCCTGGAGCTACCAGTAGGTGTCCCCTGGAGCTACCAGTAGGTGTCCCCCAGGAGCTACCAGTAGGTGTCCCCCAGGAGCTACCAGTACGTGTCTCCCAGGAGCTACCAGTAGGTGTCCCCCTGGAGCTACCAGTAGGTGTCCCCCAGGAGCTACCAGTAGGTGTCCCCCAGGAGCTACTAGTAGGTGTCCCCCAGGAGCTACCAGTATGTCTCCCAGGAGCTACCAGTAGGTGTTTCCCAGGAGCTACCAGTAGGTGTCCCCCTGGGCACTACCAGTAGGTGTCCCCCAGGAGCTACCAGTAGGTGTCCCTTGGAGCTACCAGTAGGTGTCCCCCAGGAGCTACCAGTAGGTGTCCCCGCTGGACACTACCAGTAGGTGCCCCCCAGGAGCTACCAGTAGGTGCTGATGGGCTCCCTGGCACGGCGCAAGCGAGAGAACGCGGCCTCCAGCTCCTTGGTGGTGTGGTGGCACACGGAGAGCAGCACCACGCCGGACACGTCCCTGTGTGGGCACACACACAGACGGGCACACACACACGGGCACACACGCACGGGCACACACGCACGGGCACACACGCACGGGCACACACGCACGGGCACACACGCACGGGCACACACGCACGGGCACACACACACGGGCACACACACACGGGCAAACACACACGGGCACACACGCACGGGCACACACAGACGGGCACACACAGACGGGCACACACACACGGGCACACACGCACGGGCACACACGCACGGGCACACACGCACGGGCACACACGCACGGGCACACACGCACGGGCACACACGAACGGGCACACACAGACGGGCACACACGCACGGGCACACACGCACGGGCACACACGCACGGGCACACACGCACGGGCACACACGCACGGGCACACACGCACGGGCACACACACACGGGCACACACGCACGGGCACACACAGACGGGCACACACACACGGGCACACACAGACGGGCACACACAGACGGGCACACACACACGGGCACACACAGACGGGCACACACACACGGGCACACACGCACGGGCACACACAGACGGGCACACACAGACGGGCACACACAGACGGGCACACATGCACGGGCACAGACGGGCACACACGCACGGGCACACACACACGGGCACACACGCACGGGCACACGCACACAGCACGTATAATAAATGTCAACCTGTAACGCGGCGGCGCCACACGCTATCCGCTCCTCGGTCTCGAAGAAAGAAGACTCGGAGGCACGCGGAGGAGGAACCACAGACGGGCGGGTGAGGCAGCGCTAATTTCCATCCTCCCCACCACCCATGATTTGGTGACCCTCACCTGCTGGGCGCCTTCACCAGGTGCAGATCGGGAGACACCCCCAACAGTCGGGCCAGCTCAGGCAGCAGAGACTCCAGCGCCAGCTGTTCAGGCACCGTCTGGGACTCTGTACAAAGACACCCCCGTGTAGCCCACGCTGACTTCTGGGGACAGTGCTGTTAGCAAGCACATATATAGGCCCAAACACACCTCCGCCATGTACCGCGCAATGAGCACACCTGTGTGTGAATGTTTATGGTTTGTATAATCAGAATACTTGCTTATAAAACATGTCTAGTCATCATTCATGCAAACTGCTTCTCTCGCAGTCACCGAGGAACCACAGACGAGCGGGAAGGCAGCAGCCAGGTGAGCCGGCACTCCCAACAATTGCCCAACGCTCTGCTGTCCTCTATATATTCAGATGTTTTCAGCCAATGAATCAGTGTTCATGCATGTGGGAGTAAATCACACACACACATAAGGGCGTCCGGGGGGGGGGGGGGTAGGGTCAGGTGACCATCACATGCATGACCCATTGGGAGCCACAGGGTCGAGCTGACCTGTCCTGGTTTATTTACCCCCCTGCCCTTCCTTGCCCTGCCCTTCCTTGCCCTGCCCTTCCGTGCCCTGCCCTTCCTTGCCCTGCCCTTCCTTGCCCTGCCCTTCCTTGCCCTGCCCTTGGTCAAGGGGCAAATTGAGGAGCCTCACCGTGCACGCCGAGCCCGGCAGGTTTACAAATCGCCAGGATGGGATCTGGAAAGGGACATGGGAGGTGGGGGGGCAGACGTGGGTGGGGGGGGGAAGTAAATGGTGAGTGTCGATGATGGCACAGCTTTCTCACGAGTTGCCTGCCCGCACCTGTGTTCACCTGTGTGTGTGTGCGTGTGTGTGTGTGGTGTAGTGGTTAGCGCGCTGCGCTATGAACCTGGCAACCGAGTTCGATTCCCACTCACGGCCAACACCAGTCACACAAACCGGTCCCGGGCCTCCCCTGGGTCGACTGCGCTTAAAACGAGTACCCGGTAGTGCGGTGTGTTTGATTGCCGCTCACACCTCACACCGCCGGTGAATATCTCAACCGCTTCCGGGCCTCTCTTCGGTCGACTCGGCCTTGAACGAGCACCCGATGCGGTGCTTAAATATCAGCACTGGTGAGACAAATGTGTCCCGGGCGTAGTGCTGTGTGCCGTGCCCGGCCTTCTCTAGGTGCTCGCTAACAGCACTTGCCCCAACAGTCTGTCAAGGCTACACGGGATGGTTGGGGGACCTGCGTCTTCACGCGCGAGTGTGGCCGCTGTGGCCGTTGTGGCCGTTGTGGCACCTTTCCGGTAAACCACCGCCGCCACCAGGGCTTCCAGCAGCTGCTCGCGGCTCATCTTCGCCGGATCGCTCACTCCCGGCGCCCGCAGCACGCTCTCCCGCCCCGGCACCCGAGGCCTCCAGAAGGGCTCGGCTTTCTTCGCCAGGGCCCATGAGACCGCCGGGGTCTCCCTCGCGGCGAGGGGGTCCCGCGTCCCCACGAAGGCCCGGAGGCGCAGCGCCGTCGCGAACCTCGCAGCACGGCGGGCGCCCAGCGCCGGGGACGGCATTGTCTGGTGGGAGACGGGAGATTCGTCACCTTCATCAGTCCGCCGTGTGGTCTATCTACTGCTGGCCGATTGGGGCCAGCACCATGCTCACACGGACACGATAGCCATACCCTGCACTAACCAAGTGGCAATTAGTAAAAACATCAACGTAACCACATCAACAGAACACACGGTGACGCAGCGCTGTGCACAACACTTACCCAACGCTCTACAGCACACACCCTCACCTTACACCCTCACACTCACCCCCCTCACCTCACACTCTCTCTCACACTCACCCCCCCTCACCTCACACTCTCTCACACTCACCTCACACTCTCTCTCACACTCACCCCCCTCACCTCACACTCTCTCTCACTCACTCCCCCTCACCTCACACTCTCTCTCACACTCACCCCCCTCACCTCACACTCACCCCCCCTCACCTCACACTCACCCTCCCTCACCTCACACTCTCCCTCACACTCACCCCCCTCACCTTCCACTCTCTCACACTCACCCGCCCTCACCTCACACTCTCTCTCACACTCACCCGCCTCACCTCACACTCACCCTCCCTCACACTCACCCCCCTCACCTTCCACTCTCTCACACTCACCCGCCCTCACCTCACACTATCTCTCACACTCACCCCCCTCACCTCACACTCACCCCCCCTCACCTTCCACTCTCTCATACTCACCCGCCCTCACCTCACACTCTCTCACCCTCACCTCACACTCTCTCACACTCACCTCACACTCTCTCTCACACTCACCCCCCTCACCTCACACTCCTTCACACTCACCCCCCTCACCTTCCACTCTCTCTCTCACACTCACCCCCCTCACCTTCCACTCTCTCTCTCACACTCACCCCCCTCACCTTCCACTCTCTCACACTCACCCCCCCCTCACACTCTCTCATTCACTCCCCCTCACCTCACACTCTCTCACACTCTCCCCCCTCACCTCACACTCTCTCTCTCACTCACCCTCCTCACCTCACACTCTCTCTCACACTCACCCTCCCTCACCTCACACTCTCCCTCACACTCACCCGCCCTCACCTCACACTCTCTCACACTCTCCCCCCTCACCTCACACTCACCCTCCCTCACCTCACACTCCCCCCCCTCACCTCACACTCCCCCCCCTCACCTCACACTCACCCTCCTCACCTCACACTCTCTCTCACACTCACCCTCCCTCACCTCACACTCTCCCTCACACTCACCCGCCCTCACCTCACACTCTCTCTCACACTCACCCGCCCTCACCTCACGTGTCCCTGCGCGTGGACTACAATCCCTACTGCGCATGCGCGCGCTCTTCCTGAAGTTGGAGGTCGTGGCACCCGCTCGTCCACGCCCCCCCAACCGCCTGTTGGGCGGGCCTTACAGCAAGGGGGCGGGGCCTTCCAGCAAGGGGGCGGGGCCTTGCAGCAAGGGGGCGCGGCAACCCAATAACCAGCCAATCCACTCGCTGCATGGGCGGTGCTAGCGACGCGGCGGGCGGGGCTATATAAAAGTGGGAGTGGCTGCCAGCTCGGGGGCCGCGTGTCCCAGGTGCCTCCCGAAATGTCGCGGATTTAAAGTCTGAAGTTGATTGTTTGACCAGCTGAGAACTCGGGAGACCAGGATGAGTGCGATTTGCGCGAGTGAACGGGTGGGTGAGTTAACGTTGAGTTGGTGAATGAGTCGATGGAAGGGTGGCATGTGTGTGGGGTGAGTGGTGTGTGTGGGGTGGGTTGAGTTATGAGTGGGTTGTACAGGGTGAGGCTGTGTTGGTGAGTGGGTAAATGATTCCGATTGACTGAGGCCAAGTTTAAAGTCACGTATAAAGATAAAATAATAAATAAAATACTAGCATACGACGTTTCGATTGCAACACAAGCAATCATCATCAGGTATAAATTAAATAGACACACAAATTTAGTATACTTAGAAATGTAATGTAATACAACAGAGTCGGATAACATAACAGTCAACACCCTACCTGGTTGATTACGTTCTTCCTGAACGTAATTTGTTTATATTTCATTTATACCTGATGATGATTGCTTGTGTTGCAATCGAAACGTCGTATGCTAGTATTTAATTTATTATTTTATCTTTATACGTGACTTTACCGAAAGAACCAAAGAGTAATTCCTGCAGTCACGAAAGCTCCAAATTAAGTTCCAAGTTTAAAGTTTATTTTGTTGAACCAGGTGAGAACTCAACAGACCAGGGCAGCAGAGTCTCATTTCTTTAAGAGGGACCAGGGTCGTTAAAATGACAAAACCAAACACAAAGTGCAGCAACAAAGCAAACAGCAATCGGCGCAAGAACCCCGTTATGAGAGTGGGCAAATAGCTCACAGCTGCTGCTACTGCACAAGGTAGAGGGGCACACCACCAGTGGTGCACAATTTCAGTTTGTTTTCATGTTTGTCTTTGTATTTTGTTTATGGGGGACAGCATTCACTGTAACGTGATGATTTGTATTGTTCAGCCTCCGTCATCACACACATAAACAAACTTCCCCAGTGCAGCCTTTACAGACTATCGATGCATGCAGCGTTAGCGAGCACCTATTAAGTCCAGCACAATTGACAAAGGCACGGGTGCAGTCAACGACACGCACACAGCGGCTGACTTCGTCTCCCCAGTGCTGATGCTTACGCATTGTACTCGGTGTTGATTAGAAGACAGCTTCAGATATCCGTGACTTCGGAATTGAACTCTGACCTCTGGGTTCAATGCAGATGGCCACTTCGCCAGCAATGCTCAACTGATACAACCCAAGATTCACACAATCGCTCCATGGTCAACCCTTCAAAGAGCCGTTAGCGAGCAACCATTAAGGCCGGCATGGCACACATTGATTTGCTCAAGTGGCATATCTAAATGTTTCCACCGTGAGGTTTTGTGTACAACGCTGTGTGTCCACACGTCCCATCGTCTCCCCAAGCGTGACCCCAGTCTCTTCCTTCCATGTGCGTGTCTCTCTGTCCTCCTGTGTGCATCACCCTTGTCCCCACCCGTGTCCCCGCGTGCGTCCACGTGAACTCGTGTCGTCCACGTGAACTCGTGTGTCCACGTGAACTCGTGTGTCCACGTGAACTCGTGTCGTCCCTGTGCTAGTGTGTCCCGGCATCACCGGGCACGCCCCAACACTACCCCGCGTAGTCGCGCACCACACCGTTGATCCCCAGCGTTCAATGTCTCCCCGTCCCATCGTGTCCCCGGTATTTTCCCCGGTATTTCCCCTGGTTGCCCCCCTTAGGTGGCAGCAGCAGCTAGGCCGTTCTGCAGCAGCTGCAGCATGGCTGGGTAGACGGGAGCAAACTCCCTCCCGTCCTTGGCACGCACGCCCTGTACGTATGCCTCCAAGGCCCCCCTAGGACACGCACACACACACAGTGACAAAGTCAGTGACATGGTTAGTCACTCAGTCACACTGTCAGTGATACGGTCAGTCAATCAGTCATACGGTCAGTCACGGCATTATTAATACCTTCAGTTTAATACATACGCTTTCGCGACCAATATCCATTATATAGGTTTTTTGGGTTAGATCGTGTACATATACATGTGTCGTTAAACCTGCCACCACCCGACACAGCCAATTAGTGAGGGTTGTCACGTAAACAGAACGTGCCAATTCGTTACTCGTACAGCATCGTCTCCTTTCTAATAATAACCTCGCTCAATAAAAAAAAAAACCTGGTCAAATCCTATAAAATCACAACTTTGATAGTGCTGTTTGTTGCTGGTCGCTTGACGTTTTCGTCCTTTGGGCCCGAGCTCGGCAACATCTCGCGGCACCAGCACAAACCGGAATTTGAAATAATTATCCGTCTGGAAAAGATTGCAGAACGAACGCAATTCTCATCTTGCGCATGATGGCAGCAGCAAGGTGTTCAGGAGCCAAGTGCCAAATGTGATGGTCTGCCGCCCATGACGAGAGGGCTTCAGGAGGGAGGTCGTTCGTGTCGTTTTGCTTCTCCTCCGTGGAAGGAGCGAGTAAACATTGCAGTGCAGATGATACACACGGGCAAACAGGAATACACGATAATGAAATGCACAACTGTGTTTGAGAGTGCTCTCTGTCCTGTGCACTTCATTAGTGTGATTCATACCCTAGCGAGCTGGAAATAATTAGTTTTAGAAGGTCAGTGCAAAAGCCACCCACCTGCCAACAAGACCAGGGGTGTTATAGAGACAAAGATCCCCCGTGTAGCCTTCACAGCCTATTGGGGCTATTAGCGAGCACCTATGAAGGCACACCAGTGGCCAGCACTACTCCCAGCCACCTTTGTCTCCCCGCCATTGCCGATATTTACGGTTCGACATCAGGTACTCATTCAAAGCTGAAGAAATTGCGCTACTGACGCAGCGCAATAGTTGTGGCCGGGGAATCGAACCTCGGTCGCCAGGTTTTCGGCGCAGTCCACCGAGCAAAATGTTACGGTCATCCCGTGATAGTCACATTGACAACAGCAGCAGCAGCCATAGAGGTGATGTCCCCACAAAGCTCGAAAAAGAGATTTTAACAACACGAGTACAAACACATGGACACGCAACAACAACAACGACAGCAGCCGCCGTTCGCCACCAAGTGGCGGTGACGTCACCGCGTGGCTTGTGGCAGGCTGGGGGCACTTGGAGGCCGCCCCATGAACGGGGAGGCTCGCCGCTGGGAAGGTCGTGGGACCGACCCTGCACGTGCCACGGGGTTGACTGGCCGAAATGACCGGCGGATGCTCCACCTGTGCTCCCTCCACCGTGAGTCACACGTCAGAGGTACAGCAAAACGCGATACAGTTGCATGGGAAGGGGTGGGGGGGCAGAGGGGGTGGGGGGGCACCTGATGAAGGTGAGTCGGTCCCTTTGGCTCGGGTGGTCGTCCATCCACTGCGAGTACCGAGCCACGGACCAGTCCACCCTCTGGAAGTGGAAACGAGAGGTTCATCCATTTAGCCTTGAACAGAATGTTAAGGGCTCAATGCGAGTAGCACCTATTCAAGGCTGGCAGGGCAATTCAGGGGGTGGGTGACCAGCACCACACCCGGCTGCCTTTGTCTCCTAGTGGCAATGTTTATACACTGTACCACTCATTTAAGGCAGAGTTGACCCAGGGGAGGCCTGGGACCGGTTCAGATATTCGTCATCGGCGTCGGCCGTGAGCGGGAAACGAACTCGGGTCGCTGGGTTCGTGGCTCAGCGCGCTAAATGCCGAGTTGAGGGAGGCAGACAACATGCCTGGTGAGGAGAGGGCATGTCGGGCGGCGCGCGAGCGAAGAGCAGGTGCAGCGCGGTGCCGTGCGGCACCAGCTCCCCCAGCGCAGGGCTGGCCGCCACGTGCTCGCTTGTCTGGAACAGCAGTGGCCTGCGGGCATGCACATGGGTACCCGCACGGGTACGCACGGGTAAACACGCGGGTACGCACACGGGTACGAACTTGTTGTGCGATGGTGTGCGTTGGTGTGTGACGGTGCGTTGGTGTGTGTGTGTGTCGGTGAGCTCCTCCGGCAGGCAAGGATGCGTTGGCTGGGTCACGTAGCCCGCGTGTCCAGCCACCGCATGCCTAAACAGCTTTTGTTCGGCCGGATGGTACAGGAGGACGTGGAGCTGAGTGGACTTGCCGATGACCGGTACCAGCGGTGTCAAGATCGGCCTCAGTGGAGGAGGCTCGTGAAGGACGCTACTGGGTAGTTGGAGGCAGTCGCCCTCCAACAACAACGGAGGGCGGAGGAGCGATGCTCACAACAACGAGCGGAGCGCCGGGTGGCTAAAGCACAGCAAGTTGGCACAGTAGGGGGCACAGGTGGTGCATCAGCCAGTCATCTCAGTCAGTCTACCTGTGGCACCTGGGTCTGCCCCGTGACCTCCTGCCAGCGGGCGTTCGACACTTCACGTGGCCTCAAGGTGCACATGGCCTGGCACAAGCGTCGTGGTGACGTCACCGCCACTTAGTGGCGAATGGCGGTTGTTGTTGTTGTTGTATGACGGGGTGTGTGTTGAAGTGCGTGGGTACCTGAATGAGCGGAGCAGGCGGTACGGCTTTCCCAGGTCTGACACTCGTCGGCACAACGGAGCTACCGCCAGCTCCATCTGTGGGGGCAGGCAGTGGCTGAGCACTCGCACGGACAGCTAATAACGCAAAGCAGCCAGCGACAGCACAAACGATAGCACAGGAGATAAGAGTGACGTAGACTTATACAAGATTCATCGGCTAACACTGCACCCAACGACCTACGGGGGCAGCAGAGGAGAATGAGCAATCTCCCATTGATCGAAGGGTGATTGGGGGATTTGATGGGAAGCCTTGGCAGCCGGAGAGTGAAATGAGAGGTAGGAGAGTGTGCGGAGGGGAGTAGAGAGTCGTGACAAACGTGGGGAGGCGAGGGACGAGGGGAGGCGAGGAAGTGGCAGACGTGGGAGATGCAGCGCCGGTGGCGGAACGAGGATGGAGGAACCGTTCGGGAAGTGGCGCCAGCCGGCCAGCCGGCCAGCCGGCTCTTTACCTGGGCGCAGTCGGCCGCCAGCCGCATCTTGCCGGCTTCGCCGAGCGGCCGCACCAGACTGGCGTGGCGCACGAACAAGCGCACGGCGCGTGCTGCCGCCGCCTCCAGGGCGCGGCTCGTCAGCGCGGCGCACGCCCAGGGGCCGAAGTAGTCTGAGACGGCGCGGCTCACGAAGCCCTGGAGCTCGCGCATGTAGAGCGAGCACGGCGCCGCGTCGGGGGCGCCGGCGCCGGGACCGGGGCCGGCACCGCCGGACCTGCGTGGAGACGGACAAACGCGCGCAGCACCGTGGACGCGAGGCCAGACAGGTCAGCGGGTGGGCAAGCGGGTGGGGTACGTCCCCGCGTCCGTACAGGAATGGGGAATACGGACAAATAGCCGAAGATGGCCCGTGAGGCCTCGAACGGGATGTTGCACAGTGCGCCAACACCACTGCACCGCCGTTCCGGCCACACACAAACACACACCGCACACACGTGCGCGCACGAACACGGGCACACGCACGTGCAGACGCACACATAGCACGGACCCGGACGCTTACACATCCAAACAACAAAACGAAGATTCCGCGTGTGGCCTCAAGCACACTTTTGTTGGGGCACGTTGCAATTATCGATCACCGACGAAGGGCGGCACAGCACACAAGGGGGCGTGTGGGTGGCCAGCACGTACACTCCCCAGTGCTGATGTCTGCATTTAGATGTTGGCCGTGGGTGGGAATGGAACTCGGCTTACCGAGCTTCCCACGGCACGAAGACAAAGCACTGCCACTCACACCGGTGATGAATATCTCAACCGCTTCTGGGCCTCTTCTAGGTCGACTCAGCCTTAAACGAGCAACTGATGCGGTGTTTAAACATCAGCACTGGCGAGACAAAGATGGCTGGGCATGGTACGAGCCACCCACCCCCGAGTCTGCCCTGTTGCCCGTCACAGGTGCAAGCTAATGGCACTTGCCCCAAACAGCCAGCTGGGGCTATACAGGGGATGTTTGTCTGTGTCCACGACACGCACATGCACGCACGCACGCCGTGGGCTGCACACACCCACCCTGAGAAGTCCTCTTGGTGCATCGTGAGCAGAATGGCCTCCACGGCGTCCTGGAATGACTGCAGCTGAGGGCGCAAGGTGCTCTCCATCAGCTGCTCTACCACCTGGGAAATGCGTGCACGCGTGTGTGTGCATTTGGATGCGTGTGTGCGCACGCGTGTGTGTACATTTGTATGCGTGTGTGTGTACATTTGTATGCGTGTGTGTGCACGCGCGCGTGTGTGCATTTGTATGCGTGTGTGCACGCGCGTGTGTACATTTGTATGCGTGTGTGCGCACGCGCGTGTGTGCATTTGTATGCGTGTGTGCACGCGCGTGTGTGTGCGTGCGTGCGTGTGGAGAGAGAGAGGGTCACATACCCAGACGCACAGCGTGCAGGGATGCAGCACACACCAGACACATTGACAGCTAACCGCTGTGCAATTGCTCCTCACTCACACGTACACGCGTGTACACGTACACACGCACACACGTGCACACGTACACGCGTGTACACGTGTACGCGTGTACACGTGCACGCATGGCAAACATGGCCATGACGTATTAGGCCTCACCTGCAGGCTTTCCTGAATGGCCTCCATGGCAGCTGGGGGCAAGGCATTAATACCAGACAACACCTGCAGCACACGAGCACAAGGAGGTATCCGGTATACATTATTTATATACATTCATAATGATATATATACACTTATTTATTTATCCAGGACTACACCGAGTCCAAAGTTTTGTTTGCAGGAAGGTCTTGCTACACAGGGGATCTTTGTCTTCGCTTTTGTGGATGCATTGAGCGAGTGAGTAGATAGGCGAGTGTGTGTGGATATGTGAGTGTGTACGTGCAGAGGTGAATGAGTGTGTGAAGGGTGAGTGAGTGAGTGAGTGGCGAGGGTGGTGAGCACCTTGATGGTGGAGGTGTGCAGGTGGTGAAGGGCGTTGACGAGGGCCACGTTGCGTCTCTGCCCGTCTGTCATGGGCCCGATCACCTGGCTGCCCTCGCCCTGCGTGCACAGCTGAGTACGCACACGGGCACACACAGGCACACACGCACACACATGTAAAAAACACACACGTACGTAGACGTCTATGTGTCCCTGTGATTGTGTATCCATGTATGCCTGTGTGCGCGTATGCGTGCGTGTATTTGTACGTGTGTGCATTCATTTGTCCTTGTGCGTGTCTTTGTCTTTATGTGTGCGTGTCTTTGTTTTTTGTGTGTGTGCATACGGGCGTGCGTGTACGTGCGTGAGTGTACGTGCGTGAGTGTACGGGTGTGAGTGTACGTGCGAGTGTGCGTGCGTCTCACCAACTGTTCGGATTTGGCAGCAAACAGCTGCAGCGTCTTGGCAACATTTCTGGCCACAGCAGAGCTCAGATCTCCGTCCACCGATGTCACACCCAGCTCACTGTGGGGGCGGCACATACGAGGTGACACGCGGCGTCACACTCAGCTCACTGTAGGGGCGTCACACACGAGGCGACACGCGGCGTCACACACAGCTCACTGTAGGGGCGTCACACACGAGGCGACACGCGGCGTCACACACAGCTCACTGTGGGGGCGTCACACACGTGGCGACAGGCGGCGTCACACACAGCTCACTGTGGGGGCGTCACACACGAGGCGACAGGCGGCGTCACACACAGCTCACTGTGGGGGCGTCACACACGTGGCGACAGGCGGCGTCACACACAGCTCACTGTGGGGGCGTCACACACGAGGCGACAGGCGGCGTCACACACAGCTCACTGTGGGGGCGTCACACACGAGGTGACACGCGGCGTCACACACAGCTCACTGTGGGGGCGTCACACACGTGGCGACACGCGGCGTCACACACAGCTCACTGTGGGGGCGGCACACACGAGGTGACACGCGGCGTCACACACAGCTCACTGTGGGGGCGTCACACACGTGGCGACACGCGGCGTCACACACAGCTCACTGTGGGGGCGGCACACACGAGGTGACACGCGGCGTCACACACAGCTCACTGTGGGGGCGTCACACACGTGGCGACACGCGGCGTCACACACAGCTCACTGTGGGGGCGGCACACACGGCGTCACGCCCAGCTCGGCAGTAGTGCGCGAGGTGTGGTGGGGGGTGTGGTGGGGGGTGTGGTGGGGGGTGTGGTGGGGGGTGTGGTGGGGGGTGGGAGCGGAGGGGAGAGGGGAGGCACCTGGAGATGATGCGGACGAGGGAGTCCACCTCGTCGAGGGAGGGGGGGCCCCGCGCCCCCGGCGGGAAGCCGAGGTTGACCGGGTCGAAGAGGCGCGAGAGCGACTTTTCAAGGTACGTGGCCTCGAACGGACGCACGCACGTGCGCAGGTGCTGCTCGGGGCTGTGGGCACAAAGGCAAATGTCCACCATGTAGCCTTTAACAGAACGATGGGGCAAGTGCTAGTTGCGAGCGGCACCTTTGAAGGCCGGCAAGGCGAACTCGGGGGTCGGAGGCCAACACCGTGTCCGGCCGTCTTTGTCTCCCCAGTTTTTACCCACTGCACCAGGTACTCATTTGAGGCTCAATCGACCTAGGGGAGGCCCAGGACGATTATATATAATCGTCAGTGTGGAGTTGGCCATGAGCGGGAATCGAACTCGGGTCGCTGGGTTCGTAGCGCAGCACGCTAAGCGCGACACTACTGCTCCACACACACACACACATACCCACACACACCCACACACACACCCACACATACCCACACACACACACCCAAACATACCCACACACACATACCCACGCAGAACAACACACACATATCCACACACACCCACACATACCCACACACCCACACATACCCACACACACATACCCACGCAGAACAACACACACATACCCACACACACCCACACATACCCACACACACACACCCACACATACCCACACACATACCCACACACACACCCACACATACCCACACATACCCACACACACACCCACATACCCACACATACCCACACACACACACCCACACATACCCACACACACCCACAAACACACACCCACACATACCCACACCCACACATACCCACACACACACACATACCCACACACATACCCACACATACCCACACATACCCACACATACCCACACATACCCACACACACATACCCACGCAGAACAACACACACATACCCATACACACCCACACATACCCACACACACACACACCCACACATACCCACACACATACCCACACACACACCCACACATACCCACACATACCCACACACCCACACACACCCACACACACACACCCACACATACCCACACACACACCCACACACACCCACACACACCCACACATACCCACACACACACATACCCACACACACACACACACCCACACACACCCACACATACCCACACATACCCACACACACACATACCCACACACACACACACACCCACACACACCCACACATACCCACACACACACATACCCACACACACACACACCCACACACACACATACCCACACACACACACACGAGTACATACACACATACAATACAGTACAACGACGCCAGCTCTCGCGCCAGGCTCGGTGCACGCCCTCACTCGTGAGCGCGCGTGGCGGCACGTTCCGCGCCGTCCGTCGCGTCATCCCCCTCCGTGGCAGCGCCGTCGCCGGGCCGACCAGAAGCCTGGGGGGGCCGCGCATAGTGGGGGGCCCCGGGGGGGGCCTGCAGCCGGCGCCACAGCTCGCTGCAGTGGCGCAGCAGTTTGGGGTACTCGCCCTCCAAAGCCTGGCGCACAGGGCCCGAGTCTACGGGGGCGGCAGGGCAGGGGGGCCGGGGGGTACGCAGGAGGAGAGATGAGCGGGAGGTGAGTGAGAGGTGAATGGGAGGTGAATGGGAGGTGAGTGAGAGGTGAGTGAGGGGTGAGTGAGGGGTGAGTGAGGAGTGGGTGAGAGGTGAGTGAGAGGTGAGTGAGGGGTGAGTGAGAGGTGAGTGAGGGGTGAGTGAGAGGTGAGTGAGGGGTGAGTGAGGGGTGAGTGAGGGGTGAGTGAGGAGTGGGTGAGAGGTGAGTGAGGGGTGAGTGAGGGGTGAGTGAGGAGTGGGTGAGAGGTGAGTGAGGGGTGAGTGAGGGGTGAGTGAGGGGTGAGTGAGGGGTGAGTGAGGGGTGAGTGAGGAGTGGGTGAGAGGTGAGTGAGGGGTGAGTGAGGGGTGAGTGAGGGGTGAGTGAGGGGTGAGTGAGGGGTGAGTGAGGGGTGAGTGAGGGGTGAGTGAGGGGTGAGTGAGGGGTGAGTGAGAGGTGAGTGAGGGGTGAGTGAGGGGTGAGTGAGGGGTGAGTGAGGGGTGAGTGAGGGGTGAGTGAGGGGTGAGTGAGGAGTGGGTGAGAGGTGAGTGAGGGGTGAGTGAGGGGTGAGTGAGGGGTGAGTGAGGGGTGAGTGAGGGGTGAGTGAGGGGTGAGTGAGAGGTGAGTGAGGGGTGAGTGAGGGGTGAGTGAGGGGTGAGTGAGGGGTGAGTGAGGGGTGAGTGAAAAGTGGGTGAGAGGTGAGTGAGGGGTGAGTGAGGGGTGAGTGAGGGGTGAGTGAGGGGTGAGTGAGAGGTGAGTGAGGGGTGAGTGAGGGGTGAGCGAGGGCTGTGACCTCACCACTGGCTGCCTTCTGGAGTTCGGTGCTGAGCATTTGCGTCACTGATGCCCAGAACGAGACCAGGATGTCAGCCTGGCCCTCCTGCTCACACACAACCCAAACCATCGCGTCAACACGCCACCACACACACACACACCACACACACACCACACACACACCACACACCCCACACACACACACCACACACACACCACACACCCCACACACACACACACCCCACACACACACCCCACACACCACACACACACACCACACACACACACACACACCACACACCACACACACCCCACACACCACACACACACACACCACACACACACTACACACACACACCCCACACACCACACACACACACCACACACACACACCATACACCCCACACACACACCACACACCCCACACACCACACACACCACACACACACGTAAACACACGTCAACACACGTATGAACAAAAATCAACACATACATCAAAGCACACCAAACATCAACACACACAGCACATGTCAACATGTAGGACACACACCACATACGCACCACACACGCGCACCACACACACACTACACACTAAAGCAACACGTGACAGCACACAGTAATGTAATCTGGGGCGTGTTCAGCAGGATGTGTTTGTGCTCTGGGTGTGTGTTCAGCAAGTGTATGTGTTGTGTGTGTGCTGTGTGTGTGTGTTGTGTGTGTGCTGTGTGTGTGTGTTGTGTGTGTGTGCTGTGTGTGTGTGTTGTGTGTGTGTGTGTTGTGTGTGTGTGCTGTGTGTGTGCTGTGTGTATGTTGTGTGTGTGGTGTGTGTGTGTGGTGTGTGTGTTGTGTGTGTGTTGTGTGTTGTGTGTGTGTGTGGTGTGTGTGTGGTGTGTGTGTTTGTTTTGTGTGTGTTGTGTGTGTTGTGCGTGTGTTGTGCGTGTGTTGTGTGTGTGTTGTGTGTTATGTGTGTGTTGTGTGTGTTGTGTGTGTGTGGTGTGTGTGTTGTGTGTGTGTGGTGTGTGTGGTGTGTGTGAGTTGTGTGTTCTGTGTGTTCTGTGTGTTCTGTGTGTGTGTTGTGTGTGTGTTGTGTGTGTGTTGTGTGTTGTGTGTGCTCTGCGTGACCTTTGCCAGCTCATCCAGGAAGCCCACGTGGGTGATTGGGTCTCGTTTTTTTGCCAAAACCTTCTCCAGGTGCTGCACCTACACCCCCACAAAAGAACAGAGATCCCCCATGTAGCCTTCAGCAGGCTGTTGGGAAAGTGGAGTTAGTGAGGAGTACCAACGAAGGCCGGCACGGCGCACGAGGGGGTGGGTGGCTAACACCGCACCCAGCCGCCTTTGTCTCCCCATTGGCTATGTTTACTTGTCTCTCCATTGGCGATATCTACACACCGCCACAGGTAAAAATTTGAGGCTGAGTCGACCTAGGGAAGGCCCAGGACCGGTTCGGATCATCGTCACCGGCATTGGCCGTGAGCGGGATTCAAACTCGGGCCGCCGGCTCCGTAGCTCAGCGTGCTAATCGCTGCGCCACCGCTCTCCACAGACGTGCACACAAAGACACGCGCACACACACACCAGCATCGGTGGACACCAGCGAGGGTGGACAGCAGTGAGGGTGGACAGCAAGCTACCTGGGTGCAGGCTGAGAACACGTGGTCCATGAGCCGCTCCACGTTGGTCCACAGAGCTGCACGGAACGCGGCCGAGTTGCCGGGGGCGACCATGGAGGTGCGGCCCGGAGCCGAGCCTGGCACACAGACAAAGATCCCCCGTGTAGCTTCCATAGACTTTTTGGGGAAAGTGCTGTTAGTGAGCAACCTATGAAGGCTGGGACGGCGCACGAGGGGGTGGGTAGCCAGCGCCACGCCCGGGCCCCCTTTGTCTCCACAACGCCGATGTTTACACGCTGAACCGGGAACTTATTTGAGGCCGAGTCGACCTAGAGGAGGCCCAGGACCGGTTCAGATAATTGTCATTGGTGCTGACCGTGAGCGGGAATCAAACTCGGGTCGCCGGGTTCGTGGCGCAGCGTAGCGCTAACCACCGCTCCGCTGCCCCACACAAAGACGCGCTTGCACGCGCAGTGGTCGATGGTAATTGCATCTGTGTGCGTGAGACCGGGGGGTTATAACGGGCGTGAAAACAGACGCCTTCGGATCACCTCCGTTGCCCTTGACCCCGCACGCCCCCTTCAACACTCATCACCACCCCCCTCACCTTTCCCTCCACTCACCCCACTCTCCCCACACCCGTCAACTTCCCCCTCGCCCACCGTCACCCTGTATGCCCCCTCCAGCCTCACCACACCCACCCACCCACTCGCCCGTCTGTACCCACTCACCCTCGTCCGCTCACCGCGCTTCCTGCATTCACTTTCACTCGCTCACCTTGCACCGCCACCATGCCCGCCGCACACACGCACTCCTCCCACTCATCTCGGCCCTGCCTCGCCGCCCCCCTCACCGCGTGAGCCCCCCACGGCCTGGCTGAGGGCGCGCGCGTCCAGCGCTCGGCGCGTCTGCTCGTGCAGCGTGGCGCGTGCCGACTCCAGGACGCGCCCCACCGTGGTGGCCAGCCCGCCCAGGTTGTGGAACACCTGCAGCGCCGTGCCCACCTGCGTGGGGTTCTGGTGGGGAGACACGCGCACGCACGCGCACACGTATACGTACAGAAGGACAAAGATCCCCCCCTCCCGTATTGCCTCAACAGACTGTAGGGGCAAGTGCTGTTAGCGAGTAGAACCTACGAAGGACGGCACGGCACAAGAGGGGGTGGGTGGCCAGCACCACGCCCGGCCGCCTTTGTCTCCCGAGTGGCGATGTTTACAAGACGAGGCTGAGGCGACCTAGCTGAGGCCCAGGACCGGTTTAGATAATCGTCACCGATGTTGGCCATGAGCTGCAATCGAACTCGATTCGCCAAGTTCGTAGTGCAGTGCTGCTACACCACTGCGCCACCGCACACACACAGATATGCATACGCACGCACGCACGCACACACACACACACCCACACACGAGCGCGCGACCTCCCCTGTGCGTTGGTGTCGAACCCTAACGAGCGCCCCATGGTTGGGCTGTGGCCCTAACAAGGCGCCCCAATCGATCCATAATGGCCTCTAATTGCGTTAACGGCGGCGCCGCACATCCACCGCCGACCCCCACCACCACCCCCGCTCCTCCAGATCAACAGTGGAACACATCAGGCAAGGTGGACACCGGGGAGAGGTGGCCACCACACTGGGGAGGGTGGACATCAGGCAAGGTGGACACCGGGGAGAAGCGGGGACCTATTGGGGCGCTCACAAAACAAAGATGCCCGTATAGCCTGCAACAGACTGTAGGGGCAAGTGTTGTTAGCGAGCACCTATGAAGGCCGGCACGGCACACAAGGGGTGGGTGGCCAACATCACGCCCGGCCGCCTTTGTCTCCCTAGTGGCGATGTTTACACATCGCACCGGGTACTCATTTGCGGCTGAGTCGACCTAGGGGAGGCCCAGGACCTGTTCAGATAATCGTCACCGATGTTGGTCGTGAGCGGGAATCGAACCCGCGTCGCCAGGTTCGTAGCAAGCTAACCGCTACACTACCGCTCCCACGCGTTCACACACACACACACGCACACACACACGCTCACACACACACACGCGCTCACACACACACACACGCACACACACACGCTCACACACACACACGCGCTCACACACACACACGCACACACACGCGCTCACACACACACACGCGCACACACACGAGGATGCATCGGTACGTTCGGGGGCCCTGCTCGGTAACCATGCCAACGCGTACCCAGGCCGCTCCACTGGGATGCTCGCTCCGTCCCTGCTGGAATGGGACGCGGCTGTTTTCAGGAATTTCCGAGTTAATTATTTTTCCACTGGGTCAAAACAAATCTCGACGGCCATGACGGAAATCGCTCTCGGTGAAATAGCGTCGTAGACTCGCGCCAACGCATTCCTCTACCAAGTTGTCTTCATAACACGAACTACAATAGGAGAGAGGCCAGAGTGATAGCGTTGTATAGGATGAGGGTTGGAGACTGCACATCCGACTCCGTGCAGCCCCCCATGGCGTCAAATGCAGTCTCTATCTCGCCGTCTGTCTCTATCTGTCTCTTTTGCCGTCTCTGTGTTTTGCTGTGTCTGTCCCTCAATCTGCACCTCTTTCTCTCCCTGTGTCTCTCTCCGTCTCTCACCGCTCCATGCTCCAGGAGCTGGGGGAGGTGCGGCGTGACGTGGGCACAGTTCACACGCACCTGGGTCTCCATGCCCTGCTGCAGCAGCCTGGAGCCCTGGGCCTCCACCTCCCCGCGCGCCCTCGCGATGAACACCAGGTCGCCCGCGATCACCTCCACCCCTGACAGGTCCACACCCTGGCACAGGTAGTCTGCACACAGAGAGCACGGCGACATTAGCGAGCGCCTATCAAGGCCGACGCGGCGCACCAAGGCGATGATCCGTCAAGCGCATCGCTCACCGCTCCGGCCGCGGCACGGGAATCGAGCTCATCTTGCCGAGTTGGCGGCACAGCGAGTTCGCAAGCCGCATGTTCCAGTTACATTAATCAGCCACGCAGCGGCTGCCGTGGCGCTATTAATAGCATCGCCGGGGCGGCCGACGCGCCGTGGAAACCCGCTTCTCTTCTCCCTCATTAGCATAACCGCCTCATTAGAATACATCGCCACCGCCGCCTTAGCCCCGCACAGCGCGGGTTTGAGTTTGACGCCGGGAAACTGGAAATCTTTCGAGACGATCCGGCGCCAGGGTGCTCGGGGCCATCGATGAGAGACTGAATGCAGAGGAGGACTTCTTCTCGACCCCGGCCTCGGGTGAAGCGAGCCGCTCGCAAGCGGAAGGTTGCAAAAGCTCAACTGCTGGTCGGGGGGCCAAACTCGTGCCCTTCATCCCTCCGCTTTGTGGGGAAGTCAACAGTGATGGCTCTATGGATGGGCCCACCCCCCGCCATATGAATGTTGAATTTCCACCACTAGCTCAGGGCTGTAAACGGCGCTAAGCCCTTGCCTCCTGCTCCCCACCAGATATATACACACACAAAGATCCCTCCTACAGCCGACAGATATATACACACACAAAGATCCCTCCTACAGCCGACAGATATATACACACACAAAGATCCCTCCTACCGCCAACAGATATATACACACACAAAGATCCCTCCTACCGCCGACAGACTGTGCTGTTTGCGAGTAGCACCCATGAACGCTGGCATGGCACAAGAGGGGATGCGTGGTCAGCACCACGCCCGACCCCCTTTGTCTCCCCAGTGGTGATGTTTACACACCACACTAGGTACTAATTTAAGGCTGAGTCGACCTAGGGGATGCCCAGGACCGGTTCAGACAATCGTCACTGGTGTAGGTGACCGTGAGCGGGAATCAAACACGGATCGCCGGGTTCGTAGCGCGGTGCGTTAACCACTGCACCACGGTTCCCCAGATATACACAAACACAGATATATATACACAAACACAGATATATATATACAAACACAGCTATATATATACACAAACACAGATCTTCTTCTTCTTCCGTATGGCATTGTGAAAAGCAACAGTCTTTTTTATACAAACACATAACATGCACACAATCATACAGTGTACCACACTTGCCCCTCCCCGGGGGTTCAGTGCCACGTGTGACCTCGTTAGGCCACTGCCCAGCATCGACCACAGCGGCCTTCAATTAACAGCCTAACGCCGGCTGGACAGGGGCCTCCGCGTGCAGTGAACTACTCCTGTCTACACTCGCACACCACACGCAGCACACACGCAGCACACACAGGGTCTACACACACACCACACAGAGTCTACACACACACACAGGGTACACACACCACACAGAGTCTACACACGCAGCACACACAGTGTACACACGCAGCACACATAGTGTACACACACACCACACACAGAGTCTACACACACACCCTACACAGGGTACACACACACCACACACACACCACACGCACACACGCAGCACACACAGGGTCTACACACACACAGACCGCACAGTGTCTACACACACACACAGGGTGTACATACACACCACACACAGTGTACACACACAAACACAGTGTGCACACACACACCACACACAGGGTCTACACACACCACACACAGGGTACACACACACACCACACACAGAGTCCACACACACCACACACACACTACACACACACCACACAGAGTCTACACACACCACACACAGGGTACACACACACCCCACACACAGAGTCCACACACACCACACACACACTACACACACCACACAGTCTACACACACACACTACACACACCCTACAGAGAGCTCCTTCCAACACTCCCCACCTGGCCCCACTTCCTCGGCCCCCATAGAGACTCTCCCCAGAGAGTTTGGTCCTCACAGAGAGCACGGGGAGAGAGGGGGGTGTGCAGAGGGGAGAGCGAAGGGAGAGAGGGGGGGGGTGTGCAGAGGGGAGAGCGAAGGAAGAGAGGGGGGGGGTGTGCAGAGGGGAGAGCGAAGGGAGAGGGGGGGGGTGCAGAGGGGAGATTGAAGGGAGAGGGGGGGGGTGTGCAGAGGGGAGAGCAAAGGGAGAGAGGGGGGGGGTGCAGAGGGGAGATTGAAGGGAGAGGGGGGGGGTGTGCAGAGGGGAGAGCAAAGGGAGAGAGGGGGGGGGTGCAGAGGGGAGATTGAAAGGAGAGGGGGGGGGTGTGCAGAGGGGAGAGCGAAGGGAGAGAGGGGGGGGTGCAGAGGGGAGATTGAAGGGAGAGGGGGGGGGGGTGCAGAGGGGAGAGCGAAGGGAGAGGGGGGGGTGCAGAGGGGAGATTGAAAGGAGAGGGGGGGGGTGTGCAGAGGGGAGAGCAAAGGGAGAGAGGGGGGGGTGCAGAGGGGAGATTGAAGGGAGAGGGGGGGGGGGTGCAGAGGGGAGAGCGAAGGGAGAGGGGGGGGTGCAGAGGGGAGAGCGAAGGGAGAGAGGGGGGGGGTGTGCAGAGGGGAGAGCGAAGGGAGAGGGGGGGTGTGCAGAGGGGAGAACGAAGGGAGAGGGGGGGGTGTGCAGAGGGGAGAGCGAAGGGAGAGGGGGGGGGTGCAGAGGGGAGATTGAAGGGAGAGGGGGGGGGGGTGCAGAGGGGAGAGCGAAGGGAGAGGGGGGGGTGCAGAGGGGAGAGCGAAGGGAGAGAGGGGGGGGTGTGCAGAGGGGAGAGCGAAGGGAGAGGGGGGGTGTGCAGAGGGGAGAACGAAGGGAGAGGGGGGGGGTGTGCAGAGGGGAGAACGAAGGGAGAGGGGGGGGGGGTGCAGAGGGGAGCGCGAAGGGAGAGGGGGGGTGTGCAGAGGAGAGAACGAAGGGAGAGGGGGGGTGTGCAGAGGGGAGAACGAAGGGAGAGGGGGGGGGTGCAGAGGGGAGCGCGAAGGGAGAGGGGGGGTGTGCAGAGGGGAGAACGAAGGGAGAGGGGGGGGGTGTGCAGAGGGGAGAGCGAAGGGAGAGGGGGGGTGTGCAGAGGGGAGAACGAAGGGAGAGGGGGGGGGTGCAGAGGGGAGCGCGAAGGGAGAGAGGGGGGGGGGTGCAGAGGGGAGAGTGAAGGGAGTGAGGAGGGAGTGAGTAATTGGGAAGGGAGAGGGGGGGTGCAGAGGGGAGAGTGAAGGGAGTGAGGAGGGAGTGAGGAAGGGAGTGAGTAATTGGGAAGGGAGAGAGGGGGGTGCAGAGGGGAGAGTGAAGGGAGTGAGGAGGGAGTGAGGAGGGAGTGAGTAATTGGGAAGGGAGAGGGGGGGGTGCAGAGGGGAGAGTGAAGGGAGTGAGGAGGGAGTGAGGAGGGAGTGAGTAATTGGGAAGGGAGTGCGACGAGTGACAGACAGCTAGAGGGAGGAGGGGGGGAGTGAGGGGGGGGAGTGAGGGGGGGGGGCGAGCGAGGGGAGAGGGGAGGGCGAGTGAGGGGAGTCTCCGAGCAGTGCAGACTCAGCTCACGACAGCACGGGGAGCAGGAAAGGCAGGGGAGAGAGATAATCAGAGAGAGAGAGCCGTGAAGGAGGGCGCGATAGGGAAGAGCGAGGAGAGAGAGCGACATCATCAGAGAGGCAGCCTCGCAGACAGAGTTGGAGAGAGTGGACAGCGTGAGAGGGAGAGTGGAGCGGCAGGCCAGCGTGGGCGACGCGGAACTCCGACGCGATGCCATACAGGTGAGTGCGTGTACAGGTGAGTGTGGTGTGTGTACAGGTGAGTGTGGTGTGTGTACAGGTGAGTGTGGTGTGTGTACAGGTGAGTGTGGTGTGTGTACAGGTGAGTGTGGTGTGTGTACAGGTGAGTGTGGTGTGTGTACAGGTGAGTGTGGTGTGTGTACAGGTGAGTGTGGTGAGTGTGGTGTGTGTGTACAGGTGAGTGTGGTGTGTGTACAGGTGAGTGTGGTGTGTGTGGTGTGTGTATGCTGGTGAGTGTGGTGTGTGTATGCTGGTGAGTGTGGTGTGTGTGCTGGTGAGTGTGGTGTGTGTATGCTGGTGCGTGTGGTGTGTGTATGCTGGTGAGTGTGGTGTGTGTATGCTGGTGAGTGTGGTGTGTGTGTGCTGGTGAGTGTGGTGTGTGTGTGCTGGTGAGTGTGGTGTGTGTGTGCTGGTGAGTGTGGTGTGTGTGTGCTGGTGAGTGTGGTGTGTGTGTGCTGGTGAGTGTGGTGTGTGTATGCTGGTGAGTGTGGTGTGTGTGTGCTGGTGAGTGTGGTGTGTGTGTGCTGGTGAGTGTGGTGTGTGTGTGCTGGTGAGTGTGGTGTGTGTATGCTGGTGAGTGTGGTGTGTGTATGCTGGTGAGTGTGGTGTGTGTGTGCTGGTGAGTGTGGTGTGTGTGTGCTGGTGAGTGTGGTGTGTGTATGCTGGTGAGTGTGGTGTGTGTGTGCTGGTGAGTGTGGTGTGTGTGTGCTGGTGAGTGTGGTGTGTGTGTGCTGGTGAGTGTGGTGTGTGTGTGCTGGTGAGTGTGGTGTGTGTACAGGTGAGTGTGGTGTGTGTGTGCTGGTGAGTGTGGTGTGTGTGTGCTGGTGAGTGTGGTGTGTGTGTGCTGGTGAGTGTGGTGTGTGTACAGGTGAGTGTGGAGTGTGTGGTGTGTGTATGCGGGTGAGTGTGGTGTGTGTGTGCTGGTGGGTGTGGTGTGTGTACAGGTGAGTGTGGTGTGCGTGGTGTGTGTACAGGTGAGTGTGGAGTGTGTGGTGTGTGTATGCTGGTGAGTGTGGTGTGTGTATGCTGGTGAGTGTGGTGTGTGAATGCTGGTGAGTGTGGTGTGTGTACAGGTGAGTGTGGTGTGTGTATGCTGGTGAGTGTGGAGTGTGTATGCTGGTGAGTGTGGTGTGTATATGCTGGTGCGTGTACAGGTGAGTGTGGTGTGTGTATGCTGGTTCGTGTGGGGTGTGTATGCTGGTGAGTGTGGTGTGTGTATGCTGGTGAGTGTGGTGTGTGTATGCTGGTGAGTGTGGTGTGTGTATGCTGGTGAGTGTGGTGTGTGTGTGCTGGTGAGTGTGGTGTGTGTATGCTGGTGAGTGTGGTGTGTGTATGCTGGTGAGTGTGGTGTGTGTACAGGTGAGTGTGGTGTGTGTATGCTGGTGAGTGTGGTGTGTGTATGCTGATGTGTGTACAGATGAGTGTGGTGTGTGTATGCTGGTGCGTGTACAGGTGAGTGTGGTGTGTGTATGCTGGTGAGTGTGGTGTGTGTATGCTGGTGAGTGTGGTGTGTGTATGCTGGTGAGTGTGGTGTGTGTGTGCTGGTGAGTGTGGTGTGTGTATGCTGGTGAGTGTGGTGTGTGTATGCTGGTGAGTGTGGTGTGTGTATGCTGGTGAGTGTGGTGTGTGTATGCTGGTGAGTGCGTGTTCAGGTGAGTGTGGTGTGTGTGCTTTGTCTTTGTCTGTGCAAGTGTCGGTCCATGTACGAGGCTGCATCTGGATGCGTTGCGCGAGTGTACATGCAAGCGTGTAGCTACGTCTGTGTGTATTTCTACGCGTGTAAGCGTGTATGTGTATGTGTTACGCGTGTGCGTGTGTGCGTGGACGAGGAGCGAGTGTCGTGGTGAATGCACTGCGCTATAAACTCGGCGCACCGAGTTCACTTCCAATTCATAGCCAGCATTAGTGATCATCTGACCCAATTCTGGGCACCCTCTAGGTCGACTCAGCCTTAAACGAGTACCATGTGCGGCACGTAACATCAGCACTGGGGAGACAAAGATGGCTGTGCGTGGTTCTGGCCATACCACCCCTTCGTGTACCATCCCGGCCTTCACAGGTGCTCGCTAACAACACTTGTTCACTCGATGGACGGGGGGGATCTCTGTCTTCGCCGTGTGTCCGTGTGCATGATTTCCGCATGTCAGGATGTGCGTCCGCACTCTCCGTGCCAGACTCCACACACCACACACACACAATGCACACGACCCACGCTCGGCACCACCACCACCTCTCACAGCCGCCCTTCACCCCACAGCGGGGAGGAAGAGCAGGGAGGAGGTCAGGCCACACCCATCCCCCGTCTCACGCGCACACACACACGAGCCTCACCACACTCGGCGTGTCCCCAGTACACGGGCCACCCCTCTCCCTCCTTGCGCAGGGCTTGAAGGGAGCAGTGACTGAGAGAACCACTCAAGGAATGGCTCAAGAAAGACCTGAAAGAATGGCTGACTGCAGGGCCGACCGTGCTAGCGACTGCACGGGCGACCGAGATGACGGACGGAACGACCCTCGGCTGACCGCGTGAAAGCGCGACGACGACCGCCCCATCGACTTCACGAGCATCGGTGCCGTCGACGGGACTAGCGGCTGCACGAGCGACGGCGCCGTCCGCTTTACGCGCCACTCGACGGTCCCTCCCTGGCGCCGCGGCCGGCGCCCCCGACATGGAGGAGCCGTGGCCGCTGTGGTTGCGCGCCGGAGTGGCCGCCCTGCTGGTTCTCGAGGCCGTGCTGGGGCTGTCCTGCAACGTGCTGGTGCTGGCGGTCGGCGGAGCCTGCGGCCGCTGCCGCGCCGGCACGAGGGACGGGGCCCGCTCGGCGCGACGGAGGGGGCCGTCGGCGGGCGGCGCCTCGTGGGGGGGGCGCCGGCGTGGGCGGGAGGGGATCGGCGGTGAGCGTGAGCGTCATGGTGACGGCGAGCGTGCACGCGCTGGACTTGCTCATCAGCGTCGCCTGCGCCCCCGTGGCCGCGGCCGCGTTGCTGCTGCCGGTGCCTACGCTGTTGCCCGGGCTGGCGTCCGTGCCGTTCTACCCTGGGGTGCCGCCGCCGACGCCGACCGGCCCCGGGGTCGACCGGGACGCGATCGCGTCGGCCGGCGATGCTCCGGCGGCGATTCCCGGCGTCGCCCCGTCGGGCTGCGGAGAAGCCGCCGGCGCCGCCGACGGAGCCCCGCGGAGGTCACGCCGCGGGGCGGGGGACGGCGCACGTCAGGACCGGCCAGAGTATCGCCTCCTCGTCGGCCCCCGGACCTACTGGCGCCGGCGCCAAAAATGAAACCGAGAACCCCGTCGCACCGGAGGAGGACGGGCGTCAGCAACGGGACCGGCGACCGGGCGGCGGCGCCGGCGACCTGTACGCGCTGCACGAGGCGTGCGCCAGTTTCGCGGGCGTCGCCACGTCGACGGGCGTGCTGCTGGTGACGCTCGACCGCTACGACATGGGCGTGCGCCCCACCAGCCGCCTCCTCACGCCGCGTCGCGCTGGAGCCGTGCTCGCCTCCCTCTGGGCGCTGTCTGCCGCCGCCTTCGCCTGCCCGCTCATGCGACCCGACTGGATCCTGCAGCAGCCCAACCGACGCGGCCCAAACGCCGGCACCAACATCGGTAACGACAGCATCGACGGAGCCGGCTCTGGGCGTAGCGGGGGTCGCGGCTCCGAGATACGCCTGCGCTTCGACCACCTCGTTCCCCAGGCGCCGGTTTTTCTGCTGGCGACCGGCGCCATGCTGCTCACGTACGGCAAGATCGTGCGCGCGCTGCGCTTCCGCTTCGCGTCGGGGCTGCACGGCGCGGGCGGCGCCAAGCCGACGGCGCGGACCCCTGCGGCGCCGACGTTGGAGCCGGCGGTCAAGCCGGCGCCCATGGGCGTGCACGCGTCGGTAGCGGTGGTGCTCGCCATCAAGCGCGCCGTGCGGCGGCACCGCGAGCGCCGCGCGCGTAAGCGCCGCGTGCTGCGCACCTCGCTCGCCATCGTCGGCTCCTTCGCCGGCTGCTGGGCGCCCGTGCAGACGCTCAACCTCGTGCTCGCCGCGACGGCGGGCGGCGCCGACGGCGACGAGGGGCTGGCGCTGGCGCTGCGGGTGAGGCCGGCGCTTCTGGCCCTCGCCTACGCCACCGCGGCGTTGCACCCGGCGCTCTACGGCTTCACGCGGCAGGGCGTGCGCGAGGCCATCGCCGCCGCCCTCTGCCGGCGCCCGGCCGGCCCCGACGCCGGCGCCGCCCGGCCTCGGTTCCGCCGGTGGCGGCGCCGCATGTTGGACGGCGCCGGGAGGGCGCCGGGCTGGCGGGCGGAGAGGGGTCTTCCCGACGGCGTGGAGGAGGAGGGGGAGGAGGAAGGGGAGGGGCCGAGGGGGAGGGCGGGCGTCGGCGCGAGCCCCGGGCGGCACGCGACCCCCGACCCCGGGCCGGGGGTGTTGCGCGGGGGTCGCGCCCTCGCGCGCCTCCGGGTCGAGGTCACGCAGCTCAGCGACACGACGGAGCGCTGCGTCACCGAGGTCGTCACCACGCGAGAGTGAAGGCCGCCGACAACAGTGACCGCGATGCTGGATACCGCTCGTAGCCACAGTTGGCGAGGTGCGGTGGAAAAGAAGTTCAACACACAAACCTACACTCCGAGTCACCACCCAAGGGTGATTATCAAGCAGCCGCTGCCAATGGCCACGACGAGCGACTACCACAGGTCGCCGCTGCGAGTCACGATCCGCGAGCGGTTGAAACGCCTTGCGAGCGAGTGCGACGATGATAGTGGTGGGTAGATTGAGAGCGATCTCACGAGTAGTTCTGTCATGTCATCTTCTGGGGGGCTGCTCTCCACTGCTCCCTCCCAGTTCCAAATAATAATAAGACAGGTAACGTTTGTGTCGTAAACCCTCCTCCACCTGACACAGCCAATTAATTAAGTCGTTCTGCCAAAAACAACTACCACCCACAACCACCATCAACCACTTACAACAACCATCAACCACCTACCACCACCTACAACCACCATCAACCACCTACAACAACCATCAACCACCTACCACCACCTACAACCACCATCAACCACCTACAACAACCATCAACCACCTACCACCACCTACAACCACTTACAACAACCATCAACCACCTACAACCACCATCAACCACTTACAACAACCATCAACCACCTACAACCACCATCAACCACTTACAACAACCATCAACCACCTACAACCACCATCAACCACTTACAACAACCATCAACCACCTACAACCACCATCAACCACTTACAACAACCATCAACCACCTACAACCACCATCAACCACTTACAACAACCATCAACCACCTACAACCACCATCAACCACTTACAACAACCATCAACCACCTACAACCACCATCAACCACTTACAACAACCATCAACCACCTACAACCACCATCAACCACTTACAACAACCATCAACCACCTACCACCACCATCAACCACTTACAACAACCATCAACCACCTACAACCACCATCAACCACTTACAACAACCATCAACCACCTACCACCACCTACAACCATCATCAAGCCTTTTGGCGTCATCTGGTCCAACCCATGTGAGACTAGGCTCTAAGGAAAGCTGTCTCGGGTGTGGACCAATCAACTTCAAGGACAGTGCATACATTATCAGAGTTGTGTTTTTTGTTTGCATTATGACTGCAGGTATTGTGGTATATGCAAACATGACTCCTTGTAAAAAAAGGTGTAAGTTTTGTTGCCAGATAGAAGGGTAAAAAACCAATTATCATCATCAACCACTTACAACAACCATCAACCACCGACCACAACCTACAACCACCATCAACCACCGACAACCCCCTATAACCACCATCAACCAAGACCTCAAGAATGGCCCTTGCTCACGCCGTCAACGGCTCCAGCTCCGCCGCTGCCGCTGCTGCTGCTGCCACCATCTTGGAACCTCGCCCAGGTGGGGAAGGACGCTGCTGGCGACGAGCGTGGGACAACGTGGACGTCCAGGATCAACACATCGTTCCAGAGCCAAACACCGCACACCTCCTCGCTTTCACATTCCTCCTCCTTGAGCACACCGCTGCTGCTGGTGCGACCATCAACCGCATCAGAACCACAGGCGGCCGCTCGCATCTCCTTCATGAAGGGACAATTAAAACAAGAGCCGAGGGAGTGCGATTGTGGCCGTACAACCCGAACTTTGGACTGTGCGGTAAGCAACTGTGGTCTGCGCTTCTTCAATGGAGGAGGAACAGCGACACGACACGAACTCTCTCTCTCTCTGCCGAAGGCCTCTCGCTGTGGCCAACAGCAGAACTCCACATCGGCACTTAGCTCCTGAAGATCCTGTCGCTGCCGTCAAGGTCAAGATGAGAATAGACGAACGCCGTCAATTGATCGATTGACTACCGCTTCACCACCATCATCACCATCGATGTTGTTGGGGAGCAATGCACTCGCGACATTTAACTACTGGGCACCGACGTTTCGCTGCCAGTGAGAGCCGGCGTTCTCAGGCAATTGGTAGAAAGTTATGAACCATAACATTGGTCACTTAGGAGATTAGCAGCTGCATTTGGCTGTGTAGTAGTGCGGCGGCAGCGGGAACGGCAGCGCGTTCGGGATGTAATTATGATTTTCAAAGGAAGAAAATAAAATGAATTTAGATGGCGGAGGTTAACCTCCGTCATGCATGAATTGTTAAAAAGAAAAGTACCGCCCCCCACCTCCCCAAGGCAATTTTGGTTTAATGCGAGGCAACAGAAGCCCCGCAAATATGACGACCGTCCCACAGTGGCCGTGTGAGCCCGAGCCGTCCACCGCAGTGGACGCAGCGCTACGCCGCGGTCAGGGGGGGCACTTGGGGGTAGCGGGGGGTCACGCGCCACTTAAGGCTCAAGAGATGTTCAAGTGCGACGGGTTGTGTGTCTTTCAGGGTAAAAGGGTCGAGATTAGGGTGTCATGTGTCTTAAGGGTCACGTGTCAAAGGGTCAAGAGAGATTAAAGGTCAGGCGTCGTTGCAGGGGCCACGTGTCTTTCAAGGGTCAGAGATGAAACGCCGCGCGGCACCGAGGGTCGCGCGGCAGACGGGAGGTCGCGTGTCTGGCGCGCTCCACACGGCTCGCGTCTCACCTCGACGCGCTCGAAAGGGGCACCCCCCTCCAACGGCAGCTGCCCCTGTGCAGCACAAGGTGACTGGGCATCTGGCCTACGCGCGTGCACGAGTCTGTCAGTAGTAGGGTCCGATGACCGCTGGTGTGTTTGAGATATTTGCAGCAAAATTTTTTTGTAAGTTGAATAATTTGGACCGTGACGCAGGTGGCACACGTTGGGCCTACTCTTGCGAACGACGTCACGGGATCTTTAATGTCCATGACGGTCACCTAGGGTCAGAGGTCCCTGACCAGGGAAGGGTGGGTTGGGTGAACAACAGCCGCTAGAGGACGACGGCTCAAGGTGAGCGCGACCGGGCACAGGAAGAACCGGCGATGTCGGACGTTCCAAGGGGGGTGGGGGTGTAGGGGTGCGGGGGATAGCGACGAGAGAGGAGAGAGAGTTGGGGGGTTGGCGCAGCGATGAGTCCAATTCATCTTCCCCCCAGGGAGAGGGGGGTAGGCCCTCGGCTCGTTAAAAATCGGCCGGTTGCCATGGCGATGCTTTTTTCCAGCTGGTACCATGGGGGAATGTCAGCCCCAGCAACAGCAGCTCAGCGCGTTACCAAGACAAACCCTAATCTACCCCACCCCACACACACACAAAGATCCCCCGTGTAGCCTTAACGGTCTGTTGGGGCAAGTGCTGTTAGCGAGCACCTATTAAGGCCAACATGAGACACGAGGGGGTGGGTGGCAAATACCACACCCGGCCGTCTTTGTCTCCCCAGTGCTGAAATATTACACACTGCACCAGGTACTCACCTCAGGCTTAGTCGAAATAGGAAAGGCCCAGGACTGGTGCAGACATGAGTCAATGATGTTGGCGGCGAGCGGGAACCGAACTCGGGTCGCGCTAGTTGGTAGCATGAAGCGCTAATCACTGCGCCACGACTCCCTCCCGTACGTGCACAACCGTACATACACACGTACACCAGTACATGCGTACATACGTAGCACACACATACACACCTGCGTTCCGGCACTCACGAAAGAAGATCCCCTGTGGAGGTTTTTGACAGATGATTGGGGCAAGTGCAGCACACGCACACCCATGCATGTGCATGCAAAGATCCCTGTATAGCCTCAACAGAAGGATGGAGACAGTGCTGTTGGCGAGCACCGATGAAGGCCGGTACGGCACACGAGGAGGTGGGTGGCACAATCATCCGTCTCCACAGCGGCGATGATTACACACCGCACAAGGAACTCATTTGAGGCTGAGTCGACCTAGGGGAGGCCCAGGACCTGGTTCAGATAATCGTCACTGGTGTAGTCAACGGGAACTGAACTCAGGTAGCTTGTCTGAGTAACACAGCGCGCTAACCACTACACCACTTCACAAATGTGTACGTATACACATGTGTACAAATATGCAAAAATGTAAGTGTGTGGTGAGTGGTAGTGTGAGTATGAGTGGTGCGTGGTAGTTAGAGCAGTAAGGTGAATAGTAGTGTGAGTGGTGTAGTGAGTGGTGTAGTCAGCGGTAGTGTAGGCGATTTGTTGAGTCTCCATGTGAGTCTCTGGGTCTTTCTGTGAGTACACTGGTCTCTATGTGAGTCTATGGGTCTCTACGTGAGTCTATGGGTCTCTGTGTGAGTACACAGGTCTCAATGTGAGTCTATGGGTCTCTGTGTGAGTACACGGATCTCTATGTGAATCTATGGGTCTCTGTGTGAGTACACAGGTCTCTATGTGAGTCTATGGGTCTCTGTGTGAGTACACAGGTCTCTATGTGAGTCTATGGGTCTCTGTGTGAGTACACGGATCTCTATGTGAATCTATGGGTCTCTGTGTGAGTACACAGGTCTCTATGTGAGTCTATGGGTCTCTGTGTGAGTACACAGGTCTCAATGTGAGTCTATGGGTCTCTGTGTGAGTACACGGATCTCTATGTGAATCTATGGGTCTCTGTGTGAGTACACAGGTCTCTATGTGAGTCTATGGGTCTCTGTGTGAGTACACAGGTCTCTATGTGAGTCTATGGGTCTCTGTGTGAGTACACGGGTCTCTATGTGAGTCTATGGGTCTCTGTGTGAGTACACGGGTCTCTATGTGAGTCTATGGGTCTCTGTGTGAGTACACGAGTCTCTATGTGAGTCTATGGGTCTCTGTGTGAGTCTCTGGGTCTTTCTGTGAGTACACGGGTCTCTGTGTGAGTCTATGGGTCTCTATGTGAGTCTATGGGTCTCTGTGTGAGTACACGAGTCTCTATGTGAGTCTATGGGTCTCTGTGTGAGTACACGAGTCTCTATGTGAGTCTATGGGTCTCTGTGTGAGTCTCTGGGTCTTTCTGTGAGTACACGGGTCTCTGTGTGAGTCTATGGGTCTCTATGTGAGTCTATGGGTCTCTGTGTGAGTACACGAGTCTCTATGTGAGTCTATGGGTCTCTGTGCGAGTATACGGGTCCCACTCACCGAGCTCGTTGAGGGACTGTGCTGCCTTGCTGATCTCGCGGGAGCCGCCCTGCAGCTGTGCCTGCAACCGCTTGCTCAAGTAGAGGATGCGGATGATCCGGCGCAGCAGGTCACACGCGGCCTGCGGGCACGCACAGACAAAGGTTCCCTGTGTAGCGCGCACAGGCTGTCGGGGCAAGTACCGTTAGCGAGCGGCGCCTGCGAAGGCCGGCACGGCGCACAAGCGGGCGGTGTGGCATGCAACCGTGCCCGGCCATCTTTGTCTCCCTAGCACTTATTTAAGGCTGAGTTGACCCCCGGGAAGGAAAATAACCAGTTCAGATATCTGCCACTGTTGTTGACCGTGAGCGGGAATTGAACTCAGGTTGCCGGGTTGGTAGTGCAACGCCATAACCACTGCACCACCGCTCCCCACACATACGCACACACGCGTACACGCGAACACACACGTGCACAAATGTGAGTACTGGGGCGAGTGGTAGGACAATTGGCAGTGTGAGTGGCGAGTCGTACTTTGAGTGCCAGGGTGAACATCGTGCTGAGTCGTCGGATAAGTGGTAGCTTCAGTGGTGGCGAGCATGAGTGGTGCGCGTGAGAGTGGCGAGCAGTGTGGTGAGGGTCCTCACCTGCAGCCGGGCCAGCTGTGCGGTACGTGCCACGATCTTGTTGTATGGTTCAACAATCTTCACACGTATCCTGAACCACAAAGACAAACATCCCCCATATAACCTTAACAGCCTGTTGGGACAAGTGCTGCTAGCGAGCACCTATGAAGGCCTGCGCGGCACACACGGTGGTGGTGTGGCCAGCACTATGCCGGTCACCTTTTCCTCCCCAATGCTGATGTTTACACACCGCAACGGGTATTCAGTAAAGGCTGAGTTGACCTCGAGGAGGCCCAAGACCGTTTCAGATACAGTATTCTTCACCGATTTTGCCCGTGAGCAGGAATCAAACTCTGAGCAGCCGGGTTCGTAACGCAGTGTACTCACCACTGTGTCACCGCTCCCCTAACAAATACGTTCAGATAGAGCTGTACACAGACACACCTAGACAGAGATACAGCGACAGTGGGTGACTGAGTGGGTGAGTGAGTGATTGATTAAGTGAGTGGGTGAGTGTGTTGGGTGAGTGAATGGATCAGTGGACGAGTGGGTGGGTGAACGAATCAGTGGGTGAGTAGGCGAGACAAAACAGCCAGTCTGGAAGATCAAGTCCGGTGATAACAGCATTGGTGACGGAGGTCAATGCTTGAGATGGAGACAACCATAATGGTTGTGATGATGGTGTGTGTTATGATGATGTGATGGTGGTTGTGATGATGGTGTGTGTTATGATGATGTGATGGTGGTTGTGATTATGGCGTGTGTTATGATGATGTGATGGTGGTTGTGACGATGGCGTGTGTTATGATGATGTGATGATGGTTGTGATTATGGTGTGTGTTATGATGATGTGATGGTTGTGATTACGGTGTGTTATGATGATGTGATGGTGGTTGTGATGATGGTGTGTGTTATGATGATGTGATGGTGGTTGTGATTATGGTGTGTGTTATGATGATGTGATGGTGGTTGTGATGATGGTGTGTGTTATGATGATGTGATGATGGTTGTGATTATGGTGTGTGTTATGATGATGTGATGGTTGTGATTACGGTGTGTGTTATGATGATGTGATGGTTGTGATGATGGTGTGTGTTATGATGATGTGATGGTAGTTGTGATGATGGCGTGTGTTATGATGATGTGATGGTGGTTGTGATGATGGTGTGTGTTATGATGATGTGATGATGGTTGTGATTATGGTGTGTGTTATGATGATGTGATGGTTGTGATTATGGTGTGTGTTATGATGATGTGATGGTTGTGATTATGGTGTGTGTTATGATGATGTGATGGTTGTGATTATGGTGTGTGTTATGATGATGTGATGATGTTGTGATTATGGTGTGTGTTATGATGATGTGATGGTTGTGATTATGGTGTGTGTTATGATGATGTGATGGTTGTGATTATAGTGTGTTATGATGATGTGATGGTTGTGATTATGGTGTGTGTTATGATGATGTGATGATGTTGTGATTATGGCGCGTGTTATGATGTGATGATGGTTGTGATTAAAATTATAATTATGAACTTATGTTGAACTTCTTTCGCACCGTACATAGCCAACCACAATTATGATGAATGCAACAAATATTATGTTCGTGATGACGATCGTAATGACGACGATGATGATGCTGACGATGACGTTGACGATGAGTGGGGTTGTACCCCATGATTTGCGAGCACCTGTCCACTGCAGACTGCAGAGCAGATATCCGGGCCTGCATCATCTGCAACACTCCTGTAACGATCGCACACAGCTTTGGATGAAGCAACAACAGACACACCTCCACTCACCCCTCACCTCCCCATGCCCCTCACCTCCCCTCACCCCTCACCTCCTCACTCCCCTCACCTTCCCACTCCCCTCACCTCCCCACGCCCCTCACCTCCCCTCACCCCTCACCTCCCCTCACCCCTCACCTCCCCTCACCCCTCACCTCCTCACTCCCCTCACCTCCCCACTCCCCTCACCTCCTCATGCCCCTCACCTCCCCTCACCTCCTCACTCCCCTCACCTCCCCACATCTCCCCCCACCCCTCACCTCCCCACGCCCCTCACCTCCCCCCGCCCCTCACCTCCCCCCACCCCTCACCTCCCCACGCCCCTCACCTCCCCACTCCCCTCACCTCTCCTCACCTCCCCCCCACCCCTCATCTCCCCACGCCCCTCACCTCCCCTCACCCCTCACCTCCCCACTCCCCTCACCTCCCCTCACCCCTCACCTCCCCAAGCCCCTCACCTCCCCTCGCCCCTCACCTCCCCACGCCCCTCACCTCCCCACGCCCCTCACCTCCCCTCGCCCCTCACCTCCCCTCGCCCCTCACCTCCCCACGCCCCTCACCTCCCCCCGCCCCTCACCTCCCCCCGCCCCTCACCTCCCCCCGCCCCTCACCTCCCCAAGCCCCTCACCTCCCCACGCCCCTCACCTCCCCACGCCCCTCACCTCCCCCCGCCCCTCACCTCCCCCCGCCCCTCACCTCCCCACGCCCCTCACCTCCCCCCGCCCCTCACCTCCCCCCGCCCCTCACCTCCCCACGCCCCTCACCTCCCCCCGCCCCTCACCTCCCCACGCCCCTCACCTCCCCCCGCCCCTCACCTCCCCCCGCCCCTCACCTCCCCCCGCCCCTCACCTCCCCACGCCCCTCACCTCCCCACGCCCCTCACCTCCCCCCGCCCCTCACCTCCCCCCGCCCCTCACCTCCCCACGCCCCTCACCTCCCCACGCCCCTCACCTCCCCCGCCCCTCACCTCCCCCCGCCCCTCACCTCCCCCCGCCCCTCACCTCCCCACGCCCCTCACCTCCCCCCGCCCCTCACCTCCCCCCGCCCCTCACCTCCCCCCGCCCCTCACCTCCCCCCCGCCCCTCACCTCCCCCCGCCCCTCACCTCCCCACGCCCCTCACCTCCCCTCGCCCCTCACCTCCCCCCGCCCCTCACCTCCCCCCGCCCCTCACCTCCCCCCGCCCCTCACCTCCCCACGCCCCTCACCTCCCCCCGCCCCTCACCTCCCCCCGCCCCTCACCTCCCCCCGCCCCTCACCTCCCCACGCCCCTCACCTCCCCCCGCCCCTCACCTCCCCACGCCCCTCACCTCCCCCCGCCCCTCACCTCCCCCCGCCCCTCACCTCCCCACGCCCCTCACCTCCCCCCCGCCTCTCACCTCCCCACGCCCCTTCACCTCCCCCCGCCCCTCACCTCCCCCCGCCACTGACCTCCCTACGCCTCGCACCTCCCCACGCCCCTCACCTCCCCACGCCCCTCACCTCCCCCCCGCCACCGACCTCCACCCACCCCTCACCTCCCCCCACCCCTCACCTCCCCACGCCCCTCACCTCCCCACGCCCCTCACCTCCCCACGCCCCTCACCTCCCCACGCCCCTCACCTCCCCCCGCCCCTCACCTCCCCACGCCCCCTCACCTCCCCCCGCCCCTCACCTCCCCACGCCCCTCACCTCCCCCCGCCCCTCACCTCCCCCCGCCACTGACCTCCCTACGCCTCGCACCTCCCCACGCCCCTCACCTCCCCACGCCCCTCACCTCCCCCCGCCACCGACCTCCACCCACCCCTCACCTCCCCCCACCCCCTCACCTCCCCACGCCCCTCACCTCCCCACGCCCCTCACCTCCCCACGCCCCGCACCTCCCCTCACCCCTCACCTCCCCCCACCCCTCACCTCACATAAAGACTCATATAGAGTCCCATTGACTCACATAGAGACCCATAAATGAAAATAGAGTCCCATTGACTCACATAGAGACCCATAAATGAAAATAGAGTCCCATTGACTCACATAGAGACCCATAAATGAAAATAGAGTCCCATTGACTCCCATACCTAATAAGTCCACGGCTGCTGTGCAGTGTTCGAGAGGTGGTTGCATATATGTGTGTACCTGATGCGGCGTGGTGCTGGCCACCCACCCACCCGCGTGCCGTGCCGGCCTTCATAGGTGCTACTCGCTAACAGCACTTGCCCCGACAGTCTGTTAAGGCTACACGGCAGATCTTTGTCTTTGTAAGTATACCTGTACTGTATATACTGTATGTACAACCCCATTGGGCCAATCCCCGCGAGTCGTGTGGAGCGTGAGCTCACCCTCCAGGGACTCAATTCCAGTGGCTTGGGCCAAGAGGTCCTCATGCCGATCGGACACCTGCAACACAGCCAGAGAGTTAAGGTCAGCTCGGGGTCACGCAAGTGTCGGGGTCACGTAAGGTCAGCTCGGGGTTACACAAGGTCAGCTCGGGGTCACCTAAGTGTCGGGGTCACGTAAGGTCAGCTCGGGGTTACGCAATGTCTGCTCGGGGTTACGCAAGGTCGGGTCGGGTCGGGTCAAGGCAGTGGTTAATCCAGGGGTGGGGGTCCCATGTGGCCCCCCCCCGCCCATCTCCTCGCCCCCCCATCCCCTCCCCTCCTTGGGAGGTTTCAAGATTCGCCTCTGTGCTCGCGACTCGGCGCCCAGCAGCGCCACCCCACTGGGCGAGCTGCGAGGCCGTGTCCCCCCCCTCGCCTATCCCCCCCCTCGCCTATCCCCCCCCTCACCTATCCCCCCTCACACCTACCCCCCCCCTCACCTATCCCCCCCCTCACCTATCCCCCCTCACACCTACCCCCCCCCCCTCACCTATCCCCCTCACACCTCTCCCCCCCTCACCTCTCCCCCCCTCACCTCTCCCCCCCTCACACCTATCCCCCCCTCACCTATTCCCCCCTCACCTCTTCCCCACTCACCTCTCCCCTCTCACCTATCCCCCCTCACACCTATCCCCCCCTCACCTCTCCCCCCTCACCTATCCCCCCCCTCACCTATCCCCCCTCACACCTACCCCCCACCCCTCACCTATCCCCCCTCACACCTATCCCCCCCTCACCTACCCCCCCCTCACCTATCCCCCCCCCTCACACCTCACCTGTGCTCGCAACTCGGCGTCGAGCAGCGCCACCCCCTGGGCGAGCCGTGCGAGCTGCGAGGCCGTGTCGGCCCCCTGAAGCGCGCGGGTCGTGTAGCCCCGCACGTCAAACTCCTCGTGGGCAAAGTCGCGGTACGAGTCTGCGCAGAGATCACCACCATCACCACCACCGCCGTCACCAACACCACCACCGTCACCACCACCACCGTCACCAACACCATCGTCACCACCGCCACCACTGTCACAATCGTCACCACCACCACCCTAGTCACTACCACCATTGTCAACACCACCGTTGTCACCATCACCATCACCACCACCACCACCATCGTCACCAACACCACCACCGTCACCATCGTCACCACCACCGCCACCACCACCGCCACCACCACCACCACCACCGTCACCAACACCGCCACCACCACCGTCACCAACACCGCCACCACCACCGTCACTGTCACCATCTTCACCAACACCACCACCATCACCGCCACCACCGCCACCACCACCATCGTCACCACCACCACCGTCACTCCACCACCCTAGTCACTACCACCATTGTCACTACCACCGTTGTCACCATCACCACCACCACCGTAACGACCACCGCCCACGAGCGGGGTCATCCGTGAGACGCAACGCATTGGGCAACAAAACAAAGCGGACAATTCCCTTCCACATCGCAGAATCATGAGTTAGAAGTGGAGGAATCCGATGAGCTATGAAGCTCTATTTCTAATCTATCCAGGGGAGCCACTCTCTCGAGTCATGCTGCTTCAGGAGGGTCCTGCTGCTCCTGCTGCTGCTTCAGGAGGGTCCTGCTGCTGCTGCTCCTGCTGCTTCTTCCGGAGGGTCCTGCTGCTGCTGCTCCTGCTGCTGCTGCTTCTTCAGGAGGGTCTTGCTGCTGCTGCTGCTTCAGGAGGGTTCTGCTGCTGCTCCTGCTGCTGCTCCTGCTGCTTCTTCAGGAGGGTCCTGCTGCTGCTGCTCCTGCTGCTGCTGCTGCTTCAGGAGGGTCCTGCTGCTCCTGCTGCTGCTTCAGGAGGGTCCTGCTGCTGCTGCTCCTGCTGCTGCTTCAGGAGGGTCCTGCTGCTCATGCTGCTGCATTTGGCTTTCACGTGAAGATGGAAACAGGAGCACTCGGGGTAAACCCCGGCGCGGAAGGGGGTGGGGGGGTGGTAACCATTCATCTGCAATGTGGGGTGGAGATTCGTCCCCGCGTCGCTGTGCCGCCCTCTCCTGGCGCGCCGGGGGTACGGCTCCCCCCTCGACGCCGACGGGAGGGAGTTCCACACCGCGTCTGTGTGTGATTCACCAACCCTCGCTGCTGGCCCCACAGTGCCGGGGGGTTACAAGCTGATATTCGCATAGGCAGCACACGTCCATAAGCACCACACGTCCGTACCTCCACGTGGAACACATTTAAGCACCATTGCTTCAACTCAAACTGTGGGACCGGTCTCGACATTCAGTGCCTCATCAGCAGGCTTCGCTTTGCCCGACTCTTGCTGCTGTAATTATTAAGCACCAACGAAGGTTGTGCGGTTGATGGGATGGTGTTAAAAGATCAGGTTTATATTTGATGTGGAGGAACAGATATGCGAAGGGCAGGGAATTGTTTGCTTTGTGTTGTCTTGCGTAGACGTCACGGGTGGTTCTGCGCCAGAGACGATGGTTGTTGATGGAGCAAGGAGACCGCGGGTTGCGCCGTGTTCACGACGAGATGAGAGGGGCAAAGGGAACGCAGCACAGGACGGCGACGAGGTGACGATGGTGGCGACCTCATCAGGGAGAGAGAATCCGTGAGAGTGAGCGGGGTGACTCGATCGGAAGTCATTGATGACATGACGTCATAACCCGTGTGGCGAGGGTGGTCAACTTACTGGCATCGTGGGGAGGGCAGTAAGGGCAGCATTAATGGGGGGCAGCATCAATGGGGGCAGCGCCGTGAGGGCAGCCGGGAGGTCAGAACAGTGAGGACAGTAGTGACATCAGCTGTGAGGGCAGCCGGGAGGTCATAACAGTGAGAGCAGTAGTGACATCAGCTGTGAGGGCAGAACCTTGAGGGCAGGTGAGAGCAGCAGTGGGAGCAGTAGTGAGGCCAACGCGGCGAGAGGGCAGCAGCAGCAGCGTGGTGAGGGCAGAGCAGCAGCGTGGTGAGGGCAGCAGCAGCAGCAGCAGCAGCGTGGTGAGGGCAGCAGCAGCAGCGTGGTGAGGGCAGCAGCAGCAGCGTGGTGAGGGCAGAGCAGCAGCGTGGTGAGGGCAGCAGCAGCAGCAGCGTGGTGAGGGCAGCAGCAGCAGCGTGGTGAGGGCAGCAGCAGCAGAGTGGTGAGGGCAGCAGCAGCAGCGTGGTGAGGGCAGCAGCAGCAGCGTGGTGAGGGCAGCAGCAGCAGCGTGGTGAGGGCAGCAGCAGCAGCAGCGTGGTGAGGGCAGCAGCAGCAGCGTGGTGAGGGCAGCAGCAGCAGCGTGGTGAGGGCAGCAGCAGCAGCGTGGTGAGGGCAGCAGCAGCGTGGTGAGGGCAGCAGCAGCAGCGTGGTGAGGGCAGCAGCAGCGTGGTGAGGGCAGCAGCAGCGTGGTGAGGGCAGCAGCAGCGTGGTGAGGGCAGCAGCAGCGTGGTGAGGGCAGCAGCAGCGTTGTGAGGGCAGCAGCAGCGTGGTGAGGGCAGCGGTGAGGGCAGCGCGCATCACCATCGCTCAGGAGCCGCACTCCACCGCTCTGGGCCGGGGCTGCCGTCATCGCCGCCATCTCCCCTGTTCCGCGTGGCACCCACGTGACCCCCCCCGGTCGTGACGTCACGAGTGTCAACACTCGCGGCATGACGTCATCATCACCCACATCGTCAACAAAAGACAAAGGTCCCCCGCGTAGCCTTTAACAGTCGGGGGCAAGTGCCGTTAGCGAGGAGCAGGAGCAGCAGCGCCCGTGAAGGCCGCACGGCACTCGAGGGGGTGGGCGGCCGGCCGGCCCCACGCCCGGCCGCCTTTGTCTCCCCAGCGGCGAAGTCCACACGCGACCCGGGTTCATCGGGTTCGCAGTGCAGTCCGCTGACCACGACACCACCACTCGCCACAAAGTGGCGGTGACGTCACGACGGCGCCTGGGCCAGGCTACGTGCACCTTGAGGCCACGTGACGTGTCGAACGCCCGCTGGGCAGGAGGTCACGTGGCGGACCCAGCAGGTGCCACGGGTCGCCTGACTGAGATGAGTGGCCGATGCCACCACCTGTGCACCCCCCCCCCCCCCGGGCTGTGCCAACATCACCACGTGACACCTGCAGTGCTGCAATCAAGATGATGATGATGAGCACTGTCAGTGCAGACATCATCATCATCTCCGAGCCTCGCTGATATCGATATTCGGAAGCCGCTATGCACTTTTACGACTGTAAATCGAAACCGCATTTATTTAGAACCTCCGATTAGCGCGGTTGGCTGCGTACGGTGCGAAAGAAGTTCAACACAACCCGCATTGCGTTGGACGACTGCGTTCTTGAATCGATGGTTTATTGAAACGTCTCGTCACTCCACTCACTCTACAAGGGCAGCACATTCACGAGCGATGTCAAAGTCTCCCGTGCCCAGAATCACCACGCGCATTGCGCGATCTTGATGAGAAGTTGCATCGAGTAGCACACACGGCTCCTCTACACGTCGATAATACCGTGGCCGTAAAACGCACACACACACACATACTGGATCGATACAATAGGTGGCGTTTCAGTGCCATGAAGAGGAGCCTGAAAAGTCGCCTGCTCTATTTATATTTTATTTTGAGGCCACGTGCAGTGAGTCATATTCACGAATGTGTTCGCTGTTGTTTGTGTTTGTGCACAGCTGCCAACTCATCAGCTGCTGCAGTAGCAGCAGCAAGTAAGTTGTGATTTATTTTGTAAAATCATCGTTCTTATTGATGTATCGATATATTTGTAGTTTCATCATCACCACCGTACTACTATTATTACTGCAATGTTTCCACAAGCATCATGATCATTGCCATCATCAGCAGCAGCAGCAGCAGCCACGACCAACCCACTGCTGGATGAAGCCCTCAGCGGTTGGTCGCCCCACAGCCTCGCCCGGCGCTGGTTGGTCCGGGCAGGCCGCCCTGGTTATTACTGCCGGATCATGATGAATCCGAGCCGTCCACTTCACCGCAGTGGACGTAGCAAATGCCCCGAGGTGTTCTCAAAGCGAGGAACCGGCCGCACTGTGCGCCCAATTTGACAGATTAGAAAATTGGCCACAAATAACTCTTTATTCTATCACCACTCGGTGTTACACGCAGCAGCGCCCTCCTCCGTGAGAATGGCACCAACATGAAATCTACTAAATGATTGTCATTATTCATTGTCATTACTGATAACTGTAGGTCCCCTATAATTGACGGACCCATCTAAGTAATGACCGCTGTGACCCCGCTAGGAGAGGGTTCACGCCGTGACCCCGCTAGGAGAGGGTTCACGCCGTGACCCCGCTAGGCGAGGGTTCACGCCGTGACCCCGCTAGGCGAGGGTTCACGCCGTGACCCCGCTAGGCGAGGGTTCACGCCGTGACCCCGCTAGGCGAGGGTTCACGCCGTGACCCCGCTAGGTCAGGGTTCACGCCGTGACCCCGCTAGGCGAGGGTTCACGCCGTGACCCCGCTAGGCGAGGGTTCACGCCGTGACCCCGCTAGGCGAGGGTTCACGCCGTGACCCCGCTAGGCGAGGGTTCACGCCGTGACCCCGCTAGGTCAGGGTTCACGCCGTGACCCCGCTAGGCGAGGGTTCACGCCGTGACCCCGCTAGGTGAGGGTTCACGCCGTGACCCCGCTAGGCGAGGGTTCACGCCGTGACCCCGCTAGGCGAGGGTTCACGCCGTGACCCCGCTAGGTCAGGGTTCACGCCGTGACCCCGCTAGGCGAGGGTTCACGCCGTGACCCCGCTAGGCGAGGGTTCACGCCGTGACCCCGCTAGGCGAGGGTTCACGCCGTGACCCCTCTAGGCGAGGGTTCACGCCGTGACCCCGCTAGGCGAGGGTTCACGCTGTGACTCCGCTAGGTGAGGGTTCCGCTCCAGTTGAGAGGCTGCATCTGGAGAAGCTCCCGCTCCAGGCTCCACTCGCGCGCTCGCTCGCTCCGCTCCACCTCCCAGCGCAGCTCCATCACCTGCACAGAACCCCCCCCCCCCGCCCAGGTCACCCCACACATTACACACATTACCTGCCTGCCTGTGTGTCACCCTGTCTGTGTGTGTCACCCTGTCTGTGTGTGTGTCACCCTGCCCGTCTGTGTGTCTCCCTGCCCGTCTGTGTGTCTCCCTGCCCGTCTGTGTGTCACCCTGTCTGTCTGTGTGTCTCCCTGTCTGTCTGTGTGTCTCCCTGTGCGTGTGCGTGTCACCCTGCCCGTCTGTGTGTCACCCTGCCCGTCTGTGTGTCACCCTGTCTGTCTGTGTGTCTCCCTGTCTGTGTGTCACCCTGTCTGTGTGTCACCCTGCCCGTCTGTGTGTCTCCCTGCCCGTCTGTGTGTCACCCTGTCTGTCTGTGTGTCTCCCTGTCTGTCTGTGTGTCTCCCTGCCCGTCTGTGTGTCACCCTGTCTGTGTGTCACCCTGCCCGTCTGTGTCTCCCTGCCCGTCTGTGTGTCACCCTGTCTGTCTGTGTGTCACCCTGTCTGTGTGTCACCCTGCCCGTCTGTGTGTCTCCCTGCCCGTCTATGTGTCACCCTATCTGTCTGTATGTCTCCCTGCCCGTCTGTGTGTCACCCTGTCCGTGTGTCACCCTGCCCATCTGTGTCATCCTGCCCGTCTGTGTGTCACCCTGTGCGTGTGCGTGTCACCCTGTCTGTGTGTCACCCTGCCCGTCTGTGTGTCACCCTGCCCGTCTGTGTGTCACCCTGTCTGTCTGTGTGTCACCCTGTCTGTGTGTCACCCTGCCCGTCTGTGTGTCTCCCTGCCCGTCTATGTGTCACCCTATCTGTCTGTGTGTCTCCCTGCCCGTCTGTGTGTCACCCTGTCCGTGTGTCACCCTGCCCATCTGTGTCACCCTGCCCGTCTGTGTCACCCTGTGCGTGTGCGTGTCACTCTGTCTGTGTGTCACCCTGCCCGTCTGTCTCCCTGCCCGTCTGTGTGTCACCCTGTATGTCTGTGTGTCACCTTGTCTGTGTGTCACCCTGCCCGTCTGTGTGTCTCCCTGCCCGTCTGTGTGTCTCCCTGTCTGTCTGTGTGTCTTCCTGCCCGTCTGTGTGTCACCCTGTCTGTGTGTCACCCTGCCCATCTGTGTGTCACCCTGCCCGTCTGTGTGTCACCCTGTGCGTGTGCGTGTCCGCGCGTCCCTCTCGCTGGCGGCCCCCACCCTCTTGTTGTGGTCCCTCACGGCCCGGGAGGCCTCGTGCCTCTCCCGGCCGCGCTGCTCCTCCGCTCGGCGCTCGCAGCTCTCGGCGAGGGCGGCCTGGGCCCGCTCGCCCGCCCCCTCGCCCCTCGCCGACTCGCGCTGGGCCACGCGCTCACGCATCTGGGACTTGAGCCACTCGCGGATCTCCCTCCTGGAGGACCTCAGCGTGGGTGGGGGGGATGCCACAGAGACACCATTGAGATGTCGTCGGGGACACCAAAGAGTAAACTGTGGTGGTGAGGGTCACGTGGTGGTGATGGTGATCTCGTGAGGATCACGTGGTGATGGTGGTGGTGGTCACGTGGTACCGGTATTCCTCCTTCTCCCCCGGCTCCCCGTACACCGGTCTCCTCCAGCCGCGATGCTGCCTGGGGGACGGGTGAATGGCAAATGGGAGTGAGCACATGATCACTCACCTGCCCAGCTCACCTGCCCAGCTCACCTGTCCGCCTCACCAACCCCCCTACACCTGCCACCCCTCCCTCACTTACCCCCCTTACTTGCCCTCTTCATCAGCCCCCCACAAACCCCCCTCACCTGCCCACGTTACCTGGTCCCTTCCCCGCCCCCCACACTTACCCCCCTCACCTGCCGCCCCTCTGCCCCCCCCTCACCTGGCCCCCCCCCTCACCTGCCCCCCCCCTCACCTGCCGCCCCTCTGCCCCCCCCTCACCTGGCCCCCCCCTCACCTGCCGCCCCTCTGCCCCCCCCTCACCTGCCGCCCCTCTGCCCTCCCCTCACCTGGCCCCCCCCTCACCTGGCCCCCCCCCCTCACCTGGCCCCTCTGCCCCCCCCTCACCTGCCGCCCCTCTGCCCCCCCCTCACCTGGCCCCCCCCCTCACCTGGCCCCCCCCTCACCTGCCGCCCCTCTGCCCCCCCCTCACCTGGCCCCCCCCTCACCTGCCCCCCCCCCTCACCTGCCGCCCCTCTGCCCCCCCTCCTCACCTGCCCCCCCCCTCACCTGTCGTGCTCGCGTCTCTTCCAGCAGGTGGCGCGCTGCTCGTTGTGCGCGTGCGCGTCCCGCGTCTCCAGCATCACGGTGCGCCGCGCCACCCACGGGGGCCGCAGGGGGTTCAGGCGGGGTCCCAGCCCGGGGGGGGGGGGCCGTGGGGGGCAAGGCCGGGACCACGGCGGGGGGCACTTCGCGGGGGGCTCGCGGACGCGGAACCCCGCGGCTCGCTGTCGGCACCGGAGGCATCGCGAGACTGAGGGGCTTAGGGGGCTCGGAAGATTTGGGCGACCTTTTGGTGGCTTTGGGGGGCTCGGGTCCCATCAACATGAGCAGGGGGGGCCCGGGGGCTGGCAGGGCGAGGGGGCCACGAGGGGACTCCATCTGCGGGCACGACTGGGGACGAGAGGGCGGGGGAACAAAGGCGGCCGGGAGTGGTGCTGGCCATCATAGGTGCTGCTTTCTTAACACACTTGCCCCATGTCTATTAACGCTATACGGGGGATCTTTGCCTTTATTCGATGCTCATGATGAATGGTTGTCATGATTATGTTGATGGCGGTGATGATGATGGTAGCTATGATCATGGTAGCGATGATGATAATGGTGGCCACGAGAGCGATAACGATGGAGATGATTGTGTTGATGCTTATGACAGTGGAGCTGCGGTTGCTGCTGCTGATGACGCTGCTGATGATGCGAACAATTGTAACATTGGCACTCTCGCTGTTGGAGCACACCTGTCAACCCATTATCAGTGTCCGATCTTAATGCAGACCAATTCAGACCTTCTTGGTCACCCCGTGCCCTTATAAATCTCAATCCTACAAAGTTCCATCACAAGAGAAAAACAAATAGACAATAAAATTGCCCGTATTGAAACGGCTGTGCGCCGTACGGACCTGAATACTCAGATTTCTCTGTACAAGAATACGGGCTAGTGACCCGTGCGGGTCGACAGCTTTGTTGGAGGATGGCCCTCTTCCTGAGGAGGCGCTGCGTGTCACAGGCGGGTAGAAGGCGGTGAGTACCGCTGCTGCTCTGTGTGTCATTCTGATTGAAGGGGTTTGCGGCGTCATCCTTTGAATTGGGAGCATCGTGAGCAGGACTCCACCGCCACGCGGTGGCCTGCCACTCACTCCCACTGACGCAGCGAGTGAGGAGGACGGCGCGGAGTAGTCCTGTACGGGGTTGTATCGCAGTGCTAACTAGGAGCGGCCTAACGGATTCGAACCGCTGGGATACGCCATCGCCTGCTGACGATGATGGTGGTGACTGTGCGTGGCGCCACACCTCCTCACCACGCCTCCTCACCACCACACCTCACCACGCCTCCTCACCACCACACCTCACCACGCCTCCTCACCACCACACCTCACCACACCTCCTCACCACCACACCTCACCACGCCTGCTCACCACCACACCTCACCACGCCTCCTCACCACGCCTCCTCACCACCACACCTCACCACACCTCCTCACCACCACACCTCACCACACCTCCTCACCACCACACCTGACCACGCCTCCTCACCACCACACCTCACCACGCCTCCTCACCACCACACCTCACCACGCCCCCTAACCACTCCTCACCACGCCTCCTCACCACGCCCCCTCACCACTCCTCACCACGCCTCCTCACCACCACTCCTCACCACGCCTCTTCACCACCACACCTCACCACGCCCCCTCACCACTCCTCACCACGCCTCCTCACCACGCCCCCTCACCACTCCTCACCACGCCTCCTCACCACCACACCTCACCACCCCCCTCACCACTCCTCACCACGCCTCCTCACCACGCCCCCTCACCACTCCTCACCACGCCTCCTCACCACCACACTCACCACGCCTCCTCACCACCCACTCCTCACCACGCCCCCTCACCACTCCTCACCACGCCTCCTCACCACCCACACCTCACCACGCCCCCTCACCACTCTCACCACGCCTCTTCACCACGCCCCCTCACCACTCCTCACCACGCCTCCTCACCACCACTCCTCACCACGCCTCCTCACCACGCTCACCTGCACGGCTCCTGCAAGCCACGGGAGGCGCCGCGTCTCTTCGCCTGATGACCTCACCTGGAGGGACGGGCTAGTGGGGGGGTGGTGGGGGGTGGTGGAGGGGTGGTGGGGGGATGGTGGGGGGTTGGGGGGTGGTGGGGGGGTGGTGGGGGGATGGGGGGGTGCATTTGGTTAGCGCGCTGCGCCGCGAACCCGGCGACCCAAGTTCGTCTCACGCTCGCGGCCTACATCAATGGCAGTGATTATCTGCACCGGTCCTGGGGGCCTCCGCTAGGTCGCGTCAGCCTCAAACGAACACCTGGTGTGGTGTCAAAATGTCAGCAGTGGGGAGACAAACACGGCCGGGCGTGGAGCCGGCCACCACCCCCGCACCGTTTCGGCGTCAACAGCTGCCCCCCTCACAGCACTTGCCCCATGAGGGAGGAGAAGGGTTGCCTGGGGCATCTTTGTCCTTTGTGGTGGAGATAATCCCAACGTGAAATCCACAAAACCCACGTGACATAGAAGAAAAAAACACAAAAACAAGAAGAACGCGATGTACTGTCACCAGGGCGGACGGCTTGATGGAGGAGGGCTGAATGCTTGACACGTGGTAGAACAACGTCCGAAATGAAGAAGCCGCAGGAGCTATTTATGCACTTTTTAAATCTGGGTTGAAAACGAATTTATACAACACAGCTGTTGTGTGTGTGTGCTTAGTTTGTTGTCCTTCCCGCGCAACTCCGACTAGCACGTTTGGCTACGTACGGTGCGAAAAGTTCAACATAAGTACATACAAAGGCCAAATGCGTAAAATGGCCAGCAATAAAGAGCATTTATATCAGAGTTGTAATGCAGAAGACAACGATAACGCGCGTGTTGAATTAACAAAGTTGTTATTCTTATTAAGAGAATGTGTGGGGGGGGGGGGAATTCCAAAGTGGGGCAGTACGAGCAAAGAAGCAGAGAGAGAAGTGTTGTGACCTGCAGTGTGGTGAGTGAGTGTTGTTGTGACCTGCAGTGCGGTGAGTGAGTGTTGATGTGACCTGCAGTGCGGTGAGTGAGTGTTGATGTGACCTGCAGTGTGGTGAGTGAGTGGGTGAGTGTGTTGTTGTGACCTGCAGTGTGGTGAGTGAGTGTGTTGTGACCTGCAGTGCGGTGAGTGAGTGTTGATGTGACCTGCAGTGTGGTGAGTGAGTGGGTGAGTGTGTTGTTGTGACCTGCAGTGTGGTGAGTGAGTGTGTTGTGACCTGCAGTGCGGTGAGTGAGTGTGTTGTTGTGACCTGCAGTGCGGTGAGTGAGTGTTGATGTGACCTGCAGTGTGGTGAGTGAGTGGGTGAGTGTGTTGTTGTGACCTGCAGTGTGGTGAGTGAGTGTGTTGTTGTGACCTGCAGTGCGGTGAGTGAGTGTGTTGTTGTGACCTGCAGTGTGGTGAGTGGGTGAGTGTTGATGTGACCTGCAGTGTGGTGAGTGGCTGTGTTGTTGTGAGCTGCAGTGTGGTGAGTGAGTGTGTTGTTGTGACCTGCAGTGTGGTGAGTGGGTGAGTGTGTTGTTGTGACCTGCAGTGTGGTGGGTGGGTGAGTGTGTTATTGTGACCTGCAGTGTGGTGAGTGGGTGAGTGTTGTTGTGACCTGCAGTGTGGTGAGTGGGTGAGTGTGTTGTTGTGACCTGCAGTGTGGTGAGTGGGTGAGTGTGTTGTGACCTGCAGTGTGGTGAGTGAGTGTTGTTGTGACCTGCAGTGTGGTGAGTGGGTGAGTGTGTTGTGACCTGCAGTGTGGTGAGTGAGTGTTGTTGTGACCTGCAGTGTGGTGAGTGGGTGAGTGTGTTGTTGTGAGCTGCAGTGCGGTGAGTGAGTGTTGTTGTGACCTGCAGTGTGGTGAGTGGGTGTTGTTGATGTGACCTGCAGTGTGGTGAGTGGGTGAGTGTGTTGTTGTGACCTGCAGTGTGGTGAGTGGGTGAGTGTGTTGTTGTGACCTGCAGTGTGGTGAGTGGGTGAGTGTGTTGTTGTGACCTGCAGTGTGGTGAGTGGGTGAGTGTGTTGTGACCTGCAGTGTGGTGAGTGGGTGAGTGTGTTGTGACCTGCAGTGTGGTGAGTGGGTGAGTGTTGATATGACCTGCAGTGTGGTGAGTGGGTGAGTGTGTTGTTGTGACCTGCAGTGTGGTGAGTGGGTGAGTGTGTTGTTGTGACCTGCAGTGTGGTGAGTGGGTGAGTGTGTTGTTGTGACCTGCAGTGTGGTGAGTGGGTGAGTGTGTTGTGACCTGCAGTGTGGTGAGTGAGTGAGTGTGTTGTGACCTGCAGTGTGGTGAGTGGGTGAGTGTGTTGTGACCTGCAGTGTGGTGAGTGGGTGAGTGTGTTGTGACCTGCAGTGTGGTGAGTGGGTGAGTGTGTTGTGACCTGCAGTGTGGTGATTACACGAAGCAGCGAGTGGTTGGTACAGACCGAGTCCTCAACACGGGTGGAGGAATGACCGAGTTCACGGGAACAGCGACCATGGCGGCGGCAGCAGCAGCAGCAGCGATAGAAGAGTGGCAGGGAGGCGACTGGTCGCCGTTGAGCGAGCGAGGGAGTGAATGTAGCAAGCGCTGAAGCATCAATGGGGGTGAGGTAGCATAGCACGTGACGGTGTGTGCACGGAGTGATGGATATGGACGACGGTGTGCGGGCGTCGAGTGATGGCGTGGGAGGCAGGTGACGGTGTGCACGGTGCAGGTGACGGTGAGTGGGTGACGGTGAGCGGGTGACGGTGTGCGGGTGACGGTGAGCGGGTGACGGTGAGCGGGTGACGGTGTGCACGGTGCAGGTGACGGTGTGTGGGTGACGGTGTGTGGGTGACGGTGTGCACGGTGCAGGTGACGGTGTGCGTGTGACGGTGTGCACGGTGCGGGTGACGGTGTGTGGGTGACGGTGTGCGGGTGACGGTGAGCGGGTGACGGTGTGCACGGTGCAGGTGACGGTGTGCGGGTGACGGTGTGCGGGTGACGGTGTGTGGGTGACGGTGTGCACGGTGCAGGTGACGGTGTGCACGGTGCAGGTGACGGTGTGTGGGTGACGGTGTGCACGGTGCGGGTGACGGTGTGTGGGTGACGGTGTGCACGGTGCGGGTGACGGTGTGCGGGTGACGGTGTGCGGGTGACGGTGTGCACGGTGCGGGTGACGGTGTGTGGGTGACGGTGTGTGGGTGACGGTGTGCACGGTGCGGGTGACGGTGTGTGGGTGACGGTGAGCGGGTGACGGTGTGTGGGTGACGGTGTGCACGGTGCGGGTGACGGTGTGTGGGTGACGGTGTGTGGGTGACGGTGTGTGGGTGACGGTGTGCACGGTGCAGGTGATGTTGGGACCTACCTGTCGCGTCAAGTCGCGCGCTCCGCGTGTACCACAGTTGCTGATGGTGTTTATCGTGGTGCTGGTGATGGTGCTGATGGTGCTGATGGTGGTGCTGATAGAGATGGGCAAGGTTTGCACTCTGCGTGAGGCCATGGTCTCTACAAACGAGAACCAATTCACGCAACTCAACAACACAATCTAACAACTACTCAACTCAACAACACAATCTAACAACTACTCAACTCAACAACACAATCTAACAACTACTCAACTCAACAACACAATCTAACAACTACTCAACTCAACAACACAATCTAACAACTACTCAACTCAACAACACAATCTAACAACTACTCAACTCAACAACACAATCTAACAACTACTCAACTCAACAACACAATCTAACAACTACTCAACTCAACAACACAATCTAACAACTACTCAACTCAACAACACAATCTAACAACTACTCAACTCAACAACACAATCTAACAACTACTCAACTCAACAACACAATCTAACAACTACTCAACTCAACAACACAATCTAACTACTCAACTCAACAACACAATCTAACAACTACTCAACTCAACAACACAATCTAACAACTATTCAACTCAACAACACAATCTAACAACTACTCAACTCAACAACACAATCTAACAAACACTTAATAACACAACACTTTACTACACAACACTTAATAACACAACACTTAATAACACAACACTTAGCAACAACACCACCACCACCACTGATGCCACGACAACAACTCAGATTGACAACCAGAGTGGGTGAGGTGGTGGTGGTGAGTGTGGCGATGACAACGATGATGATGATGGAGTTGATGATGATGTTGATGATGGTGGTGGTGATGTTGATGGTCATGATGGTAATGATATTGATGGTGATGTTTATGATGGTAGTGATGATGGTCATTATTGTTATAGTGATGTTGATAATAATGCTGATGTTGATGGTGGTGATGATATTAATGTTGTTGATTATAGTGATGTTGATGTCAATGATGTGGATAACGTTGGTGGTGGTGATGTTAACGATGTTGGTGGTGATGTTAACGATGTTGATGGTGGTGGTGATGTTAACGATGTTGATTGATGGTGGTGGTGATGCTGTTGATGGTGATGTTAACGATGTTGGTGGTGGTGATGTTAACAATATTGGTGGTGGTGGTGATGTTAACGATGTTAACGATGTTGATGGTGGTGATGTTAACGATGTTAACGATGTTGATGGTGGTGGTGGTGATGTTAACGATGTTAACGATGGTGGTGGTGGTGATGGTGGTGGTGATGGTGGTGGTGATGGTGGTGTTGGTGGTGGTGATGTTAACGATGTTAACGATGGTGGTGGTGGTGATGGTGATGATGGTGGTGGTGATGGTGGTGATGGTGATGGTGGTGGTGGTGATGGTGGTGATGGTGGTGTTGGTGGTGGTGATGTTAACGATGTTAACGATGGTGGTGGTGGTGATGGTGATGATGGTGGTGGTGATGGTGGTGATGGTGATGGTGGTGGTGGTGATGGTGGTGATGGTGTTGGTGGTTATGTTAACGATGTTGATGGTGGTGGTGATGTTAACGATGTTAACTGATGTTAACGATATTGGTGGTGGTGGTGGTGGTGATGTTAACGATGTTGATTGATGATGGTGCCTCACGCAGGCAGCAGCGGGGTGGCCCGTGGAGTCGCCATCGCCGCCTCCACTCGGAGCCCGCGGGGGGTGCGGGTTGCCAGGGACGCGGACTGGATGGGGGGGGGGTCGGTGTGCCGGTGTGTGGCATTGTGTCAGTGTGTGTCATTGTGTCAGTGTGTGTCAGTGTGTGTGTCAGTATGTCATTGTGTGTCATTTCACTCGGGTGTGTGTGTGTGTCAGTGTGTGTCAGTGTGTGTGTGTCAGTATGTCATTGTGTGTCATTTCACTCGGGTGTGTGTGTCAGTGTGTGTGTGTGTGTCATTTCACTCGGGTGTGTGTGTGTGTGTGTCAGTGTGTGTGTGTCAGTGTGTCATTGTGTGTCATTTCACTCGGGTGTGTGTGTCAGTGTGTGTCAGTGTGTGTCATTTCACTCGGGTGTGTGTGTGTCAGTGTGTGTCATTTCACTCGTGTGTGTGTGTGTGTCAGTGTGTGTCAGTGTGTGTGTGTCAGTGTGTCAGTGTGTGTCATTTCACTCGTGTGTGTGTGTGTCAGTGTGTGTCAGTGTGTGTCATTTCACTCGGGTGTGTGTGTGTGTCAGTGTGTGTCATTTCACTCGTGTGTGTGTGTGTCAGTGTGTGTCAGTGTGTGTCATTTCACTCGTGTGTGTGTGTGTGTGTCAGTGTGTGTCAGTGTGTGTGTGTCAGTGTGTCATTGTGTGTCATTTCACTCGGGTGTGTGTGTCAGTGTGTGTCAGTGTGTGTCATTTCACTCGGGTGTGTGTGTGTCAGTGTGTGTCATTTCACTCGTGTGTGTGTGTGTCAGTGTGTGTCAGTGTGTGTCATTTCACTCGGGTGTGTGTGTGTGTCAGTGTGTCAGTGTGTGTCATTTCACTAGTGTGTGTGTGTCAGTGTGTGCCGGTGTGTGTCAGTGTGTCAGTGTGTGTCAGTGTGTGTCATTTCACTCGTGTGTGTGTGTGTCAGTGTGTGTCATTTCACTCGTGTGTGTGTGTGTCAGTGTGTGTCAGTGTGTGTCATTTCACTCGTGTGTGTGTGTGTGTGTCAGTGTGTGTCAGTGTGTGTCATTTCACTCGTGTGTGTGTGTGTCATTGTGTCAGTGTGTGTCAGTGTGTGTCATTTCACTCGGGTGTGTGTGTGTCATTGTGTCAGTGTGTGTCAGTGTGTGTCATTTCACTCGGGTGTGTGTGTCAGTGTGTGTCAGTGTGTGTCATTTCACTCGTGTGTGTGTGTGTCAGTGTGTGCCGGTGTGTGTCAGTGTGTGCCGGTGTGTGTCAGTGTGTCAGTGTGTGTCAGTGTGTCAGTGTGTGTCATTGTGTCAGTGTGTGTCGGTGTGTGTCATTTCACTCGGGTCAGTGTGTGTGTCAGTGTGTGCCGGTGTGTGTCAGTGTGTGTCAGTGTGTCAGTGTGTGTCAGTGTTTCATTTCATTTGTGTGTGTGTGTCAGTGTGTGTCAGTGTGTCAGTGTGTGTCAGTGTGTGTCATTTCACTCGGGTGTGTGTGTGTCGGTGTGTGTCAGTGTGTTTAATTTCACTCGGGTGTGTGTGTAAGTGTGTGTCAGTGTGTGTCAGTGTGTTTAATTTCACTCGGGTGTGTGTGTCGGTGTGTGTCAGTGTGTCAGTGTGTGTCATTTCATTCGTGTGTGTGTGTGTCGGTGTGTGTCAGTGTGTTTAATTTCACTCGGGTGTGTGTGTAAGTGTGTGTCAGTGTGTGTCAGTGTGTTTAATTTCACTCGGGTGTGTGTGTGTCGGTGTGTATCATTGTGCCAGTGTGTGTCAGTGTTTCATTTCACTCGTGTGTGTGTGTCGGTGTGTGTCATTGTGTCGGTGTGTGTCAGTGTGTTTAATTTCACTCGGGTGTGTGTGTATCGGTGTGTGCCGGAGGCTCCGGGGGGACAGGCGTCTATGACGTCTCCTGGCCAAACCCCATCTGGCGGAGCCAGGAGATTTAATCTTTACCCTCGGGGATCCTCCAGAAACAACAAAAAGCCACTACGTGTTGCCACGTGGAATGTACGAACGCTCACTGCGGAGGAGAGGCTGCCACTCCTCTATCGAGATCTTGACCGGTACCACCTGGATCTCTGTGACATTCAGGAGGTCCGGTGGACCGGCTCTGGCTCCTGCCACCATGAGGAGTCGACAGTCTTCTACTCGGGGCAGGAGACTGCCAAACAACAGGATGTGACTCTTCTTCTGAACAAAAGAATGAAGGGACGTGGGAGCGTGGCGGTGAGGTGTGGAAAGCTGTAAGCACCAGGCTACTTTGGGCTCGCCTTCCCATCAACCGGAAGCGAGGAGTGGTAATGAGTCAGATGCCTTCTATGACCTCCTGCCACAGGTGCTGGCTAAAGTGGCCCCTCGAAAAACAGTCATCTTGTTGGGTGACTTCAATTCCCGAGTTTGTCATGATGCTGGCACCTGGTCTGGGGTGATTGGAAGGCATGGGCCAGATCAGCTCAATAACAACGGTAGGAGGCTGCTAGATTGTTGTGCAGCCCATGGTCTTAGAATTACCAACACGCTGTTCCGGCATCGGCGCATCCACACGACATCATGGATGCATGCCGGGTCCAAGCAAGAACATCTGCTGGACTACATAGTGACGAACCAGCGGATGCGAGCCCATGTCCTTGACACCAGGACATACCGTGGAGCTGATCTGCCCTCTGACCATCGACTTGTCATATGTAAGATGCGCCTGCGATTCTTCCACTCCGGTGGTGGGTGTACACCCAGGACCCCATTCCAACCTAAGGTGGCCTGGTCTCAGCTAGCTGATGGAAGTTGCAAGCGAGAATTTCATCATCGCTTGCGACTGGGGTTGGCATCGTCCCCCACTCCTGATGTCGAGGGTAAATGGGCGAGGTTTAGGACTGTGACTCATGCAGCTGCAATGGCTGCTTTGGGTACACGGTCCAGACCTCCCCAGAGACCCTGGCTGACAGAGGAGGTGTTCAGGATGGTTGAGAAAAAGCGACAGGCCCACTCTCATCGGCTACAGCATCCCACGTCAGAGAATGAGGAGGCTTCGCTTGGAGGTTCGGAGAGCTGTGAGGCGCTGCAAGGATGGGTGGTGGTCGTGGGTTGCTGAGGAGATGGAGTGTCTCAATTGCCCGCGATCACAAATCCCTATTTAACTCCATCAAAAAAGTAACCTGCAGTGCCACACCTATTACCATCATTAGGGGAAAGAACGGTAATCCAATCTCCGACCCCCAGGAACAGGTTTGCAGATTTGCTGAGCATTTCTGTGAGATTCTGGGGGAGGGGGAATCCCTCAGTCTGGAAAACATAATGGGACAAAGTGGGGATGACCCTGCTGAGGCTGCGGTGCCTCAAATATTGGAGGAAGTCACAGTCCTGCCTGTGTCAGGCAGGACTGTGTGTGTGTGTCAGGCAGTACTGTGTGTGTCAGGCAGGACTGTGTGTGTGTGTCAGGCAGGACTGTGTGTGTGTGTGTGTCAGGCAGGACTGTGTGTGTGTGTGTCAGGCAGGACTGTGTGTGTCAGGCAGGACTGTGTGTGTGTCAGGCAGGACTGTGTGTGTGTGTCAGGCAGTACTGTGTGTGTCAGGCAGGACTGTATGTGTGTGTCAGGCAGGACTGTGTGTGTGTGTCAGGCAGTACTGTGTGTGTGTCAGGCAGTACTGTGTGTGTGTCAGGCAGTACTGTGTGTGTGTGTGTGTCAGGCAGTACTGTGTGTGTGTCAGGCAGTACTGTGTGTGTGTCAGGCAGTACTGTGTGTGTGTCAGGCAGGACTGTGTGTGTGTGTGTGTCAGGCAGTAATGTGTGTGTGTGTGTGTCAGGCAGTAATGTGTGTGTGTCAGGCAGTACTGTGTGTGTGCGTGTCAGGCAGGACTGTGTGTGTCAAGCAGTACTGTGTGTGTGTGCGTGTCAGGCAGGACTGTGTGTGTGTCAGGTAGGACTGTGTGTGTGTCAGGTAGGACTGTGTGTGTGTCAGGCAGGACTGTGTGTGTGTGTGTGTCAGGCAGTACTGTGTGTGTGTCAGGCAGTACTGTGTGTGTGTGTGCGTGTCAGGCAGGACTGTATGTGTGTGTGTCAGGTAGGACTGTGTGTGTGTCAGGCAGGACTGTGTGTGTGTGTGTGTCAGGCAGTACTGTGTGTGTGTCAGGCAGTACTGTGTGTGTGTGTGTGTCAGGCAGTACTGTGTGTGTGTGCGTGTCAGGAAGTAATGTGTGTGTGTGTCAGGCAGTACTGTGTGTGTGTCAGGCAGTACTGTGTGTGTGTCAGGCAGTACTGTGTGTCAGCCAGGACTGTGTGTGTGTCAGGCAGGACTGTGTGTGTGTGTCAGGCAGTACTGTGTGTGTGTCAGGCAGTACTGTGTGTGTGTGTCAGGCAGTACTGTGTGTGTGTGTCAGGCAGTACTGTGTGTGTGTGTGTCAGGCAGTACTGTGTGTGTGTGTCAGGCAGTACTGTGTGTGTGTGTCAGGCAGTACTGTGTGTGTGTGTCAGGCAGTACTGTGTGTGTGTGTCAGGCAGTACTGTGTGTGTGTGTCAGGCAGTACTGTGTGTGTGTGTCAGGCAGTACTGTGTGTGTGTGTCAGGCAGTACTGTGTGTGTGTGTGTCAGGCAGTACTGTGTGTGTGTGTCAGGCAGTACTGTGTGTGTGTGTGTGTGTCAGGCAGTACTGTGTGTGTGTGTCAGGCAGTACTGTGTGTGTGTGTGTCAGGCAGTACTGTGTGTGTGTGTCAGGCAGTACCATCTGTGTCGCAGTGTTTAAGGTTGACTCGGCCTCAAATGAGTACCTGGTGCGGTGTGCAAACATCGCCACTGGGGAGGCATAGAAATCACAACTCAAATTGATCGTTTAGCGTCGTGTGAGAGGATGTAAATAACAAACAGCTAAGCGTACAACAATACTAACACACACATCCACGTCTCCACAAGCCACCCATGGGCGCCACGGCCTTCTAGGTGTGTGGGCAGCACCGACTGCTGTGCCGACGTTCAACCAGCCCTGGCGAAGTGCCGGACACACATGACGCTCAGAACCACACACTCTCTCTCTCTCTCTCCACATCGTGGGACTTTTATTAATGTATCGTGTATTTATTTTAATTCATACATTTTTGCGTCGATCATTTTCGTATCAAAAAAAAGCTCCGCGTGAATATGCCGGCTCTGGTCAAGATGCAGAGCGAGCCGCAAGGCCGCACTCACAGTAGTATACTGTAATATACAGCACGAACGCCATCGTAGCCGACGACGTTAAAAGTCATCGCTGCCGCCGTCGCCGCCGTCAACTCCGCGCCGCGTTCACGCCGCGTTCTCCTCTCTCCCGCACGCGTTTTGGTTTTCGTGTAAAAATAAACAAAAGTCGGCTCCTGCTGTCACCCATCCACCCCCCCATCCCCAACCCACCCCACGTCCTCCACAACAACTGCCGTTCACCACGGCGTGGCGGCCACGTGAAGTGTCGAAGGCTCGCTGGTGTCAGGTCACGGGACACACCCGGGTGCCGTATAGGTTGACGGAGATGACAGACAGATGCACCCACCACCACCACCACCCATCGCCGTCATCGTTTGTAAATACTCCATGTTACCGGTGTCACCGAGCAGTCCTCTCCTCCTCCTCTTCCGGTGTCCGAGAGGCTTCATCACCGTCGCTCCGCACACAATCGCAGACCCGGGTACGAAGAACATCGCCGACCTCCCCCCCTCCCCCGTCATTGTACCCAGTCTTCCAAACAATGCCGGCTGCTACCTACTGGAACCACCCGGTCAAGATTCTGGAAAAAGGATCGATGATTGTGCAGCTGATGCTGGTTCTGCGACTGCCAGTTCCACGTTCAGCATTAGTCGTGGAATCCGGGGGGGGGTTAGGGGGGCATAGCATGAGGGCAGTCGCCCCCAAATTATTTTCATTCATGTGCTCCTCTCTCTCTCAAGTCCTTCCTGCCTCCCCACCCCGTCCACCTTTGTTAGGATGAACATATCAGTCTGTCCAGTGACACGCATCCACATCCAGCAGAAGCAGGTAGAGGGGTCGAGGTGGGATCTCTAACCGCCGGTCCTGGCTCCAGAGGGACAATTCAACGTCGTGGACAGAAGGAGGAACTACATTCGGGAGACGTCGGTCCACCTCCAGGATATTTGGGTTCAGAGTTTTGGGAGCCAGCAGCTGATTCAACTGAACACGCAAGCCAGAGCAATCGACAGCTGCTCAAATGAGCAATCGGGCATCATGCCCATCTCCCGTCTACAGCAGCCCTCAGCCAGCGGCGAATTGGGATAATTCCACGTTACTATGGCGGGGGTAAGTCTATCCATAGGACAAATGCTGTTAATCTTCCCTCAAAGTGGTGCAGTGTCAATTTCATTGACCCTGGAGGGATGATGGGGCAAGTCAACCCCCGATCACCGCGAAGCCGCGTGGCCAGTTGCGGGGACCGCTCCCGAGTTCCCGAGCCTCTGCCCCCGCCTCGTCTGCCAGCGCCAGCAAGCGGCGTCTCCCCGGCCCAGGGGTACGCCGGCCCGTGCCGCTCGCGCGACGCGCACCGGCGCTTCGTAGCGGCGCGCCGGGTCGCCGCGTTCCGCTCTCATTAGCCCGGGGACGCGCGGGTCACCACATCACACCGCCTTCTCCCCCCCCCCACCTCTCTCTGTCCCCACCTCGCTTTTAAACGACTAAACCATTTAAATTAAGAACCGTAAAGGCAGTGAAAACAACGATAACGAGACAGTCCGGTCGACCCGCCCTCGATTTTTTTCTGTCGCTAGGAAAAGCGACGCAAAGCGAAGCTCCGGTGGAGCGAGGCCGCAGCGCCCGTGGCGGCCGCCTCTCTGCACGGCCGTCAGACGGCCTCGCCGGGACGCCGTCTTGTTTCGCCCAAACGAGAAGCGTAACTTTGACTCTGCGGCGTCTGTGGGCGGTGGATTCGCCTGCCCACGAGATGGCGTGGAAATAATTCGGACTGCGTAATTTTTTGTTTACAATATATATAGATGGGGGAAAAGAAATCGAGAGCAAATCATCGGGGCAGCGGCGGCGATGGCCTCCGCGAAATGTGGAGCAGAGCATTTTGTTCTATTCGAGTCGAGCTTCGTGCTCCGATGATGAGAAAGATCCTGTCCGGGTTTTTTTTTGGGTGGGGGGGGGGAATTGCAGTAACCCAGAGAAAAACCCGGAGTAAGATCGTTCATTCACCAACAACAACCACCGCACTGCCCCCCCCCCCCCCCCCCACCTTTACACGACCGTGGCTGCCCCCTACCCCTGCGCACACAGCAAGGGTGTGAATGATGACCTCAAGCACTTGCAGAGAGACGCGAAATGGGAAACGAAAACTAAATAAAAAAGTAAAATTCGTTTAAAAAATAAAAGTGCATATCACGTGCAACACACACGCACGCACGCAGTGCCCCATGTATCCGCATCGCACTGGATACCAATGTACCCCTCTCACCCGCCCCCCCCACCACTCCCTCGCGTACCCAAGGCCCCCGTACGTGCGTTCCCCCCACCCCCCCCCCCCCGTCGATAAAAGGGGCCCTCCTGGTGATCGTCTCTGTGATAAAGGGGACCCCTCTAAAAGAAAGGGGCACCCTAATAAACGGGACCCGGTTAGATAAATGGGAACCCAATTCAGGGGGGGGGGCTTGTTGTGATACAGGAGATCCGCAAATTGACAAGGAGGACCCTGCTACTTGATAAAGAGGACCCTCTCTAAACAAATGGAACCTCCTGGTGCTAGATGGGACCCTGGGTTGATATCCAGGACTCCTCTATATAAAGGGACCCTCTGGAGACTAAGGACCCCCCTTCGCGCAAAGGGGACTCCCCCCCCCCCCGCCGCCCCCCCCCCCCCTCACATCTTGCTTTCCCTCAGCATCTCGAGCTCGATGGCGTTGCCGTTGGGGGCGCCCTCCTTGTGGTGCTCCCCGATGAGGGTGTCGAGGGCCTCGTTGTCAGGGGGCCCCGCGGCCGCCAGGGCCGCGCGGCGGTGCCGCTCCACGTGGGGGCCCAGCACCGGCGTGGTGAGGTGGCGCCAGCGCTGGGGGGGGTGGGGGGGGTGAGGGGGGGCACGGAGACGACACGGACCACACGCAGGTGAGTGTACGTGCGTGTACCCAGGTGAGCGTGCGTGTACACAGGTGAGCGTGCGTGCACCCAGACGAGCGTGTGTGCGTGTACCCAGGCGAGCGTGTGTGCGTGTACCCAGGCGAGTGGTGTGTGCGTGTACTCGGCTGTACCTGCTTCAGCGTGCCCTTGCCACGCGCCACGAGCAGGTAGAGGAGGGTGAGGGGCAGGCACAGCATGGAGGAGAGGGAGAGCAGCCAGCCCAGTGCCTCGCCCCACCACGGGTACACGTACACCTTGTTGTACGTGGGGCCCTTGTACTGAATCAGCTGGAACAACAGCATGCCCTGCGCGAGGGTCCCCGAGGAGGAAGCAGCGCAGGGGTTAGGAGGTCGGAGGTCACCGGCAGGCAGGGCACCGTGGGGCGTGGTTGGGGGGGGGGGGGTCGTGGATGCAGGGAGAGGTTCGTGGCGAGCGGTCGATGGGCCTCGAGCGCGTGGCGTGGAGAGTGCGGCGTGGGCGGTGAACTACTCGCTCGCTCGTCACATCGCTCACCCACTCGACCGCCTACTCAACTGGAAACTCACCACATCTCTCACTCACCAAACCACCTTCTCGCCACATTATTCACTCACTCACCCACCCACCTTCACACCATAATTCGCAATAACGTGAGCGTGGTAAGGCGAACGTCGTGGTCAGCCGGCATAGTGTAGTGTGCCGAGTGCGCTGAGCAATGTGCTCACCATGCACAGTGTGGGAGTGATGAATTTCCAACACCACCCGATCCACCAGTTGGGCCGATACCCAATCATGAGCACCACATCCTCCATGAAGCGGGAGCTACCTGCAAAACAAAGACAAAGATCACCCCGTGTAGCCTTAACACACTGTTGAGGCAAGTGCTGCTAGCAAGGAGCACCTATGAAGGCCGGCACAGCACACAAGGGGGTGGGTGGCCAGCACCACTCCCGGCCGCCTTTTTCTCCCTCGTAGCGATGTTTACACATTGCACCAGGTACTCATTTAAGGCTGAGTGAACCTAGGAGAGGGACAGGATAGGTTCAGATAATCGTCACTAATGTTGGCAGTGAGCAGGGATCCAACTCGGGTCACTGGGTTCGTCGCACAGGGCGCTCATCGCTGTGCTACCGCTCCCCATGTGTGTATATATGTGTGTACACACACATGTACACACATATGTACACACATGTACACACACAGGTGCACGCACACACATGTACACACAGTCCCATCGGTGAGCTCCAGCAAGCGAAGCTGCATTTTCTGGGCCATGTAGCCCACATGCCCAGCTTTTCTTTTTGGCTGGACAGAGGGGGCTAAACGGGCATGCCACGGGCTAGAGAAGAGATATACTGATGTGGTACAGAAGGATGTGGAGCCGATTGGACTTGCCGATGACTGGTACCAGCGGTGTCAAGATCGGCCTCTGTAGAGGAGGCTCGTGAAGCACGCTACTGGGGAGCTGGAGGCAGTCGCCCTCCAGCAACAACGGAGGGCGGAGGAGCGACGCTCATGATCAGCAGAGCGCCGGGCGGCTAAAACGCAGAAAGTTAGCACAGTAGGGGACACAGGTTGTGCATCTGCCAGTCATCTCAGTCAGAAAGCCCATCGCATCCAGCTTTGTCCCCCCATGACCTCCTGCAACCAAGCCTTCTCCACTTCGCGTGGCCTAAAAGTGCATCTAGCCTGTCTCTATGTGTGACAAATGGCGGTTTTTGTTGTTGTTTTGTATGCGAGTGTGTAGGTGTGTGTAGACATCTCTGAAAAATAGCTTCATAGCTCATCGGATTCCTCCAGTCTAAATAGCGGTGTGCACGTCTGTATAGGTTTTTGTGTGTGTATGTGTGTACGCGTGTAGGTGTGTGCGCTTGTAGGTGTGTGTGTGTAGGTGTGTGTAGACATCTCTGAAAAATAGCTTCATAGCTCATCGGATTCCTCCAGTCTAAATAGCGGTGTGCACGTCTGTATAGGTTTTTGTGTGTGTATGTGTGTACGCGTGTAGGTGTGTGCGCTTGTAGGTGTGTGTGTGTAGGTGTGCGTGGACATCGGTGAAAAATTGCGTATAGGTGTTTGTGTTTCTGGGGATGTGTGCATCTGTTTAGGTGTGTGTGTGTGTGTTGATGTGTGCGTGTAGGCAACTCTGCATGTGGGGAGTGGTAGTGTAGCGGTTAGCGCGCTGCGCTATGAACCCAGCGACCCGTGTTCCATTCCCGCTCATGGCCAACACCAGTGACGATTATTTGAACCGTTCCTGGGCCTCCCCTAGGTCGACTCAGCCTAAAATGAGTACCTGGTGTGGTGTGTAAACATCACCACTGGGGAGACAAAGGCGGTCGGGCGTGGTGCTGGCCACCCACCCCCTCGTGCAGCGTTCTGGCCTTCATAGGTGCTCGATAACAGCACTTGCCCCAACAGTCTGTTCAGGCTATACAGGGGATCTTTGTCTTTGTGTGTGCATGTGTAAGTGTGCGTGTGTGCGTGCAAGTGCGTATGCAGGTGTATGTGTGTGCGCGCGTTGTACCGTAGACCCACGCCACCACGATGCACTGCCACCCGACCTGCCACAGCAGCGTGTAGCCGCTCACTGCGTAGTTGTCAAACAGCTGGAAGATGTAGATTCCTCCCTGGGGGGGGGCGGCAGCACAGCGCTACATTAACGACCCCCGCCGTCACCCCCATTCAAAATCACGAACAATGTCGACCACGGAGCACGTAGCGTGGGCGATGGTGTTTACGGTGACTGCTGCTGCTGCATCTGCTGATGCAGCTGATGATGATGATGGTGTTGGTGATGCTCCTGATGATGTATGATGCCGACAACAGTGATAGCAAAGCTGCTGTGGACAATGCCAGTGGTGATATCTTGTTACCACTGCTGCTGAAGGTGCCTCTGCCGTGCGTGATGACAATGATGATACTGAAAATGGTTATAATTTAGCATATTTGGCATTGCCCCACTGGTTCTTAAAGCGCAAGGCTATTGTTGCGTGTCCCAGACGCAGTCTGGAGTCGTTTCGCAGCGGGGGATGCTGCTGCTGTGTGTGGAGTCCCGTTTGAGTGATTTGCAGAGTAATTGTTCAATATTGGCCACATTTGGGATGGTGACGCCAACACAAGATCACCTTCTCACTCATTTCGACTGACATCACGGGGACGGCGCTTCGTAGTTATTTTACGGTCGGCGCCTTCAGAGTTAACCAGGGCGGCCTGGCGGATTCGAACCGCGAACCTCTCTGCGGCGACGAGCAGCGAGCGCGGATGGCGCAGGGCCATGCGGCACCAATCCCGAGCCAAGCGTCGCTCACGACGGAGCTCGGGAGCGACACGGAACGCGGAACCCGTTTGGAGTTCCCGCGGGTCAGCGCAGCCGTTCCTCTGAGAACACGGCCCGCGGAAGTGGATAACGCGGAACTACGTCCGGCGACGCTTCACGCGGTGCGGAGCGGCGCTTCCCTTCCCCCCCACCCATCACCCCCGGGGGCGAGGGGGGGTGGGACGTCGCCACGGCGACGGACGAACCTGCATGACCATGACAAAGCTGACGAGGAACTTGACGACGCAGCAGGCGGCGACGAAGAGCTCGCGCCTCCCGCGGCCGCGCAGCACCGTGGGGAAGATGTCCGAGATGCCCGTCACGAAGCCCTCGATCGCCACGAACTGCGAGCGCGGGGGGCACACACGCGGCGCACGGGTCACGTACGGGCGCACGCACGGGTCACGCACGGGTCACGCACAGGTCACGCACGGGTCACGCACGGGTCACGCACGGGTCACGCACGGGTCACGCACGGGTCACGCACGTCGGGACGTGTCCGGGAGCGGGCGAGCGGGTAGGCGACCGGGCTCGGGTTCGGTGAAGTACGGGCGGGCGGGCGGGGGGGCGGGGGGGGGGGCGTGGGCGGACCTGGCTGTCGAGGCCGAGCAGCAGCAGCATGACGAAGAAGAGGACGGCCCAGAGCACGGGCACCGGCATCATGGTGACGGCGCGAGGGTACGCGATGAATGCCAGCCCAGGACCTGGAGTACACATACGTAGAGTACACATATGTAGAGTACGCACGTACTCAGAGTACACACACACACATAGAGGACACATACATAGAGTACACACATACGTAGAGTACACACATACTCAGAGTACACATACGTAGAGTACACACATACGTAGAGGACACATACGTAGAGTACACACATACGTAGAGTACACACATACGTAGAGTACACACATACGTAGAGTACACACATACATAGAGTACACATACGTAGAGTACACACATACGTAGAGTACACACATACGTAGAGTACACATACGTAGAGTACACACATACATAGAGTACACATACGTAGAGTACACATACGTAGAGTACACACATACATAGAATATGCATACGTAGAGTATACACATACATAGAGTACACACACACGTAGAGTACACTCATACAAAGAGGACACATACGTAGAGTACGCACGTACACGGAACAAAATCCCCTGTCTAGTCTGAACAGACTGTTGGTGCTGTTAGCGAGCACCTACGAAGGCAGGCACGGTACACGAGGGCGTGGGTGGCCAAAAACCACGCCCGGCTGCCTTTGTCTCCCTAGTGGCGATGTTTACACATCGTGCCAGGTACTCATTTGAGGCCGAGTCCACCTAGGGGAGGCCCAGGGCCGGTTCAGATAATCGTCACCGGTGTTGACCGTGAGCGGGAATCGAACTCGGGTTGCCGAATGGTGACGGCGCGCGGGTACGCGACGAATCAGCCGGGGCCTAGCGTACAGGGAGAACGATACCCCATATAGCCCAAACAAACTGTTGGGGCTAGCGCTGTTAGGGAGGTGATAATGGCGGCAATGAAAATGATGACGATGGCAGTGATGGTGACGATGATGGGCATGGCGGCGGTGAAGGTGACGAATGATGATGGTGGTGATGGTGATATTGATGGCGGTGTTGGTGATTATGGTGATGACGACGATGATGACAACTGTGGCGATAACGACAACGATGATGATGGCAATGTTGCCGGCGGTGATGTGGCACTCACCGGACTCTGCGACCATGTCGATGGGCACGCCCTGCTCGTGCGCCATGAAGCCCAGGATGGAGAAGACCACGAAGCCGGCAAAGAGGCTCGTGCCAGAGTTGATGAGCGCCAGCACGTACGTGTCCCTAATGAGGAAGTGGAGGCGTGTTAACGAGCGTACGCGCGCGCGCACACACGCACGCATCCCTCCCATCGCCCAAAGAGACTGTGGGGGCAAGTGCTGCGAGGGAGTCTCTGTGAAGGCGAGTGCGGCGCACGCAAGGGTGGGTGGGTGGGTGGGCAGCACCACGGCCGCTTTGGTCTCCTCAATGGCGATGTTGGTACACTGCACCAGGGACTCATTTGGTGTCAAGTCGATCTTGGGGAGGCCCACAACCGGTTGAGATAATCGTCACCAATCTTGGCCGTGAGCGGGAATTAAACTTTAACAGACTGTTGGGGCAAGTGGTGTTAGTGAGCATGGCGCACGAGAGGGTGGGTGGCCAGCACCATACCGGGCCGCTTTAATCTTCCCAGTGCGGATGTTTTACACCGGGTACTCATTTAAGGCCAATCCATCGAGGGGAATCCCAAGGACCGGTTAAGATAATCGTCACTGATGTTGGCCGTGAGCAGGAATCAAACTCGGGTCACCAGGTTCGTAGTGCAGCGCGCTAACCCCTACACTACTGCTCCCAACAAGCAACAACAACAACCGCCATTCGCCACTAAGTGGTGGTGATGTCACCACGACGCTTGTGCCAGGCCATGTGCACCTTGAGGCCACGTGAAGTGTCGAACGCCCGCTGGCAGGAGGTCTATGAAGGCCGGCACGGTACACGAGGAAGTAGGTGGCCAGCACCATGCCCGGCGTACACACACGCACACACATGCGTGCGTGCACACGCACCTGAGGCAGTTGTTGTGGAAGCGGTTGTAACTGCCGAGGGTGGACAGGGCTCCGAAACCAAGCGCGTACGAGTAGAACGTCTGTGTGCCGGCATCCAGCCACACCTACGGGGTCAGCCACACCACACAGACACACACACACACGTGCATTAACACACACGTGCATTAACACACACGTGCATTAACACACACCCAAAGATACACAGACAGGTCCAGCCATACTTACATGGTCAGCCACATAAACATCAGCCACCATTCGCCACTAAGTGTCAGTGACGTCCCCACAGCGCTTGTGCCATGCTAGGTGTACTTTAAGGCCACGTAAAGTGTTTAAGGCTTACTGGCAGGTCACGGGACAGACCCAGGTGCCATGGGTTGACTGAGATGACTGGCAGATGCACCACCTGTGCCCCCTACGGTGCCAACTTCCTGTGTTTTAGACGCCCAGTGCTCCACTTTTAGAACATTGCTCCTCTGCCCTCCGTTGTTGCTGAAGGGCGACTGCCTCCAACTGCCCAGAAGCATTCTTTATGAGCCTCCTCCACAGAGGCCGATCAGTGCAAGTCCACTCAGCTCCACTTCCTCCTTTACCACATCAGTCCATCTCTTCTCTAGACCGTGCCGTGCCCATTTTGCCCCCTCTATCCGGCCAAACAAAAGCTGCTTGAACATGTGGTGGCTGGGCATGTGGACTGCATGACCCAGCCAATGCACCTTTGCCTGCAGGAGGAATTCACTGATGGTGGGACTGTGTCCAGATCTCAAGGATCTATGAGCATCTCACACAACCCAGCCTGGTTAAAGCCTGGTTAAACCCAAGATGGATCGTAGGCAGGCCAGCCTGAATGTTTAAAACCGGCGATGTTCCTTTAGAGGGGTCCACGTTTCACAAACGTAGTGAAGGGAGGGCAAAACTGTAGTTGAGAAGACCTGAAGATTCGTAAGGAGCAACAGAGAAAGGCAGATTTCACACGGCATCGTTACGCAGCTGACGAAAGATAATGCCGTTCGACTGATTCGGAGCGAGACCTCCGCCGCCAAAGCGGAGGCGGCCGTGCGCGCACTGTGCCCAAGAACTCGTCCCAACTCTCCCCATGAAGCGTTTCGCTCGCAAGTGAAGAGCAGAGGCAGGGCTGGAAGGTGTGGTGCGCGCTGGTGAGAGGGGCGCTATCAAGACGACGACGACATCGTCGCGATGCGTAGTGGGGTCGCGACACTGCCACTTGCCTGTGGCGTGGCGAGCTTCTTCCAGTCGGCCTGCAGGTAGTACTTGATGCCACCCATGGCGCCGGGCAAGGTGACGCCGCGCGCAAACAGCGCGATCAGCATCAGGTAGCGGAACGTGGACGTGAAGTACACGACCTGCACGCGCGCGGGTACAACACGGGTACAAAGACAAAGAACCCCCCCCCCGCCGTTTAGCCTTTAACAGACTGTTGGGGCAAGTGCTGTTAGCGAGCATGGCGCACGAGAGGGTGGGTGGCCAGCACCACACCGGGCCGCTTTAATCTTCCCAGTGCGGATGTTTTACACTGGGTACTCATTTAAGGCCAATCCATCTAGGGGAATCCCAAGGACCGGTTAAGATAATCGTCACTGATGTTGGCCGTGAGCAGGAATCGAACTCGGGTCACCAGGTTCGTAGTGCAGCGCGCTAACCCCTACACTACTGCTCCCAACAAGCAACAACAACAACCGCCATTCGCCACTAAGTGGTGGTGATGTCACCACGACGCTTGTGCCAGGCCATGTGCACCTTGAGGCCACGTGAAGTGTCGAACGCCTGCTGGCAGGAGGTCACGGGGCAGACCCAGCAGGTGCCACGGGTCGACTGACTGAGATGACCGAGATGATTGGCTGATGCACCACCTGTGCCCCCTACTGTGCCAACTTGCTGTGCTTTAGCCACCCGGCGCTCCGCTCGTTGTTGTGAGCGTCGCTCCTCCGCCCTCCGTTGTTGTTGGAGGGCGACTGCCTCCAACTGCCCAGTAGCGTCCTTCATGAGCCTCTTCCACAGAGGCCGATCTTGACACCACTGGTACCAGTCATCGGCAAGTCCACTTAGCTCCACGTCCCCCTGTACCATATCACTCCATCTCTTCTCTAACCCGTGCCGCGCCAGTTTAGCCCCCTCTATCCAGCCGAACAAAAGCTGTTTCGGCATGCGGTGGCTGGGCATGCGGGCTACATGACCCAGCCAACGCAGCCTCACCAATGGGACTTTGCCCAGATCTTTCAAGGATTTGTGAGCTCCTCACACAATCCAGCCTGGTTAAACCCAGGATGGATCGTAGGCAGGCCAGCCTAAATGTTTCTAACCGGCGAAGATGCTCCATTAGGGGGGTCCACGTGTCGCAAGCGTAGAAAAGGGAGGGAATGACCGTGGCCGAGAAGACCTGAAGCTTCGTGCGGAGCGACAGACCAGGTAGCTTCCACACAGCGTTACGCAACCGATGAAAAGATATTGCCGATCGACTGATTCGGAGTGAGACCTCTGCTGTTAAACTGGAGCCGGTCATAAGCACACTTCCCAGGTATGGGAAACTCTCCACTCTCTCCACAACAGCCCCATCATCGATTGGGAGTTGTGGGGGTGGAGTGTCCGATGGTACAAAATACCCAGGCAGGTGCTTAGTTTTGGTGGGGCTGATGGTAAGGCCCCACCTCTTAGTGGCACGCTCCAGTCTCAGTAGCAGCGTCTCCAACAAGCGCACACCCGCACACACGCACGTGGGTATTTGTGGAGTTGCCAAAGAGACACGGAGTGCGGCGTGCGGCGTGTGTGCCGCGGTGCCGTGTTTAGTGTGTGTGTGGCGGTGCATTGGGTAGTGTACTCAATATAGTGTTGTCACGGTGATCCCGTGTGGCAGTGGTGTGGCAGTGGTGTGGTGGTAGTGTGGCAGTAGCGGTGATCCGGTGGTGTGGCAGTGGTGTGGTGGTGATGTGGTGGTGGTGTTGCGGCGGTGGTGTGGCGGTGGTGTGGTTGGGGCGGTGTGGTGGGGGTGGTGTGACACTGATCTGGAGGTGATGTGGTGGTGGTGGTGTGGCTGGGTGGTGTGGTGGTGTGGTGGGGCTGGTGTGGCACTGATGTGGTAGTGGTGATGTGGCTGTGGTGGTGTGGTTGGGGCGGTGTGGCACTGATGTGGTGGTGATGTGGCTGTGGTGGTGTGGTGGGGGTGGTGTGGCACTGATGTGGAGGTGGTTATGTGGCTGTAGTGGTGTGGTGGGGGTGGTGTGGCACTGATGTGGTGGTGATGTGGTGGTGGTGGTGTGGCGGGGTGGTGTGGTGGGGCTGGTGTGGCACTGATGTGGTGGTGGTGATGTGGCTGTGGTGGTGTGGTGGGGGTGGTGTGGCACTGATGTGGTGGTGGTGATGTGGCTGTGGTGGTGTGGTGGGGGTGGTGTGGCACTGATGTGGTGGTGGTGATGTGGCTGTGGTGGTGTGGTGGGGCTGGTGTGGTACTGATGTGGTGGTGGTGATGTGGCTGTGGTGGTGTGGTGGGGCTGGTGTGGCACTGATGTGGTGGTGGTGATGTGGCTGTGGTGGTGTGGTGGGGCTGGTGTGGCACTGATGTGATGGTGGTGATGTGGCTGTGGTGGTGTGGTGGGGGTGGTGTGGCACTGATGTGGTGGTGGTGATGTGGCTGTGGTGGTGTGGTGGGGCTGGTGTGGCACTGATGTGGTGGTGGTGATGTGGCTGTGGTGGTGTGGTGGGGGTGGTGTGGCACTGATGTGGTGGTGGTGATGTGGCTGTGGTGGTGTGGTGGGGGTGGTGTGGCACTGATGTGGTGGTGGTGATGTGGCTGTGGTGGTGTGGTGGGGCTGGTGTGGCACTGATGTGGTGGTGGTGATGTGGCTGTGGTGGGGGTGGTGTGGCACTGATGTGGTGGTGTGGCGGGGTGGTGTGGTGGTGTGGTGGGGCTGGTGTGGCACTGATGTGGTGGTGGTTATGTGGCTGTGGTGGTGTGGTGGGGGTGGTGTGGCACTGATGTGGTGGTGGTAATGTGGCTGTGGTGGTGTGGTGGGGGTGGTGTGGCACTGATGTGGTGGTGTGGCGGGGTGGTGTGGTGGTGTGGTGGGGGTGGTGTGGCACTGATGTGGTGGTGGTTATGTGGCTGTGGTGGTGTGGTGGGGCTGGTGTGGCACTGATGTGGTGGTGGTGATGTGGCTGTGGTGGTGTGGTGGGGCTGGTGTGGCACTGATGTGATGGTGGTGATGTGGCTGTGATGGTGTGGTGGGGCTGGTGTGGCACTGATGTGATGGTGGTGATGTGGCTGTGGTGGTGTGGTGGGGCTGGTGTGGCACTGATGTGGTGGTGGTGATGTGGCTGTGGTGGTGTGGTGGGGCTGGTGTGGCACTGATGTGATGGTGGTGATGTGGCTGTGGTGGTGTGGTGGGGGTGGTGTGGCACTGATGTGGTGGTGGTTATGTGGCTGTGGTGGTGTGGTGGGGGTGGTGTGGCACTGATGTGGTGGTGTGGCGGGGTGGTGTGGTGGTGTGGTGGGGGTGGTGTGGCACTGATGTGGTGGTGGTGATGTGGCTGTGGTGGTGTGGTGGGGCTGGTGTGGCACTGATGTGGTGGTGGTGATGTGGCTGTGGTGGTGTGGTGGGGCTGGTGTGGCACTGATGTGGTGGTGGTGATGTGGCTGTGGTGGTGTGGTGGGGGTGGTGTGGCACTGATGTGGTGGTGTGGCGGGGTGGTGTGGTGGTGTGGTGGGGGTGGTGTGGCACTGATGTGGTAGTGGTGATGTGGCTGTGGTGGTGTGGTGGGGCTGGTGTGGCACTGATGTGGTGGTGGTGATGTGGCTGTGGTGGTGTGGTGGGGGTGGTGTGGCACTGATGTGGTAGTGGTGATGTGGCGGTGGTGGTGTGGTGGGGCTGGTGTGGCACTGATGTGGTGGTGGTGATGTGGCGGTGGTGGTGTGGTGGGGGTGGTGTGGCACTGATGTGGTGGTGGTGATGTGGCTGTGGTGGTGTGGTGGGGGTGGTGTGACACTGATGTGGTGGTGGTGATGTGGCGGTGGTGGTGTGGTGGGGCTGGTGTGGCACTGATGTGGTGGTGGTGATGTGGCTGTGGTGGTGTGGTGGGGCTGGTGTGGCACTGATGTGGTGGTGGTGATGTGGCTGTGGTGGTGTGGTGGGGGTGGTGTGGCACTGATGTGGTGGTGTGGCGGGGTGGTGTGGTGGTGTGGTGGGGGTGGTGTGGCACTGATGTGGTAGTGGTGATGTGGCTGTGGTGGTGTGGTGGGGCTGGTGTGGCACTGATGTGGTGGTGGTGATGTGGCTGTGGTGGTGTGGTGGGGGTGGTGTGGCACTGATGTGGTAGTGGTGATGTGGCGGTGGTGGTGTGGTGGGGCTGGTGTGGCACTGATGTGGTGGTGGTGATGTGGCGGTGGTGGTGTGGTGGGGGTGGTGTGGCACTGATGTGGTGGTGGTGATGTGGCTGTGGTGGTGTGGTGGGGGTGGTGTGACACTGATGTGGTGGTGGTGATGTGGCGGTGGTGGTGTGGTGGGGCTGGTGTGGCACTGATGTGGTGGTGGTGATGTGGCTGTGGTGGTTTGGTGGGGCTGGTGTGGCACTGATGTGGTGGTGGTGATGTGGCGGTGGTGGTGTGGTGGGGGTGGTGTGGCACTGATGTGGTGGTGGTGATGTGGCTGTGGTGGTGTGGTGGGGGTGGTGTGGCACTGATGTGGTGGTGGTGATGTGGCGGTGGTGGTGTGGTGGGGCTGGTGTGGCACTGATGTGGTGGTGGTGATGTGGCTGTGGTGGTGTGGTGGGGGTGGTGTGGCACTGATGTGGTGGTGGTGATGTGGCGGTGGTGGTGTGGTGGAGCTGGTGTGGCACTGATGTGGTGGTGGTGATGTGGCTGTGGTGGTGTGGTGGGGCTGGTGTGGCACTGATGTGATGGTGGTGATGTGGCTGTGGTGGTGTGGTGGGGCTGGTGTGGCACTGATGTGGTGGTGGTGATGTGGCTGTGGTGGTGTGGTGGAGCTGGTGTGGCACTGATGTGGTGGTGGTGATGTGGCTGTGGTGGTGTGGTGGGGCTGGTGTGGCACTGATGTGGTAGTGGTGATGTGGCTGTGGTGGTGTGGTGGGGCTGGTGTGGCACTGATGTGGTGGTGGTGATGTGGCTGTGGTGGTGTGGTGAGGGTGGTGTGGCACTAATGTGGTGGTGGTGATGTGGCGGTGGTGGTGTGGTGGGGCTGGTGTGGCACTGATGTGGTGGTGGTGATGTGGCTGTGGTGGTGTGGTGGGGCTGGTGTGGCACTGATGTGGTGGTGTGGCGGGGTGGTGTGGTGGTGTGGCACTGATGTGGTAGTGGTGATGTGGCTGTGGTGGTGTGGTGGGGCTGGTGTGGCACTGATGTGGTAGTGGTGATGTGGCTGTGGTGGTGTGGTGGGGGTGGCGTGGCACTGATGTGGCTGTGGTGATGTGGCTGTGGTGATGTGGTGGGGCTGGCGTGGCACTGATGTGGTGGTGGTGGTGTGGTGGTGGACTGCACCTTTCCCGTGCTGCGAACGCCCTTCCACACACAGAAGTAGACGACGAGCCAGGAGGCGATGAGGCACAGCAGCATCTCCCAGTGCACGGAGCCCAAGTCGTGCAGGCCCGTCGTCATGGACAGCACCTTACGCCTACGCACGCACGCACGTACGCACGCGCACGGACGGTGTTTTCATTTGTATTCTTTAGAATATTTCACCTGGGAAATGTACGTGGGGTGCATGAGGGGGTGTCTGGCCAGCTGGATGCCCGGCCGCCTTTGTCTCCCCAATGCTGATGTTTACAGGCCGATCCAGGTACTCGAAGTCCTAGGACCTGTTCAGGTACTCAGAGGCCTCGGACTGGTTCAAGTATTCCCCACGATTGATCTTGAGTGGGAATCGAACTCAGAATGCCAGGTTCATAGCGCAGTGGGCTAACCACTGCACCACCACTCCAAAGACAAAAACAAACATCCCCCGTACAATGTAGCCTGAACAGACTGTTGGGGCAAGTGCTGCTAGCGAGCACCTATGAAGGTCATCACAGCACACGAGGGGGTGGGTGGCCAACACCACGCCTGGTCGCCTTTGTCTCCTCAGTGGCGATGTTTACACACAGCACCAAGTACTCATTTGAGGCCGAGTCGACCTAGGAGAGGCCCAGGACTGGTTCAAATAATCGTCACTGGTGTTGACCGTCAGCAGGAATCGAACCCCGGTCGCCGGGTTCGCCGCGTAACACGCCAACCACTGCACTACCCCTCCGGACACGCGCGTGTACACACCAACGCACACGTACACACGCACGCCCACATCCCCCCCCAGCGCAGCACTCACTCCCAGAACTCCACGACGGACGAGGTGGTGACGACGTTGAGCGGTGGGCACGCGTGCCCCAGGGCCGACACGTTGCTCAGCGGCAGCAGCAGCGACGACTCCGACGTGGCATTCGTCAGCGCCGGCCACGCCGTCGACCATGCCGTTCCATTCAGAAACCCGGGTCCTGCCGTCCCATTGAGTGACCCCTCCGTGCCGTTGGCGTCCCCCGACGGGTACTGGCAGGTGCCGTCTGAGCAGAACTTGGTGTTCCACTTGTTGCCGCAGGTAGCCCAGGGCAACGGCCCCATGGTGAAGCAGTGGGCCAGGTAGTAGAGCGCCCAGGCGAGGATCAGGATGTAGTAGCAGTTGCAGTAGAAGACGATGACCATGGAGGCGTAGCCCAGGCCTAGGCATGAACGCAGGCCGGGACAAATGGAACGGGACTCAATAACGCACACCCAGAGGTTTGCGGGGTCATCAGCCAAGGGTGGCGGCAGTCAATTGTGCCATTAGTCAAGGGGGGCATCGGTCGAGGTGACGGTCAAGGTGTCATCGGTCAGGAGGGGCGGTAGTTGATAGGGGGTGCAGCACCTTTGAAGATCGGCGCGATGCCCCAGGCACCAATGCCGCCCTGCTTGGTGAACTGTCCCAGCGACACCTCCATGAAGAAGCAGGGGATCCCCGCAGCGATGAGCGTCAGGCAGTAGGGGATGAGGAACACCCCTGCGGCGGAGGAAGGAGTGGGTGAGGCGGGGGGGCACATTATTGAGGGGGACCGGACACCCAGATCCAGCGAGAGGGGGTGACCAGATTAGAGTTTCAGAAGGAGGCCGCACGCGAGATTCACGAGGGGTTAGAGGTGGAAGGACGGGCGGGCTGGCATGACCTTCTGACCCTAACCCTGAAACAGACCAAGACCCTGACTCAAACCTCGACCCAGGCTCAGAGCCTAACCCAGACCCAGACCCTTGCCCCAGCCTCTAAACCAGAACCTGACGTAGATCCTAAACCCGACCCTATTACTGACCCTGATCCAGACCCTAACCCTGACCCTATTACTGACCCTGATCCAGACCTTAACCCTGACCCTATTACTGACCCTGATCCAGACCTTAACCCTGACCCTATTACTGACCCTGATCCAGACCCTAACCCTGACCCTATTACTGACCCTGATCCAGACCTTAACCCTGACCCTATTACTGACCCTGATCCAGACCCTAACCCTGACCCTATTACTGACCCTGATCCAGACCTTAACCCTGACCCAGGCCCTAACTTTAACAGTGATCATTCATCGCCATGGAGACTGATGGTACAGGAGGTAATAATGGCGACCAACCACACGGAGGGCAGTCCTGGAAAGTGAATCTATTTCTATAACCTAAACTATTTTTTATTTTACAAGGTAAAGCCCACTGAGCTATGATAATAGGGTTTTCCCCTTTTTCTGGCAACAAAACAGGTGTTAAGATGTTAAAACACCAAACTGAAACTTTTTCCAAGGAATCATGTCTGCATTAACCACAATACTTGTGATCCCACCGAGCTAATGATAGCTCAATTAAGTGGCTTACCATGTGGAAATGTAGTGCAGGCAAAATGCTTTAAATGCACGTTCATTCTAAATGTGGATGGAAAAACCGGAGGACCCAGAGAAAAACCCACGTGACCACGGGGGGAACATGCAAACTCCAGATATACAGCAGCAGGCGTCAGGGTCGGGATCGAACCCACGACCTCCTTTAAACAGGGACCCAGATTAATGGTAGCATTGACTCACTGCATTTCCTCTGCTAAACATCAATCAGACCCCTATTTGGAGGTCTCATGGAGGGGCCACTCCCCCCATTGCCCAACCCCTCACCAATGGCTCTACCACTTATAGGTGCAGGTAGTGGGGAACAAACAAAGGGTTCCAAGACCGCGGTTGTGGGGGTGGGAGGTCGCATCGGTGGTACTCACACTGAGGTCTCCACCCCCTATCTGCCTATCCCCCCCCCCCCCCCCCTGGGGCCCTCCCCCCCCCACCCACCAGCATACCCCCCCACCCACCCCCCAACAAGCGCTATGCTCAGCGACACTCGCGACCTCTGTGCCTCACCTGGGAGGAGGGGGGGGTCACTTTTCAGGTCACTAGGTCAAAGTGCAAGCTCACAAAGCTCCCAAGACCTGCGGCAGGGAGGGGTTGGCGAAGGGGCGGGGAAAGAGGGCGGGGGAGGTGGGCGGGGGAGGTGGACGGGGGAGGTGGGGGGCGTTCCACAGAATTGCATGCTGGGTAATCACTTTTAATTTAATTGCATCTGCGTCAATAGAGCAATCGCCCCCCCCCCACGACCCACATCCTGTTCCAGCATAAGCCAGGCCCCCCTTTTTTCTCCCACCACACGCATCTGCCCCCCTTGAGACAAACAGAGGAGGCCGGGTGGCTCAGAGGTCAGAGACGCTAAGCAGGCACAGCCGAGAGCCTGGGTTCGAATGGCGGTTTCGCCGCCGACTGTGGTTGAACCGGGTTCTCTAGCGCAGCGAGTTCGGGGGTCTCGGTTACCGATGCCTCGCACGGACACCCCCGGAGAGCCCCTGGACCGCTCCCCCCCTCAAGAAGTGAACAATCTGGTGAGCGAACACGTGTGGACCTTGCCGAGCGGGCGAGCAAGCGGGCGGGACCCACCTCCGCCGTTGCGGTAGCACAGGTAGGGGAAGCGCCACACGTTGCCGAGCCCCACCGCGTAGCCCACGCACGACATCAGGAAGTCGAGCTGCCTGCCCCACGTCTGCCGCTCAACCGAACTCCCGACGCCGGCGTCCTTGCCGGCGACGGCCACATCCCGGGCTCCGGCGCCACCCCCCGCCACTGCCCCCAGCTCCATCTTCTTCTTCTTCTCCGCGGCGGCCGCGGTGGCGCCGTCGAACATCGGCACACGCACCGACGCCTGCCGGGACTTGCGGTCGCCGTCCATGCCGACGACGGCGTGGTGGCCGCGGTGGACGCGGTGGCAAGTCACGGCATCTTCGTCGTCGTCCTCCTCGTCGTTGTCGTGGCCGTAGTTGTGGTCGAGGAGGAGAGGGCCCGTGGTGTCCGAGTCGGACTGCGAAGAGCACGGGGAGGGGGACACGTGGCGCTTGGGGGATTCGGGGGAGCCCTCCGACATGGTGTGGGAGCGCAGAGGGTTTCTGCACACACACGCACGCGCACGCACGCACACGGAAGACACAGGGTTAGGGTGGGGTCGCGAGTGCCAGACACGTAGCGATGCTGCGCCGAGCGACAGGGAGAGGAACGTGTGGACGAGGGAACGTGCGCGTGGAAAGCGAGCGGACCGGAGCAGCACGCGTCATGGCTACAATTGACGATGCACGGTGGTCGAGACTCGCGACCGAGTGGCAGACGACGGGGAGAGCCAGCGCCTGAGATGACGTCCACCACGGACACGGAGCGGTGGGACCGAGCGTTCGCGGTTGGGGTTAGGCTCAGGGCTAGAGTCAGGGCTCACTCCATGGTCATGCTGGCCTGCCACGGGCCCGTGTGATTAACAAAGGCGAGACTGCTGATGCAGATTGCGCCTGTGTTGTGTACAAAACATCAACAATGCCCCTTTCAGTCATCGCTGGTCTATTAATTTTACGTAGGTTACCCTACGAGGGGTGGGGGTGTAGGGGCAGGGTGGGGGGGCAGTGTCCCAATGCCTAAATATAGCGCTGTGTGTATGATCACGGATAGTTATTGTTAGGGTCTATTGTTAGGGTAAGGGATGGTCCTATTGTTTGGGTCAGGGATGGTCCTATTTGTATGGTCAGGGATGGTCCTATTGTTAAGGTGAGGGAGGGTTTTCTTGTTAGCATCACAGATAAATATACATCGGTATGGTCAGAGTTATTGTTATGGCAAAGGTAAGTATGCAGTAAAGATGCCAACGTGAGGAATGTTGGCATGCGGTTGGAAGCGTTGGCCCATCGCCCCATGTTTACTGGAGAGTTCGAATGTTCGGCTCTGGGCTTGGGAATCGCTGTGGGACAGGGGTAGTGGAAAATTCCACGAGGAGAGGAGGCCCGACAGCGCCCCTAGTGGACCCCGCATGTGCAGCACACTGCACGATACGAGAGGGTGGGCGGGAAATCCCTATACCCCCTTTACCTCTGCGACTTAATTAACTTTATACAATAAGGGTATAGGGACTTCCCGTCCGCCCACCCTGTAATGCATGTACACATATTGAGTACCATAAAGTACATCATCGAACAGCTCGTGTACACGGTGTATGCTGCACAACACAATGTATAGTACCTCACATACACGGAGCGTACACGGTGTTATTACAGCTATTTTACTGGGTGGTCGAAAAGTCCCTATACCCCTTTACATCCGCTGGTCCGTACGAACGTATGAGGCGCGCGTATAGCGACATCTCGCCCACTCTGTCGAAGAGTGTATCCCATTATGTATAAGTATATACAATACACCACTGCGTTGTATATACACTGCAATGTATTGTATACTGTAATACACCACGTTGAACTGCGTGTACGCAGAGTACGCGTGTGTGCGTGTACACGGCACTGTCCTGTACGATATAAATAATTAGGAGAGCGATTGCAATATTACAGTGTGAGATGGAGCGATAAAGGCGGGCGGGATATCACATACCATGTGTTGTGCGACATCCGATATTTCCCACGAGCATTCCACACGGCTCCTCGAGATTCACTCATTCCTCCCATCCATTACATCACTCACAGTGCCTGATGAGTCACTAACTCATTCATTCATTCACTGGGCACCAAGGTTTACTCGCTCTTTGACCGAGCCCCAGGGTTCACTAATTAATTTGCTGGGCACCATGGTCCATTCATTAATCCCTCATTCACCGTGCCCCAGGGTTCAACGATTCATTTGCCGAACCCCAGCGTTCACTCATTCATTCACTGGCCGCCATGGTTCATTCATTAATCTTTCATTCGCTGTGCCCCAGGGATCACTCATTATTTCACCAGATATCAGAGTTCACTCAATCTTTCCTTCATTCATCAGGCCCCACAGTTCACTAATTCAATCATTTGGCACTATGGCTCACCAATTAATTATTTCATTCATTGGGCTCCATGGTTCACTCTTTCATTCAATGACTGGGCCGCAGGAATTATCCACTAATCAGGTCCCTGAAATTCATTCACCCCAACGTCGCAGGCGGTAGCGTGGGGAGGCCTTCAACCAGCAGTGGAACGCTCATGGCCGCTGCAGCTGCTGATGATCACTGTGCTCATCTTCAGCTCACCCGTCTCAGAGAGTCATATTTCACCCGTCTTTCAATATTTTTAATGTAAACTCAAGTTGGGCCACAATTTCTGGCTGCAGCCTGAATTTTCCGGGCTGGTCCCATTTCGCGATCTAGCCCCGAGTTCCCTACGGCGAGATTAGATTTTGGGGCCGTGCGGAATCGTCACAGCGCGTGCTCCGGGCAAACGCCAACGCGATCAGAAAATGTCATGGGGCGGCGGGAAACATTTAATATTTCATTTCAGTTAAATATTCAACGACAATAACAACCATGGTCTTCACCTTTGACCCGGGAGGGGGAGGGGGTCGCCGCACACCTCTCAAACCCCAAAAAAATCTTATTTTATTCATATTGGCATTGAATATTTGTTTCATGATTGCACATACCAAATAAAAAAGCAATGTTTTGACACATTTATAGATCCACCACTGAATTTGACCAAAGTCTGGCCCATCCACTGCTGTAGTAACTCCAGTACTTTCACTCAGAAAATCACGGAAATGCCACTATTACTGTATTACTAATATTAGTTATTTGTAATACTAATTATTATGTTTTTGCCTAGAAACAAGGTGACGTCGCGCACGTCACGCGGCGCTCGCGCTGCTGGGTCGAAACCGCCCGACACCAGCGGTCATCCCTCGGCGATGATCGACCTGTTTGGGGCCCATCGCTCGGCTCGTCTAAACCCCTCTCCCCCACCCTCCTGGCATCGTTGCTTTCCTAAGACGGGACACCGGTCCAGAGTCCTCGCGCCTGCCGCTCGGTACGAGTCTCGGAGTCCGCCGCATCGATTGCACTCGGGACCGCTGAGTTTGATGTGGCAATACAGGACAGAGGCCAATTCGCCCGTATCGTAATATACCAATAATTCACAGCCCCTTTGTCAAGCCACTGCTGGACAAAGGCCGTTTCCCATGCCACGTGGGTCGTGCGGGTTGTCTTGACCATACTTCACCACGCTAGTTCAGTGCGGGTTGGTGAAGGGTACTGGGAGGGGTGCCGCCTTGACCGCTTCAGATATCTAAACTAAAACTGTAAAATATTTGTATTCTAAGTAAGGCCCATTGAGCTATGCAGCTTTTTTTTAGAAGCGACCGGGCCCAAGTGATCATTAATCACCATTGGAGACAGATAATACAGGAGGTAAGAATCGCTGACAAGTTCTGTAAGGTGAATCTCTTCCTATAAACTATTTTTATTTTACCAGATAAAGCCCACTGAGCTACATAGCTCTTATTCAAAAGTGACCTGGCCACAAATGATAGCTCAACAAAGTGGGTTATGATGTGGAAATGTATAGTGGCCAAATACTCTAACCGCACGTTGATTCTAAATGTGGAGCGGAACAACCAGAGGAACGGATAAAAATCCACGCATAGTTTTGTTTAGGGAGTAGTGGGTGGCATGCCATCACGACTGGCTCAGCTATCGACCACTGCTGATGTTAGCCGTGGCTATTAGGAAATCGAATGCCAGGTCCTTGGCTCCATCTCCCTCCACCACCTTGCCTGCCCGATCAGGAACTCTCCTCTTTGCGTCACTCCCGTCGAGTGGTGCATCTCTCTCTCTCGTTCCGCCTCTCGGCCTCGTTCCCGACATCCGAGCCTTGCAGCTCCCGGCTCTGAGAAGAATGCGGCCGACCCACAACGATCGCCCATTCTGAGTCGCTCCAACCAACCACACTTCTCATCTCCCCAACCTGCTCCACAGCGTCCTCGTCTCTAGCTCTCTGCATCCAACTGGCTGTCTCCATTCGGGCCCACAACCCACGTCTCCCTTTCTTTGAGTGCAGGTTTCTGGTACATGGTCCAGAGAAGGACCTAGAACTTCCCAAGGAGGGGGGGGGAGGTCGTCCCAAAGTCGCAAACGTTTTTAACAGGGCCCTTACATTCGTAATACAATCATTCAATGTATTTTATCTGGTGAATATCAATAAAACACAATTTCGGGGTCGCATGGCAGACTTCAAACCTAAAGACAGACCAAAGTGATCCTAACCAGGGAACGTGACCTGAGCCAGGTTAAGTACCTCCTTGGTGGACAGGTGAGGAGACGGGAAGGTGGAGGATGGTCGTGGCGTCGAGCAGGACACTGGTCTTGAGTTAGGCTGGCAGCTGGGAGCCTAGGCATGGACGTACACACACACACAGAGAGGTGTCATTTACACAATCACGTGGTATCACCGGCCGTGGTCTATCCACTGCTGGACGAAAGTCTCTCCCAAGCCGCCACTATCTCTCAGAGTCCAGCGATGCGACGGTCCACCGTGCGCCTGCGGTGGACGTTCTGTCGGGCACTGCTCCCTCCTTTGGCCGCCACTCCGGTCTTAGTCTCAGCCTCTGGCGAGTCGTACCTCCTTGCCTTGACGCATGCTGCCAGAGCCCACTCGCCTTGTTTATACTGAACGGTGCCTCTAACTCTCGGTCCAATTCAATACCTCTTCCCTTCCACCTCACGCGGATTCCCTCCATGCACGCTCCGCTCCAACAGCGGCTGCTCTCTGTGGAAACCCAGCGGTCAGGTTTCACTCAGTGGGAGGTCGCTCATTTTCCTCTGCTGCACCCACAGTCTGGAACAACTTCATTCCCCCAGCGGACCACGCTGTCGACTCCCTGCCCCTGTTCAAGTCCAGACTCAATAATTCCTCTTGTCCTTTGCATATGACCGCCTCGCCCTCCCATACTCACAGAGAGATCCATAGACTTACAGAGAGACCCACGGACTAACGTGAGAGACCGACAAACGCACAGACCCATAGACTAACGTAAGAGATCTACGACTATCTAGATTTGAAGGTCTACGACTGCATGTGGTTACACCGCGCGGTATACACAGGGACGTCGTCTACACCCCATGGTATACAATTACATACTCATACGCCTCGGTTCTTTCGATAAAGCCACGTAGGTAGTAAGTAATAAGTCACGACGTTTCGATCGCAACACAAGCGACCGTCACCAGGTGAGACAATCACAGCAGGGAAACTGCTGAAGCAGGCGAGAGCGCTGCCGTGACACGAGGCTATATAGGGTAGGGTAAGGGGGCGGGGCTAGAGGTGGGGGAGAGAGGGGGCGGGGCTAGAGGTGGGGGAGAGAGGGGGGCGGGGCTAGAGGTGGGAAAGAGAGGGGGCGGGGCTATATAGGGTAGGGTAAGGGGGCGGGGCTAGAGGTGGGGGAGAGGGGGGGCGGGGCTAGAGGTGGGGGAGAGGGGGGGCGGGGCTAGAGATGGGAGAGGGGCGGGGCTGGAGGTGGGGGAGAGGGGGGGGCGGGGCTAGAGATGGGAGAGGGGAGCGGGGCTAGAGATGGGGGAGAGGGAGGGGCTATATAGGGTAGGGTAAGGGGGCGGGGCTAGAGATGGGAGAGTGGGCGGGGCTAGAGATGGGGGAGAGAGGGGGGCGGGGCTAGAGGTGGGTGGCTCGCCAGGGGGAGAGTTTGAGACGAAGATGAGTGACGTGAATATTCACTACACTCGCCTTGTGCCCGTCCCAGGACGGGAGCTGTAATATTTACGAAAAGATGTATCAGAGTATATTTTGTGTAAATTTGATGGCAGTGAATCTTGCACAAAACGAAGTCAGGAAACACCTCACTTCATGTCACACTGTAGCACTGTATGTAAGTGACCTTCAATTTGTTCAAATTCACTGCTCTGATACTTTATTCTCTTCTGCTTTCGGTCGCTGGGGTTGAAATTAATTGGAATTCGATACAATATCTGGAAAGTCACCGAGAAATGTCTATTTTACCATAATGTAGAAGCATCAATTAGACTAACCTTTTGTCTCAAGTGCTAAAGAAATAAAGATACCAAATCCACGTTTTTGTTGCGTAGAATTATTGATTAGATTCACTTTCAACAAGGAAATGTGAAACTTAAAGCGAATTTGCGAAAAAAATTGTATTTCCGCTCGACCTTCTGTGTGAGTGTAAAAATCCACCCGCTCATGAATATTAATGAGGGGGGGCATGTGGAGTGACGTCACGCGAGTTACACACAAACATACATTCTTGGCTAATGTAATGGTATAGTGACATATACACTGCATCAGATAATTGTTTTTATATACTACACAGTATACAGTTACATATTCATTACACGGTATACATGGTGACATGTATACTACATTGTATAAATGTTCATGTACACGACATTGTATTAATGTACACAGATACTACATTGTATTAATGTTTTAAGTACATTACATTGTCAAGCCTGTGACAGGCTGCAGGGGCAAGTGCTGTTAGCGAGTAGCAGCACCTATGAAGGGCCGGCACGGCACACGAGGGAGTGGGTGGCCAGCACCACGCCCGGCCGCCTTTGTCTCCCCAGTGGCGATGTTTACACCACGGCACCAGGGAATAATTTGAGGCGGAGTCGACTTAGGGGAGTTCCGGGACCTGTACAGATTTGGCCGTGAGAGGGAATCGAACTCGGATCGCCGGGTTCGTAGTGCAGGGCAAACCGCTACACTACCGCTCCCCTACCGCTCCCCTACACACACACATACACTGGCACACACACGTGCACACTGTCATACACACGTGTATCCTGACACAACAACAGCACAACAACCGCCATTCGCCACTAAGTGGCGGTGACGTCACCACGACGCTTGTGCCAGGCCATGTGCACCTTGAGGCCACGTGAAGTGTCGAACGCCCGCTGGCAGGAGGTCACGGGGCAGACCCAGGTGCCACAGGTAGACTGACCGAGATGATTGGCTGATGCACCACCTGTGCCCCCTACTGTGCCAACTTGCTGTGCTTTAGCCACCCGGCGTTTCGCTCGTTGTTGTGAGCGTCGCTCCTCCGCCCTCTGCTGTTGTTGGAGAGCGACTGCCTCCAACTGCCCAGTAGCGTCCTTCTCGAACCTCCTCCACAGAGCCCGATCTTGACACCGCTGGTACCAGTCATCGGCAAGTCCACTCAGCTCCACGTCCTCCTGTACCATATCACTCCATCTCTTCTCTAGCCCGTGCCGCGCCCGTTTAGCCCCCTCGATCCGGCCGAACAAAAGCTGTTTCGGCATGCGGTGGCTGGGCATGCGGGCTACATGACCCAGCCAACGCAGCCTTGCCAGCCGGAGGAGCTCACCGATGGGACTTTGCCCAGATCTTTAAAGGATTTGTGAGCTCCTCACACAATCCAGCCTGGTTAAACCCAGGATGGATGGTAGGCAGGCCAGCCTAAATGTTTCCAACCGGCAAAGATGCTCCACTAGGGGGGTCCACGTTTCGCAAGCAAAGAGAAGGGAGGGAATGACTGTGGCCGAGAAGACTTGAAGCTTCGTGCGGAGCGACAGACCAGGTAGCTTCCACACAACATTACGCAACCGATGAAAAGATATTGCCGCTCGACTGATTCGGAGTGAGACCTCTGCTGTTAAACTGGAGCCGGCCATAAGCACACTGCCCATGTATGGGAAACTCTCCACTCTCTCCACAACAGCCCCATCATCGATTGGGAGTTGTGGGGGTGGAGTGTCCGATGGTACAAAATACCCAGGCAGGTGCTTAGTTTTGGTGGGGCTGATGGTAAGGCCCCAACTCTTAGTGGCACGCTCCAGTCTCAGCAGCAGCGTCTCCAACTCCTCCTCTGAATGAGCAGCTATTACCAAATCATCGGCATACATAACGTGGTTGACCAATAGGGAGCCATCCCTTGATCGCACCCGGGCATCGATCAGCCTCCCATTATATCTGTACCAAATGGAGATTCCCCCGGTACAGCTATTGAAGGCTTCACGAACTACGTGGTCAAAATAGATGTTAAATAATGTGGGAGTCAGAGGACATCCCTGTTGCACCCCAAGGTGTACAGGGAAAGGCTCTGACTCCCGGCCACGTAGTTTAACCCGGGCCCGCTCACCATCATGAAGGTCCTTAATGATCGTGAGCAGAGGGTCAGGGACTCCGGAAGCACAAAGAACAACTCAGAGCCCAGGCCTAATGATGGTATCATAGGCCTTGACCAGGTCAATAAAGCAGAGATGTAGGTCTTGTTGAAATTCCCTACACCTCTGCTGTAGCAGACGGACAGAAAATATGGCATCTGTGCAGGACCGCCCTTTCCTGAAACCGCATTGGAGCTCCGCAAGCCTCTCTTCAGCGTGCCTAGCAAGGCGATGTTGAATAATCCTTGCCAGGACCTTTCCCGGCATACTGAGGAGTGAGATGCCCCTGTAGTTGTTACAGTCTGTGCGGTCCCCCTTCTTAAAGAGGGGGACCACCAGGGCATCCTTCCAATCCTGCGGAACCCGTCCAGCGGTCCAGACTGTTGTTATGATGTCATGTAGGGCAGTCTGTGCACAAACGCCACCCTCCCTCAGCATTTCGCTTGGGAGATCATCTCTGCCCGATGCCTTTCCCGGTCTCAGACTCCGGATCGCCTTCGGTACTTCCTCAACAGATGGCACCTCAGCCAGCCACTCACAGGGGGCGACCTTTTCCAATATTTGAGGCACCGCAGCCTCAGCAGGGTCATCCCCACTTCGTGCCATGATGTTTTCCTGGCTGAGGGATTTCCCCTCCCCCAGGACCTCACAGAAATGCTCAGCAAATCTGCAAACCTGTTCCTGTGGGTCGGAGAATGGATCACCGTTCTTTCCCCTAATGATGGTAATAGGTGTGGCGCTGCAGGTTACTTTTTTGATGGAGTTAAATAGTGATTTGTGATCGCGGGCCACTGAGGCAGACTCCATCTCCTCAGCAACCCGCGACCACCACCCATCCTTGCAGCGCATTACGGCTCTCCGAACCTCCGAGCAAAGGCTGCGGTAAGCCTCCTCATTCTCTGACGTGGGATGCTGTAGCCGATGAGAGTGGGCCTGTCGCTTTTTCTCAACTATCCTGAACACCTCCTCTGTCAGCCAGGGTCTCTGGGGAGGTCTGGACCACGTACCCAAAGCAGCCATTGCAGCTGCATGAGTCACAGTCCTAAACCTCGCCCATTTACCCTCGACATCAGGAGGAGTGGGGGACGATGCCAACCCCAGCTCCAAGCGATGATTAAATTCTCGCTTGCAACTTTCATCAGCTAACTGAGACCAGGCCACTTTAGGTTGGAATGGGGTCCTGGGTGTACACCCACCACCGGAGTGGAAGAATGGCAGGCGCATCTTACAGATGACTAGTCGATGGTCAGAGGACAGATCAGCTCCACGGTAGGTCCTGGTGTCAAGGACATGGGCTCGCATCCGCTAATCTGTCACTATGTAGTCCAGCAGATGTTCTTGCTTGGACCCGGCATGCATCCATGATGTTGTGTGGATGCGCCCATGGGCTGCACAAAAATCTAGCAGCCTCCTACCGTTGTTATTGAGCTGATCTGGCCCATGCCTTCCAATCACTCCAGACCAGGTGCCAGCATCATGACCAACTCGGGCATTGAAGTCACTCAACAAGATGACTCTGTCCCGAGTGGCCACTTCAGCCAATCCTGACACATACACTGTCACACACACGTGCACACTGTCACACACACACGTGTGTCCTGACACACACGTGCACACTGTTACACACACGTGTATCCTGACACATACACTGCTGCTACACATCACACACCCCACGCTTTCACATCGGTAACACACCTGGTGGGAACGATGCCGCTGACGACAATGCCGTTGCTTGGTGGCTGCTGCTGCTGATGATGATGCTGCTGATGATGATGCTGCTGCTGATGCTGCTGATGATGATGCTGATGCTGCTGATCGCGACGCAAATGACTTCACACCGCTGCAGGTGGACACAGAGCCTGATGAGTGTCACCAGCAGCAATTTGAGTGAGGGTGCAGCAGCAGTAGTTGTAGTGAGGGTGCAGCAGTAGTCGGAGTGAGGGTGCAGCAGCAGTAGTTGTAGTGAGTGTGGTGTGGTGGGCAGACACCCGGAGATGGCTCAGTGAGTGGGGAGCGCGCGGCGGGGAGAGGAAATACCCCGCCCACGGTCCCAGCCACCCCCCACCACCCCCCCCCCACGGTCCCAGCCCCCCCCCCACCAGCCCCCACCCCCCGAATGGAAAATTACCCTGTGCCGGCCTCCTCCTCCTCTGTGCGGGGCGCAGCGCCCCCTAGCGGACGGCTCCCCTCGCCCCCTGCAGAGCCCCGCGGCTGTGACTGGGACGAATGATTCATTAATACTAATGATTGGTGGTGGTGGTAATTGGTGGTTATTGACCGTTATGGTGGTGATGATTGGAGGTGGTGCTGCTGCTGCTGCTGATGATCATTATTTATGGTAGTGACAGCGATGGTTGATGGTGATAACTGATGGAGGTTGGTGATTGATGGTTGTGATGATACCGATGTTATTGATGTTTACTGGTGGCGATGATTATTGATGCCGATGATTATTGGTGGTGATGATGATTGGCATTGGTGGTGGAAGTTATTGATGATGAATGTGATGACGTTAGTGATGTGTACTGACGCTGCTGTTAATGAGTGAAGGTGGTGGCGAGGGTGAGGATTGATTTTTGATTCATGGTCGTGATCGTGATATTGACGTCTCCTGGCGCATCTGCTGATTATTGATGGCGGTGTCGATGATGGTGATACTAATGTTTACTGATGATTATTATTGATGATGGTTACTGATAGTTACTGATGCAGCCGAGGTTGATGGTGCTGCTTACTGATGATTATCACGATGATAAATGATTCTTGATGGTGGTGATGCTGATGGTGTTCTTTGTCACTGCGAGAGATGGTGATGCTGATGTTAAGAGAGTTATCCTGCTGCTGATATTGATGCAATCGATATACTCACTGGAGCTGCTGCTGCTGCTGCTGATAATGACGATGCTGTCGGCGTTTGCTGCTGATGGCTGGTCGATCTTTTCCAATCAAGCGACTATATAATCCATGATCTCCTGATCACATTAACACCGATGTATAAAGGGTATGTACACACACTGCATGTATACTGCCCGTGTTATGTACGTGTGCAACGCTACATATAATACGATCTAGCAATGTGTGTCTACGTATGTTATGGTGTGCGCACTGCAGTATAAGGGTTTTCTCTAATTATAGCCGGGGGTATCGCTTCAGTGATACCTAATTTAATAAATAATGTGTGCCGAGAATTATATAACGGTGTGCTGCAGTAAAAGGATCTCGGTGTATATAATACGATCTCTGTGTGTGTGTGTTATGCTACGGTATAAATGTGTCCATACAACACTATTAACTATGTTATCCTAAATCTTCTGTACATACAAGCAGGTACAATCACACGTTCCGTTGTGTTGCTGACGTCGAAATTTTAAATATTATGCCAATTCTATCGGCCGTTTGGTTTTCCAGCCCAATATGACCCAGCTCACTGTGTGTACTGCGGTATAAAGGTCTCTGTGTAACACGATCACTGTACTGTGTATGTGTTTATTGCAGTCTAAAGGTAACAATATGTGTATATGATTGTGTGTACTACAGTGTTTAAGGGTATCTGTGTAACAATAAATATATCTGCGTGTACTGCAGTATAATAAGGGTGTTTCTGTTGATCCAACACGATCTCTCTGTACGTGTGCACTGCGCTGGCGATCTTTGTGTAATAACCTGAACGCACCCACCACTCTCTGTGTCCTGCAGCATCAGGATCTCTGTCCCAGTCTCCCTCCTTCCCGCACCTATCCCTGCCTTTTAACATCCCGTTTACGCGTCGGGGGAGGAGGCTGGCTGGGTGGGGGGTTGTTGTTGATGATGATGGTGATGGGGGATGGAGTAAAAGGCGGTATAAGTTGTTATTGGGATTCGCTTTAATACTATTAAACAGTTGCAAAGCAAAACGCTTGGCGGGGTGGACTGGAGGTGGAGACAACGGAGGGGTGTGTGTGCCCGTGCTGCGTGTGTGTCTGGTGTGTGTGTGTGTGTCTGGAGTGTGTGTGTGTGTGTGCCTGGAGTGTGTGTGTGTGCCTGGAGTGTGTGTGCCTGGAGTGTGTGTGTGTGCCTGGAGTGTGTGTGTGCCTGGAGTGTGTGTGTGTCTGGAGTGTGTGTGTGTGTGTGTGCCTGGAGTGTGTGTGTGTGTGCCTGGAGTGTGTGTGTGCCTGAAGTGTGTGTGTGTGTGTCTGGAGTGTGTGTGTGTGCCTGGAGTGTGTGTGTGCCTGGAGTGTGTGTGTGTGTGTGCCTGGAGTGTGTGTGTGTGTGCCTGGAGTGTGTGTGCCTGGAGTGTGTGTGTCTGGAGTGTGTGTGTGTGTGCCTGGAGTGTGTGTGTGTGTGTGTACTTGCACGTGTGTCTGAGTGTGTGTCGGTTATACACATTCAGGCTATGCTGCCTACGATCTATCCTAGATTAAACCAGTCTAGATTGTGTGAGCTCACAAATCCTTGCAAGATCTGAACACATTCCCATCGGTGCACTCTTTCGACAGGCAAGGCTGCGTTCTCTGGGCATGTAGCACGCATGCCTGACCACTGCATGCCTAAACAGCTTTTGTTTGGCCGTATCGAGGGGGCTAAACGGCCGCGGCACTTGCTCGAGAAGGGATGGAGTGATGTGGTACAGGTGGATGTGGAGGTGTGTGGACTTGTCGATGACTGATAGCAGTCATCGGCATCTATGGAGGAGGCTCGTGAAGGACGCTACTGGGCAGTTGGAGCCAGTTGCCCTCCAACAGCGGAGGCCAGGGCACCAATGCTCACAACAAAGAGTGGAGCGCTGGGCGGATAAAGAACAGCAAGTTGGCATCTGTCAGTCATCTCAGTCAACCCATGGCACCTGGGTCTGGCCCGTGACCTGCCAGCGAGCCTTAGATACTTCACGTGGCCTCAAAGTGCACCTAGCCTGGCACAAGCGCCGTAGTGACGTCACTGCCACGTAGAATCAGAGATTGTATTTATTCTGGAGGAATTGGATGAGATATGAAGCTCTTTTTCTACAGATGTCCAGTAGGGGCGGTTGATCGAGTTGGATAAACAATACAAGAAACGATATGAACGAGATAAAGAAGGTAGTAAGCAAGTCGCTAAACATATGAGTTGTAAAATACAAATTGCACAAGTACATACATTCCTGCGGTTTTTAAACACCAAATGTCGGCTTGGACAAGGCAGTAAATTCAACATAAAAACAATCAGAGACCACACCAAGACAACACATGCACTCTATGTTGAACTTATTTCGCACGGGCCGTAGCCAACCCTGCTAATCGAAGGACAAGCGACTAAACACAACAATGAGTTCTAACTCGTGAGTTTTTCGATCTCGATTTAAAAGTGCATAGCTCCAGTGGCTTCCTAATAAAACTATAATGTGGCTGTATCTGACATTCTGCTTCAGGATATTCTTTGAAAGAAATTTGACAATGGCAAGGGAGGAAACGAGGTTGTTCCAAAGGGTTGGCACTGCAACAGGCAAAAAGTTGTGTCACCTACTCCAATTCTTGTTCTGTGGTTAGTTAAAGGGCAATTAGATGGATGTCTTTGGCTTCTTTGGTTTGGCAATGAGGCTAATGAATAATTTACTGATTTAATTAAAACTGCCTCAGTAGCACGTGATAACAAATCACTTTTAACACAGAATAACAATAACATGGTTTACCCTTTCTAGCAATGAAACAGGTGTTAATATGTTCAAACACCAAACATAAACTTTTTGCTTTAAAGACCATCACAAAAGACACTTGCAGCGCCACACCAGTCATCATCTTTAAGGTAAAAAAACGGTAAACCGATCTCGGACCCCCAAAGAATGGGTTCGCAAGTTTCCTAAGAGTTCCCGTGAGGTCTCGGGGGAAGGGGAAACCTCTCAGCTCAACCAGCATCATCGGGCAAGGTGGGGTTGACCCGATCTGGTGCTGCTGTGCCTCGAACATTTTAAGGAAGTCGCGGCTCCTTGTGAGTGGTTGGTTGAGGTTGCCATCCTGTGATGCAGTGCGGCTGAGGTTGCCATCCTGTGATGCAGTGCGAAGGGTAATCCGGAGCTTGAAACGAGGGAAAGCTTCGGGGAGAAATGGCCGCTCAAGCGAATGACCTCTCAAGCGAATGACCTCTCAAGCGAATGGCCGCTCAAGCGAATGGCCGCTCAAGCGAATGGCCTCTCAAGCGAATGGCCTCTCAAGCGAATGACCTCTCAAGCGAATGACCTCTCAAGCGAATGGCCTCTCAAGCGAATGACCTCTCAAGCGAATGACCTCTCAAACGAATGGCCTCTCAAGCGAATGGCTTCTCAAGCGAATGACCTCTCAAGCGAATGACCTCTCAAGCGAATGACCTCTCAAGCGAATGACCTCTCAAGCGAATGGCCTCTCAAGCGAATGGCCTCTCAAGCGAATGACCTCTCAAGCGAATGGCCTCTCAAGCGAATGGCCTCTCAAGCGAATGGCCTCTCAAGCGAATGACCTCTCAAGCGAATGACCTCTCAAGCGAATGGCCTCTCAAGCGAATGGCCTCTCAAGCGAATGACCTCTCAAGCGAATGGCCTCTCAAGCGAATGACCTCTCAAGCGAATGACCTCTCAAGCGAATGACCTCTCAAGCGAATGGCCGCCGAGGGAGGATGGCGTTTGTGTGCAGACTTCCCGATATGACATCGCACCGAAGACGCGAATTACATCGAGCCTTTTCAGATGCGCTTCTGCGGCCGTCTGGAACGCTGTTCCTTCTGATATTAGGAAATCACTGCAGCTATGCACTTTTAAATCATCTCGATTGAAAACGCATTCCCTTGGAACTGCTGTTCGTGTTGTTTGTTGTCCTTTCCCCGCACCTTGGCTACGTAATGTGCTAAATAAGTTCAAAATACACACCTTGCACCAGGCACTCAAATGAGTACCTGGTGCAATGTGTAAACATTGCGACTCGGGAGACAAAGGTGTCCGGGCGTGGTGCTGGCCACACACCCCCTCGTGTGCCCTTCATAGGTGCTCCCTTACAGCACGTGCCTCACCAGTCTGTTAAGATTTTACGGGGGATCTTTATCGAAAAATGTGGGGAGTGGTTAACACTGGTTAGCACTACCAACCCAGCCACGGTTAACATTAGTGACGAGTCATATCCGAACCCAGTCTTGGCCCCTCCCTTAGGTCCACTCAGTCTTCAATTAGTAGATGGTGTGGTATGTCAACATCAGCACTGGTAAAACAGAGTTGGGGGGATTCTCGTGGCACCACCCACTCGTGCGATGCATTGACTTTAATAGGTGCTCACTAACAGCAATTGCCCTCACAGTCCTGTAGTTATCCGTATTATGTGTTACGTAATCTTGCCTGTAAACATTTGTCAGTTCATCAACATCTGGCAGTTCGCCGTCATTCGTTCAAGCAAGTGCGACTGCTGCTAATGCAAAAACACTGAATGTCAGTATCGGTCCAGAGTCGGCACCTATATTTAAAGTGTTGCACTCCCTGAAAGGTCGTGTGGCAGATAGGATGTGTAAAACAAACTAGCGTCTTTGATCTGCTTAGTCCGGTAAGGGCAGCACGGGGGTGGGGGGGGGGGATATCTGTTGTTGTTTCTGTGCGCGCGCCACTCGTATCTCTTGGTTGTTAATGAATAATTTGGAAAATTTGACCACTTTGAACTTTTCATATTCAGACATCCAGCCCCTCGTGGCACCAGAAGGTGGGGTCAGCAGGAGATGATGTTGCCGTGGTAGTTGTGGTGGTAATCGTTGGTGATGTTGTGGTAATTGTTGTTGTGGTGGGTGTAAATCATCAATCCAGATTAACCCCGAATGCAATTTAGTGATTGTCCACAATTGCCTGCTCATCCCACTGATGACCGAACGGCCTCCACTACAGAAAGCTCAAGATGGCTCCTCTAGAGGGTCATTTTCTATTCTTCCACACTGGGCACATAACGTGTAAAAGGTGGGAGTACTCATCACACTTTACCCCACCACACACAACCTGACGATCGACCGTGGCGTGCACATGTATACGGTTAAGTGGGCAGCAGAGATTGAGTCGGCGACCTCTGGATTGCAAGTCGAGTGGTGTGCTAATCATTACACCAGGATCGCACCCCAGAGTACTCATTACGAATTAAAATGATGTAATGAATCGAGATTAGATCTCTGCGTTCGGAGTTAATAATACATCATCCTGCGTCTGCTTGAAACCCCTATCGTAAAATCACACCAAGCCCTCATTATGTGAATCCATACTCAGCACTGCTCAAATCATTGTAGGTGAATGCATCCTCATGAGATCAGCTGATGGGCGGCTGCTGGGTGGATCGTTGCATTTCAGCGTCACAAGAAATGGCGGGCTGCTTCGGGGAGGCCTTCATCGAGCAATCGATTGAAACATGGCGAACAATGGTGCCGATTGAGTCTGTCACCGCTCGCTGACCCGCCAGAAAGAAGCGGTGGTTCCAGTAGGCACAGATTTCTGTGAAGCGGTGCTAGCGATAGGGGGCGACCAGGATGGCATAAAAATGTTTTACTACGCCACTTGAACATATTGGCACAAGACAGAGGAAAGTGGAAACAAATTACTAAATATACAGTGGAGACTTCCGGGCTATCTGGCCATGGATCGTGATGCCACTGTGTGCTTCTCTAGGCAGCCCTCGAACATGTCCGTTTGCGCGCTGCTCATTTGGGAAGTTACATAAAGAGAATAAATTACAAAGCCAGGTACGATGACGTGTTTAGTTCCGTGACGAGTTATGTTGCTGAGGTGTGGTGTGATGCGTTTGCGATGGATGAAATTAGTGGTACAGTTAAATACGTTTCGCCTGCCACGCAAAAAACCTGGATTTGGTTACTGGATAATGCAACATATTTCTAGGTTACTCTTGCAGATCAGACTATCCTTACCAATGGTGGTGTGTTATGTAACTCGCATCACATTTACAACTGGAACTGTTTATTCCTGCAAGTGTAAGGGCCACACAAATACTGTACATCGTAAAGTAAATTAATGAATAAAGGACAGCTTCTACGTGACTTTACCGAAAGAACCAAGAATATAAAGGACAGCTGTTAGACAGGACCAGAAAGCATGGAATTGACTGACGGGTTAGAGAAAGAAAAAATGCGGGGGGGGGGGGGGTGTTAGGGTCTCATAAGAATACGTTAAAGTAAAACAGGTTTTTTTTGGGTTAGATCGCGTAAATGTATAAATGTGTAGGTACATCGCGGGATGCCACTGTGCAGTGCCGGCCCGAGGGAGGCACGGCGTGCGGTGTAACCACATCGCAGACACCACTTAGATGTGGGTATAGTACCGGCCCTAGAGGGGCTCGGTCAGCGCTGATTGACAGCGCTGATTGATGGCACCACGCTCGGCGTGCAGTGCCAGCCCCTACAGGACAGGGTGTGGAAGTGCCGGCTCTAGGAATGAAGTTATTAGAGGCCGTGGCACTCTGGTTGACCCGAGAGGACACGTGACCGGTTAAGTCTACAAAGGGGCCCCAAGTGGGGGCTAGGGGTGGTCACGTGGTCGGGGTCCAGATCCTGCTCGAGGATTCTGGAAGGTGGTCGTGGCCAAGGGCGCAGCCGGCCACGCCGCAGAGAATAAAAGCCGGGTCCCCCAGAGGGGCCGGCGTTGTTCATCCTGAAGAAACCTTTGTCTACGTCCTACGTCCTACCGAGTCTCCAACACGTGGACCTGGACCCTAGCTGTGGTCCCGGTCCGTAGTAGCAGTCACGTGGTAACTAGTGTAGCTAGCCTGGTGGTCACCACCACAGGTTGTTATTCTGTTAAGGGGCAGTTACTCCGTGTGTTGGTGTTTCATAAAGATCCTTGAAATCTGAAGACACCACACAACACTCAAGTGCACTGTACCGACGTTCTCACTCATTCTCTGTGAATACCTCAAACAATTGGAATTCTATTATTTCAAAATGCCTCTTGCGCCTCCAACATCTGCATATCAATGTGATGCTGAGATCTCGATTTTTTACGATGGCGTCACTTGCAATTGCATTTGACATCATAGATCTACGTCTATTTGCATGTTAGTAAAATAGTCACTCTGTATTTATTTGACGTTTCTGTAACTACAAATTGTAATTGAACTGTGATCAGTCTAAAAATAAACTGCCCGAGCCGACCTGTGTTAGGGAATGTATTTAGCATTGCTTTATATTTGTGCAATATTTCTCATGTGACACTGTTATTTTTGCCCTGATGTATATCTACTTCATTGTTGTACTCTATGTTATTTGTTTTGCTTTCGTAATTTAGTTGACCCAGGTCACTCTTGTAAATCAGGCTCTATCCTGGTCTCTCTCTCTCTTTGACTTTTCACCTGGCTAAACAAAATCAATAGCTCAACTAAAACATTTGAGGGGACCCGCCAGTGGCAGCTATCCCTGTGTGGCACAATGTGACTCGGCACGTGGCCTGCGAGAGGGCATGAGTCTGCTAGTAGGGGGCGATGATTGTTGCTGAGTGCTATCCCAAGTTGAGTGATTTGTCTCTCGAGTTTTCACCTGGTTCAACAGAGTGAACTGGAAACTTCACGCCATGTGCGTACACGCCAATAGCACGACAATGGCAACACGTTCAGAGAATGTATATTGTACAGTATCTTCAAATCAAGTGGACTGAGTAATCCAGAAAATAATGGATCGGATAGGACTTTGACCAGGGCGGTTGTCCAGTGGTCCATGACCCCGACGAAAATCTTTCGCTTTTTGTTTGGATTTACATTTTGTTCAGTTGTTTTTGCTCGCGAGATAACAAGGGGCCATTGCTCGCTCCACGTTCCATGACCCCAGCTTGGTGGAGAAAGTCAATAAAGGTGGATTTTGGAGAAGATACTGGGGAGGGGTAGACAGGGCGACAGGAAGGAGGGGGATCAGGGATTTGGGTCTCCCCCATACATATGTAGAGGAGTAATATGGGGACGTGACGTCATACGCGCTGTGAGGTGCGATGACGTCATGTAACCTGGGGGTACTTAAGGGGGGCCCCGTGACGAAAGCGGGGTCCGGGAGAGACAGCGGTTGAAGGGAGCTGAAGAGACAGCCAGGGATAGAGCTCAAGACGTCTGTAGGAGCCGGCTGTAGGAGGCGGCTGTAGTTACGGAAGGCGAAGAGACAGCCAGTAGGCTAGCAGTGGAGAGAGCTAAGGGTCCAAGGGAAGGACCGAGTGTAGGACACCTGCCCCTGGTGTTTACTTACTTCCTTCGTTAATAAACCGGCGCAAGCCCTTACTTGAAGACCTGCTTCAGCGTCGTAATTTGCCCCACAACACATAGGTCCACTCGGCATGAAATCCTGCTGGGCAGGCTGATCACAGCATTTCGTGGCACCAAAATAATTCCGTGATAGGAATCAGTTCAAAGTAACTGAGTCGATCCCGAAGCACAGAATAGTTAATCCGCACACGGCAGCACCAACCCAAATGCACATCGCCCCTAACCTAACAGACCTAAGCCCTAGCTCAGACATATCTAATCCTAACCCTGAACCTCAAAAACTAACACAATGAATCCTCACCCAAGCTCAATATATTTAACCCCCTAAGTCCTGTACGAAGCCTAACCTCTAACCCAAACATGTGTAGTGGCATAGCGCTGGCTGCTGCCAAAAGAGGGGATCTGCGGCGTCCGGCAGTTCTAGCGCCAGCGGGCCACGGCAGACACGAGAGGAGGAGACATCTCGGGGAGGAAAGGTCACAGAAGGGGCCCATCGCGGAGCCGCGGAGACCCGCTGGTAGGTTCCAGAAAGGGGGCGTGGCCCGGAGCGGGGCCCGGGGGCGTGGCGCTGAGAGTATAAGGGGCGGGGGGGGCTGTGGGGGACCTCGTGGCTGTTGCTGAGATGATCGCCGGCGTCGTCGTCTTCACCATCCCGGGGCGCCGCTCGTCAGACTGCCGACCGACTCTTCTAAATAAGTAGTGCCACCGACAATAGACGGCCTTAATAAATAGTGTGTTCCCCCGATGGTTCTTGTTAAATAAAGAAGCGCCTCCAAGCCTTACTGTCTCCGCATTAGTCACTACACAAGTGTAATCCCTAATTAAAATATGTCGAATACAGAAACACGAACCTCCAACCCTCCTTATCACACAATCTTGGCTCACCGCTCGCTGTTTATGCTGGCACCTCACCGCTCGCTCCTCACCACTCCTCACCACTCCTCGCTGCTCGCTCCTCACCACTCCTCACCACTCACTCCTCACCACTCGCTCCTCACCACTCGCTCCTCACCACTCCTCACCAATCACTCGTCACCACTCGTCACCACTCCTCACCGCTCGCTCCTCACCACTCCTCACTACTCCTCACCACTCCTCACCACTCCTCACCACTCGTTCCTCACCACTCGCTCCTCACCACTCCTCACCACTCCTCACCCCTCCGGGCTCGTGCTCACTCCCCTGCCGGCGAGGTTGGCTACGTACGTTGCAAACAAAGCGCCTTCCCATTTCTGTCGACACGTGCCAACAACAGCAACAACAGCAACAACAACGACGACAACGACGACGATGGAATTGCGCATCGACCTCCGGGGACAAATATCACTCCCTCACCTCACATTACCCCACACACACTCACCTCACATTACCCAACACACACTCACTCACTCACCTCACATTACCCAACACACACTCACCTCACATTACCCAACACACACTCACTCACCTCACATAACCACACACACTCACTCACCTCACATTACCCAACACACACACACTCACCTCACATAACCACACACACTCACTCACCTCACATTACCCAACACACACTCACCTCACATTACCCAACACACACTCACTCACCTCACATAACCACACACACTCACTCACCTCACATTACCCAACACACACACACTCACCTCACATAACCACACACACTCACTCACCTCACATTACCCAACACACACTCACTCACCTCACATAACCACACACACTCACTCACCTCACATTACCCAACACACACACACTCACCTCACATAACCACACACACTCACTCACCTCACATTACCCAACACACGCTCACTCACCTCACATTACCACACACACTCACTCACCTCACATTACCCAACACACTCACTCACCTCACATTACCCAACACTCACTCACTCACCTCACATTACCCAACACTCACACACTCCCCTCACATTACCCAACACACACTCACCTCACATTACCCAACACACACTCACTCACCTCACATAACCACACACACTCACTCACCTCACATTACCCAACACACACACACTCACCTCACATAACCACACACACTCACTCACCTCACATTACCCAACACACACTCACCTCACATTACCCAACACACACTCACTCACCTCACATAACCACACACACTCACTCACCTCACATTACCCAACACACACACACTCACCTCACATAACCACACACACTCACTCACCTCACATTACCCAACACACACTCACTCACCTCACATAACCACACACACTCACTCACCTCACATTACCCAACACACACACACTCACCTCACATAACCACACACACTCACTCACCTCACATTACCCAACACACGCTCACTCACCTCACATTACCACACACACTCACTCACCTCACATTACCCAACACACTCACTCACCTCACATTACCCAACACTCACTCACTCACCTCACATTACCCAACACACTCACTCACCTCACATTACCCAACACACTCACTCACCTCACATAACCACACACACTCACTCACCTCACATTACCCAACACACACACACTCACCTCACATAACCACACACACTCACTCACCTCACATTACCCAACACACGCTCACTCACCTCACATTACCACACACACTCACTCACCTCACATTACCCAACACACTCACTCACCTCACATTACCCAACACTCACTCACTCACCTCACATTACCCAACACTCACACACTCCCCTCACATTACCCAACACACACTCACCTCACATTACCCAACACACACTCACTCACCTCACATAACCACACACACTCACTCACCTCACATTACCCAACACACACACACTCACCTCACATAACCACACACACTCACTCACCTCACATTACCCAACACACACTCACCTCACATTACCCAACACACACTCACTCACCTCACATAACCACACACACTCACTCACCTCACATTACCCAACACACACACTCACCTCACATAACCACACACACTCACTCACCTCACATTACCCAACACACACTCACTCACCTCACATAACCACACACACTCACTCACCTCACATTACCCAACACACACACACTCACATAACCACACACACTCACTCACCTCACATTACCCAACACACGCTCACTCACCTCACATTACCACACACACTCACTCACCTCACATTACCCAACACACTCACTCACCTCACATTACCCAACACTCACTCACTCACCTCACATTACCCAACACTCACACACTCACCTCACATTACCCAACACACTCACTCACCTCACATTACCCAACACTCACTCACTCACCTCACATTACCACACACACTCACTCACCTCACATTACCACACACACTCACTCACCTCAAATTACCCAACACACGCTCACTCACCTCACATTACCACACACACTCACTCACCTCACATTACCCAACACACTCACTCACCTCACATTACCCAACACTCACTCACTCACCTCACATTACCCAACACTCACACACTCACCTCACATTACCCAACACACTCACTCACCTCACATTACCACACTCACTTACTCACCTCACATTACCACACACACTCACTCACCTCACATTACCACACACACTCACTCACCTCACATTACCACACACACTCACTCACCTCACATTACCACACACACTCACTCACCTCACATTACCACACACACTCACTCACCTCACATTACCACACTCACTTACTCACCTCACATTACCACACACACTCACTCACCTCACATTACCCAACACACACTCACTCACCTCACATAACCACACACACTCACTCACCTCACATTACCCAACACACACTCACTCACTCACCTCACATTACCACACACACACTCACCTCACATTACCACACACACACACACTCACCTCACATTACCACACACGCACACACACTCACCTCACATTACCCAACACACACGCACTCACCTCACATTACCCAACACACACTCACTCACTCACCTCACATAACCACACACACTCACTCACCTCACATTACCCAACACACACTCACTCACTCACCTCACATTACCGCACACACACTCACCTCACATTACCACACATACACACTCACCTCACATTACCACACACGCACACTCATCTCACATTGCCACACACGCACACTCACCTCACATTACCCAACACACTCACTCACTCACCTCACATTACCACACTCACTCACTCACCTCACAATACCCAACACACACTCACTCACCTCACATTACCACACACGCACACTCACTCACCAATCACAACCGCCATTCGCCACTAAGTGGCAGTGACGTCATCACGACGCTTGTGCCAGGCTAGGTGCATATTGGGGCCACGTGAAGTGTCGAACGCCCGCCGGCAGGAGGTCACGGGGCAGACCCAGGTGCCACGAGTCGACTGACTGAGATGACCGAGATAACTGGCTGGTGTACCACTTGTGCCCCTTACTGTGCCAACTTGCTGTGCTTTAGTCACCCGGCGCTCCGCTCGTTGTTGTGAGCGTCGCTCCTCCGCCCTCCGTTGTTGGAGGGCGACTTCCTCCAACTGCCCAGTAGCAGCGTCCTTCACGAGCCTCCTCCACAGAGGCCGATCTTAACACCGCTGGTACCAGTCATCGGCAAGTCCACTCAGCTCCATATCCTCCTGTAACACATTACTCCATCTCATCTCTAGCCCGTGCTGCGCCCGTTTAGTCCCCTATATCCGGCTGAAGTAAAACTGTTAATGCATGCGGTGGCTGGGCATGCGGGCTACATGACCCAGCCAACGCAGCCTTGCCTGCCGGAGGAGCTTACCGATGGGACTTTGTCCAGATCTTTCAAGTATTTGTGAACTCCTCACAAGCCAGCCTGGTTAAACCCAGGATGGATCGTAGGCAGGCCAGCCTAAATTTTTCTCACCGGCGAACATGTTCTATTAAGGGGGTCCACGTTTCGCAAGCGTAGAGAAGGGAGGGAATGACTGTGGCCGAGAAGACCTGAAGCTTCGTGCGGAGTGACAGACCAGGTAGCTTCCACACAGCATTACGCAACTGATGAAAGGATAATGCCGCTCGACTGATTCGGATTGAGACCTCTGCTGTCAAACCGGAGTAGGGGTCGGCACGGTTTGGCTCAAACCACCAAACCGCGGTTTGAACCGAACCAAATCGGTTTGGTTTGGCTCTGTTTGAACTGGTTCAGTTTGGTTTGGGGCTACGAAAACCGACTCGGTTTGGCTCGGACAGGGTGGAACCGGCTCAAACTAGTTTGGTTCAAGCCAACTTAAGAGGTTTGGTTTAGCTTAGTTTGGTTTGGTTTTGGTTTGGTTTGGTTCAGTCGTCGCTGGTTTGGTTTGGATTGCTCAATTTGAAACCAGTTTGAGTCGGTTCAAACCGTGCCGACCCCTAAACCGGAGCCGGTCAAGAGCACACTGCCCAGGTATGGGAAACTCTCCACTCTCTCCACAACTGCCCCATCACCAATTGGGAGTTGTGGGGGGAGTGTCCGATAGTACAAAATATCCAGTAGGTGCTTAGCTTTGGTGGGGCTGATGGTAAGACCCCACCTCTTAGGAGCAAGCTCCAGGTTCAGCAGCAGCACCTCCAAATCCTCTTTTGAGTGAGCAGCAATTACCAGATCATCGGCATACATAACATGGTTGACCAATAGGGAGCCATCCCTTGACTGCACCTGGGCATCGATCAGCCTCCCATTGTATGTGTACCAGATGGAAATTCCTCCGGCACAGCCATCGAAGGCTTCACAAACTACGTGGTCGAAATAGATGTTAAATAATATGGGAGCCAGAGGACATCCCTGTCGCACCCCAAGGTGTACAGAGAATGGCTCTGACTTCCGGCCACGTAGTTTTACCCGGGCCCGCTCACCATCATGAAGGTCCTTAATGATCGTGAGCAGAGGGTCAGGGACTCTGAAAGCACGAAGAACAACCCAGAGCCCAGGCCTACTGATGGTATCATAGGACTTGACCAGGTCAATAAAGCAGAGATGTCGGTCTTGTTGGAATTTCCTACACCTCTGGTGTAGCATACGGACAGAAAATATGGCATCTATGCAGGACCGCCCTTTCCTGAAACCGCATTGGGGCTTCGCAAGCCTCTCCTCAGTGTGCCTAGCAATGCAATGTTGAATAATCCTTGCCACGACCTTTCCCGGCACATTGAGTGAGATGCCCCTGTAGTTGTTACAGTCTGTGCGGTCCCCCTTCTTAAAGAGGGGGACCACCTAGGGCATCCTTCCTATCCTGCGGAACCCGTCCAGTGGTCCAGACTGTTGTTATGATGTCATGTAGGGCAGTCTGTGCACAAACGCCACCCTCCCTCAGCATTTCGCTTGGGAGATCATCTCTGCCCGGTGCCTTTCCTGGTCTCAGACTCTGGATCGCCTTCAGTACTTCCTCAACAGATGGCACCTCAGCCAGCCACTCACAGGGGGTGACTTCTTATTCCAATATTTGAGGCACCGCAGCCTCAGCAGGTTCATCCCCACTTTGTCCCATGTTTTCCAGGCTGAGAGATTTCCCCTCCCCCAGGACCTCACAGAAATGCTCAGCAAATCTGAAAACCTGTTCCTTGGGGTCGGAGATTGGATCACCGTTCTTTCCCTTAATTATAGTAATAGGTGACTCACTCACACTCACCCACGCACACACGGACACTCTCCGACCTAAGGTTTTCACTCATTTACCAGCGTCACCTTCCTTATTGCCGTACAAATACTGGAGGAAGGGCCTTTTCTATTGATGTCCCCAGGGTCTGGAACGCTATCGCCAATAAACTGCAACTTGGATCACTACCTGTGAGATCTTCACTCAAAACTGCTCTAGAGGAGTTGTACACCCTTAGCTGCCACTGCTCTTCAGAATAGCCTGAAATCAAATGTATTGTTCTGGATGACCGCTGCAAAGTATGATCTTGAGTTTTGATTATAGTGTGCTGATCTTTAAAGGTGTATTGAAAATGTGTGATTCTGCTACTGATACTCCTGCTGTTATGGAGTGACTCATGCAGCCAGCTATGGCTGCAAAGCTTGGTCGTACATGTTAAGTATATAGTTTATTCTTAAATTTGAATCACAGTTCCTATGATCACTGTTACATTGTTTTCATAGCTTTATTTAGGTGATTTAGAAATGTTTTGGATTAGCCATGTTTGTTTGTTGTAGTACAGAGTTAGCCTGACAACTTTAATCTACATTGTCTTATGGTTGTTATTGTTTGACTTGCATTCCACTGGGATGTTTGCACACAGCGTTGAAATGCGGTGCTTTTTCTGGAAGACTTTGCTGTTTTTTCCTGGATGTTTCTGTTGCGTGTAGTCACTTTAAGATGCTTCTTGTTCATGTTTTTGTTGCGGTTGCCCCCGAGTCAACAGCCGCATGGCTCACAGGGCTACACCTAATACATGAAACTGAAAAAGAAACTTCCTCACACACTCCCGCACACTTCCTGACATTACCACACAACACAAATTACCCCCCCCCCCCGTATAGCCTGCATCGACTGTTTTGGGGCAAGTTGCTGTTAGCGAGCACCTATGAAGGTCGGCACGGCACACGAGGGGGTGGGTGGCCAGCACCACGTCCGACCGCCTTTGCCTGCCCAGTGGCGATGTTTACACACCTCACCAGGTACTCATTTGAAGCTGAGTCGACCTAGGGGTGGAGGCCCGAGACCGGTTCAGATAATCGTCACTGGTGTTGGCCGTGAGCGGGAATCGAATCCGGGTGGCCAGGTTCACAGCGCGGCGCGCTCAACTACAGCTCCCCACACGCGCATTCTCACACTCATTTGGCCTCCTACCAGACACCCGCATTCATAGCAACACGGGCATACAGTAACGACTGTACATTATAAATAAACTTGCACACAAGCGCACAAACGCTGACACGCACAAGTACACACACAAGTACACAAAGGTCTGCACAAACGCACACATACTGTGCACACATGCACACAAAGACAAATACACACGCAGACACTAACGCACACATACACAAGAAATACACTTGTGCGCAAACACAGAGATGCAAGCACTCATAGCGCAATTAATGACACAAATCAATGACAACCTTAATTTTGGAGCTTTCGTGACTGCAGGAATTATTCTTTGGTTCTTTCGGTAAAGTCACGTATAAAGATAAAAGAATACATTAAATAATAGCATACTATTATAAATTAAATAATAGCATACTATTATTTAATTTATTCTTTTATCTTTATACGTGACTTTACCGAAAGAACCAAAGAATAATCAATGACAACGTTGAAGTTTCCGCGCACTCTCAGCCATGTGGTTGTGGATGTCAAAGGTTCATGAGTTTGCCTTTCTGTTGCCTGTCTTCTTGTATTGGCAACAATGACCTTGAGGGGGGAGGGAGTTTCAGGTTGGCTGCGTTGTAACCCGGTGAGAGAAGTCAAGAGAACGGGTTGTATATAAAGGGGCGTCGTGGCAAGAGTGATCGGCAAAATGACGCACAGCGAAACTGTGGGGGGGCTCACGTCCGCCCCTTCGGCTCCCTCGTCCACCGCTAGCGCCCTCTCTGAGGGGCATCCTCGTGCCGCTGTCACGGAGTGCGCCCCCCGCACGCAGCGGACGCCGCACCAGCGAGTGGTGACCTCCCGCAGCGCGTTCCCCCACGCAGTCGCCGCACACGCAAATCACCGACACCACACCGATGCTCTGTGCTCACAATGGGAACCTCATTTGCCAGTAAAAATATGATAATTGGTTTTTTACCCTTCTATCTGGCAACAGAACTGACACCTTTTTACAAGGAGTCATGTTTGCATAGACCGCAATACCTGCGGTCATAATACAAACAAAAAACATAACTCTGATAATGTGCACTGTCATTGAAGTTGATTGGTCCACACCCGAGACAGCTTTCCTTAGAGCCTAGTCTCACATGGGTTGGACCAGATGACGCCAAAAGGCGCACAACTCAAAGACAATGCACCGTCAGAGTATGAGAGCTCGGGGCAAACATCTACGCTCTGTGCTCACTTTGATTCGCGGCGCCAATGCACACTATCTGGTGGGATATTCTACGAGAAGAGCCTCGCCTACTGCTGCCTAAGTGCCCAGTCACTCAAACGTCCTACCACGTACCTCGTAGCTGTACTCACGGCGTCGCACGGACGCCGTGAGAGTCGGAGGGAGAAGGACGAGAGAAAACTTCACCTATCGCTGCCTCGAAGCAGCACTCACTGGCATCACACGGATGCTGCGAGCGACTCGAGGAGGCAGGACGGCAGGGAGTGGGTCCCTGAACTTCAAAGGCCCGGGGTGGCATTGTATCGCGCTGTCAATCGTGCGCCGAAACTGCGGCTACCGCCCCCTGTTACGGTGTCCTCCGTGGAGTGCTGGCGAGCGCACTGCCCGCGAGTGTGTGTGTGTGCTCGCGGGCAGTGAGTGTGTGTGCTCGCGGGCAGTGAGTGAGTGTGCTCGCAGGCAGTGAGAGTGTGTGTGTGTGCTCGCGGGCAGTGAGTGTGTGTGCTCGCGGGCAGTGAGTGAGTGTGCTCGCAGGCAGTGAGAGTGTGTGTGTGTGCTCGCGGGCAGTGAGTGTGTGTGCTCGCGGGCAGTGAGTGAGTGTGCTCGCAGGCAGCGAGAGTGTGTGTGTGTGCTCGCGGGCAGTGAGTGTGTGTGCTCGCGGGCAGTGAGTGAGTGTGCTCGCAGGCAGTGAGAGTGTGTGTGTGTGCTCGCGGGCAGTGAGTGTGTGTGCTCGCGGGCAGTGAGTGAGTGTGCTCGCAGGCAGCGAGAGTGAGTGTGTGTGCTCGCGGGCAGTGAGTGAGTGTGCTCGCAGGCAGCGAGAGTGTGTGTGTGTGCTCGCGGGCAGTGAGTGTGTGTGCTCGCGGGCAGTGAGTGAGTGTGCTCGCAGGCAGCGAGAGTGTGTGCGCTGTGTGTGTGCTCGCGGGCAGTGAGTGAGTGTGCTCGCAGGCAGCGAGAGTGTGTGTGTGTGCTCGCGGGCAGTGAGTGTGTGTGCTCGCGGGCAGTGAGTGAGTGTGCTCGCAGGCAGCGAGAGTGTGTGTGCGTGCTCGCGGGCAGTGAGTGTGTGTGCTCGCGGGCAGTGAGTGTGTGTGCTCGCAGGCAGCGAGAGTGTGTGTGTGCTCGCAGGCAGCGAGAGTGTGTGTGTGTGCTCGCGGGCAGTGAGTGTGTGTGCTCGCGGGCAGTGAGTGAGTGTGCTCGCAGGCAGCGAGAGTGTGTGTGTGTGCTCGCGGGCAGTGAGTGTGTGTGCGCTGTGTGTGTGGTGTGTGCTGTGTGTGCCGTGTGTGTGCTGTGTCGGGGCCAGGGGGGAGTCGCGGTGCTTGCGGAGTTGCTCCGTGGCGCCACAAAACGAATCAAGTGAAGCGCAGCAATGAAGCAAATACAAACTCGAGCAAACACGACCAAGTAGGAATGAAAGCAGAAACTAGTCAATACTGGAGAGAGCAAAGACAACATGACAATTTATTTTTTTAAATATGATCCCCACATTATGAAAACGCACTTTGAATGCATTTTTAGGACCAGCCACTGGAAGTAGTTTCAGTGGGAATGGCTTTGGCAGAAACCAGATTGTCCGGAGTCCTGGAGACCACGGAGGGAGATGCGTATGGAGAGATGAAAACAACTACTCTGCCCTATGACTTGTCTGAGGCGAGGGTGGTCAGGGTGGGAGATTCGGAGGGGTGATGTGCAGTGAGTCGTATTGTACTTCTCACTACTGAAGGGACAAGGCAAAGATCTCCCGTGTAGCCTCAGGAGGCTCTGGGAGACCAGTTCGTGAGGAGCTACAAAGGCCGCCTCTGCCCACGATGTTTACACGTCACACCAGCTACTCATGTGAGGCCACCTAGGGGAGGCCCAGGACCGGTTCAGATAATCGTCACTGGTGTTGGCCGTGAGCGGGAATCGAATTCTGGGAGCCGAGTTTGTTGTGCAGCGCCCTAGGCCGCTACCTTACCGCTCCTCACTACTGGGAGTGACACAAAGACAAAGACCTCCCGCATAGCCTTAACAGACTGGCGAGGCAAGCGCTGGCACACTCACACACGAGTAAACACAGACCGTTGAACGCTCACACGCCTACGCACAGTCGTACACAAGTCTCTCTCTAGACAGTCCTGTACATGTGCCGTCTCATGCCCGCACGTTCACACACTTCCAACAACAACAACAGCAGTGCTTGTTCGCCACTGGGTGGGGGTGAATTCACCACGGCGCTTGTGCTGCCAGGCGAGGTGCACCACGGGAATGAAGCGTGGAGAAGGCCCCTGAAGGTCACGGGAACAGACCCCAGGTGTGATATGGGATTCACTGAAAAGACTGGGAGATGCACCATCCGGTGCCTCCTGGCGGTGCCAACTCAAACGCAAAGATCTCCTGTACTGTATAGCCTTAACAGACTGTTAGGGAAAGTATGTCATGTATGTTGAACTTCTTTCGCACCGTACGTAGCCAACCTTGCTCATCGGAGGTGCTGTTAGGGAACACCGACGAGGCGGTGAGTGGCCGGCGCCGCACCCGGTCACATTCATCTCCCAAGCGGCGATGATTACGACACCGCAGCAGCAGGAACTCGCGCAGTGCGCTCATCGAAGCACCGCGACTCCCAACTCGTGTGTGCGCAACGTAGCGATGTAAAACACATTCCTCAACACAATCACGCACAGACATACAACTTCACCCCCTCGTATAGCCAGGCGGGGACCCAGGGGCAGGGGAGGGTGAGAGACCCAGACCGTATATTTGTATGACGATGCGAGTCTGGTGAGTGCGATATAAGCCAAGACACAGCGACACAATCTATTCCTCCCTGCGTCTTCGAGCCTTCGTCTCCCTGCATCCGCACCTCTCTCTCCCTCTCCTTTCCTTGCACACATTTCCCTGCATCTCCCTGTGTCTCTCCCTTCATCTCCGTGCCTTTCACACCTCTCTGCCTGCCTCACCTGACACCCCTCACCCCCCTTCCTTTTATCTGATGTATGCCAGTCTCACCACTCTCTCTCTCTCTCCTGCCTCTCCCCTTCCATCACCCATGCCTGACGATGCCAAACGCTCGATTGTTATTTAACCTCGCTGTTTTTAGTCGACGTTTTTAAGTCAAACTAGCGACTGCTGCACCTGTGCAGCACTCCACGGGAAGGGGCCGGGGGGGGGGGTAGAGTCACGGTGGTTGATGCGTCGGAATCGGGAAAGGAACGGGAAATGAAAGAAAGATGGGAAAGCAACGGAGAAACAGGAGCACAGGGTCAGCAGAGACGAGGAGAGGGGGGCCTCGATGCTGCTCCACATGGGAGGAGGAGGAGGAGAGTTCTTGCAGGGGGCGGGGAGAGGTGGGGGGGTCAAAGCGGGGAGAGTGGCCGCACAAAAGTCACGTGATTCACAGGAGGCTTGAGCTGGCTCATCTAGACATCAGCATGATAACGCGAAATCAAAGTGAAGATGAAAATATTGTCATGTCGGCATACAACTGGTGCTAATGCTCACACGGGTGCAATGGCTTGAATTGCCGTGTTACCCCGAGTGCTCGAGAGGAGGCTGCGCCCGGTGGTCGAGCATCAGATTCAGGAGGAGCGATGCGGATTCTGTCATGGTCGTGCAACAATGGACCGGCTCTTTCCCCTCGCACAGATATTTGAGGGGTCATGGGAGTGCGCTTCTCCAGCCTACCTCTGCTTTGTCGACTTGGAGAAGGCATATGGCCGTGTTCATCGCAGTGTCTTGTGGGAGGTGCTGCGGGAGCACGATGTGCCGGTGCCCCTTGTGCGATATTCCCGGAGTGAGAGCTGTGTCCGTATTCTTGGTGTTCAATAAAAGTCGTACACTGTGGGTGTTAGTCTCCGCCAACGGTGAGTCATGGATCCACTCTTGTTTGTGATTTTCATTGGCAGGATAACAAGGCGCAGCCGAGGTATGCAGAGTATCCACTCCCGGGGCATGGAGGTGGCGTCGCTGCTTTTTGCAGATGACGTCCTCTTTGGCTCGTCCGTCTGTGACCTGCAGTGTGCACTCGAGTCTTCTTTATGCCGAGTGTGAAGCGGCTGGGATGACGATCAGCACCTCCAAGTCTGAGGTCGTGGTTCACTCCCGGGAGATGGTGGAGTGTTCTCTCCAGGTGATGGGGGAACAGCTTCCCTTAGTGGAGGAGGTTAAGTACCTGGGGGTCTCTTTCGCGAGCGATGGTGAGTGGGGGCGTGAGATCGGCCGGTGGGTCGGTGCGGCGTCCGCAGTGATGCACCGTCGTTCCGTGGTAGTGAGGCAGGAGCTGAGTTCTCGAACAAAACTGTCGGTTTACAGGTCGATCTACGTTCCCACCCTCACCTATGGTGATGAGCTTTGGGTAATGACCGAATGGTTAAAATCACGGGTACAAGGGGCCGAAATGAGGTTTCTCCGCAGGGTTGCCGGGTCCACTCTCAGTGATCAGGTAAGGAGCTTGGTAACCCGGGAGAGCCTCAGAGTCGAGCCGCTGCTCCTCCGGATCGAGATGAGCCGGTTGAGGTGGTTCGGACACCTAGAAAGGATGCCCCACCCGGTAGATTCCCCCTGGAACTCAACCGGGCAGCACGTCCCACTGGGCGAAGACCCCGGGGCCGGCCCAGGGCACGCTGCTAGCGGGACGATATCGCTCAGCTGGCCTGGGAACGCCTGCGAATTCCTCAGGAAGAGCGAGAGTCCGTCGCCAGGGAGAGAGAGGTCTGGACTGCCTACTCAACATGCTGCCGCCGCGACCCTCACCGGGACAAGTGTACTGAGAAGCGAATGAACGGGCCACAGGGTTAGTCATAGTGCTACAGGAAATCATCTAAGCTCTTTGTAGCCCCTGTTGATGCAATCTCCAGCGAAACGTTGTCATAACATTGTCAAATCAAATGTTTGCTTGCTTTTTAACCCAACCGGTTTCGCTGAAAATCCCAAAACTTTATTACGGTTATATTTCGGACATTTGGACCAACACATCTTACAACAATCCACAAGCACCAGACCTGACTTAGTCGGACAATTAATCGATGACTGTGGGCATTTTGCTCTCAAATAGAATCTGTTCAGAATTTTCACCCAGGAATCAACTCCATCTCTTATCGTCCACTCTATCTATATCTCCTGGCCTTTCTATGTAGGTGCAATAAAGGGCCATCGCTCGAAACGTCACCTATAATATATTTGTTCTTTTAAGGCCAAACACTGTGGTGTTATTGATGCAAGTGTGGAGTTGTTGTTTGTGCTTCTGTGCGCCGCTGCCAATTCGGCAACATTCTAAATGTGTTCAACGAAAATACAGTTTGTTTGATAAGATGTTGTTGATATTGTCATGGGAACAACTAATTCGGGGTGGGGTGAGCATAACAAGTCAACTGCGAATAGATTGTTGGATGCATTCCACGATGCGAAAGGCGGATTTGTCTGATCGACGTGGGGAACCAGCCATTCTGAATGTGAGAAGAACAAAGTCACTGGGGTGCCGTCGAGAAGTTGTCCCGAGATGATTAAGGGGGGCTCTTTGTAAACACCAACCAGTCTTTGCATCGTGTGCATGGCGCATTCCTTGCACGAGCTAGCGGGGCTGTGTGGAATGCTCAGTGGTGCTTTTGAAGAGAATGTATTATTCCAAATGTGCGGACTACGACGTGAATCATCGAACCGAACTATACCCCGCATTTGTATGACCCACCCGCCCCCAGAATACCTCCGTATCTGACAACAACAACCACCGTTCGTCGCTTAAGCACTCGTGCCAAGCTAGGCGCACATAGAAGCCATCACGTGAAGTGACGAAGCCTCTCGTTACTGCCAGGCCACGGGACAGATGCTGGTGCCATGGATGCACTAAACGGAAAGACGGACAGACACACCACCTGTGTTCCCCACTGTGCCAATTCGTTGCGTTTAAGTCACCCGGCGCTCCGCTCATTGTTGTGAGCGTCGCTCCTCCGCCGTCCGTTGCTGCTGGAGGGCGACTGCCTCAAAATGCCAAGTAGCGTCCTTCACGAGCCTCGTCCACAGAGGCCGATCTTGACACCGCTGGTACCGATCATCGTCAAGTCCATTCTGTGACACTGCACACATTCATGCTGGCCAGAGCTCAAGTTGGGCTCGATGCTTACCACCACCACCACCACCACATTATCCGCCACCTCCTTTATCCGCCACCCATATCAATCGCCACTCCAACACGTTCCTTCGGAGTGGGCAGGTAGGAACTTGGTTGGACAGCGCATTCGTGCACAACAGACAGACAAATAATCCCTGGTGGGCAGTGTGGAACCTGTTGTTCCTACCTGTATGTATAAAAGATAACTTGACTTTAGGTAGCCAGGCAGACAGCCCCCTTAACTATCGCCCCCCCCCTCCCCCCTTAGGCCCCTCCCCTGACCCCCTTTCCCTTAGGCCCCTCCCCTGACCACCCCCCCCATATCCTCAGGCCCCTCCCCTGACCACCCTTCCCTTAGGCCCCTCCCCTGACCCCCCTTCTGTTAGGCCCCTCCCCTGAGCACCCCCCCCCATATCCTTAGGCCTCTCCCCTGACCCCCCCTCCCTCAGGCCCCTCCGCTGACCCCCCCCTCAGGCCCCTCCCCTGAACCCCCCCCCCCCCTCAGGCCCCTCTCCTGACTCCCCCCTTCCTTAGGCCCCTCCCCTGACCCTCCTCCCTTAGGCACCTCCCCTCTCCGTACCCGGCAGTAGGTCTCCACCAATCAAAGAGCTGTTTGTAAGGTCTCCACCAATCAAAGAGCTGTGTGTATTATTTATTTATTTATTCACGACAGACAGACAGACAGCTAAATAATCCATGGTGGGCAGTGTGGAACATTATTCCTCCCCGTATTATCTGCCACTTTGTGGATTCGGAACCCAAACGGGTGGGATAGTGACGAAGGGGGCGGCGTTTCTCTCCCTTGGAGCTGTGCCGATTTGCCGATTCATCGACCCAACATTGCTACGAGTCACTGACTGTGGCGGCAAGCCCCCAACAACTGCCTCCCGAAGGTGGGAAACCCCCACGGTGGCGAGCCCTGAACTATGCCAAAGACGTCACCAAGATGATCACACTTCTCGCCCAGCGGCACACGCGGGGAACAGAAGCGAAACTTTTTCAACTGAAATTTTCTCGCGATAGGGGCCGTCCATAAATGACGTCACGCACCTAGGGGGGGAGGGGGGGGGTCAGACATTTGTGACGATGTGTGACGAGGGGGGAGGGGAGTTTAGAAATGTGACGTCACATAAAAATGCGCAACTTTAAATATAAACACGTTCTACTTAATTAAACAGATTTTTTATAACACTAATTTTGATAAATTTTCATTATTAACTATTTGATTACTTACATTTATTAAGGTCACCTTTTATTTATTCCATGAAGGAGAATTTTGCTTCTCCATGGGAGAATGGAGAAGCAAAAATTTTGTACATTTTTGGAATGATTGTTATTAAACATTTTTATTATTCCACCAGGGCTCTTCATTCTGTGGAATGAATATGTGATTGCTATAATTGTCCTCTACATTTTGCTACGTTCTACTACAAAGTTTCAAGTATTTTTTATAGTTGGAATTACTTTTAAGATTTTATAATTATAAGAGAATTTCAATATAATATTCTGAACATCTGCAGTTTTAGTTAGACGTTGAATATTTTCAAGTAAAATTTATGCTAAATTTCAGCTTTCCAACGCCTCCTTTTTAATACGTGTTTTCTCCTACAACATCAGAGTGCAGCGCCACATTAAATACGCACTACAATGACAATAGTTTAAAGTGATTTGAAGCATGGTTTATTTTCAAAATGTAAATATGGTTTGGGGGGGGGGCAGAGTTTTGTGACGTAAAATTGAGGGGGGGTCTGACATTTTGTGACGCCGTGTAACGAGAGGGTAAGGGGGGGGGGGTCAAAATCGGCCAAAATCGCGTGACGTCATTTATGGACGGCCCCTTATCCGTGGAGTCGAGTAACTGAATCGAGAACGGTTAAGTAACCGATTACTTAGAACATCGTAAAGCCACGGGTCTAAACTCACCACAATCAATAAGACGTCGACAAGACAGTCGTCACGTGTCCCCCCGCGAGTGCCGCCTTCATCCCAGCCGGAGTCACGGGTGCGCGGCCCCACGTCAAGGCAGCCCATTGATTGATGGGGCTAATTGGCCGGCGTCTTGCTGCCCGGTGTCCCGTGAGGCGAATTTACCCCGTGGGGGATCACGACGCCACTCGCGCCCTGCACCCACACCCAGCACCCTGCACCCAGCACCCTGCACCCACACCCAGCACCCTGCACCCACACCCAGCACCCTGCACCCACACCCAGCACCCTGCACCCACACCCAGCACCCTGCACCCAGCACCCTGCACCCACACCCAGCACCCTGCACCCAGCACCCTGCACCCACACCCAGCACCCTGCACCCACACCCAGCACCCTGCACCCACACCCAGCACCCTGCACCTTGCACCCACACCCAGCACCCTGCACCCAGCACCCTGCACCCACACCCAGCACCTTGCACCCACACCCAGCACCCTACACCCACACCCAGCACCCTGCACCCACACCCAGCACCCTGCACCCTGCACCCACACCCAGCACCCTGCACCCACACCCAGCACCCTACACCCACACCCAGCACCCTACACCCACACCCAGCACCCTGCACCCACACCCAACACCCTGCACCCACACCGCCCTGCATCTCGCACCCTGCACCGGAGTTCTCTCCCAGGCCTCCCCCGCCCCGCGGTACCCCCAAATAACTCTCCCACTTCTACAGACCCCCTCCCCTCTCCCCCCAGGGCCCCTCCCCTCTCCCCCCAGGGCCCCTCCCCCACACCCCTCCCCTCTCCCCCAAAACCCCTCCCCTCTCCCCCCAGGGCCCCTCCCCTCTCCCCCCAGGGCCCCTCCCCCACACCCCTGTCCCCCCAAACCCCTCCCCTCTCCCCCCAGGGCCCCTCCCCCCAGGGCCCCACCCCCACACCCCTCCCCTCTCCCCCCAAACCCCTCCCCTCTCCCCCCAGGGCCCCTCCCCTCTCCCCCCAGGGCCCCTCCCCCACACCCCTCCCCTCTCCCCCCAGGGCCCCTCCCCTCTCCCCCCAGGGCCCCTCCCCCACACCCCTGTCCCCCCAAACCCCTCCCCTCTCCCCCCAGGGCCCCTCCCCTCTCCCCCCAGGGCCCCTCCCCCAGACCCCTCTCCTCCCTCAGACCGCTCCCCTCTCCCCCCCAGACCCCTCCCCTTTCCCCCCAGGGCCCCACACCCCTCCCCTCTCCCCCCAGGGCCCCTCCCCTCTCCCCCCAGGGCCCCTCCCCCACACCCCTGTCCCCCCAAACCCCTCCCCTCTCCCCCCAGGGCCCCTCCCCTCTCCCCCCAGGGCCCCTCCCCCAGACCCCTCTCCTCCCTCAGACCGCTCCCCTCTCCCCCCCAGACCCCTCCCCTTTCCCCCCAGGGCCCCTCCCCCAAACCCCTCTCCTCCCCCAGACCCCTCCCCATGAGCCCCTCCCCTCTCAACCACAGGCCACGCCCCCGCCTATTGCAGTGGAAAATTCCCACAGGCGGAGCCCCGCCCATCGCCCCGCCCACCCCCAAACGCGGCGCGGTGAGTTGAGTGCGTTGGTCTGCGTTCCACTAGGTCGACTCAGCCTCAAAGTGAACACCCTATCGGCACTGGGGAAACAAAGGCGGCCGTGCGTGGTGCTGGCCGCCCACCGGTTCGTGTGGCCGTCCGTCATGGGTGCTGCTCGCTCTCCCAGCGTCAGTGGCGAGCGAGAGACGGGGGAGTGCAGAGTTGACGAGTTGACGTCTGCGTGTGTTTACACAAATGGGGCCTGAGGATGAGAATTACATTTTCAATAGGCATATGAATAGTAAGCTAACAGTAAGCCACTGAGTAACAGGCAACCCCTCAGTGGCACTACTTAACTCGTTTGAATAACAAATAAGTGCAAGTTTAAAATGTTGGGGTCACATTGCATTGTGGAAAGAAGTTCTCATGTCTGTTGTATTGTTTGTTGTATTGTTTGTTCTATTGTCTGTTCTATTTGTTGTATTGTTTATTGATTTGTCTGTTGCATTGTTTTTTCTATTGTTTTTTCTATTGTTTGTTGTATTGTCTGTTCTATTGTCTGTTGTATTGTCTGTTCTATTGTCTGTTGTATTGTCTGTTGTATTGTTTGTTGTATTGTCTGTTGTGTTGTTTGTTCTATTGTCTGTTGTATTGTTTTTGTATTGTTCTATTGTCTGTTCTATTGTCTGTTGTATTGTGTGTTCTATTGTCTGTTGTATTGTTTGTTGTATTGTCTGTTGTGTTGTTTGTTGTCTTGTTTATTGTATTGTCTGTTGTATTGTTTGTTCTATTCTATTGTTTGTTGTGTTGTCTGTTTGTTGTAACTCGCTGACCCGCCCCGATTGGGCGGGCATCTGTGAAAAAGAGCTTCATAGCTCATCGGATTCCTCCAGGCCCAAAAAAGGATTCAGGTACTGGCTTATTGGGCCCAATCACCACCCCCCAATCTCAATAAAAGGGGTTTAACTGCCTGAACATAACAATCATTAACCTTATACCACCAGTAAGCAGACCCAACCAGCAAGTATAACAACGCTGTTTGAGAAGTTGAAATACAAAACATAAAATTGCAGGTGTAATCACCGCCTCGCTCGCCATCCTGGGCCACGGCCAACGCGAGTCGACCCGGCGGCCCGTTGAAGGAACGCGCCTGCAGGCCACTGAGGCATCATCGCCGCGTTCTGTCTGTGGACGAGACAAAGACAAAGGTCCCCCGTGTAGCCTTGAACAGACTGTTGCGGCAAGTGCTGTGAGCGAGTAGCTCACAGGCCGCAACGGCACACGAGGGGAGCGAGTGGTGTGGCCTGAACCACGCCCGGACGTCTTTGTCTCTCCAGTGCTGATGTTTACACACATCGCACCAGGTACTTTATCAACAAAGAGTTGTGCCACTACCGGTTCAGATAATCGTCACTGGTATCGGTGGCCCTGAGCGGGACTCGAATTAGGTCGGGTTCGCAGCGCACCACGTTAACTGCGTCGCCACCGCTCCCCACGATGTACACATGTCTCCTGGTCACGTGCATACTTCATACATGACACATGTGTGTACATGTGTGCGGTATACACATCTGGTGATGCTGCTGCTGTGTTGGCCATCGGTGCACAATCAACACAACTCAACACATTGCGTGTCAATAATAATACCGTTCTTAAAATACAAAATATAGACTCTGAGTGACATTTTGGGCAATGGCTCAATTGGTGGCTGCGCTGCAGGGGGGTTGCCTGTAATCACGCAGCAGCAGCAGCGTGGGTGTCGAGGAGCCGTACCATGGCTCAGCAGAAGGCAGTAGAGCAAAGTGTGGACTAATATCCATCTGTTCTACGGTAACAGATGAGCCTCGCTCATCTGTTACCGTAGGCGTCGTGGAGGAGCTATTCCCTGGCTTGCCAGGAAAAGGCGGTACAGAAAGTGCAGACTAATGTCCAGCTGTTCCATCTGCAAAGGATAGAGAGTTGCCCCTTTCGCACCCTTGGGTTTTCTCTGGGTACTCCGGTTTCTGCGTCCTACATGTAATAAACACTCACTAATTGGCTTAAAATATCTTAACATATATATATAGGACCGCAGAGTTTGGGAAATTTTTGGTAGCGTCCGAGGCTCCCTATCGCCTGACTGTTGCCTTCCTGCTCGCCTGTGGTTCCACCCCAGCCACTCTGGGAGATGCGATTTACACGAATACTAAACAAGTGTCGAAAATGTCACCTATTTTAGCATCATCGCCATCATAATGATTGTTTGCTGTGCTCATTGGGTAAGGTATGACGCCATGGACCACACAGTCAACCCACTATGGTCTGCGCTCTTACATCGCAGGAAGAGCAGCAGCACCACACGAACTAAAGAAAACCTATTCTTATTTTAAAACATATTTTTGGATAATGGCAAAAAGGTCCCAAAGATAAGAACTGTGTCTCTCTGCCGAAGCCCTCTCATCGTGGCTGGCAGACCTCGACATTGGCACCGAGTTGCTTGAACATCTTGCTGCTGCCGTCATGCTCGAGAATAGAATGTCGATTGCCTGTTATGCATTTCTCAGCTGTATCGCTGGGCACGCGGTAAACATCGAGGAGGATTAGTCATTAAACTCGCGGCGGCTTGGCTTGAAGGGCGAATTAATTAAAGCAGAATGTGTAATCGTCAAGAACAAACCAAACGAAGGTGGTAAAAGCAGACGAGATGTTATATACACGGGACCTTCGTGATTTGCAACCTAACATCGGTCAACAGCAACTGATGAAATATCCGAGTGGGAACACGAGAATGCTGCCTGCGCGTGCCCGTGACCTCACGTCCGCGACAGGACAGGGCCGCCGCACAGAGGAGCTCTGCTGTGGCGTCTCAGTGTTGGCAGGGGATCCGTATCGCGTCGGTGGCGCGAGCGTAACGCGTTGCACGTGTGACACGCGGTACGTGCCTGGCATTGCCACACTGACACGTGCGTGGGTGCCCCACACACGTGTGTGTGTGTGTCTGTAAGACAGGCGTGGTGGCTGTGCGGCAGCGTGTGTGTGTGTCTCTGTGTGTGTGTGTGTCTCTGTGTCTGTGTGTGTCTCTGTGTGTGCGGCACGTGTGGGGAGCGATAGTGTCGCCTTGAGCGCGCTGCGCGACGAACCCGACGACCCGAGTTTGATTCCCGCTCACGCCTGACATCAGTGACGATTATCTGAACCGGTCCTGGGCCTCCCCTAGGTCGACCCGGCCTCAAATGAGTACCGAGTGCGATGTGTAAAACATCAATCACCGCTAGGAAGACAAAGGTAGTCGGGCATGGTGCTGGCCACCCACCTCCTCGTGTGCCATTCCGACTTTCATAGGTGCTCGCTAACAGCACTTGCCCCAACAGTTCGTTTAGGCTATGCGGGGGATCTTTGCCTCTTTGTTTGGCACGACTGGGTGTGTATCACACAAACTGACACGTGTAACGCGTGAAAGTTGTTGGCACGTGGGTGTGCCAGTATGACATGGATGTGTGCCCGGTCCTGGGCAATGTTTGCGTAATGACGCCTCTATTTGTAAACAGCACTACCTAGGCCCGGGCTTGGTTCTTTGCGCTTGAACTTCGTCTTCCCTCCTTGTTCCAGTTCAAGTTCATTTATTAGGTATAGCCCTGTGAGTCATTCGGCTCTTGAATCGGGTGCAACCGCAACAAACAAAAAACAAAAACATGAACAAAAAACATCTTAAAGTGAATATGTGACTAAGTGCAAACAGAAAATCCAAGAAAAGACAGCAAAATATTGCAAAAAAACACCGTACACCAACGCTGTGTGCAGAATTCCCAGTGGGATGCAAGTCAAACAACAACAACCATAAGACAACTTAGATTAAGGCCATCAGTCTAACTCTGTACTCATAATCAACGTTTTTGGGTTTAGATCGCGTTATTTATAAATGTGTCGTAACCCTCCACCACCCGACACGGCCAATCAGTAAAAAAGTGTCACGTTGACAAAAGACAAATAGTTCACTGCTTTAGCCCACCGGTGTGTTGAAGCGCGAAACCACAACATTTACAATTTGAGTACGACGTTTCGCTGGTAATTGCATCCAGCATCATCGGGCAATTCGCCAGAATGGTGAGGGGCTCTGCTGTGTCTCCCGTTCTTATATAGAGCAGCAGCAGGGTGACGTCATCCTTAACTCATTAACTCTAGTATACTAATCTAGTATATAATTACAATAACTCCCCCCTCAAATCTTTGCACCTGATGAGTTAATGAGTTAAGGATGACGTCACCCTGCTGCTGCTCTATATAAGAACGGGAGACACGTTTATTAATTCCAACACACTTAACACAACTGCCCCTTTACCAGATAACAACATATGGGGGTGGACCACCAGGCTAACTACACCAACTACACTATTTACACTAGCTACACCAACTACACTAACTACACCACCAGGCTAACTACATTAACTACACTAACTACACTAACTACACCAACTACACTAACTACACCAACTACACTAACTACACTAACTACACCACCAGGCTAACTACATTAACTACACTAACTACACTAACTACACCACCAGGCTAACTACATTAACTACACTAACTACACTAACTACACCAACTACACTAACTACACCAACTACACTAACTACATTAACTACACTAACTACACTAACTACACCAACTACACTAACTACACTAACTACACCACCAGGCTAACTACATTAACTACACTAACTACACTAACTACACCAACTACACTAACTACACCAACTACACTAACTACATTAACTACACTAACTACACTAACTACACCACCAGGCTAACTACATTAACTACACTAACTACACTAACTACACCACCAGGCTAACTACATTAACTACACTAACTACACTAACTACACCAACTACACTAACTACACCAACTACACTAACTACATTAACTACACTAACTACACTAACTACACCACCAGACTAACTACATTAACTACACTAACTACACTAACTACACCACCAGGCTAACTACATTAACTACACTAACTACACTAACTACACCAACTACACTAACTACACCAACTACACTAACTACATTAACTACACCAACTACACTAACTACACCACCAGGCTAACTACATTAACTACACTAACTACACTAACTACACCAACTACACTAACTACACCAACTACACTAACTACACTAACTACACCACCAGGCTAACTACATTAACTACACTAACTACACTAACTACACCACCAGGCTAACTACATTAACTACACTAACTACACTAACTACACCAACTACACTAACTACACCAACTACACTAACTACATTAACTACACTAACTACACTAACTACACCAACTACACTAACTACACTAACTACACCACCAGGCTAACTACATTAACTACACTAACTACACTAACTACACCAACTACACTAACTACACCAACTACACTAACTACATTAACTACACTAACTACACTAACTACACCACCAGGCTAACTACATTAACTACACTAACTACACTAACTACACCACCAGGCTAACTACATTAACTACACTAACTACACTAACTACACCAACTACACTAACTACACCAACTACACTAACTACATTAACTACACTAACTACACTAACTACACCACCAGACTAACTACATTAACTACACTAACTACACTAACTACACCACCAGGCTAACTACATTAACTACACTAACTACACTAACTACACCAACTACACTAACTACACCAACTACACTAACTACATTAACTACACTAACTACACTAACTACACCACCAGGCTAACTACATTAACTACACTAACTACACTAACTACACCACCAGGCTAACTACATTAACTACACTAACTACACTAACTACACCACCAGGCGAACTACACTAACTACACTAACTACACCAACTACACTAACTACACTAACTACACTAACTACACCAACTACACTAACTACACTAACTACACTCACTACACTAACTACACCAACTACACCAACTACACCAACTACACTAACTACACTAACTACACTCACTACACTAACTACAACAACTACACTAACTACACTAACTACACTCACTACACTAACTACACTAACTACACCAACTACACTAACTACACTAACTACACTAACTACACTCACTACACTAACTACACCAACTACACTAACTACACTAACTACACTAACTACACCACCTACACTAACTACACTAACTACACCAACTACACTAACTACACTAACTACACTAACTACACCAACTACACTAACTACACCACCTACACTAACTACACTAACTACACCAACTACACTACCTACACTAACTACACCAACTACACTAACTACACTAACTACACCAACTACACCACCTACACTAACTACACTAACTACACTCACTACACTAACTACACTACCTACACTAACTACACTAACTACACTAACTACACCACCTACACTACCTACACTAACTACACTACCTACACTAACTACACTAACTACACCAACTACACCACCTACACTACCTCCACTAACTACACTAACTACACTAACTACACTCACTACACTAACTACACTAGCTACACTAACTACACTAACTACACCAACTACACCAACTACACTAACTACACTAACTACACTAACTACACTCACTACACTAACTACACCAACTACACCAACTACACTAACTACACTACCTACACTAACTACACTACCGACACTAACTACACTCACTACACTAACTACACCAACTATACTAACTACACTAACTACACTAACTACACTAACTACACTAACTACACCAACTACACTAACTACACCACCTACACTAACTACACTAACTACACCAACTACACTAACTACACTAACTACACCAACTACACTAACTACACTAACTACACTAACTACACCAACTACACCACCTACACTAACTACACTAACTACACTAACTACACTCACTACACTAACTACACTACCTACACTAACTACACTAACTACACTAACTACACCACCTACACTACCTACACTAACTACACTACCTACACTAACTACACTAACTACACCAACTACACCACCTACACTAACTACACTAACTACACCAACTACACTAACTACACTAACTACACTAACTACACCAACTACACCACCTACACTAACTACACTAACTACACTAACTACACTCACTACACTAACTACACTACCTACACTAACTACACTAACTACACTAACTACACCACCTACACTACCTACACTAACTACACTACCTACACTAACTACACTAACTACACCAACTACACCACCTACACTACCTCCACTAACTACACTAACTACACTAACTACACTCACTACACTAACTACACTAGCTACACTAACTACACTAACTACACCAACTACACTAACTACACTAACTACACTAACTACACTCACTACACCAACTACACTAACTACACCAACTACACTAACTACACTACCTACACTAACTACACTAACTACACTACCGACACTAACTACACTCACTACACTAACTACACCAACTATACCAACTACACTCACTACACTAACTACACTAACTACACTAACTACACTAACTACATTAACTACACTAACTACACTAACTACACTACCTACACTAACTACACTAACTACACTAACTACACCACCTACACTACCTACACTAACTACACTACCTACACTAACTACACTAACTACACCAACTACACCACCTACACTAACTACACTAACTACACCAACTACACTAACTACACTAACTACACTAACTACACCAACTACACCACCTACACTAACTACACTAACTACACTAACTACACTCACTACACTAACTACACTACCTACACTAACTACACTAACTACACTAACTACACCACCTACACTACCTACACTAACTACACTACCTACACTAACTACACTAACTACACCAACTACACCACCTACACTAACTACACTAACTACACTAACTACACTCACTACACTAACTACACTAGCTACACTAACTACACTAACTACACCAACTACACTAACTACACTAACTACACTAACTACACTCACTACACCAACTACACTAACTACACCAACTACACTAACTACACTACCTACACTAACTACACTACACTACCGACACTAACTACACTCACTACACTAACTACACCAACTATACCAACTACACTCACTACACTAACTACACTAACTACACTAACTACACTAACTACACTAACTACACGAACTACACTAACTACACTAACTACATTAACTACACGAACTACACTAACTACACTAACTACACTAACTACACTAACTACACCAACTACACTAACTACACCACCAGGCGAACTACACTCACTACACTAACTACACTAACTACACTAACTACACCACCAGGCGAACGACACTAACTACACTAACTACACTAACTACACCACCAGGCGAACGACACTAGTTACACTGCGAGTAGCTACAACGGACCGGACCCCAGCTTGGGCCCGGGTCCACCCGTACCCGGCCGGGTACGGGTACGGGTACCTGTTTGCGACCCTGGTGCAGCCGGGTACGGGTATGCCGTGAGTCACTGGTGAGTAACCGTTTGTCACTCATTTCCCAACGTCTTGTCTCTTCGCACAATTCAAGATCCTAGAATCAACCCACCCGCGCCTGCAACATGGCTTCATCCCAGTGGTCGCAATCGGGTACCCGATACCCGTACCCTACCCGGCCGGGTACGGGTAGCCGGGTATCGGGTAGGGTACGGGTACCCGTTTGCGACCCTGGTGTGGCCGGGTACGGGTACGGGTAAGGAATCAAAACCCGTTGCGACCTCTGCCGAGCCCCCTCTAGGGCTGGTACTACAACCATGTACGGGGTATCCGCGATGGCAATACATTGCATGCTGTGCCTCGCTACATACGTGTTGTACGCGATGTGAGTGCATCACACGCCGTACGCGTCTAGGGCCGGCACCACACAGTGACATCCGCGATGTCACTACACATCAGTAAGAAGTCACGAGTCGCGGGCACGACGTGACAGCCGCGATTGGCACTCTTTGTAATACCCAGAACAAACTCCACACGCAGTCCCCTTTGTCTCACCAATGTTGTAAATAAAATAAATTCCAGCCAATCTCAATCTGCTGCTGGATGGAAGCCTCCTCGCTATGTTATGTAGGTTAATGAGGGTCGGTGAGAGGGGAGGGCGGCGTGGTTCATACTTAACATTTGTGAAAATACTCGACATTCTGGGATTCGTCCAGTCTAAATAAAGATACAGATTCTGATGAATAGTTTACTTTGCTATCGCCAGTGTTCATGTGAACTTCACTCACTGGGCAACCACCACAACGCAGGACACAACACAGAGACAAAGATCCCCTGCATAGCCTTAACAGACTTTAGTGGCGAGTGCTTTTGTGGCGAGTGTCGTAGGTCGGAACGGCATACGAGGGGCAGTGCCAGATTAAGGTTCGTATAGGCTCTGGGCACTTCTGTTTCGTAGGCCTTAAGTGATTACTTTCTACAGTTAATACGATCCAGCTAAAGATGATAAGTAAACAATCTTTCTCCGATTAACCATAGGGCAACAACGCTTGTCTCCCTTGCACTACTCTCGATTGAGAAGGAGATTGTGTGGAACAACACAATTTGAAGATGTTATTGCAAATTTTCAATGAAAAAAAATCTCGAAAAGTTCATCTCCGGTGTTAATTTCTGTCAACTTATGAAAAAAAACCCATTGACATAACTCTGCCTCGTATAAACACTGTGCCTATCATTGCTATATCTTAGTTTAATATATTTATTCATGAAGATATCTTGGTAACATGTTTAATATCATGGGACCTCCTTTGCCAGTACCAAAATATGAGAATAGGTTTTCCCCTTTTTTCTGGTAACAAAACAGGTGTTAAGATGTTAAAACACCAAACTGAAACCTTTTTACAAGGAATCATGTCTGCATTAACCACAATACTTGTGGTCAGAATGCAAACAAAAAACATACTCCGATAATATATGCACTGTCTTTGAAACTGATTGGTCCACACCAGAGACAGCTTTCTTTTGAGCCTCGTCTCAAATGGTGTGAGACCAGAAGACGCCCTTTCTCAAACGCTAAAAGGCATCCTCTGGTCTAACACCGTTTTCTGATCTAACACCGTTTGAGAAAAGATAGCAACAGGCGTCCTGTGGTGCCACGACTGCGGAGCAACTCTGCAAGCGCCGCGATTCCCTCCCGGCCCCCGCACTAAACACACGACCCGCACGCAGTGCACCCACGTAGTGTCCTGGCGGGGGGTCGCCTGGCACATCGGGGTTTAATCCGAAGGGCCCCTAGAGGGAGAGTCCCACGGCTTCCCGGTGCCAGGAGATTGGCCGACCCCCACAGAACCGGTCACATTGCGGTGCCCCTAAATTGGCTTAAAATTGCATGGGCGCATTAAAAAAAGGTTCCCTGGGCCAACAGCAATGAGGTACAACTCAGGGGGGAGCGGAGGACGGAACCCTGAGCGAGAAGGGCGCATGACAAAGGGACAATGGGTGGCTGCCGCCACCCGCCGGTCACGGGGGTGGGGTAACCGCAGGTAAGCGCACGGTTGGCCGCGCAGTACAATGCCACCCTGGGCCTTTGACGTTTAGAGAATAAAAAGTGTAACCCAGGACGATTTTAGGTCAGTTGTCTTCAACCTCCGGGCCGTCAAGACCCACTCCCTGCCGTCCTGCCTCCTCGAGCCGCTCGCAGCATCCGTGTGATGCCAGCGAGTGCTGCTACGAGGCAGTGATAGGTGAAGTTTTCTCTCGTCCTTCTCCCTCCGACTCTCACAGCGTCCGTGCGACACCGTGAGTACAGCTACGAGGTACGTGGTAGGACGTTTGAGTGATTGGATTCGTAGGCAGTCAGGCTAAGCCCTTCTTGCGAAGTATTCCACCTCCAGGTCTTGTGTATTTGCGCCGTTAATAAACTTTAGTTCAGAGGATCGGTGCAGTGTGATTTCTGTGGGTAGAACCTCGGCGTGGTGTCTGCGATTTGTGTGTGGTCCCCGGGTAGACACCTCCGGTCACGTGTCCTCCGGGTTCAAACAGAGTGCCATGGCCTCCCGCAACTCCCGTTCCGAGGCCGGCACTCTCGCCCACTATCCTGTAAGGGCTGGCACTGCGCGTCGAGCGTGGTGCCAATCAGCGGTGTCCGTGGTGGCAACACGTTGCGTGTCGTGCATTTCGCAGGCTGCCCACACACAGCGACACGCAGCGATGTCGCTACACATACACCCGGGCCACTGACGAATGATGCCCATCTTGGCCTTTTTAGTTTTCATCTTGTTCAACAACAACAAAAAACTCGGCTTGATTCATACAGTATTTGAATAGTCATCGACAAGAGTCGGAACTTGAGTGTTTATCGGTGGGACGGGAACTCGCCAACGGGAGACATCCGCTTCGGGGTCCCAGCTGGCACGGGGCCTCAGCCTCACGGGACCCTGCGGCGGTTGGCCATTGTGACCCTGGGACAGAAGCACGTGGAGTTCAAGCCACGCGTGGTCACAGGGACGTGCGGTCAGGGGAGGCTCGAGCCCCGCCTGTCATACTCCAATGAAAACAGCTGCTACGAAAAGTCAAAAAGAGAAGAATCAAACTAAATAAATATTAAGATTCTCCCACTGATCTCTGTTATAAATGTCATTTCTGTACGATTCCAATCATTTTTATAGTCAAAGTCGCCAAATTTGCGGAGCTCCGCTGCAAATATAGGAAGAGACGAGAGGTGAGGCAGCGACGAGCTCAGCCTCCCCTCTGATTGCGCAACCCCTCAGTAACTGGATGGAGCGCGGGCAATAAGCGCGTGCCTGTTACTATTTCAGTATGTCACCATACTCCAGGTAACTGACGTCACGCACCTGGGGGCGGGGGGGGGTCAGACATTTGTGAGGATCAGTTTAACACGTAGGCTTTCGCGACCCATAATAACGTTTTTGGGTTAGATCGCGTTATTTATAAATGTGTCGTAACCCTTCACCACCCGACACGGCCAATCAGTAAAAAAAGTGTCACGTTGACGATGTGTGACGAGGGGGAGGGGGGGTTGAGAAATGTGACTTCACATCAAAAAGCGCAACTTTAAATAAATATAGACAACACGTTCTACTTAATTAAATAGACTTTTTAAATAAATGTTTTCTCCTACAACATCAGAGTGCAGCGCCACATTAATACGCACTACAATGACAATAGTTTAAAGTGATTTTAAGCATGTTTCATTTTCAAAACGGAAATATGGTTTTGGGGGGGGGGGGCAGAACTTTGTGACGTCATATTTGAGGGGGGGTCTGACTTTTTGTGACGCCGTGTCACAAGAGTGGGGGGGTCAAAAATCGTCCAAAATCGCGTTACGTAATTTATGGACGGCCCCTTATTTCACGTATGTGTATAAAGATATTTAGGCTCGCTGGTCTCGTCATGAAACTGCAATGAAAAAGCACCAGGGGAGGCAGCGATCACATCTGCCTCACTGAAGGGGACGTGTCTAACACGCCCCCCTCAGTGAGGCCACGCCCCCTCCGTGAGGCCACGCCCCCTCCGTGAGGCCACGCCCCCCTCAGTGTGTAAATCTGGCTCTGACACAAGCCAGTGCCTCCCCAGCCATTGACCTCGCCGCACGTCACTGCGTGGTCACGACGTAGTGGCAGTCACTTTGGGTTTGTTGTGTTGATGATCAATTGGCGATGGTGATGATTGTGATGGTGATGCTTCGGATGGTGGTGGTGGTGATAATGACACTGATAATGGTGAATGAGATGATGATTAATAGTGATGGTGGTGGTGATGCTACCGATGGTGCTGATAGTGGTGATGATGAAGCTGATGTGGATGAGATGATGTTGATATTGCTATTGATGGGGATATTGGAGTCAGTGTTGCTGCTGATGATGATGTTTGTAACGATGTTGTATCCTCACGTTTGTAATAACGGTGATGATGGCCTAATTCATGTTGATGGTGATTCTGATAAAACCCGTGATGCTGCTGTTGACGCTTGTAAGTGATGATAATGTCAGTGATGATGTTGGTGAAGGTGGTGACGGTGCCGATGATGATGTTGGTGATGGTGCCGATGATGATGTTGGTGATGGTGCCGATGATGATGTTGGTGATGATGCCGATGATGATGTTGGTGATGGTGCCATTGATGATGTTGGTGATGATGTCGATGATGATGTTGGTGATGGTGCCATTGATGATGTTGGTAATGGTGCCGATGATAATATTGGTGATGGTACCGATTATGATGTTGGTGATGGTGCCGATGATGATGTTGGTGATGGTGCCGATGATGATGTTGGTGATGGTGCCGATGATGATGTTGGTGATGGTGACGATGATGATTTTGGTGAATATGCCGATGATGATGTTGGTGATGGTGCCAATGATGATGTTGGCGATGATGCCATTGATGATGTTGGTGATGATGCCGATGATGATGTTGGTGATGGTGCCGATGATGATGTTGGTGATGATGCCGGTGACGATGTTGGTGATGGTGCCGATGATGATGTTGGTGATGGTGCCGATGATGATGTTGGTGTTGGTGCCGATGATGATGTTGGTGATGATGCCGATGATGATGTTGGTGATGGTGCCATTGATGATATCAATGGTGGTGGTGTCGTGGTCTCTTCGTGTTGCGTCATTTAAACCGCCGCACTCTCGTCACGTCGACTCAATGGCTCTCTTATCAGACCCAAATTAACAAATTAATTCCCGTTCCTCCTCTCCCTCTCACCGCATGTAACCCAATGCACTGCACCCACCCCCACACCGCGCTGCTTAACTCGCAACGCCGTTAACTCCGTTCGCTCAGCTGGCGCGGTTCGGCACACCTATACAGCGACCTCCCTAGTTAATACTGCGTCAGTGGTGTATGAACTAAGAACCCACATAACGCTACACAACTGGATCGCTCTGCGTCCCGTGACGTCAATTGGAAAGAGTAAGCCATCGTGTGTCGGCGTCACGGTCACGTACAGTACAAGTGACATTGCGTGCGTGCGTTTGCCAAATTTGAAAAAATAACGGTGCAGCAGCAACAACAACCACAACCTCAGTTGGCATTACACCGCACTGCAGCAATCAGAGGCCCCCTACTGGCACACTCGTGTAACGACTACAGGCCAGGCTGCTCATGGCTGCTGAGTCATCCTGAACAGGGTTTTTATTTCGATTAGATCGCGTAAATATACGTCGTTAAACCCGCCACCACCCGACACAGCCAATTTGTGAGGTTTGTCACGTAAACAGAACGTGCCAATTCGTCACTAGTACAGCACTAACCGGTTGCGTGTTGGTGAGCCAAGCCACAACATTTACAATCTGAGTACGACGTTTTGCCAGTAATACAACGAGCTTCATCAGGCGACAGCCAGATTTGAAAGAGACGATGGTGATGGAGCTGGTTGTAATTACTGTCGCACTCAGATCGTACATCGTGTGGCTACTTGGCTCTCCAACACACAACCGGTGAGTGCTGCCACTCGTGTAGTGACGTTGATGAGGGTGTCACTCCGATGTTCCCGTCGGGCATTGAGTTGAGTGCGACTGTGCACAGCCTGGGACCTCTCTCTCTCTGCAGGGACCGGAGAGCGGGAGTCCTGGTGAGCCCGAGAGGGCACGTGACCGGGACAGGGGAGCGAGGGGGGCCCGAGGGACACGTGACGCTCGGTCGAGATCCTTCGGGGAAGGTCTCGAAGGGGGCGTGGCCCAAGGCGGAGCGAGGCCACGCCCACGAGCACCAAGGGGCGGTGTAGTTACCCTGTTAAAGTGGTGTCGTTACCCTGTTAAAGTGGTGTCGTTACCCTGTTAAAGTGGTGTCATTACCCTGTTAAAGTGGTGTCGTTACCCTGTTAAAGTGGTGTCGTTACCCTGTTAAAGTGGTGGTTACCCTGTTAAAGTGGTGTCGTTACCCTGTTAAAGTGGTATAGTTACCCTGTTAAAGGGGTGTCGTTACCTTGTTAAAGTGGTGTCGTTACCTTGTTCAAGTGGTGTCGTTACCCTGTTAAAGTGGTGTAGTTACCCTGTTAAAGTGGTGTCGTTACCCTGTTAAAGTGGTGTCGTTACCCTGTTAAAGTGGTGTAGTTACCCTGTTAAAGTGGTGTAGTTACCCTGTTAAAGTGGTGTCGTTACCCTGTTAAAGTGGTGTCGTTACCCTGTTAAAGTGGTGTCGTTACCCTGTTAAAGTGGTGTCGTTACCCTGTTAAAGTGGTGTAGTTACCCTGTTAAAGTGGTGTAGTTACCCTGTTAAAGTGGTGTAGTTACCCTGTTAAAGTGGTGTCGTTACCTTGTTAAAGTGGTGTAGTTACCCTGTTAAAGTGGTGTAGTTACCCTGTTAAAGTGGTGTAGTTACCCTGTTAAAGTGGTGTAGTTAACCTGTTAAAGTGGTGTCGTTACCCTGTTAAAGTGGTGTCGTTACCCTGTTAAAGTGGTGTAGTTACCCTGTTAAAGTGTGGTAGTTACCCTGTTAAAGTGGTGTCGTTACCCTGTTAAAGTGGTGTCGTTAACCTGTTAAAGTGGTGTAGTTACCCTGTTAAAGTGGTGTAGTTACCCTGTTAAAGTGGTGTAGTTACCCTGTTAAAGTGGTGTAGTTAACCTGTTAAAGTGGTGTCGTTACCCTGTTAAAGTGGTGTAGTTACCCTGTTAAAGTGGTGTCGTTACCCTGTTAAAGTGGTGTCGTTACCCTGTTAAAGTGGTGTAGTTACCCTGTTAAAGTGGTGTAGTTACCCTGTTAAAGTGGTGTAGTTACCCTGTTAAAGTGGTGTAGTTACCCTGTTGGGGTCGTTAGCCCTGTTGGGGCTGTGTAATAATCGTGTTGCCTCCAGGCCAAGCGTGTGCCTCTGTGTTCAACACCACACCGGCAACGAATTGGCGCGTTCTGTTTACGTGACAAACCTCACTAATCGGCGGGTTGAACGACACATATTTATGCGATCTAACCCAAAGAACACCCGTATTATGGATGATATTGGTCGCGAAGGCGACTTACGTGTTAAACTGCGGAGTCAGATTTGCACCGATGGCTGCCACGGGGAGGGGGGGGCTCTCCCGTGCCAGGCGCTGAGATGCTGGGGGGGGGGTGGATCTCTCCGAGTGACAGAGGCACCGTGAACAGCAGAAGCATGACGATACACGATGACAACCCGCAGTGTCGTCAGGGGCGACACTGCGGGTTGTGGCCTGACATGAAGAAGGGCCATTTGCCCGAAACGTCGACGATTGTTTTCCCCGTTCAAGGCCACACTGCGGTGGTGACGAATGAGCTGTTGTCGCTGTTTGCGTTCGTGCAGCAGATCACGAAATATTTAATTGAAGTGGAAATATAATGATTGTTATTAAGCTCCCATCTCTCCTCCACTGCCTTGCGGTTGTAGAAGCGGCGGGGGACGAGGCGGGGTTTTAGGAGGGGGCGGGAGGAATGTCCGCCCCCCCCACCCGCGTCTCGACATCGCGAAGCTGAGCGGCAGTGGAAAATTCCACCCAGCCCCGCCCCCTCCTGCCTCTCCCTTCTTACCCCCCCACCTATCCACGCTGCTTATCACTGAGCCCCCTCCTCCCCCCCCCTTCATAATCCAAGTCCATACGAAATGCCCCCAGCCCCTCCCCTCCATCCCCCAGCCCCCCCCTCCATCCCCCAGCCCCCCCTCTATGATCAACATCGCCTCCTCCAAAATTCCCCCCCCTCCCCGCAGGCTCTTCCCCCCACAGCCCCGCCCCCTGCTGCCCACAGCCCCGCCCTGCCATTGTATTGCGGGGCCACGTGATCCGCCGTTATAAAAAAAAAGTCGTCATCGTGGAAAAACCCCGCACAATTAACGCCACGTGGTTTGCGCGCACGTGGGTCGGTGTGTGTGTGCACCTAGCCTGGCACAAGCGCCGTGGTAACGTCACCGCCGGCTCAGTTTGGCGATCCTGCGGCTGTTGTTGCCGCACAGTCTGCGTGAACACACGCACGAACACACAGGCACGCGTGAACACACGCACGAACACAGGCACGCGTGAATACACGCACGAACACACGCAAGAACACGCGCGCGTGAACACACAGGCACGAACACGCGCGCGCGCTGATAGCTCCGTACCACTTGCGCGCGTGCCACTCTCTGCGCGCGTGCCACTCTCTCCGCGTGCCACTCTCTTCGCGCGTGTCACTCTCTCCGCGTGCCACTCTCTCCGCGTGCCACTCTCTTCGCGCGTGCCACTCTCTCCGCGTGCCACTCTCTGCGCCGTCGTGGACGGGCGACTCCCCTCGTGGTTGTCGATGCGGAGCCGTTATGGACTCGCGGCGATGTCACGACAGAATTTTAAAAAATGTAAATTTGTATTTAACGGTTCTCACCAAATATGTACGGCAGTCAAGTGTGGACAAACATCCCCCCCCCTCATCACCCTCCTCGTATAGCCCGAGCAGACTGTTGGGGAAAGTGCTTTTAGCGAATACCGATGAAGGCCGGGGCGATGTGGCCAACACCACGCACGGCCGTCTTTGTCTCGCTCGTGATGTTTACACACCGCGCCAGGTACTCAATCTGAGGCTGAGTCGACCTAGGGGAGGACCGGTTCAGATATTGGTCACCGATGTTGGCCGTGAGCTGGAATCGGAACTCGGATCGACGGGTTCGCAAGCTCAGCGCGCCGACCGCTGCGCACGTGCACGCGCCGTGTACCAGCCACGCGTCTCCACGTGCAGAGGGCATCGCGTGACGCGATGTGTATACCACGTCGTGTGCACGTCGTGCGTGAGGTTGCATGTAAAGTGCTGACACACCAAAGTCGTGGCCATCGGTGGCACACTGCTGATTAGTGAACGCAGTGGCCTCTAGTGGCCGGATGGGGTTCACGGAACTCCAAACACATTCACCGGTCGGCTGCGTTCCTGAGCATGATGGCAAAGCTGCAAGATGTCCACGAGCTAGATAACAACGTCGCGATCTGCTGCCGGCCACGCCGAGAGGGCTCCAGCACAACACACAGAGACAGAGTTCGCGTCGTGTTGCTGCTCCTCCGTTGCGGGAGCGCAGGCTTCAGTGGTTTTACTTGATGGGTCAACAGTGCGGCTTGCATAGCCACAATCGCACGACTCTGGCTCGTGTATTTAGTTTTCCATGGTGGCATCACCAGTGTGTTCGAGGAGGAGGTGGAATGTCAAAGTCAGGTGGTTGTGTCTACAACGAGGTGTTTACTCTGGACGTCCCCGTTGTTTCAGGCGGCTCGTCAGCAATTGAACCATGCGCTTAGACAATTTACATTACTTTTCTGCTATAAATGTCAAAATGATAAACCATATTGTTGAGCTTTCATTTGTGGCGAGGTCGCTTTTGAAAAATCAGTCAATACCTCAGTGGGCTATGCCTGGTAGGATGAAGATGGTTCAGTTTTATTTGTATGTTTGTTGAGTGATTTGTTTATATTTCTTGTACTGTTTGTTGTTGTAACGTCCTTACCCGCCCCGACTGGACATCTGTGAAAAAGAGGTTTATAGCTCATCGGATTCCTCCAGCATAAATACACATTCTAATTACGATTCGTTTGGACCTGAGTGAGATAGCAGGAGGGTCACCGCAACAGCGCGCACCCAGAAGGGCGATCGGGACGTGAGTCGTTCGCGGCGAGGTTTCATGTTGAGGTCTTGGTTGATGATGGTTGCAGGTGGTGGTTGTCGTTGGCAAGAAAACCTGTCAACTCCCTCGCAGTTTACGCCATGTCCCCGTCGATATTGGCAGAATGTCCACCAGAACGGGGAGCCGGGGGATCGATGTTGGCCTCGGCGTTCGCGGTTGCTGCGTACGAGCTCCTGGAGCTCCTGGAGCAGCAGGCACCCCCAGGGTCGCTCCTGCAAGCTGCTGCTGCTGCAGCAGGCCCACTCTGGATTTAGTCCTACCACGAATGTTTTTACGTGGGGTTTAAAGGTCAGGCTCCAATCCATGATGACTGCTAGATCGCCTGGGAACAATGGGCTACCAGAGGACACATTAATCGTGGCATTTGCTGCGCAGTTGTTCACGTGGAAGGGCGCTTGAGGTGGTTTTGGAAAGATTTGACCAGGCTCCAGTGTCGGAAACATGCCTCCAGTAAAGTGAAACCAGCTGTTAGCGCGTTGGCAATGTTCTCGAGGTTTGTGCCCTTTGCAGTAAGGGCTGTGTCACCTGCATTACGAACTTGTGAGATGATGTACGTGGCAGGTCACGTTATAAATGCTAAATGGTGACGGTGCCAGTTCCGATGTACACGACTTGATGATGAATACGGGTCCATCACCCCACACTTCACCATGTCTCTATTTGCACGTTGTCCCGTACCTTGCTGCCCTGAGCTCATTGGGTGGCCCCAAGGTTGTAAATACTGGCAAAACGTCGTAGTCAGATTGTAAATATTGTGGTGTGGCACTCCAACACACCGGTTAGTGCTGTACTAGTGACGAATAGGCCACGTGCTGTTGACGTGACAACCCTTACCAGTCGGCTGTGTCAGGTGGTGGCGGGTCTAATGACACATTCATATATTTACGCCATATTATCCAAACAACCTCTATTATGGCCCCAGAGTGTTTCAGAGAGACAGGGAGAGAGACAGAGAGCACTCGCGATTAACACCACGGCCTAGCCCGGCGTTATGGAATTTGTCTTAAGAGGCCACACCCCTGCTGATGATTTCTAGAACATTTAAATCGGTTCAAAAGGGCGATGTAAACATGTTGGTACAGATGCCACGGGCTGATGAGGTAACAATCGCGAGTCCTGATGCCATCACTCGGTGGTGGTGATGACGATGATGGGCACTTCCTGCCAGCGGCTTGGCATGGCGCGTGGCGCGTGGCCGACACATGCCTCGTCATGCTCCACACAACCGCGTTGCGTCGTCTCCGTGACACAACCGCGTTGCGTCGTCTCCGTGACACAACGCGGGGTGTCGTCAAGGCCGTTACGTGACCGAGGCTGGGAAATGAGGGAGTGGTTGTGGGGGGGGGGGGCGGTCGTGGGGGGCGGTCGTGGGGGGCGCAAGGCGGGGGGCTCCACTGAAATCCATGTTCGAGTCGATAAAGGCGCAGCTCTGCAACTGTCCGCCCGCGCCACTGTTGGCGGAAGATTGCTCCGCCAGGGCGTTCGCTCTGGAGAGAGAAAGAGAGCCTCTCGTGAAGGGTGTTTTTGGCCTACTTCTCCAAGTCTTGGCCGCACGTCTCGGAAAAAAGAGGTGGGAGCTACCCACTCCATCACACGCAACCTGCCAATCACACACTACGCATGGTGTGCACAGTACACCCGTGTACACGCGTGTGCTGGGTCATGCTTTATGAACAGAGGTGGGGGGGGGGGGGCGGGGGTGTGGGGGGGGGAGTTAAATAAAATCGCCTCCATTGTTTCAACTGCCGCGCCGGGAGATCGGACCAATCCGTCGATCTCTCGATTGCAAGTCCCGTGCGCTGCTCTCCCGCTGCCAACCCGCCGCTGGACTGGGCAGCTCTCCCCCCCTCCCGCCCGGAGGGGCAGCGAGGAACCGTTGATCATACTTCACCAGCCCTGTCCCTCTGCTGCCCGCAATCCCCAACCACACCTCTCCATGTCGCCTCTGCCAAACGCTGTCCAGGCTGAAACCTGCTTAGCTTCCGAGGTTTGGCACATACCGGATGGACGTGCGTAAGGGTGGGGGGGGGGTTAAATATTTCCTTCATTTAACCAAATGAATCACCTCCCACAGGTTACGAGCAACACGAGTCCTCCTGCTACCAGGAGACGCGTTCCTGAGTCAGCAACCACCGGAGCGATTGCCTCCGATAGCAGTGAAGTGGCAACATCCGCCAACCACCAGTCCACTCACCCCCCACGTCACCCATGCCCCCACACTCCGCGTCACCCTCCTCCCATCTCACCTGGCCGACAGCCACCACAGGGGTAGGGCGCCGCCCCACCCAGGAGGAACCAGACGAGAAGGCAGCAGCAGCAGCAGCCACGCGGTGAGGAGCCAGCGCGAAATCCCCCCCCCCCCCCCCCCCATCAAGCTCTGCGGTTTATCTATATACGAGGAAACCAGAGCTACAGCAAAAAACCCACGTGTGAGAGGGATAACACTATATCCCCGTACAGATGGAAACAGATGGCGATTATTCCACTTGCTGTCCTGGCGAGCTAGGGTATGGCTTTACAACGCCCACCCACAGGGAGTTTCACAACATCCGTGCGGTGATCCAACAACCCTCGCTGCTGCCGCCACAGTGCTGGATGATCACGGCATCATCACCGACGGGGGGGGGGGGGGGGGTTCGTGACGAGGCTGGGTCCATCTGCTCGGTGAACTCCAGAACCGGGTCTCGCCACGGGCGGGCGAAACCCCGATTTGAACTCATGCCCTCAGCAGTGCCAGCTGCCTCCGACACGGCCATTGTGAACCCACCGACCCACCTGGGAGGTGCGTGTGGCAGAATGAAATTGGAGAGCGGTGGCGTGGCGGTTCGTGCGCTACGATATCCGGCAATTTGATTTCGATTCCCGCTCACAGTTACCAACGCGAGTGACGATTACCAGAACCAGTCCTAAGCCTCCTCTCGGTCGACTCGCTCTCAATTGAGTACTTGGTGCGGTGTGTAGCAAGCATCGCCGCGATGGAGACAAAGGTGGCCGGGCGTGGTGCTGGCAACCCGTCCCCTCGTGTGCCATGCTGGCCTTAATAGGTGCTCGCAAACATCACTTGCCCCTACAGTCTGTGGAGGCGAAACGGGGGATTTTTTGTCTTTGTCAGAGAAAGAAGAGGCTTATCGCAGCCGTCGCTCAAAGGTGCGATGGACTTTCAACAGCACCTCCATCTCTTCTCTGTCGACCTGGTCAAGACCTAAGATGCCATCAAGGGGCAAGGGCTTTTGGTTATTCTTGATGCTATTTGGGGTCCTTGACCCCTCTGCTCACGATTCATGAAGAATGACGCGATGAAATTTCGATCTAAAGCTTTCGTGACTGCAGGGATTCATCTTCTTGGTTCTTTCGGTAAAGTCACGTAGAAGGGAAATAAAAATCAAACGTAATAAAATTACAGGTGAAGAAACAGAGCTGTCGGAAAGACAGCGTCCTAATGAACACCGCCAAGCTTGGCAGCGTATATTTAAGCTGGTCGGGAGGAGGAGAGCGCCTTAACAAAAGGGTTTACATATCAACAGCGGAATTAAGCATATTGATGGCAAATGCAGATATGGGATTAGTCACTCCTTGTGGAATGTGTAGGTGGTGGTGGGGGTCTCAAAGTCACATTATGCTCGAGTATTATGTAGGATTAGCTGTGATAAAGGGAGGAAGTAGGATTAGCAGTATCAAGCTCGTGCATTGTGTGGGCAACAAAGAAGGGAGGAGTTTCTAAAGAACTGCAAATGCCCAACTACCAGATGATAAACTACATCAATGTTGATGTAGTGTATATTTTAGTTTTTTTTTATCGGTTCACTATATGGTAGTCATTATATAGTGTAGCTTATACCCAGTTACTTAATGTTAATAGCTCAGCTTATTGAGCACATTGATTATATTGATGTAGTTTATATTTAGTTTTTTCACACAGGTGTATTATCTGGTAGTTGGGCATTTGCAGTTCTTTAGAAACTCCTCCCTTCTTTGTTGCCCACACAATGCACGAGCTTGACACTCCGTGGTTACGATTAAAATCCCCCTCCCTTTATTACTGCCAATCCTACTTCTCCCTTTTATGACTGCTAATCCTACATAATACAAGAGCATAATATGACTTTGAGACCCCCCCACCCCCTACACATTCCACAAGGAGTGACTAATCCCATATCTGCATTTGCCATCAATATGTAAACTTCTTTGTCAAGGCGCTCTCCTCCACCCGAACAGCTTAAATATACGCTGCCAAGCTTGGCGGTGTTCATTAAGAAGCTGTCTTTCTGACAGCTCTGTTTCTTCACCTGAGGACAGCTGCTTGTGTTGTGGCCGAAACGTCGTGATAAATGTAATTTTATTATGTTTGATTTTTATTATTTCCCTTCTCCGTGACTCTACCGAAAGAACCAAGACGACGACGACGCGATGATGGTTGCGCACGCCTTGGGGGTCGCGAGCGCAGCTCCCCGGTTCACAAATCGCCGGTGGGACATTGGCGCCACTTAGTGGCGAAGGGCGGTAGTTGCTGTCGCCTGGGTGAGTGTCACCTGGGCGAGGGTCACCTGGGCGAGGGTCACCTGGCGCGAGGGTCACCTGGGTGAGTGTCACCTGGGCGAGGGTCGCCTGGGTGAGTGTCACCTGGGCGAGGGTCACCTGGGCGAGTGTCACCTGGACGAGGGTCACCTGGGCGAGGGTCACATGGCGCGAGGGTCACCTGGGTGAGTATCACCTGGGCGAGGGTCACCTGGGTGAGTGTCACCTGGGTGAGTGTCACCTGGGCGAGGGTCACCTGGCGCGAGGGTCACCTGGGTGAGTGTCACCTGGGCGAGGGTCACCTGGGCGAGGGTCACCTGGGTGAGTGTCACCTGGGCGAGGGTCACCTGGGTGAGTGTCACCTGGGTGAGAGTCACCTGGGCGAGGGTCACCTGGGCGAGGGTCACCTGGGCGAGGGTCACCTGGGTGTCACCTGGGCGAGGGTCACCTGGGTGTCACCTGGGCGAGGGTCACCTGGGTGAGTGTCACCTGGGCGAGGGTTACCTGGGTGAGTGTCACCTGGGCGAGGGTCACCTGGGCGAGTGTCACCTGGGCGAGGGTCACCTGGGCGAGGGTCACCTGGGCGAGGGTCACCTGGGCGAGGGTCCTGGAATCCACACAGCCTCGAACACCGCCACAAGGTAGGAGAGTCCAGACACAGTCACTACGTTCGGAGATTTAATAAATTACAACAGAGGCGCCTCAGGTAACCGTAACTCTCCACCGTAATCAGCCCACTCACCGCACTCACCGCACTCACCGCACTCGCACCACTCGCACCACTCGCACCACTCGCACCACTCGCACCACTCGCACCACTCGCACCACTCAACATACTCGCTGCACTCACACCACCCACTGCACTTGCCACTCTCACCCCACTCGCCACTCTCACCCCACTCACCGCACTCACCGCTCTCACCCCACTCGCACCACTCAACACACTCGCTGCACTCACACCACCCACTGCACTCACCACAATCACCCCACTCGCCACTCTCACCCCACTCACCGCACTCAACATACTCGCTGCACTCACACCACCCACTGCACTCACCACAATCATCCCACTCACCCCACTCAACATACTCGCTGCACTCACCGCTCTCACCCCACTCGCACCACTCAACACACTCGCTGCACTCACACCACCCACTGCACTCACCACAATCATCCCACTCGCCACTCTCACCCCACTCACCGCACTCACCCCACTCAACATACTCGCTGCACTCACCGCACTCACCCCACTCGCACCACTCAACATACTCGCTGCACTCACACCACCCACTGCACTCACCACCATCATCCCACTCGCCACTCTCACCCCACTCACCGCACTCACCCCACTCAACATACTCGCTGCACTCACCGCACTCACCCCACTCGCACCACTCAACATACTCGCTGCACTCACACCACCCACTGCACTCACCACAATCATCCCACTCGCCACTCTCACCCCACTCACCGCACTCACGCCACGAACTCCGCACGCCACCGCACGCCCTGCGTGGATGCCGCTGCCGCGTCCCCCTCTGCCCCCGTCCCCCCACCTGCGCCCTCCGGGTCAAACGGGGCCCCTGGCGCAGTCGCGCACGCGCTCTTCCTCGTCCGCCACGGGGGGGGCGCCCCGCGAGCGGGGGCGGAGCGGGCACCCCGTCGTCACGGGGGGCGCGGGGCCCCCCCGGGCCCGGAGGGAGCGAGCGTGGGCGCGCTCGCAGGCCTCCACGCTCCGCACGAACCAGGTGCGGTCCACGATAGCGGCCAGCAGGTCGGTGCGCACCAGGCAGACGCCGAGCAGCGAGGCGGTGGGCACCGGGGAGCAGCGCGCGCTGCCGGGCCCTGCAAACACCTGCACGGCGCCCGCACGGCGCCCGCACGCAAAGGGGAAAAACCATCATCCCCCCACCGCGTCGCCTTCAACGGATCGTCCGGGGTAATGGGAGGTGCTCGCGAGCGGCGCCTAGAAAGGCCATCGCGGCACACTGCGGTGGGAATGCGGTCGCCACCCGCGCCGATGTTTACACGCAGGGAACCAGGTACCCATTTGATGCCGAGTCGACCTGGGGGAGACCCGGCATCACCAGGCCAGATATACGTGACCAGCGTTGGCCGTGAGCGGGAATCGAACTCGGGTCGCCAGCTTCGAAGTGCAGTGCGCTAACCGCTGCGCCACTGCTCTCCGCACACGTGTACACGTGCAAGCAAACATGAACGTCTTTGTGTGCACGCGCATGAACAGACAAATGTACACGGGAAAGCATGCAAGAGCGCACCCGTGTATATTGTTGTGGATGGTATGAGTGAGTGATGTTGATCGTGTTGTTGTTGGTGTGAGTGAGTGATGTTGATATTGTTGTTGTTGATGGTGTGAGTGAGTGATGTTGATCGTGTTGTTAGTAATGGTGTGAGTGATGTTGATCGTGTTGTTAGTGATGGTGTGAGTGAGTGATGTTGATATTGTTGTTGTTGATGGTGTGAGTGAGTGATGTTGATCGTGTTGTTAGTGATGGTGTGAGTGAGTGATGTTGATCGTGTTGTTAGTGATGGTATGAGTGAGTGATGTTGATATTGTTGTTGATGGAGTGAATGATGTCGATCGTGTTGTTGTTGATGCTGTGAGTGAGTGATGTCGATCGTGTTATTGTTGTTGGTGTGAGTGATGTTGATCGTGTTGTTGTTGTTGGTGTGAGTGATGTCGATCGTGTTATTGTTGTTGGTGTGAGTGATGTTGATCGTGTTGTTGTTGATGGTGTGAGTGAGTGATGTCGATCGTGTTATTGTTGTTGGTGTGAGTGATGTTGATCGTGTTGTTGTTGTTGGTGTGAGTGATGTCGATCGTGTTATTGTTGTTGGTGTGAGTGATGTTGATCGTGTTGTTGTTGATGGTGTGAGTGAGTGATGTCGATCGTGTTATTGTTGTTGGTGTGAGTGATGTCGATCGTGTTGTTGTTGATGCTGTGAGTGAGTGATGTCGATCGTGTTATTGTTGTTGGTGTGAGTGATGTTGATCGTGTTGTTGTTGATGGTGTGAGTGAGTGATGTCGATCGTGTTATTGTTGGTGATGGTAGCAATGTGATGGCGATGTCCCACCTGTGGGTTGACGATTGTGTTCCCGTCATCGGGGCGGATGTTGTCGTCGATGAAGATGTGGTGGACGCTGGGGTCAAACGGGTCCACCCACAGGGGCTTTCCCCCCTCGCTCGTGAAGCCGTGCCTCGCCCACCTGCGCCGCAACCACAACCACAATCACTACCACTGCAATCACAATCACCAAAATCACAATCACCACAATCACTACCACCAACAACCACAGCCAACACCACCACTACAATGGCAACCGTGATACCACAACCACAAAGAGGATCTTGTCTGCAGACCGGACGACAACAACAACAACACAGCAACCAGGAGAGCGCTCTTCGGGTGAGTGAGTGCTTCGACCAGAGAGTCAGTGAGTGAGTACTTCGGCCGGTGAGTGAGTACTTAGGCCAGAGAGTCAGTGAGTGAGCGACCATATGCGAGAGTAGATGACAGGGGAGTCAGCGATTGGGCAAACAAGCACGTGGACGAGCGTGGACGTTGGCGAGCGACGGGGCGAGTGAGCGTGCCTACCCAGGTGAGCGAATTATGGGCGAGCGAGCGAGCCAAGTTGGCGAGTACACGGGTGAGCGAGCGAGCAAATCTAACGACTGTGTTGGCGAGTACACGGGTGAGCGCGTGGGGGAGTGCGTACCAGCGGAAGTCGTCCTGCAGTCCGTGCACGCCGACGAGCGCCGAAAGGACCCTGTATGGAGCTCGCCCGTCCTCCCAGCTATTCACACTCGTCCCCTCCATGCTCAGAGTCACCCCCCGGGGGCCCGGGCACACGCTCCCCACCTGCACGGCCACATCCACCTACGGGGGGCGGGAGGGGGCAGGCGGGCAGAGTTGGGCACGGAACGGTGGCGGGGGGGGGGCAGTAATCTGTGGCAAGAGTCAGGGCAAGGAGTCAAGGTGGTTGTGGTGTCGGTGGCATTGGGGTCACAGAGGACAGTGTCGGGGTCACAGGGGTCGGGATTGAGGTTGGGTATTGAGGGTTGTGGTCAGATTTAACGAGGTCAGGGGGGTCGGGAATAGTGGCAACGATTCGGGTCGAGGCCAGGGAGGTCGAGGCTGGACAAGGGTCGGTATCAGGAAGTGTGGTGAGGTCGGCGAGTTCGGGGGTCGGCGAGGTCACCGTCGGCGTCGTAGACTTCGAGCCGTGCATTCGCCGCTCACGGCAAAGGGAACTCAATCGCTGCACACGGGGCAGCAGAACAGGCGGGTTACGGCGGCTACGAATCGGGGAAGTGTGTCAAAGGTCAGAGTTCGGGAGTCGTTCCCACGTGTGAGCACACCCGCCGCTGGGCGAGCTGGGGGAAGTCCGGGTGGTGTCCGTTGAGGGCGCGCCGCACCGCGCCCAGCGCCGCCTCCAGGTCGGTGCCGAACGTGCGCAGCACCAGGCCGAAGCCCGGGCGCCGGCGCGTAAGCCAGCACAGCAGCTCCAGGAAGCCGGGCAGCAGCAGGTGGCACGGGCGGCCGCGGGGTCGGCGGGTCCCCCCCTCGCTGCCTGCGAGAGACGGGGGGTCAGGGCCGAGGCTTGGGGGGGCGGGGTCACGGTCGGCTGCGTCCTCCGTGGGGGTCTGTCGGACGAGGTCGGGGCACGTCGGGTAAGTTCAAGCGAGGGCAGACGAGGTTAAGGGTCAGCAGGAGGTGGTCAGGGGAAATTATTTGAGGTCAGGGGTGAGCGGGAGGGGCGTGTAGTAGGCTTGAGCGGGGGGGGGAGCAGCAGGGGTGAGCGGCAGCATTGAGCGGGAGGGGTGAGCGGGAGGGGTGAGTGGGAGGGGTGAGCGGGAGGTGTGAGCGGGAGAGGTGAGTGGGAGGGGTGAGCGGGAGGTGTGAGCGGGAGGGGTGAGCGCGAGGGGTGAGCGGCAGTGGTGAGTGGGAGGGGTGAGTGGCAGGGGTGAGCGGGAGGGATGAGCGGGAGGGGTGAGCGGCAGGGGTGAGCGGCAGGGGTGAGCGGCAGGGGTGAGCGGGAGGGGTGAGCGGGAGGGGTGAGCGGGAGGGGTGAGCGCCGCACCTCCGGGAAGGGTGAGCTTGGGGTCGTCCCCGTGTCTCCACTCCAGCCGTTTAACCGCGCTCCTCACCACGGCCTCCGTGCCCCCCAGGGCCCCCCACTCCTCCAGCAGGGGGGCCACCACGGGGTCACTGCTCAGGGGTTCCCCCTCCTCTGTTAGGGATGAGAGGCGGAAGGTGGGGGCCACAAGCACGGCTCGGATGAGTCAAGTGGGGCCGTCTCTGGGTGCCATTGCCACGGTGCGCCTCTCCCACGCCTCTCTGCGCACCTCCAGTCGGTCTGTTCCACGCTCGTTGCCTGATCACGGCGGAGTTCAAGACGCGCGTGGCGCAGCAGGCGGAACGAGCGACACGTTGGGGCCATCCGTCCCACAACGGTTCGATTGACCGAGCACGCGCGCTTTGGGGTAACGACAACCCGACGCGGGCACCCCCAGCGGCAGCTGTCCCCGTGCGGCACGAGGCGACTCGTATACCCCGTCAACCCACGCGGCGAAATTGAGTGAAACGATTTGTTCGTTTCTCCCTTGTGATGGGACTTTGCCGGGTGAACGTTGCGATGCACAAGGTAACAAGGTAACAAGGGCACAGGGTGACCGACCAGGTCCGAGTTGGGTGTGTGACGAGGTGGGGCACTGACGAGGGGTTCACGGCGCTACTCCGCCATGATCGATGCTGCCGTGTAGTCGCGGTCGAGGAGCTTGCGTCTTAAAACCCACTACGGAGAAGGCCCGTTGCCCGAAACGGACAATACCGTATACGCGTCATTAACATAATCTGCGTCATTAACATAATCTGCGTCATTAACATAATCTACGTCATCTGCGCGGCCACGCCCCCACGGCGGGCGCCTCGCGACAGGCGGGCCGCCTCCTCACCAAGCCGCAGGCGCAGGAAGTTGGCGAGCGCCTCCTCTGGGCCCTGCGACGTCACGGAATCGGCCACCACCACCGTGTTGTTGAGGTCGACGTGAAGGACGAGCTTGGGCCTCCACCTCGTCCCCTCGTCCACCTCCTCCTCGTCGTCCGCCATCGCCTCCCACGTTATCCGACGCAAACCTCGAGCCGGCTTCTCAGCAGGAATCGATTCCTTCGATGTAATTCGTAACGTCGCTAATCGATTCTTTGTTTTATACTTTAGGGGAATCGATTGTCTCGCATGAACCGCAAAGTGGAATCGAATCGCGTCGCCCTTCAGCTTTTTGCGTCGCGCCGGAAATTGGCAGCGCGCGAGGGGGGGGGGCGGAGCTTGTCAGCGAGTGACGTCACTCGTTAACATAATTTGCATACCGCCTTACGTCAGCTGCTGGGCTTTACTAATCGTGGTGTTTATGGCAAAACCGGTAACCGGTTAAATGTGGTGGGGTAAAGAGTGGGTACGGTTCACATACTAATTAACATTCTACTGTGCGAGACTTAACAGATTCTCCAAATGGTTACCGGTTTACGACCCAAGCCTGGCTGTGCTGATGAGACCTCAGCAGGTTGAATCCAGCCCGGAGCTGCTTGCCGCATCGCTCACGACAGCCACGAGGCGCGTTCACTAAAACACTAAAGTTGTTTTTCTTCTTGGTTCTTTCGGTAAAGTCACGTAGAAGGGAAATAATAAAATAATAAAAATAAAACATTTAATAATTCTCACGACGTTTCGGCCACAACGCAAGCAGCCGTCCTCTGACAGACCTGTTCTTCACCTTATTTTATTGTTTTATTTTTATTATTTTATTATTTCCCTTCTACGTTACTTTACCGAAAGAACCAAGAAGATGAATCCCTGCAGTAACGAAAGCTTTAAATCGAAACTAAAGTTATTTATTCACATATAGAGTGTAGTTTTACACAGCTGCTGAGAACAGTAGGCCCAAAGGCCCGAAAACGTAAAAATGACCAGCAACAAACAGCGCTATCAAAGTTGTAATAGATCATGAAGAGTGTAACCTGTGTCTAATGGGTGAATGAATGGGTGGGTGAGTGGATGGGTGGGTGAGTGGATGGGTGGGTGAGTGGATGGGTGGGTGGGTGAGTGGATGGGTGGGTGGGTGAATGAATGGGTGGGTGAGTGGGTGGGTGAGTGGGTGGGTGGGTGAATGAATGGGTGGGTGAGTGGATGGGTGGGTGAATGCTGAGGATGACGCCGATAAACAGGAACACTTGGATTCGAGAGCGCACACGCGGCTCGACAACACCGCATTGAACTTCAACGGGCAGTGGCTAGGCCATGACGACGACGACGATGAAGCGAGCATGGGGACGCGTTTCGCGTCGCTGTTGCACGTTTCTGACAGCGCGGTTCCCTCCCTTCAACTCTCCCTCTTTTAGTTGCGACAAAACCAAAAGGCGGCGGTGCAGACTCGTAGCCGTAGCTCACGCGTTGTCTGGCGCGTCCTGCTATCGTTGTATGATGTGTGCTGTCGCTTTCGTTTGCGGCCGTCAAGCGCCCCGTTTGTTAGTGGTGCAATATCCCCCGTGTCCCCCGTGTCCGCAATGTCGATGCTTCTGTCTTCGCTGCTCCTGCTACTGTTCTCACGAACCACGGATCACCCGTGCAACATACCTGGGCAACTGGCGAAACGGGATCATGCGTGTAACGAATCAAATAAACTTTATACTCAATTATTATCACCCCCCTCTCGATTTGAAGCTTTCGTGACTGCAAGGATTCATATTCTTAGGTTTTTTCGGTAAAGTCACGTAGGTAAAACATTAAAATTAATAAAAGTAAAATAAAATAAAAATCACGACGTTTCGGAGGCAACACAAGCTTCCGTCTTCAGGTGGAACCGTCACAGCCACGACAGCTGTATCAAGTAAATGAGAGATTACAAGAACTACCACTCCGTATATATAATGGTTGGAGAGGGGAAGGACCAAGTACGGCACGCTTAGTCACAAACCGGACCTCTCCATAACAAAGGCTCAGCCTTTTGTTATGCAGTCTATTCTTAGTCTTAAGCCTCACCTTACCATATTAATAAAAAGTGTGCCGTACTTGGCCCTTCCCCTCTCCAACCATTATATATACGGAGTGGTAGTTCTTGTAATCTCTCATTTACATGATACAGCTGTCGTGGCTGTGACGGTTCCACCTGAAGACGGAAGCTTGTGTTTCCTCCGAAACGTCGTGATTTTTATTTTATTTTACTTTTATTAATGTTAATGTTTTACCTACGTGACTTTACCGAAAAAACCTAAGAATATTATCACCCTCGTTTACCCAGCACAGCCTCACCGATCCTCAAGACTGTTTCAGGAGGGTTCTGCCAAATGTTTCGCAGGAGGGGACTATGATCGCAACGTACAGGATATCTGCTATACATGCATAGCAAGTCTGTGGGTCTCTATAGGTTCCTATATGAGTCTTTCGGTGTGGGAGACTGTCAGGGTAGTTATATGGGTCTCTGTTCGAGTGTGTGGGTCACGATGCGAATCTAAGGCCAGATGGTGCAGGTAGGCCATCAGGGTGGATCTTGGAGTTCGCTGTGGGATTCGAGCAGACAGAGCGCGTTTGTAGCGGTGAGGTGCGGTGATGGCTTAATGTGGGTGCCAGGTTGTCGCATTGTAAGCAAGTAGGGCCTGGGTTCGATCCCCATCGCAGCTGTTATTTTGCGTAGAGTTTTTCCTGTGAATGGTTAATACCACACCAGAGTATTAACCAGGGTGGCCGCTGGATTCGAACCGTGTAAACCCTCTGCCCACAAGCGGCGAGTGCACTACCACTGGGCTGCGTCACTGCCCTGACGAGCGATGCACGAGTCACCTACAAGTCCCCCTGCTCCATCATCAGCTTCATATCCTGCGGCTGCAGATGCTGCTGCTGTAGCTGTTGCTGCTGCAGTTGCTGCAGCTGCTGCAGCCTCTTGACGTAGGCGATGAGCGCGCAAGCCAGGCTGATGCCGATGAGCTGAGGACACACGAGGAGACACTCAAAGACGCGGAAAAACACACGAAGACACGGGACACAGGGAGACTCAGGGGGGACGGGGAGACACGGGGGGACGGGGAGACACGGGGAGACACGACGTCCCGAAACGTCCAGCGGCCAGCAGCAAGCAGCGCTATCCAAGTTGTATGAGATAAGAGCGCCTGGACACAAGTGTCTTGCATTGAGCAAGGTTTTTGTTATTGTGAGAACTTGGGGGGGGGGGGACGACAATGATGATGATGGAAGGAGAAGGGGATTCCAGAGTAGAGCAGTGAAAGGGAAGATGCAGAAAGAGAAGCGTGGTGAACTGCAGTGTGGCGAGTGGGTGGGTGGGTGAGTGGTTGAATGGGTGGGTGGGTGAGTGGTTGAATGGGTGGGTGGGTGAGTGGTTGAATGAGTGAGTGGGTGGTTCCGCGAGTCAGTTTTTCAGTTTCATTTATTTGGTGTAGCCCTGTGAGCCATTTGGCTCTTGAATCGGGTGCAACCGCAACAAACAAAAAACATGAACAATAAAATATCTTAAAGTGACTATGCGCAAACAGAAAAATCCAGGAAAAAACTGCAAAAAATCTTCCAGAAAAAAGCACCATACACCAACGCTCTGTGCAAAAATCCCAGTGGGATGCAAGTCAAACAACCAACCACAAGACAACTTAGATTAAATTTCGATTTAAAGCTTTCGTGACTGCAGGGATTCATCTTCTTGGTTCTTTCGGTAAAGTCACGTAGAAGGAAAATAATAAAATAATAAAAATAAAACATAATAAAATACAATTCTCACGACGTTTCGGCCACAACGCAAGCAGCCGTCCTCAGGTGAAGAACAGGGCTGTCGGAAAGACGGCATCTGAATGAACACCACCAAGCTTGGCAGCGTATATTTAAGCTGGGTTAGAGGAGGAGAGCGCCTTGACAAAGGAATTTACATATCAACAGAGGAATTTAACATATTTATGGAAAATGCAGATATGGGATTAGTCACTACTTGTGGAATGTGTAGGTGGTGGTGGGGGGTCTCAAAGTCATTATGCTCGAGTATTATGTAGGATTAGCAGTGATAAAGGGAGGAAGTAGGATTAGCAGTAATAAAGGGAGTGAAATTTTAATAGTAAGGAGCTGCAGCAGCCAAACCACCACGTAAATATATATATAAACTACATCAATATCAATATACTCAATATACTCTCCAATAAGCTGAGCTACTAACAGTAAGTGATACATTACACTTAGATTAAGCCATCATTCTAACTCTGTACTACAACAAACAAACATGGCCAAACCAAACAACTTTTCGAAATCACCAAAATGAAGCCATAAAAGCAATGTAAGAGTGACCATAGGAACTGTGAGTTTCTTGATGTGAGAAGAAACATAATAAGGAGTGGAGAGTGCCAGGGAGCATGACACGAGCAAATTAGTATTTTTTTTGTTCCTGGGTAGTAAGTGTGATTTTCTAATTGCGTATGCCTCAAAAGTAGAGAAAATGGCGATTACACTGGTCAACACACTTTTTCTGGCATAAGGTATTTCAACGGTTTTAAGGTTATTTTGGGGTGCTGATTCCAAATCTGGCATCAGTTTTTGTCTATCACATCAGGTTTTTGAGATATCACATATTGCATTTTCAATAAAAACTGCGGAAGAAAAATATTAAATAAATGTGGATATCTACATAAAATGATATTATAAACATACTATCCTAAAAATACAGCACCATATTTTAACACTAAAGCAGTCACTGACTCACAACAACTTGCAATCATAAGTGACAGAGTTAATTTCGGGTAAAATCAATGAAAATGGGGTATGCCGATATCATAAAAAATTAACCCGTAAAAACAAAGTTTTTCACTATAAATCCTTTATATGCGTGGCGGCTAGAGTCCTCTCGTCCTCTGGCTTGAGATGGCTGCCACCTATGGGTCAGATGATTGCCTGCCACCATTAAGCAATTGGTAATTAAATATAAAAAAAAAAATTCCTAAAAAGTGTAAAGTAATGGAAATGTTTTTTCACGAAAATAAATTGTCACGCACAACGAGTCTGTGTGCAAAATGTCAGCTCGATTGGATCACGGGAAGTGGGTTAAAAAACGACCGAAAGATTTGCACGGTCGTAAGCGCGCAGGCAAGTGTAGTAGGTTCCAGGAGACTTGGACGACGTAGTTGGAGGCACACTTATTTATTAACCACAAGGTACATAACAGGCCGAGATGTACAACACTCAAAGGGGTATCGGCCCCTTCACCCGTCTAACAGGGAGATCACACAATCTATGTTACGGCTAGCCTACTCCTAGGTCCTCCACTACAGGGCTAGGGGAGGCTAACTAACCCAGCTCTGGTTAAGCTGGGATTACGGCACCCTGAGTCCCCAGACCGGCTCTTACAAGAGCATCGGCTCTGGGCTCTTGGGGCCACGCCACTGGCTTGCCCTGAGAAGGACAGCGATCCAGGGGAGTCCCAGGGCCTATCTAGCCGGTCTTCTTGCTTCGCTGGTTAAGGCTGAACACTGCACCCCGAGCCCTCCGGCTCACCGCCTCGTATAGCAACTCCCCCACTGAGGGGTGGGGCCGGGGGGGATCCCAGCGCCGTGTCAGCCCCCCAGGCTCAACGGTGCGGACGTGGATGTAAGCACCTCTCGGCGTACGGGCATAACCACGCCCAGTGTGTTTGTTTGCCCTCCGTAACACCTCTACACAAGCAAGCAAGCAAGTGAACTTAATATAAAGGATTTAAAAGTGAGATGTGATAGAGCAAATCTGAGATCAGATTTGGAATCAGCACCCTGAAATTAGTCTAAAACAGCTGCAAAAGTCCAGGCCAGAAAAAAAATGTTTCTCTTTTGTTTGACCAGTGTTATTCCACACACACTTCGCTTTTGTGACCAGGACAGTGATATTTTGAAATTTACATATTTTCCAGAACATTCCAGATAGATTCAGTGCTGAGTAAACTTGGAGAAACTTATAGAACATTCTAGAACTTTCCAGTAATATAAATAGTCGTAAAAATACAGGGGGCATAAGCCCACCAGTTCAGTTTAGTTCCATCTGCCTAAGTGGATACATATCTGCATTGTTCTGAGATGGCATCAAGAGGCTGCAAGCATCCGGCAGACGCATTTTGCGATGTCTGCCGCCAATATATCAAGACAAGAGCGAAAAATGACTCTGTGAAAGCACCTGCTAAGATGTGTGAGGCCTACAAGGCATATTTTGGCATGCCTGTCGGGGCTCAAGCAAACCCTGGGCATTCCTGATGGGTCTCCAAGGCGGTTTTACCAAGTTTCCCTGCTATCTTTGCCTTTGGGACAGCAGGGACACCAAGGCGCACTACCACAAGCGGGACTGGCCACAGCGGACCGAGTTCTCTGTGGCGAGGAACAACGTTAAGTGGTGGACCCCCAGAAGGTGCTGATGCCACCACTCAACATCAAATTGGGCCATATGAAACAATTTGTCAGAGGTATAGATAAGGAGTCGGCAGCCTTCAAGTACCTTCAAGACTTCATCCCTAAGTTGTCTGAGGCAAAGGCCAACGCCAGTGTCTTCGTCGGACCACAGATAAAGAAGATCCTGGAGTGCAATTAATTCCCCAAGAAGCTCACTAGTAAGGAGAAAGCGGCTTGGGACAGCTTTGTCGCAGTGGTTCGTGGCTTCCTGGGCAATCACAAGGTCGAAAACTACGTGGAGCTGGTTGAGACTCTGGTGAAGAACTATGTCACAATGGGCTGTAGGATGTCCCTCCAAGTCCATATCCTTGATGCTCATCTTGATCAATTCCAGAAGAACATGGGAGCGTACTCGGAGGAGCAAGGCGAGTGCTTCCACCAGGATATACTGGACTTTGAACGCCGCTACCAAGGACAGTATAATGAGAACACGATGGGAGACTACATTTGGGGGCTGATCCGTGAAAGTGATTTACAGTAAATCGTAAATCTTGAAAGACTACTCACTTCTAAATCTTTTGTAGTAATTTTTGTATTACTTTAGTATAAATATAATTTTGATTCATGTTGTTTTTCTGACTTTATGTGAACAAAAAGACACAAATTCCCCCATTTTCTCATAGAAAATAGGTACATTTCAAAATATCTCTGTCCTGGTCACAAAAGCAAAGTTTGTGGTGAATAATATCTATTTTCTGTACTTTTTGGGCATAAGCAATTACGAAATAACACTTACTACCCAGGAACAAAAATTGTGTTACATAGTGTAATCATAATAGCCCTGCCAGAGCCAGTGGTGAAAATGACACATTCCTATGCAAGGGGTGAGTCCATCTCCAAGACAACCACTGTCGACTTTTATCGACTCCCGAGGAGGGAGTGGGGCACCAAGAGGCGGTGGGGCTGAGATGAACATACGAGAGTCATAAGGGGTGAGCAGTGACGGTGTGGAGGAGCTGTAGCCGAGGGGCAGCACACAAGGCAGCTCGGTATAAGAGGTGCTGATGATAATACTGCTGATGGTGATGTTGGTGACAGTGACGATGACAATGACCACGATGATGATGATGCTTCTACTGCTGACGATGATTCTTCTGTAACGACCCTGATGATGCCACTGCTGTTGACGACAATGGTAATAATATTGACGATGCTGCTGATGACTTTGATGTCGATGTCACTGCTGCCGATGACGTTGAACCTGTGGCACAGCCGGTCCGATGGCGCTGCTACCCCGCTACCAAGAGGAGGAGAAGGTTCGAGCGGCAGAGCTGCCGACGAGCACGGCGGTGGCGAGGTACCTGCAGCACGGCGAGACCGAACGCGAGGCCCAGCAGCAGCAGGAGGTTGGAGTCGACCCACCGCTCCACGCGGCCCAGGCACCCCTCGGTAAACACCGGGGCTCTGGCCACAACACCGCTGCCACCACCACCGATGCCACCACCACTGCCGCCGCCACCACCGCTACCGTCCGGCAACAACTGGGCTCCATAGCCACACATGGTGTTCATCACCACCTGCACAACGATACCACCCGATGGAAAAACGCACCGCCAGTGGGGAGTGAGCCACATCACCCCTGGTGCTCAAGCACACAACCTGAGCTAGCACACACCGCCAGGGTCAGCAGCAACCAGAAGGGGCAGCCACCACCAGAGGTCAGAGGTCAGCCACACCACCAGAGGTCACCCACCACCAGAGGTCAGAGGTCACTCACACCACCAGAGGTCAGCCACACCACCAGAGGTCACCCACCACCAGAGGTCACCCACCACCAGAGGTCAGATGTCAGCCACACCACCAGAGGTCACCCACCACCAGAGGTCAGAGGTCACCCACACCACCAGAGGGCAGCCACACCATCAGAGGTCACCCACCACCAGAGGTCAGCCACACCACCAGAGGTCATCCACACCACCAGAGGTCACCACACCACATCACCGAACCAACGTCACCACCACTCCTGAGGTCCACGCGTGACCTCCGAGCCCCCTTCGTCCCCCCTCTGACCCCCCCACCCTGGAGCCTCCTCACCTCCCCCTGGATGGGCACGCAGCACGAGTAGGGGACCCCACAGCGCTCGGGGCTCGGGTTGTCTGCGGAGCACTGGAAGTACCGGCTCCGATTCCAGTCCAGGCGGCTCAGAGCCCCACAGCACAGGAACTGGGGGGGGGGAGGGGGGGGAGAGAAGGGTAGGGGGGGAAGGGACAGGAAGTGGGGGGGGGGGACAGGAAGTGGGGAGATGCAGTGAGGAGTGGAGGTGGTGATATCGATGAGGTGAGGCTGCAGTCGTGTAAGTGATGATGATCTGTAGTCCACCTCTCTCTGCATGTAGTCGATCTGGAGACGACGATGCGGATGATTATGACGACATAGATGATGACGACATAGATGATGACGACATAGATGCGGACGGCCCACCTCTCTCTGCATGTAGTCGATCTGGAGACGACGATGTGGATGATGGTGACGACATAGATGATGACGACATAGATGATGACGACATAGATGCGGACGGCCCACCTCTCTCTGCATGTAGTCGATCTGGAGACGACGATGCGGATGATGGTGACGACATAGATGATGACGACATAGATGATGACGACATAGATGATGATGACATAGATGATGACGACATAGATGATGACGACATAGATGATGATGACATAGATGATGACGACATAGATGCGGATGGCCCACCTCTCTCTGCATGTAGTCGATGGCGTTCTGCAGGTCGTGGTCTCCCCGGTACTCCTGGATGGCGGCGTGCACCAGCTCGGTGACGCGCGCTCGCACCTACTAAGCACGGGGGGCACGTGACTTGGGGGTCATCGGGGGGGGGAGCATGTGGGGGGGGGGCGTATGTGACTTGGTGGGGTTGCAAGGAGGGGGTTTGGGGGGGGGGATAGCTACGAGGGGGGTCTCACCGACCTTGGTCTTAAAGATGAAGGCGATGACCCCTGCGGCGAGTTGAGCTGTGAACACCACACAGAGTGTCCCTGTGAACTGGAGACACGGGGGACACGGGGACAAGGGGGGGGCACGGATAGACACGGGAACACGGGAGACATGGAGGAGACGGGGGACATGGGGGGCACGGGAGACCACGTGAGTGTATAATTGAGTGTATAGGTGAGTCTCGAGGTGAGTCCGGGTGAGCGCTCACCGTGTACAGGAGGCACGTGTTCTCCCTGAGCGCCCCCCACGCAGCCGCAGAACGCGAGCAGGAAGGTGAGAGCCCCCACCACGAGGAGCAGCACGGCAGGGTCCCCCACCAGGGAGCCCACGGAGCCAGCTGCGGCACACAGACCCCCACTCACTCACACAGACCCCCACTCACTCACACACTCACACAGACCCCCACTCACTCACTCACACAGACCCCCCACTCACTCACACAGACCCCCACTCACTCACACAGACCCCCACTCACTCACTCACACACACAGATCCCCACTCACTCACACACACAGATCCCCACTCACTCACTCACACAGACCCTCACTCACACAGACCCCCACTCACTCACTCACACAGACCCCCACCCACTCAACCACACAGACCCCCCCCCCCCCACTCATTAACCCACACAGACCCCCACTGACTCACTCACCCACACAGACCCCCACCCACACAGACCCCCCCCCCCCCCACCCACTCACCCACACAGACCCCCCCCCCCACTCACTCACACAGACCCCCACTCACCCACACAGACCCCCACCCACCCACACAGACCCCACCCCCCCCCCACCCACCCACACAGACCCCCCCCCCCCACCCACTCACCCACACAGACCCCCCCCCCACTCACTCACACAGACCCCCACCCACTCACCCACAGACCCCCACCCACCCACACAGACCCCCCCCCCCACTCACTCACACAGACCCCCCCCCCCCCCACTCACTCACACAGACCCTCCCCCCCACTCACTCACACAGACCCCCCCTCCCCACTCACTCACTCACACAGACCCCCACTCACTCACACAGACCCCCACCCACTCACCCACACAGACCCCCACCCACTCACCCACCCACACAGACCCCCCCCCCCCCACTCACACAGACCCCCCCCCCACTCACACAGACCCCCCCCCACTCACTCACACACTCACACAGACCCACCACTCACTCACCCACATAGACCCCCACTCACCCACTCCCACCCATTCACCCACACAGACCCCCACCCACTCACCCACACAGACCCCCCCCCCCCACTCACTCACCCACACAGACCCCCACCCACTCACCCACACAGACCCCCACCCACTCACTCACACAGACCCCCACTCACTCACCCACCCACACAGACCCCCACTCACACAGCCCCCACCCAGTCACCCAACCACACAGACCCCCCCCCACTCACTCACACAGACCCCCCCCCCCACTCACTCACACAGACCCCCACTCACTCACTCACCCACTCACCCACCCATTCACCCACACAGACCCCCACCCACTCACCCACACAGACCCCCACCCACTCACCCACACAGACCCCTACTCACTCACCCACCCACACAGACCCCCTCTCACTCACCCACCCACACAGACCCTCCCCACTCACTCGTGTACCGAGATGACGCTGATAGTGTTGTTGTCATGATGATGTTGCTGATGGTGATAATGATAACGATGTTGCTGATGGTGATGATAACGATGTTTCTGATAACGGTCTTGCTGATAATGATAACGGTGTTGCTGCTGATGATGCTGCTGATGGAACCCCCCCACACTCACCGGCTCGTTTCTCCGTCCGTGCATACACTCCGACTGCAACCAGCAACGCCCCGACAACCTGGACTCACCCAGATTCACCTGGTGAACGACTCACTCACCGACACTCACACCCAGTGTTGATATTGTTGGCGGCGGCGGTGATGCTGATGTTCGTGTTGATGGTGTTAGTGATCTTGTTGTTTGCTGGTGATAGGAGCTTTGAGCAAGTTGAGGAATTCACCCTCAGGGTTGGGGCGAGACGAGACACGGAGGGGAATGCGCCGCTCACTCACGACGCGTGGACTCAGGGACACAACAAAGATCCCCCGTGTAGCCTTGGCAGGCTGTTGGGGCAAGTGGTCTTAGCGAGTAGCACTTACGAAGGCCGACACGGCACACGAGGGGGTGGGTGGCCAGCACACCACGCCCGACCGCCTTTGTCTCCCCGGTGGCGATGTTTTTACACACCAGGCCAGGTACTCGTTTGAGGCTGAGTCGACATAGGGGAGGCCCAGTACAGGTTCAGATAACTGTCACTGGCGTTGGCCGTGCGGGAATCGAACCCGGGTCGCCGGGTTCGTAGCGCAGCATGCTCACTGCTACACTACCGCTCACCGCAACTCAGGTACACACACACACATGTACACGTGTGTGCGAGTGTGCTCAAGTGTGTCTACTCAGATGAGTGTATTTAGGTATGCACGTGTACAAGCGTGTGCACAGGTGAGTGGGCATGTGTACAGGTGAGTACAGGCGAGTCTTGTACAGGTGAGTCTGTGTACAGGTGTGGGTGCACAGGTGATTATAGGTGTGTGTACAGGTGTGTGTGTACAGGTGTGTGTACAGGTGTGTGTGTACAGGTGTGTGTGTACAGGTGATTATAGGTGAGTGTGTACAGGTGCGTGGGTGTACAGGGTACGGGGCGAGGTGGTGTAGCGGTTCGCGCGCTGCGCTACAAACCTGGCGAGCAGAGTTCGTTCCCGCTCACGGCCAACACCGGTGACGATTGTCTGAACCGGTCCTGGGCCTCTCCTAGGTCGACTCGGCCTCAAATGAGTACCCGGTGGAGTGTGTAAACATCGCCACTGGGGAGACAAAGGTGGTATTGTCCACCCACCCCCTCGTGTGCCGTGACCGGCCTTGAAAGATGCTCGCTGACAGCACTTGCCCCGAAAGTCTCGTGAGGCTATACCGAGGGGGGGATCTTTGTCAGTGTTTTGTGTACCCAGGCAACCCCTCCTCACCCAGAAGACGAGATTGAAGACGAAGAGAGTCCATTTCACGCAGCATCTCACGTCCACACCCGGGTCGCAGCCCATGCCGGCAAGGGAGGGGGGGTCAAGAGTGGCAGCAGCGGGCAGCGGAGGGCAGCAGCTGGGCAGGAGGAGGCGGCTGGGCAGGAGGGAGGAGGCGGTGCGGCTGAGGACCACGAGGGGCGAAGGGCAGCGGAGGCAGAAGCGGCACGTGGAAGGATTCCCACTGGGGCGGTTTGAGGGTGTGGAGCAGGAATGTGGAATGGCAACCCAGCACACGGGGGCGGGGCGGGGTCTCCCGGGGGAGGGGGCGCGAGGGGTGGGGCTGGCCGGTGGGAGACTGAGGAACAGTTTTGGAGTTCGTTGAAAATTCACGATGTAACACGATTTTTGTTCCTGGGTAGTACGTGTTAGTTTCTAATTGCTTATGCCTCAAAAGTACAGACAATGGCAGCTATTATTATTCCCCACAAACGTTGCTTTTGTGACCAGGACTTTGTGAAGGAAAGACACAAATGCACACGGCGTTTTCTCATTGAAAATAGGTAAATTTCAAAATATCACTGTCCTTCTCACAAAAGCAAAGCTTGTGGAAAATAATAATAAAAGCCATTCTGTATTTTTGAGGCTCAAGCAATTAGGAAATAACACTGACTACCCAGGAACAATTCGTTTTTGTGACGGTGAAATTGAGCCATGGACCGTGGTGACCGCGGGGTGGTGATGCGAGGGCGCGATTCTGTTGGTCGTGGATTGTGCGGCATTGGGTCCCAACCAGGAGCCCGTGGGGCAAGCTCGACAAGCATCATCGGGTCAAGCGAGTCAGACTCCTGCTGATGAGACGCTGAAATGTCGAAACCGGTCCGGAGTGTCGCTTGCGTTGAATCAACGCCGCTGAAACGGAGCAATCCCCACCGCCGTCTCTACGCCGGAAGACCCTCCTCGTCTGGGGCCTTTCTGTGTGAATGGTGACGACCCACACCGCAGCATTAGCCAGGGTGGCCGCTGGGATTCGAAGCGTGAACCTCTGTACAAGTGGCGTCACCACCCCCCCCCTCCGCTTCTCACACCGTGCAGCCCCCACTCCCGAGTCCAACAGCAACCTCGATGACTCGCCAGGCACAGATGAACCCAGGACTCTCGGTCTCAGCTTCACCAACATCTCTCAGCTTCACCAACATCCTCTCTCAGCTTCACCAACATCCCGTCTCTCTCAGCTTCATCAACACTCCCCACTTCTTTCTCTCTCGGTCTCTTGGCCCGGGAGCAAACCGGTCACTCCTGCAGTGGCCGCGTACGCAGATACTGCGGCTTTGAGCGCACGCACCTGCGATGCATTTATTTATATATTTACAGGACGAGCACGTGTGCGTGTGCCAGCATGTAAAGGTGTGTACAGGTGTGAAGACAGTTGTGGGCACAAGTTTGTTCCTATGAATGTCCAGGTGCGTTCCTGCCATGGCCGGGGATGTGCAGGAGAGCGCTCTCAGATGTGTGTGTGAGTGATGGGGCAGTTGTGGAGAGAGTGGAGAGTTTCCCAAACCTGGGCAGTGTGTTCAAGACCGGCTCCGGTTTAACAGCAGAGGTCTCACTCCGAATTAGTCGAACGGCATTATCCTTTCATCGGTTGCGTAACGCTGCATGGAAGCTACCTGGTCTGCCGCTCCGCACGAAGCTTCAGGTCTTCTCGGCCAGTCATTCCCTCCCTTCTCTACGCTTGCGAAACGTGGACCCCCCTAATGGAGCATCTTCGCTGGTTGTAAACATTTAGGCTGGCCTGCCTACCATCCATCCTGGGTTTAACCAGGCTGGATTGTGTGAGCTCACAAATCCTTGAAAGATCTGGGCAAAGTCCAATCGATGAGCTCCGGCAGGCAAGGCTGCGTTGGCTGGGTCATGTAGCCCAGCCGCCGCATGCCTAAACAGCTTTTGTTAGGCCGGATCGAGGGGGCTAAACGGACGCGACACGGGCTAGAGAAGAGATGGAGTGATGTGGTACAGGAGGACGTGGAGCTGAGTGAACTTGCCGATGACTGGTACCAGCGGTGTCAAGATCGGCCTCTGTGGAGGAGGCTCGTGAAGGACGCTGCTGGGCAGTTGGAGGCAGTCGCTCACAGCAACGAGCGGAGTGCCAGGTGGCACTCCACTCGTTGTTGGCGCAGGAGGGGGCACAGGTGGTGCATCGGCCACTCGTTTCAGTCAGTCAACCCGTGGCACCTCGGTCTGTCCCGTGACCTGCCAATGGGCGTTCAACACTTCACGTGGCCTTAAGGTGCACGTAGCCTGGCACAAGCGCCGTGGTGACGTCACCGCCACTTAGTGGCGAATGGCGGTTGTTGTTGAGTGAGCATGTGAGCATGTGTGAGTGCGTGTGAGTGCGTGTGAGTGCGTGTATGTGTGTTAGTGTGCGAGCGTATGTGTGCGAGCGAGCAAGGGTGAGAGCGTGTGTGAGCATGTGAGTGAGTGTTTGTGTGTGTGAGCATGTGAGTGTGTGAGTGTGTGTGTGTTCCCAGATGGCGTGCGTGCCCGCCTAGGGGTGTGTATCACTGTGTGTGTTCTCAGGTGCGTGTGTGTTGTGTGACGTGTTACCGTGTACGTGTGCGTGTCCCAGAAGAGTGTGTGAGTGAGTTATCAGGCGCCTTATTCATGTGAGCCAGTCCCTGGAAAGTGTTCTTATGTTTGTTACTAAGTGGAGGTCTCCGAGTCCCTGGTGAGTCACGTGAGTGAGTCAGCAAAGTCCCTGGTGAGTCAGGTGAGTGAGTCCCTGGTGAGTCAGGTGAGTGAGTCCCTGGTGAGTCAGGTGAGTGAGTCCCTGGTGAGCGAGTCCTTGGTGAGTGAGGTGAGCGAGTCCTTGGTGGGTGAGGTGAGCGAGCGAGTCTCAGGTGCGCAGGCCGCGGACGAGGTGCTCCAGGAGGCCGGTGAGGGAGGGCGTGGGGGGCCCTGGCGGTGAGCGCAGCCCCACGGTGAGGCTGTACGCCGCCAGGAACACCGAGCGCACCTCCTCCAGGCGCACCTGGCGCGGCGACGGGCCCGGTAGCCTCCGCGTCGACACGGGGGGGGGGGGGGGGGAGGGGAGGGGTACTCGTGGTGAGACGCCGGGCGTCTTCGCGGTTTGACGACCGGCGGACCGCCCCGGCAGACGGCGCCGTCGTATTAGATGCCGAGCGCTATCGAGCGTCGTCCGCCTCGCTCGCGGCGGGCGGTAAAGAGCCCCGTGGCGCCGTTCGGAAGAGCAGGCCGTGGTGTGCCGGCGTCGCTGTGCAAATTTGTGCAACGGCAATCACGGGGAGACACGGCGAGTGAGCGCGAGTGTGCGAATGAGTGCGCGTCGGTGAGTAACACTTGCTCAAAGTGATCTCCTGCTCAAATGCGCATTGAGGCATTGTTACTCATCTCTTGTCTACAGCAGTCAGTGGAGGAAATTCCACATTCATATGGTGGGGGCGAGTCCGTGCGTGCGTAGGACATCCTCTGTTGATTTCCCACGCCAGGCGGTGCTTTGTCTTTATCGAGCTCGGAGGGAGGGGCTCATGGGCCAAGCTGACGCCCAACCAGGATGTGAACTCACGACCTCCCGATTGCGAGCCACCCCGCTCTACCGCTGGGCGTCCCGGCCGGTGAGCGAGTGTGAACGTGAGCGAGTGTGAACGTGAGCGAGTGTGAACGTGAGCGAGTGTGAACGTGAGCGAGTGTGAACGTGAGCGAGTGTGAACGTGAGCGAGTGTGAACGCGAGCGGGTGATTTAGAGTTGCTCACTGGTGAGGGAAAGGCGAGTCTCTGCCCATCCCCCGCGCCGGACCCCTCAGGCTGCCAGAGTCTGACACGAGCTGCCAGCTCTCGCTCTCACACGAGGATGCCACAGAGCCCGTCCTGGAACCGCACCGCGTCACGCCAACGTCACCACCAACGCGACACGTCACACCAATACCGCACTACGTCACACCAACACCGTGCCAGGTCGCACGTCATGCCAACATCATCACCAACACGTCACACCAACACCACACCGTGTCACACCAACATCGCACCACATTACACCAACACTGCATGTCACACCACATTACAAACCAACACTGCATCACATCACACAATACCATACCATCACACACTCACTCTGCACTGCACACCTACCCCGCCACCCGCCCCCACCTCTCTCTCGTCGGCACGGCCAATGGGCTGCTTCCTCTCTGCTGCAGTAAGCCGTGCTCCGATTGGTTGGGATGAGCGGCCATCCTATCTTCTGATTGGTGGAGGAGATGGGACCGCGTCTCTGCACTGAGGAGGCAGGGGGTTAGAGGTTGTCGCTTGTAACATCACTATGACCATCACTGCTACCATCAAATGCTACCGTCACCGCTACCGTCACCGCTACCGTCACCGTCACCGCTACCGTCACCGCTACCGTCACCGTCACCGCTACCGTCACCGCTACCATCACCGCTACCGTCACCGCTAACGTCACCGTCACCGTCACCGCTAACTTCACCGTCACCACCATCGCTGCTACCGCCATCACCATTACTGTTACCACCATCACCACCACAACCGTCACCACCATCACCATCGCAACCGTCACCATCATCACCACTACGCCCGTTACCGTCACCATCATTACCATTACTGTTACCACCATCACCACCACAACCGTCAACACCATCACCACCGCAACCGTCACCATTATCACCACTACCACCGTTACCATCACCGCTATCGTCACCATCATCATGAGTAGGCAAATGGGCGAGCGAGTGGGTGGGTGAATGAGCGGGCGAGTATACCAGTGGTGTGAACGGGCGAGCGGATGAGCGTGCGGGTCGCCCGATTCTGTGAGGACGGACGGAGAGTCGTCCAGCAGGGTGGACAAGCTGCCCACGCTGTTCAGGCTGCTGCTGCTCCCTGCCAGACGCCCATCTGCACCACGCGGAGGCCAAGCGACAGCAGCCGCGTCACACTTCACACACGCAGCGCGCAGCTTCACACGGCTACACACAGCAAGCCACTCACGGCAACACACACAAACGACAGCAGCCGTGTTACACGTCCCACACGCAGAGCACAGGCTCACACAGCTACACACACACAGCCACGTTCACGTGCAAGCACAAAAATAAAACAAAGATCCCCCGTATAGCCTTAAACGGACTGTAGGGGCAAGTGCTGTTAGTGAGCACCTAAGGCCGGAACATGAGGGGGTGGGTGGCCAGCACCACGCCCGACCGCCTTTGTCTCCCCAGTGCTGATGTTTACACACCACACCAGGTACTCATTTGAGGCTGAGTCGACCTAGGGGAGGCCCAGGACCGGTTCAGTTAATCGTCACTGGTGTTGGCCGTGAGAGGCAATCGAACCCGGGTCGCCGGGTTCATAGCGCGGCGCGCTAACCGCTACACTACCACTCCCCACACATGCAAGCACACACAGCTACACATGCAACCACACACAGCCACATTCACAAACAGCAATAAACAACAGCAGCAGCGGCCCTCACAGACGGCAAGATGCAACCCACATAAAGAACGCCGGGACTTGATAGGTGGACAAGGCACACGCAGGTGGAACAGGTGGATGGAACAGGTGGATGGAACAGGTGGATGGAACAGGTGGACACAGTGGGGACACGGTGGGGACAGTGGGGACACGGTGGGGACACGGTGGGGACACCGTGGGGACACCGTGAGGACACGGTGGGGACAGTGGGGACAGTGGAGACACGGTGGGGACAGTGGGGACGGTGGGGACAGTGGGGACATGGTGGGGACAAGGTGGGGACACGGTGAGGACAGTGGGGACACGGTGGGGACACTGGGGACACGGTGGGGACACGGTGAGGACAGTGGGGACAGTGGGGACACGGTGGGGACACGGTGGGGACACTGGGGGGACACGGTGGGGACACGGTGGGGACACTGGGGGGACACTGGGGGGACACGGTGGGGACACGGTGGGGACACGGTGGGGACACGGTGAGGACAGTGGGGACACGGTGGGGACACGGTGGGGACACTGGGGACACGGTGGGGACACGGTGGGGACACACGGTGGGGACACGGTGGGGACACACGGTGGGGACACGGTGGGGACACGGTGGGGACACGGTGGGGACACTGGAGACACGGTGGGGACACGGTGGGGACACGGTGGGGACACGGTGGGGACACAGTGGGGACAGTGGGGACACGGTGGGGACACGGTGGGGACACGGTGGGGACACGGTGGGGACACGGTTGGGACACGGTGGGGACACGGTGGGGACACGGTGGGGACACGGTGGGGACACGGTGGGGACACGTTGGGGACAGTGGGGACACGGTGGGGACACGGTGGGGACACTGGGAACATGGTGGGGACACGGTGGGGACACGGTGGGGACACGGTGGGGACACTGGGGACACGGGCTCATACCAAGGGCTCCACCGTCGTCACTGCGTCCCTCCGTTTCCCGTGAGGACTCCCGCTTTCTCCTATGCACACACAGACAGAGCGTGTGTTTTAACAAGACAAAAATCCCCCGTGTAGCCTTAACAGACTGTTGGGGCAAGTGCTGTTAGCGAGCACCTATGAAGGCCGGGATGGCACACGAGGGGGTAGGTGGCCAGCACCACGCCCAGCGGCTTTGTCCCCCCAGTGGTGATGTTTACAAACCGCATCAGGTACTCATTTGAGGCCGAGTCGACCTAGGGGAGGCCCAGGATCGGTTCAAATAATAGTCACTGATATTGGGCCGTTAGCGGGAATCGAACTCGTGTCGCTGGGTTCGTAGTGCAGCACACTAACGCTTGCGCTACCGTTCTCCACTTAATATAATTTCCCATAACAGGAATTGAACCCAGGTGCAACTGGGTGAAAACCAAGAATCCTCACGACTGGACCATACAGGGAGACGAACACACAGCAAACCTGACCCGACTTTGTAATCAGGTGTCATAACATGAACACGAACATACAATCCGATTTGAACTTAATATTAACCATTACAGATAACATTTAAATTGAATCCAAATGTATCTGGGCCAATGATGGATTGATTGAATGGTAACATTCCTGCTGCTATGGAAGGGGGTTGGGGGGGCGAAGGGAAGGAGGGGTGGGGTGTGGAGGAAGGAGGTGGGGGGGGGGAAGTGGGGTTTGGGGGCACCCACCGTTTTCTCCGCAGAGCTGAGAACTCGTCGCCGGAGATGTGCTTCAAGCAGTTGAAGCAGAAGAAGAAAATCTGCGAGAGACGGAGATGGTCACGGGGACAAAGGATCGAGTCGCAGACACAATGAGACACAGAGACACGGACACAATAAAACAAAGAGACATGGAGACATGGGCACAATGAGACACAGAGACACGGACACAATAAAACAAAGAGACATGGAGACATGGGCACAATGAGACACAGAGACATGGACACAATAAAACAAAGAGACATGGAGACATGGGCACAATGAGACACAGAGACATGGACACAATAAAACAAAGAGACATGGAGACATGGGCACAATGAGACACAGAGACACGGACACAATAAAACAAAGAGACATGGAGACATGGGCACAATGAGACACAGAGACATGGACACAATAAAACAAAGAGACATGGAGACATGGGCACAATGAGACACAGAGACACGGACACAATAAAACAAAGAGACATGGAGACATGGGCACAATGAGACACAGAGACACGGACACAATAAAACAAAGAGACATGGAGACACGGGTAGCATGTGGCATAGAGCCCAAAGACAATTGTGCAGGAATGGGACCGGCTCAACATTGCTGTGAGCGGGGTCACGGGGTCATGGGGTCACGGGGTCACGGGACTGAGAGGTCGTGTGTCATGTTCCTCTCTGGCCTTGCCCTCACCTCCTCGCCCTTAAGGAGCCGGTCCTCGAGCATGTGCCTGTGGGAACACCAAGCGGAGGCATGAACACGCGGCCTCGCGAATCCACCATGCCACCACAGGCTCACCACAGGCTCACCACGCACTCAGTACGCACCGTGTAGTGGTGACACTGGTGCCTCGCAGCGAGAAGTGCCTGGGTTTGATTCCCGACCCGAGCCCCTGTCCAAGTGGAGTTTGTTCGTTCTCCACGTGTGTGCGGTTAAATTGTTTTCAGGGGCCAGGGGAGGGGGGTAAAAGGTCACGGGTGGGAGGTTAAAGGTCACCGCACCCGAAGAGGAACCAGTCGTAGGCGATGGTGAGGTAGAGGATTTCCTCGGGCCCCAGGGATGCGTGGACCAGTCCGTCCTGCACGTACAAAGACAAAGACATCCCTTATAGCCTTAACAGACTATATATAAAAAAAGCCTTAACAGACTGTTGCGGCAAGTGCTGTTAGCAAGCACCTATGAAGGCTGGCAAGACATACGAGGTGGATGGCCAGCACCACGCCCAGCCACCTTTGTCTCCCTGTTGGCGATGTTTACATACCACACCAGTTACTTATTTGTGGCCGAGTAGACCTTGGGGAGGCCCAGGACCGGTTCAGATAATCGTCACTGTGTTGGTGGCCGTGAGCAGGAATGGAACTCGGGTCGCCGGGTTTGTAGCGCAGCACGCTAACCACTATCCCACTCCTCACAGACACGCACACTGTCACACGTGTGCACGCACGCACAGATGCGCACACTCGCTCACGTGTTGTGTGGTGAGACAGGAACTGGGCGAGAGCTCAGAGTGAAACCGTGGAGAAGCGAACCCGAGAACTTCCCTCCTCACACCCACGCAGGTCTCAACCACTGCATGGGGATACGCGGAGACATGCGGAGACACGGGGAGACACACGGGAACATGCGGAGATGCAGGTACTCACGGCCCACAGGGAGAGTCTCAGGAGGGAGATGAAGAGCGGCGTGCGGTCCCAGCCTGAGATGCAGTGAACCAGGAGTCCACTCTCGTCTGCACAGGGACACACGCGCACCAGTCTCCTGTCCACACGTCTCCCGGCACCTCCCTGTGTGTCTCCCCGTGCCTTCCCGTCCCTCGATCATCTCTCCCATCTCACTCTTCTCCAACGCGTCCCTCCGAGTCTCCCGCCGCTTCAGTCTTTCCTGCTTCACCCGTAATGCACCTGAAACCCACGGGCCTGCCACTCGGTACCATCCCTGGCACGTACCGAACCACCCAACCCACACCGCCCTGCCTGGTCCTTCCAGTACATCGTACCGCCCCGCACTTCCTTGCCCAACCCCTGTCCCTGCCCTGCCCTGTGCTGGCCTGTCGCTCACCGTCCAGGTTGATGATGTGCAGCAGGAGGCGCAGGTAGTTTTGAGTCTGCTCCATCAGGTCCCATGACTGCGGGTACAACGATGAGGGCGGAACGTTACCTACAAATTACCGGGAGGTGCACGCACATGCACGTGTGTGCGTACCGGGGTCTCGGAGTGCATCTAGCTGGGTGCAAGTACGGTGGTGATCTCTCTGCCATTTGGTGGCGAGTGGCGGCTGTTGATGTGTGCTGCTGGCCTCTAGAGGTGCTCGCCAACAGCACCGGTCCCATTAGCCCGTGTCGGCTACGTGGGGGATCATTGTCTTCATCGCGGTTGTTAAACAGTAACTGTCGATGTCTGTAATCGCGTCTGGCGGAAGGCGAGTGCCGCACGCACGGACTGGCCACGCGTAAACATGAAAACCGCACGGCGGCCTCAGTCGTAGCGTAGCGCAATGCCCCCGCGTTTCTCAGTTGAGAGGTACAGGGGCAGCCCCTGCAATTGCTCGCCAATGAGATGTGAGAAACTTGCACCATGGTTTGAACTGCCGCACCAGGAGATGGAGCGGAATCGGCGACCTCTGGATGGCGAGTCCGCGGGTGGTGGCCACTACACCGCCACTGTGGTACCACCTCCCCCATCGCGTCTCAGTTAAAAATCTAAGCACGTGTTTACTGCTCTGGACAATGCCGTGCGGAAAACCGGTTACTGGTTATGAAACCCTACTCCATAGCGCGTGTGTGAGATTACACACGTGAGAGTTTGTGTGAATGTGTATACGTGTGTGTGCGCATGTGTGTGTGTGCGCATGCGGTAGTGTAGCGGTTAGCGCGCTGCGCTATGAACCCGGCGACCCGGGTTCGATTCCCGCTCACGGCCAACACCAGTCCTGGGCCTCCCCTAGGTCGACTCAGTCTGAAATGAGTACCTGGTGCAGTGTGTAAACATCGCCACTGGGGAGACAAAGGCAGTCGGGCATGGTGCTGGTCACCCACCCCCTTGTGTACTGTTCTGGCCTTCATAGGTGCTCGCTAACAGCACTTGCTCCTACAGTCTGTTAAGGCTATACGGGGGATCTTTGTGTGCGCGTGTGTGTGTGCGCATGTGTGTGTGTGCGCACGTGTGTGTGTGTGCGAGTTTGTGTGTGTGCGTGTAAGATTGCACATGTGTGCGTGGCGACCCGAGTTCGATTTCCGCTCACGGCCAACATCAGTGACAATTATCTGAACCAGTCCTGGGTCTCCCCTCGGTTGACTCAGCCTCAAAAAAGTAAACATTGCCACGAGGGAGACAAAGGCGGCCGGGCGTGCTGTTGGCCACCCACCCCCTCGTGTGCCGTTTCGGCCTTCATAGGTGCTCGCTAAAAGTACTTACCCCAACAGTCTGTTAAGGATATACGGGGGATGTTTGTTTGTGTGTGTGCGTACTTGCCCTGTATCCACCCCAGTTGATGGGCAGCCCCTCCCTGAGCTCCTCGGGGACGCTGAGCGGAGCGTCCACATAGTCCTGCCTCAAGAACCACACACGCGCACACACACACAAACGGACGCACGCACACACAAAGACACAAATGCGCACATGCACGCACACACATACCCGTGCACACGCACACCCACGCGCGCAAACACGCGCACGCACAGACTGAAAGCGTTCATAAAAAATAAACACTCGACACTCGTGACCCCGTTTCGTCCCAATCACTACCCCCGCAGTTTAGGCCCAGCAAACCGTAGTGCGGGACGGCACCCGCAGTCCATACCTGACTCCAGTCGAACACGAGTCCCTCGCCCGAGTAATCCCGCTCTCGGTAGGCCTTGAAGAACTCGCAGCCTGCCAGACGCAAACACCGGGCCGGGCCACGGTCAGCCCACTGCCGTAAGGAGGCCCCCCCCCCCTCATCCCAACCCGCCGCCGCCTCTCACGATCGCGCGACGCGACAATCCGCACGGCTGCTGCATCGTCACGAGGAGGACACCGCCTCGTCGTTCCGTCTCCACTGCGGATGTACCATCGAGCGCGCTCTCTCCTTCGGCTGCCACTCCGTCCTTAAGTCTCGACCGCCGGCCAGGGTCCCTTCTGGCTGTGACGCATCCTGCCCAAGCGAGGGCTCTGCTTCGTGTGCGTTCTCTCAGCTGCATGCTCCTCTCTCTGCCTCTTGCTGCGATTCTGAGCGTGCGTCTCTCCGTTGCTTCTTTGCGCACTTTTCAGATTTTGTTCCACACGCACGTAAATCGAAATAAATCAGCTCAAGCCTCCCATACGTCGCGTGACTTGTGCGTGGCCTTGACATGGCCCTGGTAACTCGTGACCTAACCCGGTAATCCTTGACCTGCCCATCACCTTCACCGAATACTGTGGCCCTTGACCTGGTCATGTGACCCTGGACCGGACCCTCGATTTGGCACAGTGACCCAACCCTGTGACCCTTGACCCATGACTTGACGACCGAGGCCGTACCGGGATAGGGCAGGGATAGAAGGGTGAAGTCGGCGTAACGCTGAGCCTTGTCCACCTTCTCCGACGACGTGACGCTGCGGAACGCCACACACCGTCACCATCGTCACACCTCATCGACATCACACACCGTCACCATCGTCACACCTCATCGACATCACACACCGTCATCATCGTCACACCTCATCGACATCACACACTGTAACCATCGTCACACCTCGTCACACACGTGGTTGCCGTGGGTGAGGGTACGTTGGCGAGGGTGAGTGTGCGTTGGCGAAGGTGAGTGTGAGTTGGTGAGGGTGAGTGTGCGTTGGTGAGGGTGAGTGTGCGTTGGTGAGGGTGAGTGTGCGTTGGCGAGGGTGAGTGTGCGTTGGCGAGGGTGAGTGTGCGTTGGCGAGGGTGAAGGTGCGTTGGCGAGGGTGAGTGTGCGTTGGCGTGGGTGAGGGTGCGAGGGTGAGTGTGCGTTGGCGTTGGTGAGTGTGCGTTGGTGAGGGTGAGTGTGCATGGGTGAGTGTGCGTTGGTGAGGGTGAGTGTGCGTTGGCAAGGGCGCGTTGGCGAGGGTGTGTTGTTGAGAGTGCGTTGGTGAGGGTGAGGGTGCGTTGGCGAGGGTGAGTGTGCGTGGGTGAGTGCGCGTTGATGAGGGTGAGTGTGCGCTGGCGAGGGTGAGTGTGCGTGGGTGAGGGTGCGTGGGTGAGGGTGCGAGGGTGAGTGTGCGTTGGCGTTGGTGAGTGTGCGTTGGTTAGGGTGAGTGTACATGGGTGAGTGTGCGTTTGTGAGGGTGAGTGTGCGTTGGCGAGGGCGCGTTGGCGAGGGTATGTTGGTGAGGGTGAGTTGGTGAGGGTGAGTGTGCGTTGGCGAGGGTGAGTGTGCGTGGGTGAGTGTGCGTTGGCGAGGGTGAGTGTGCGCTGGCGAGGGTGAGTGTGCGTGGGTGCGTGGGTGAGTGTGCGTGGGTGAGGGTGAGTGTGCGTTGGCGAGGGTGAGTGCGCGAGGGCGAGCGAGGGGCGACTCACTTCATGCCGAACTTCACCTTCTTGTTCTCCACCATGAGGTCGCAGATGAAGCGCACTCCCAGGTGCTTGAGCAGCTTGATGTCGTTTCCCCGGATGCGGTTAAACAGCTGGGACTCCCGGCCATTCCTACAAAGACAAAGGTTCCCCGTGAAGTCCTTGACAGACTGTCGGTTGGCGAGGGCTGCGAGCGGGCAGCACCAACGAAGGACGGCAAGGCGCACGAGGGGGTGGTGGGTGGCCAGCACCTGAGCCAGGCTTCGTCGTTGCTCCCTACGCCACCCACTCCCCCGTCTCCGTCCACCCCTCCCCCTCCGCCGCCGCCGCCACCGCCGTCGTCGACGCCCCCCGTAGAGAAGAGGTAGTTGTAGCTGCTGCGTCCGTAGATCTCGCCCCACCCGGCAAGTGTAGAGGATCGGCAAATGTGCTGTGAACACGTGGGTACACCGACACGTGGGTTCACTGACACGTGGGAACAAAGATAGAGACACACATCTTTTTTTCAACTTCATCAATCCTATCTCCCGGCATCAACCTCACTGCGTTAGTCTCACAAGCCTCAGCGTGTCGATCACCGCCCTGGCCTCACTGCCGCGACATGACTGTTTCGGCTTCACCACTCCACCCTCACCATGGTGATCTCACCGCCCCAGTCTCACCCTCACCATGGTGACCTCACCCTCACCACCTCACCCTCACCACCGAAGCCTCGCCTTCACCGCCCCAGCCTCACCTTGCCGCCGTAGAGGATGACAGGGCACACGAAGCGGCCGCGGCACCGCGCCATCTTGCTCTTCGTCACGAGCTCCCGCAGGCGCTGCACCTCCAGCACGCTCTCAAAGCTGCACAACCACACAACCACAATGCAGCACCACACTACACCACAACCACAATGCAGCACCACACTACACCACAACCACAATGCAGCACCACAATGCACCACAATGCAGCACCACACTACACCACAACCACACTGCAGCACCACACTACACCACAATGCAGCACCACACTACACCACAACCACAATGCAGCACCACACCACAACCACAATGCAGGACCACACTACACCACAACCACACTGCAGCACCACACTACACCACAACCGCAGAACCACACTACACCACCACCACACTGCAGCACCACACTACACCACAACCACAATGCAGCACCACACTACACCACAACCACAATGCAGCACCACACTACACCACAACCACACTGCAGCACCACACTACACCACAACCACAGAACCACACTACACCACAACCACACTGCAGCACCACACTACACCACAACCGCAGCACCACACTACATCACAACCACAATGCAGCACCACACTACACCACAACCACAATGCAGCACCACACTACACCACAACCACAATGCAGCACCACACTACACCACAACCACAATGCAGCACCACACTACACCACAACCACACTGCAGCACCACACTACACCACAACCACAGAACCACACTACACCACAACCACACTGCAGCACCACACTACACCACAACCGCAGCACCACACTACATCACAACCACAATGCAGCACCAAACTACACCACAACCACAATGCAGCACCACACTACACCACAACCACAATGCAGCACCACACTACACCACAACCACAATGCAGCACCACACTACACCACAACCACACTGCAGCACCACACTACACCACAATGCAGCACCACACTACACCACAATGCAGCACCACACTACACCACAACCACACTGCAGCACCACACTACACCACAACCACACTGCAGCACCACACTACACCACAATGCAGCACCACACTACACCACAATGCAGCACCACACTACACCACAACCACAATGCAGCACCACACTACACCACAACCACAATGCAGCACCACAATGCACCACAATGCAGCACCACACTACACCACAACCACACTGCAGCACCACACTACACCACAATGCAGCACCACACTACACCACAACCACAATGCAGCACCACAACCACAATGCAGGACCACACTACACCACAACCACACTGCAGCACCACACTACACCACAACCGCAGAACCACACTACACCACCACCACACTGCAGCACCACACTACACCACAACCACAATGCAGCACCACACTACACCACAACCACAATGCAGCACCACACTACACCACAACCACACTGCAGCACCACACTACACCACAACCACAGAACCACACTACACCACAACCACACTGCAGCACCACACTACACCACAACCGCAGCACCACACTACATCACAACCACAATGCAGCACCACACTACACCACAACCACAATGCAGCACCACACTACACCACAACCACAATGCAGCACCACACTACACCACAACCACAATGCAGCACCACACTACACCACAACCACACTGCAGCACCACACTACACCACAACCACAGAACCACACTACACCACAACCACACTGCAGCACCACACTACACCACAACCACACTGCAGCACCACACTACACCACAATGCAGCACCACACTACACCACAATGCAGCACCACACTACACCACAACCACACTGCAGCACCACACTACACCACAACCACACTGCAGCACCACACTACACCACAATGCAGCACCACACTACACCACAATGCAGCCCCACACTACACCACAATGCAGCACCACACTACACCACAACCACAATGCAGCACCACACTACACCACAACCACAATGCAGCACCACACTACACCACAACCACACTGCAGCACCACACTACACCACAATGCAGCACCACACTACACCACCACCACACTGCAGCACCACACTACACCACAACCACACTGCAGCACCACACTACACCACAACCACAATGCAGCACCACACTACACCACAACCACAATGCAGCACCACACTACACCACAACCACACTGCAGCACCACACTACACCACAATGCAGCACCACACTACACCACAACCACACTGCAGCACCACACTACACCACAACCACAATGCAGCACCACACTACACCACAACCACACTGCAGCACCACACTACACCACAACCACACTGCAGCACCACACTACACCACAACCGCAGAACTACACTACACCACCACCACACTGCAGCACCACACTACACCACAACAGCAGCACCACACTACATCACAACCACACCACACTACACCACAACCACCACATTGCAGCACAACCATGCCCCACAACCACACCACACTACACCACAACAACACCACACTACACCACAACCACAATGCAGCACCACACGGCAGCACCACCACACTGCAGCACCACACTACACCACAACCACACTGCAGCACCACAACCACACAACACGGCGCTGAAGACACAGGGTTTAGGCGATGTAGGCAACAGAGACCCAGGCACAAAGGTAGTCGCAGTACATGTGGTTTACGAGCCAAGTGTTGATGAGATTTTGACTTGAAGAGACGATCGCCCCGTGTTGGGTCACGGCTCATCTCAGGCTGGGCTCTGGAAAAACCCGGCTCAAGGCCACGCGGTTACCTGAAGCCGGCTCCGAGCGTGGCGCCTAGCCGTGCACTCGGGATCTACGCGAGACAAGTTCGAGCCGAGCCACGGGCAGGCCACAGCCGAGCTGCTCGACGGCCCCCGTCGTTGGAAGCAACCGAGCGACTCGAGCCCGAGCTGGAGCCGAGCCACAGGGAGGAACGCGTCTCTCAGGAACCCAGCCGGCGGCCGGTGACGCCGAGAATAGGGTCCCAGGAATTAGGAGAAATCGGACCCCGGCAAGAGGGGTGGGGATTAACGCGACCCCGTGACCTGGCCAAGACCTCCACGCGACCTCGCCCAGGCGCTCACCGCTCGTTGTGGCGCCCGGCGTGCGTCTCGTACTCGAGCAGTGCAACGTGCAGTGGGTAGTGGCCGCACAGCTCGCCGCCTGCATTCTCCAGCCAGGCGCAGACGTAGTCGCGCGAGAACAACTCCAGGCAGCGCACCTGGATCTCGTCGACCTGCACACCGCCACGGCCGCCCGTCGTGAACTCGTGCTCACTGCACCGTCTATATTCCCCCCTGACCTCCCAGTGTACATTTTCCCCGACGAAAGTCATATTGAGTTATGGTGCTCGTCTACCGTTTACAGCTCAGAGCCGGTGATGGAAATTCCACATTTCTATGGTGGAGATGTGTATATCCAAAGGTCAACCGCTGTTGACTTCCCCACAAAGTGGTACTCGTTTTATCAAACCCAGAGGGAGGGATGATTGGATTTAAACTCGCATTATTTAAACTGAACGAGGATGTAAGAATTTGGGAAGAGAGACGATGGGAGAGAGAATTCAAAGCAGAGCGGTGCGAGTGTAATAAACAGAAAGAGACGTGCACTGACCTGCAGGGTTGCGAGCGAGTGAGCGGATGAGTGAGAGTGTTGTAGTGATCTGCAGTGTGGTAGTTGAGTGGGTGAGTGTGTGAGTGCGTAGGCGAGTTGTGCGTGACCTGCAATGTGGTCATTCAACACGTGTTTGCATTGAGGAAGACCGGCAATGGTAATTGGCTGCACAATATACGTTCACCGATCGGCTCAGCTGATCATATGACCTCCACAGCTTTCACTTGACCAGAGCGAGCCTTTGGCTAAAATAAAATACGGCGACTCGATTTGCTAGAGTGGGGGGCGGAGGGTTTGTTGTTTTTCCGGGTCTCCCCCCCACCCACCACACCCCCCTCAAACATTCCCAAACGGTGAGGTCACGTGTTAAACTCGAAGGGGGGCTCCGGTGCCCAGAGATGCTGAGCCAGAGCTGATAAGATCCAGGGTCCAAAGTTGGGGGGAGGGGTGTCACATTTCAACTGCCCAACCCTTTGATTAAAAATGGGTTCCCCAGTGAGTGGAGTTGAAAATCTCAGGCTGGTCAAGAAAGACATAAGAGCCCCCCCCCGCCGCCACCGTTGACTTGCGTAGTAGAGACCATGGACTCGCGTAGAAACTAAAACTCGCGTCAACAGCAACAATCACAGTTCCAACTCCTAACGGGTCACCGCAGCATTCGCTCGCTCTCCCCAACAGAGAGAACCACCAGGAGGTGCGGGGGGACCCACAGACAAGTGCAGAGGCAGCCATGCGACGAGCCTGTGCCAAATTGCCTTGTGCTCTCCTGTGGCGAAGGGGGGGTACCGGAGTACCTGGAGAAAGCCCCACACATTCCAGGGGGGAATTGCTCCATCCTATGCAACTGGACACAGGCAGAGTCCACATTTTATGTGCTGCCTTCTCTTACAAAGCCAGGGTTGTGGTGCTTCGATGTCCACGGGAAGGGGAACTTCACGCCATTTGTGCGATCCACAGACCCTCGACTCCGTAGAGCTGGATTACAAGCATGCGCGTGCCATCACCCTTCGGTAAGAGAAGCCCAGAGACTTACACAGAGATCCAAAGACTCCCGTAGAGACCTATAGACGTACATTTATGATTATTATTCTTGCATACTCTAGGAAAGCCTCACTAAGTATGACGACTGTATTTTTTCTGAAGTGTCCGGCCAAATTTACGCAGAAAGGGGGCGATGATTGCCACATGAAATCCCAATTGAGTAATTTGCGTTGAAATCTACTCGCGTGCGGGTGCCAATTTGGATTGTTGAATTGTAGGGCCGTGAGAGATGGTGACAAATTCAGAATCATATTCATTGAAACTGGAGAAATCCAATGAGCTATTAAGCTATTTTTTCACAGATATCCAGTATCTCTTCATCCAGCAGTGGATAGTGGCCAATTACCACTACACATAGCTAGACTGAGTTGTATGTATGTGTCCTCAACTTCTATCGCACCATACGTAGCCAACCGTGCTAATCGGAGGTTTTGACAAAACCGAGCTCAAGTGCAGTGATTTTCATTGTCCCAGCCCGGTCACCAGTTGAGCTCCACAGACTCTCAGACTCGGAGAGAGACCCACAGACTAGCACAGACCAGGGCGATTCGTGGAATGCCTTGCTCGTCCAAGGAATGTATCATTTCGTGTGAATTTACTATTCTTTGAATGACACAGAGTGACAGAAAGAGGAACACAAGAATTAGAGAACATAATGCAAATCAGAGACATCACATTTTGACTATAGATAAAAGTGAAGTGGGCTTGGGCCTGACGCGTCATGGCCAGAGGGGAAGATACCTGGCGGCCAAGGCCAACGCAGGGGGAGGCAGCCAAAGGAGAAAACGCACCCGACAGGACGTCCACCGAGGAGACTCAGCGATGGGATCAGCTCGTGTGCAGGTGCCAAACTGTTGCATCGCATCGACCAGTGGATTGATCATGGCTGATGCCGATGACAGCTGGTCTCGTTATCTCTACTGCACTGTGAACTGTCGTCTTAGGAGCGGACACTGATTTGGTCATCTATGGATTAGGGCCAGCCACGGTGGTGAGATGTTAACTCCCTCGCCTGGTATACAGGAGGTCGTGGGTTAGATCCCGACCGTGACGATACCTGTTAATTTGGAATTTGCATGTCTCTCTCCCCATGGTCGGGTGGATTTTTCTCCTGGCCCTCCGGTTTTTTCCTCCACATTTAGAAACATCGCGTGCTTAGAGTCTTTGGCTGATCAGCCACTGCGTTGACCTGTCATTTGTGGTAAGGTCTCTGTTTAAAAAGAGCTTTTAGGTCAGTGGGCCCTACCTGGTAAAATAATATTTTTTATTGTTTTTTTCCCTTCTCCCAATAACCCTAACCTGTCATACTGCCCTCCTTGTTAAATGTTAAACTCCTACATAACCGTAACCAAACAGCAGCCACGATATATCCACTGCTGGATGAAGGCCTCTCTCCAAGTTGTCACCATCTCTCACGGCCGTGTGATGCAGCAATGCAAACTAGCGCCGACGGAAGGGCATATTTCATCGGTCCGTGATGCACGACGAACGGTGTCCCGTTGGAAGTTCTCCCCTCCTTTGACTGCCGTCCGCCTTGAGTCTCGACCATCATCCGTCCAGCCTTGAGGAGCGCTGCCCCAAGGCCCACAACTTGCATGGTTCGTCGCGTGGCGAAGCTTCTGCAATCGGTGTTCATCTTTCTATATCTCGGGGTTCGATCCAAGCGTCCAACCTTTCCACCGTGACCTGTTTTTTGGCGCACTTCTTAGCTTCGTTTAATTTCCTTTTGCCAATAACCACGTTTACAATCCATGGGTATGTTACATTCACCACGAGAGATTTCGTAACGATTTCATCGTAATTCAACTCGCCGAAGCGTGTTAAATAACCAAAACACATGGCATAATGGACACGTGGATGATACATATTGGTTCGTGTGCGGTACAGACACCCGCGCGGTGAAGTATGGTCAAAACTTGGTAGCGGTTCCCGTGAGCTTCACTCATCGACGCCTCCCTCCTCCTACCTGCCGAAGTGAGGGGCTCCGGTTTCACGGGCAGCAAAGAAGTTCAACAAACCAGACGCCAAACCCCGTGACACGACGACAGAGTTGGGGGCCAGAGGCGTTCGCCCCAGCAGTGGAGTGAGACTGGCAGGGCGCGTGGATGGCGCCTGAACGCGGCGCAGTGTCGCGGGGCAAAGTCCACGGGGTTCAACTCCGGCCCACGGCCTCAGAGAGAACTGGGAGAGAGAGAGATTGTTGGTTGGGGGGGAGGGAGGGAGGGGAGACAAACGAGGTGCGGGCGTGCCGAGATCGATTTAACGGCGGACGGGCTCGGCTGTCGCGAGGGAGGGCGAGCGAGAGAGAGAGAAAGAGAGACAAAGGCGGCCGGGGAGCGGGTCACGCAACTCGCCTTGCCCACGCCCTCGCGCGCGCGGTACGTGTTCTTGGAGAAGTAGTCGATGAGGTCTCGCACTTCCTCGTAGCGGCCGCCTCTCGCTTGCTCGCCCATGGCTCCCCCCCCCCCGACCCACTCACACCACCATGGCCCCCTCGCCACCGCGCTCGGATCGCCGCCTCTGCCCGCACGCAGCTCACTTCCGGCCGGCCAAGGAGACGAGGTCGCAGCGGGGATCGTTGGGTCGGCGAAATGAATGACGGGGTGTGCGCGAGAGGGGGGCCGAGTGGAGGAGTGAAGGGGGGCCCGCGGGAGGCGATGAGACACGGGGGGGTAGCGGGGGTAACGGGGTCTCGGGGGTACCACGGGGACCACAGCCGTCGCTGCAGCGTCTCGACGAGTGGGGGGCACCCCGGAAAGGAAGCGAATCGGGTGGGGGAGCGAGCCCCGCCCACAGCGTGCCGAGACCACGCCTCCTGGTGACGTCACACAGGAGCCACGCCCCCTAGCGTGGGGGACACGCTCTCTTCACGAACACCCCCCCCCCCACTCTCAACGTGCTCACGGCAATTTAACAAGTCGCAGTCGTTAGTCGTTGTTGTTGGGGTTTCGCGAGCAATATCCATAACGGAGGGTTTTTCTGGGTGAGATCGCGTAAGTATAAATGTGTTGTGAAACCCGCCACAGCCAATTAGTAAGGTTTGTAAATTGTGTGGGTTTTACTCTCCAACACACAACTTTCGGTAAAGTCACGTGGGTATAAAATAAAATAAATCACGACGTTTCGGGCGCAACACAAAGCGTCTGTCATCAGGTGGGAAAGCTGTAATTGTTAATTAAATTAACTTATTAACGTTTTTCTTGATCCAGCTGGACAGGTTTGGACAAAACTTAGCCCACTTTTCACTCAGGCAGGAGTGCACAGGCTAATTGTTACTAACATTTAAACGAGCAATACAATGTTTAAAAATCACAATTACTAGACAAACGACATACATACTATTTACAAATAATTATAATTTCATAACTGTAAAACTTAATTTACAATGTGCGATTGTGCAATTAACAAACAAGAAACTCGACACATTCGTCAATAAGGGTGGCCATTCGTAGCACAAGCACCGTATTGTGTGCGTCATGTGCGTTGAATAAGAGCCATTGCCCTGCGACACCCATTGCTGATTGTTCTATGAAGTCCACACTCCACACACAGCGTTATCGACGAACGTGTTGGGGTTGCCGAGATAGTGTCACGAAGACAAGATCCTCATGACAGACTTCACGGACTATGATGACTGAGACGGTACACGAGGGTGGTGGGTGGCCAGCACCACGCCCGGCCGCCTCTGTCTTCCAAGTGGCGATGTTTACACATCGTACCAGGTACGCATTTGAGGCCGAAGTGACCTAGGGGAGGCCCAGGACCGGTTCAAATATTCGCCGTTATTGGCCGTGAGCGGGAATCGAACTTGGGCGGGCCGCGGGGTTTGTAGCGGAGCGCGCTGACTGCTGCTGCGTCACCGCCCCCCACTCTCTACGATAGCGGTACAGCTGCATGACGTCACGACACACCCACTACGAAGGGGGAAAAGCCCCCGGCGACGTGCCCAAAAAACCCTTTTCTCATTACGTCATTAAACAATTCCCCCACCCCAACCCCTTCCCCCGAGAGATTCCTGGACGCTGCCACATGACGTCACGAAGATCACAGCTGAGCGAACCTGACATTGAGCGTCTTATCAGCAGCAGCAGTCAGGATCGCTTGAACCACAGCTGGCGAACAGCCATATTTCTATTCGCAAGGTCTAGTTTCGACAGTCTCATCAGCACAAGCTCGCTTGAAATAATGCTTAGCTGCCAGATGTGTATAGGCAAAGACCCTCGATCTCCGAGTCAAAACCAATACAGTGTTTTGCTTGTGTTGAACCAATGGTGCTGAATGTATGCACTCCCAGAGGCCCGTGAGGGCTGATTGGATGTGGAAAAACTTTTTTTTACATGGCGTGACAAACATGGCCCGATTTCTGTCAGATCCTGCTTCCTTTCACGGGCAAGTCCACCTCAGCTGTACTTAACTCAGCTCACTTGGTTTCTCTAATCAAGGACATCTCACTGTCTCCGGATGATTTGCCTGTCAGTTTCGATGTAGTCTCTCTGTTCACCAATGTACCTGTACTTGACACCATTGCAATCATTAGAGACTTGGTCCAACAAGGACTGAATCCAGATGTACCAACTTTGGTAAGGCACGGTCTTGCCAACACATACTTCACCTGGAATTGTACATTCTAAAAACAAAATGAAGGTACCCCAATGGGTTCTCCCGTATTGCCAGTGGTAGCGAATGTTTTCATGGAGAAATTTGAGACAGATGCCATCCAGACATCCACCCTACGTCCTTCCTTGTGGAAGAGATATGTAGATGACACGTTCGTCATCTGGCCACATGACCTGCCATCACTGAACCAATTTCTCAACCACATCAATTCCATACACCCGTCTATCAAATTCACCATGGATGTGGAAAAGGATGGCAAGCTACCATTCTTGGATGTGTTGATCGAGAAGAGACCTGATGGCTCGTTGGGACATTCGGTCTACAGGAAAGCCACCCACACGGATGCCTATCTAAATCCTGACTACCACCACCATCCAGCCCAGAAGAATCCCCTCATCAAAACACTACACCATAGGGCCAGTTGCATCTCCGACCAGCACCACCTAGCCAGTGAGTTGGAGCACGTACACAAAGCCCTCAGGATGAACGGATACTCGGACCGTACAATCCGCAAAGCTGTCTCCCCAGCCATGCGGAGACAACCTTCTGAGGATCCAATCAAAACCATCACTTTACCGTACATAGTAGGGGTTACCAAAAAGATTTCCAAAATCTTAAACAAACACAAGATCCAGGTTCGTTTCAACACAGTACACAAAATCCGTGATTTAATCCCATCTGTAAAGAATGTGATTTCTGACATGCAATACTCTGGTGTCTACAAACTAGTTGTGGTTGCGGCAGCAGTTACATAGGGGAAACGAAACGACATGTCTCGGACCGTGTTCGTGAACACAAGGCAGATCTGAAACACGGCAGGACCAATACCTCTGCCTTTGCCGATCATTGTTTTAACGCTGTGGGCTCACACGAAATTGATTTTTCCAAGACGGAGGTACTCTGCAAACCTGCCGGCTACCTTCAGAGATTTGTTCATGAAGCCATCCAGATATATAAACAGACACTTCAACCAAGAGGATGGGTACAAACTGAACAATCATTGGAAGGATGTTATTAACCAGGTAAAGTCTTAACCGACTGTAATGTTTCCATCCAACCTGCCCATGGTCAGCTGTTATTTCCGACTCTCTCTTAGATCTCTCATGCTCACCCTCCTTTTCTAGTTACATGCTAATTTCTCACGTTAACATCATGCTAATCTCTCACATTCACATAGCTACTTCCATGTCCTCGTCTCAGAGGCCGCTTTCCTATCTTACAGTTACATGCTAATTTCTCACATTAACATCACTAGCCCCGGCCACTTCTTAATGACCCTTGGGCACCACTCATTTCAAACCTTTTAAAACAGCAGCCTCAGCAGCAGACCATGCTTTCCCACCTGATGACGGACGCTTGTGTTGCGCCCGAAACGTCGTGATTTATTTGTATTTTATACCTACGTGACTTTACCGATAGAACCAAAGAGAATGTGAAGGAGGTTGTCTGTTTATGAATGTTGCTTATATTCTATACAATAACAGGCAGCTCACCAGCCTGCACACAGCCATCATCACCACGAGGACAGAGGGGCACGAACACAGGGCCAAGGATGCGACGTTTATTCGTGACACGGGGGGGGGGCACCTTAATTGAGAACACGCGGTGACGAGCGTGGGGGCAAAGGGGGCGGAGGGGGAGTAGGTGGCGTTGCTCCCGGCTGGTGCCAATCGAGTCGGCGTGTTTTACACAACTCTTATCCACTGTGGTACGGATGAACCGATATCGCAGATCCTATCATAGACGGTCGACTATTTTTGTCAATAATTTCGAACGCAAAGTTAACATTTAAATGTTGCCCTCGGCAAAGCCCTCCCGTCATCCCCACACTGCACCACGGGCAAAGAAAACCCGACACGGACTCACGTGCGCCACGGGCAATTAACGTGGCCGGGTGGATCGGAGGGCGGTTCGCAATGGCTTTGTCAGACACATCGAGCTGATGTAATTGGATATATGTTCCCCACAGTGAACATTTGGTCTCCACATTGTATTTGTACCCTCGGGGTAGGGGTTAGTGGTTCGGTCTTTGTAATAAAAAAAAGCACAGATATAAACTCACACGCAAAGAAAGTTTACAATGTTACAAAAAAACACAAGTATTTGGAAGGGGAACTCGCACACAGTAGTGAGCAGTGGCTTGACTGTCTTGGCCTGGTCACCAATGACTTCACAAGAAACCATCAAATACAAATTGGGAGTTTTCAACTAAATTTGGCAAAATCCAGGCTCTGACAGGTTTGACGGAACACTCATTGCACGGCGTATTGAAAAAAAATGCATCTGAAGTTTGTATTAATAAGTCATCTGTGACGTCAACTTCCAGGGTCGTTGTGACACAAGGTGGTGCGCTGCTCGCTGGAACATTTAGAAACGAAGATCTGTTCGTCTCGTGGTGACGTGGCAGCGCCGTTGGAACCCAACATGGGAAGGCAGTGGAATAAAAATAACAAACGCTCAATGTACAAAAATCGCCACATCAGGCACCGGACGCAGTCAAACCCAACAACAGGTGGCCCCCTCTGTGTGTCACGACAGGCCCCCAGGGTGACACCAGCGGGAGCAATGGGCCACAACACCGAGACGTGCTCGGGGTGTAACAGTTCACCGCCCTGCAATCCGATAAGTCCTCAGGATTCAGAGAATACATCTGAATCAACCATAATTAGTTTGTTTACACTATAGTGAATGTACTGGCCTCTTGTGGCTGCAGGGGTCACACAAACCCATTACGTGCAACATACACGCATGTCAAACGTGCGATTCCTTAAAACCGCGAGTCGAGGCGCGCATAGTGAGCTTTAAGGAGCGACATTATCGAAATTGATGACTGGCGCCCAAAGAGACCCGCGGTGCGTGCCATGGCGGACGTGGACATGCTCCCAGCCCGCAGACAAGGCTTTGCGTTTAAGGCATTGGTGAAAGGACAGCGAGCGGTGGTTAGTGGTGGGTAGTGGTGGGTAGTGGTGGGTAGTGGTGGGTAGTGGTGGGTAGTGGTGGGTAGTGGTGGGTAGTGGTGAGTAGTGGTGAGTAGTGGTGAGTAGTAGTGTTATCGGCGCGGTGGGGGAGGAAACGGAAGGAGGGGCACCGCCGCAGAGGGCAGATGGGACGGTGAGGATCGGTGTGGCGAGGGTGACACGTGGTGAAGGTCTGCTAAGTCAACGTCTCCCCCTTGGTCACCTGCGGCGAGACGAAGACAAATCAGCGTGGTTATATTTGGCAAAGGTATTTTCTTGCGACCTTCCATGTGGGTGGGGAACGGAGGCATGGCATCTCCCCTCTTTGTGTCTCTCCTCAGTGTCTCTCCCGCGTCTCATATTTTGCATATCCTCTGTGTCTCACCCATGTGTCTCCCATATATGTGTCTCCACTTTCTCCATCTCCACTCACTCAGTCTCCCCTCCTCACAGAAAAGTATTAAAATATAATAAGACAACCCAAATAGGACAGTGTAATATGAGATAGACCATTAACAAAACAACAACATGGAGTCTCTACAAATGACACAAAAAAACAATCAACCCATGACTTGAGTTGTTACTCTGAATTATCACGATGATGTGTGGAACCGTGGGAGGATGCTATGCTTGAAGGGCCCATGATGTGTGTGTGTCTCACCGCCCTGCCTCCCCCCACCGCTCTGGTCACCCCCCCACCACTCCTCCTCTTACCCGAGCCTCGATGTACTCCACGCGTCGCTCGAGTGACGTCAACTTCTCGTTCAGCACGGCGAGGCGGGCACGGCACGACATGTCTGCGCCGCGCACCAGCAGCCGGTGGGAGTGACGGTAGCAGCAGCAGCAGCAGTAGAGATGATGCCAGCAGCAGTAGAGACAACATCAAAGGCAAAGTGGGTTAGGATTCGGTATTTTCAAGACACCACAGCAACACCATCATCAGCCATGATCGATCCACTGCTGGATGAAGGCTTCCCCAAGTTGCCGTCAACTCTTACGATCCTGCGATGCAACAATCTGTCCATCACTTGTTGGCTACGTGTGGCTCTCATCGCTCCATCTCCTTGGTGGCCGAAACCCTCGGACGTGTTCCATCCCTCCATAGCGCCATCACAGAAACACAGTAACATCACAGCGCCATCACAGACCACAGAGTAACATCACAGATCACATGGCAACATCACAGATCACAGGGTAACATCTCACAGTGCCATCACCGAAGGGGTAACTCTACCACGACTGTAAACACACAAAGGAGGAAGTCGATTTCTTACGACGGATAAACATCCCCGGCCGTGTTGGCGATTCCCATTGGCCAAAATCAGCATCACGTGATCTCGCCTGACCAACGGCGACCCTCGTAACAGAGCGCGCGCGCGAGCGCGCTGGGTAATGTAAACGGCGGAGGATGAGGGAAAGGGGGGGGGGGGTTGACGAGTCGGGGGCTTCGCGCCTTCTCGCACCGAACGAGTTGAGGAAGTCGGCGATCTTTTTGATGCTGCTGGAGATCACTTCGATGTACTCGCGATTCGCCCAGTCCTGGTGGATCTCGCGCTGCACGGGATCGAACTGGCCCGCCATTGTCGCCTGGGCTTTCAAGCCCCGCCCCGTTTACCACGAGCTCCGCCCCTCGCTGCAAGCCCCGCCCATCACTACAAGCCCCGCCCCTTCATTACAAGCACCGCCCATCACTATAAGCACCGCCCCTTCACTACAAGCCCCGCCCCTTCACTACAAGCCCCCGCCCGCCACTGCAAAGCCCCGCCCCTCGTCCCCAACGCTAAATCAATCGGTAATAAAAACCAGGCTTTTCAATGCACACACTTTTTTTGCATTCAATAGTAGACAACAAATTTGTTTGACCCCGGAATTAATCGAATTTGACGTGCTCAATAAAAGTGGGCGGCTTCCTTTCGATATGTTTAATTTTCTTTGATGCGAGCTTACACTTTTATTGAGCACATCAAATTTGATTAATTCCGGGGGTCAATGTAATTTCTTTTATACTTTTGAGTGAAAATAAAAGTGTATACTGTACATTGAAAAATCTCGGTTTTTATTACCTCATAATACTCTTTGGGTCTTTCGGTAAAGTCACAGATAGAAAAATAAAAAAATTCTATCTTCGTGACTTTAGCGAAAGACCCAAAGAGCATGAATTCCTGCAGTCACGAAAGCTTAAGTCAATATGTCATAATAGTTTGCAGTGCACTTGTTACTCTCGCACCGAGGAACAAGAGGGGAGCACAACGGCCGCTCAGGCGCCATGACGAGCGGTCATAGATGAAGCGCCCCTCCCATTGGCCATAGGCTGCCAGCAACAGCCGCTGTGATTGGACCAGACGTTTGCCCACGTAGATGGGGAGGGGGGATAAAGTGTACGATCATTATACTGGTAGGAACGAAGTGAACCAGCCTACAATAGTTCTAGATTTGAAGCTTTCGTGACTGCAAGGATTCATATTCTTAGGTTTTTTCGGTAAAGTCACGTAGGTAAAACATCGATATTAATAAAAATAAAATAAAAATCACGACGTTTCGGAGGCAACACAAGTCTCCGTCATCAGGTGGGACCGTCACAGCCGGATTAGTTGCATCAAGTGAGGCAATGATTCAAGATGTAATCCCTTAAAAGCAAGTTGAGGGGGGAGGAGAGGGGGGGGAGCTCATCAGAATGTGGTAGCCAATGAATGGAACGTATCGGGAGGGAGGGGGGCGGGGCTCAAAGACGGCACGGAGTGCCACGTACAACGCATAAAATCCGTGATCTGATTCCATCTGTGAAGGATGTCGTTCCTGACTTACAGTATCCTGGAGTCTACAAATTGAGTTGCATTTGTGGTGATTGCTACATTGGAGAAACGAAACGTCATGTTTCTGATCGTGTCCGCGAGCACAAGTCAGATCTGAAACACGGCAGAACTGATTCTTCGGCCGTTGCCGATCATTGCTACAACTCGGTGGGCTCTCATGAAATTGTCTTTTTCGAGACCAAGGTTCTCTGCAAACCTCCCGGCTACCATCAAAGGTTTGTACACGAAGCCATACAAATATACAAACACAGACATAATTTCAACCGTGATGATGGGTACAAACTTAGTAATCATTGGAAAGATGTTATCAACCACGCAAAAAAGACTTAATTACACTTTTTTGGACCATCTTATCTGACAGGCACTATTTTACTTTACCGAGTGTTAACATCCCCAGTGTTTAACAGTACTCTCTTCATTGTTCAGCCAGAATTGGTATAAACATGGGCATTTTCGTTCTTTTTCTATGTGTATCAGGCCTCCCCTCCCCCTCTCTGTCCAATGCGTTGGCGTGTGCAGCAGCAACCGCGTCCACGCCGTCCATTCTTTTGGCCCCGCCCCCCCTCCCGATGCGTTGTACGTGGCACTCCGTGCCGTCTTTGAGCCCCGCCCCCCTCCCTCCCGATACGTTCCATTCATTGGCTACCACATTCTGATGAGCTCCCCCCCCTCAACTTGCTTTTAAGGGATTACATATTTTAAGAGATTACATCTTGAACCATTGCCTCACTTGATGCAGCTAATCCGGCTGTGACGGTCCCACCTGATGACGGAGACTTGTGTTGCCTCCGAAACGTCGTGATTTTTATTTTATTTTTATTAATTTTGATGTTTTACCTACGTGGCTTTACCGAAAAAACCTAAGAATATGAAGCCTACAATAGATTATATCGTCCGTCCGTCCGATTAGGTGTAGCAACATCGCCCCCTACTGCAAACACTTTGCAGGGCCCTACAAAAACCTTTAGACTCACTGACGCTTTCCTGGCTAAACAAGTGTAACATTCCCTTGTAATTTCCTGAGATAGTTTTTAATTAAAACATTTAATTTCAAAATTAACTCACATCGGCCTAAAGCCTAGAACTAGGCCTCAAACTCTCCCTTCGTATCGTACCCCCGCCATTTCTTTATAGCCATTCATTTGTTCGTTCTTACCAGCCCACACCGCAGGGACCTGTTTTATATTCTTTGGGTCTTTCGGTAAAGCCACGTAGATAGGGTAAGTGGGTGGGGCGGTGTCCCTCGTTTATTAACGAGCTGGTCGTCTCACAAGCACAGCCACCGTTGCAGTGGTTCCCTCACATTGACATGCTCATCTCTCTCGATACAATGGCCACCTCCACAGCTGCGTCCTCGTGGAGGTAGATCAGCTCTCCGATCTTACATTTACGGGCAAATTCCATCTCTAGCCCCACCCACTTCCCCTTGGGCTAAACCCATCTCAAACCTATGTAACAACCTGCTTCAGCAGCTCTCCCGCTAGATATTGTTTTCGCCTGATGACGATTGCTCGTGTTGCGATCAAAACGTCGTGATATTTTTATTATTTTTCTATCTACGTGGCTTCACCGAAAGACCCAAAGAATATGAATTCCTGCAGTCATGAAAGCTTTAAGTCAAGATCATTATTTAGTAAGATTTAGTTAAAAACCCGAATAGGACCATGATGGGCGAGACCTGGACCGGTTTAAAAATTAAATCTTGAATTGTCACGCGAGTCGAGGCTGCGTAATGTCAGCTCGTTAGGCTTCGAAGATCTGAAGACATTAAGCGTTAAAGATTCCAAAGAATATAATGACAACACGGCACGCTCAATAAGTGTGTGAAAAAAGGAGCTATACAGCTCAATGGGCCTTACTTGGTAAAATACAAATAATTTAAATTTGCTTTTCATACAACTGCTAACCTCAGCAACAATCGGTAAATACGACGCTTCCGCTGGCCCGTGTCCCATTTCCATGCATTGAAAGCACACTGCACACACGGATATAAACGGTCTTTATTATATCACAAAATTAACATCATGTATAGTATAGAATAACGCTCATTTTGTACAGCACATACACACGCGCATCATTAGTTATAAACAAAACACGCACAAAGGGAGACCCTGCACCCTCAGCGCGTGAAGATATTTGACTGCATTCCAAGAGTTGAAGCATCCATGAGCCATACAGCCCCCACTGTCAACTCGCCCCCCTCTCCTCCTCCAATGTGCAAAGGATTCAAAGCATTCGCCCGACTCCTGGGCTGCAAGAGATTCCTGTTCTCGCAATACGAATGGAGTGCCAGCAAGACACGAGACTATTGTCATAGCTACAGCAAAGTATACTCTACATGTGGTGTGCCGCTGCTGAATGAAAGCCTCTGCACAAAGCTGGCGTACAATTTTCATGGACCCCAAAAAAAACGATCGTCGCACACAAATCTTGATGCGGTCAAGAAGTGTAAAGGTCACGACAAATATTGTTTTCGGTTAGATTGTGTCAATGTGTCGTAGACACACCTCCACATGACAGCCAATGAGTAAGGTTTGTCATGTGAACAAAACGTCCCAGCACATAAGTGTGTTAAAGAGAAAACCCGCAACATTTACAATGAATGCCATCACTTTACTCTAATTAAGACCCAAAATAGGAAGACTTATTGAGCATTCTGGCAATAACCTGACGATGCTGATTGTAATCACCAACAAAACGTAAAAATGGTCAATTGTAATGTTGTGGGTTTGCTCGCCAACACACTACTGGCGGGTCCTGAGGTTGTAACTAATTTGCATGTTGTGCTCGTTCCAATCCGTACTAATTAACTGCGTCGGGTGGAGGCAGGGGTACGACACTTTTACATTTATGCGATCTAACCCAAAAAAAACGACTTTATCGTGAATAATAATTGGGCACGAAAGCCTACTATGTGTTTAAACAGGAATGGAGTGGCAGCCAAGGAATGGAGCGCATCCGAGAGGACTCCCAGGGAGGAGATGCAGCAATGAGATTGGTTCGTGTGCGGGTGCCCAATGGATCGTTGCATCGCAGGGTCACAAGAGGTGGCAGCAACTTGGGGGTGTCTTCAGCCAGTCGTGGATCGATCACAGACGACGACCACAACTGGATGCGTGTACCGCGGCGCGGGCGTTCGGATGGATTCTGTTAAACTTTTTGGTGAATTTTTACTTGCAACCAACCTTCCTCTATCTCCTGACGCTACCCACCCCCAACCCCAAAACATCTGTCTTCTTTCCTTTTCCTGTCCAGCCCCTCCGCAGGGACACTGGGGTCCGTCAACTTCCAGCAGTAGCGGCAGCGGCCATCCTCCACTGTGGGCGATCATCGTCATCAAATTCCATCTGCTCCATCCGTCAGTCTCCTGTCTTTGTCCTCCCTCTGTTTCTTTCCACTATCATTGTCATTGCTTTTGTCGGATTGCTGTTTTGGTGGTTTTGTCGCGACACGACCGTACAGCGACAGTTTGCGTTCCTCACTTCTTGCCGTTGTTGTTCAGTCCACCTAGAAATAGGAATCCCCCCCCCCATCCCCAAAAAGGGTCCTCTCCGCCCCTCCTAGGTTCCCATGCATCAAGTGAAAGGTGTCCCTCTTCTCACAACTCATGGGTTTGCAAGTCCGCTGCGTGACCTCGTGTACCTCCAGCAAGGAAGAGGTCACGGCGACATCACCCCAGGGTCACGACCTCCACGTCTTCGGCGCACGCCAGTCCGTGCGTCGCTGCCACGGAGACCTGGGCAGGGTGGTCCGTCGCCAAGCGCACGTGGTAAGACCCTGTGGGGTCGGGAGGTCACGGAGGGCGTGGGTCAGGGTAAACGTGAGATTGGCTCAAGGTGAATTTAGGCCAGGGAAGTGTGGAGTGGCGAGAAGTGAGGGAGAGCTGTACCCTCCTGCTGGGCAAGGGCACCCACGGCGGCCGCCGCTTCGCCAGAGAAGAGGATTTGGTTCCCACCGGGCAGGGTCGTCACCGCAGTGACCGTGCCTTCGCTGTAAAGACAATCAGAATATTTATTTATATTGAAAGAATCCCATTAGCTACAAAGCTCTATTTCACAAATGTCGAGTAGATCTCCCCTGTAGCCTTAACAGACTGTTGGGGCAAATGCTGTTAGCGAACACCTATGTGTAGTCCGGGACGACACACAAAAGGGTGGGTGGCCAGGACCACGCCGAGCTGCATGTCTCCCTAGTGGCGATGTTTACACACCGCACCAGGTACACATTTGAGGCCGAGTCGACATAGGGGAGGCCCAGGACCGGTTCAAATAATCGTCACTGGTGTTGGCCATGAGCGGGAATCAAACTCGTGTTGCCGGGTTCGTAGCGCAGCGCGCTAACCACTGCGCTACCACCCCCCACATACAAACACACACCGACAGACTCGTGTTCACTTTTGTGTGTATGAGTGTTAGGGTGCGTGTGTTACTTGTGTAGTATGTTAGGGTGCCAGGGTGAGTGTTTGGGCAATTGTCAGTGTGATTGTCAGTATGAGTGCTGGGTCTCGGTGGCACAGGCTGGCACCTGTTAATGGCCACAGTGACGGTGGCCGTGTCGTGGACCCCCGCCTGGTAGACCATGTCGGAGAGGGTTTCCACCTCCGTCCATCCCCTGTCCATCTTTCAGGGGAGGAGACAGGTGGTGAGTGGTCGGTCATACTTCGTCATCAGCCATCCTCGATCCACCAGACGCACACTCACGATGCACCCCATCACCACACTCACCATCACCTGTACGAGGGACAAAGAGCCATCAGGGTTGATCGCCTGCACCATGGTGGCGCCACTGCCGTCATCGTCCGTGCCGAGCAGCGTGCTCGTCAGCGTGGTGGCCTCCTCCTGCTCCTCCTGCTCCGCAATGGTGGCACCATTGTCGCCGGCAACATCGTCGCCGGCCCGCCCTCCCGCCGCGGCCACCTGTGGCACGGGCGCATCGTCGAAGGCGTAGAGCAGGTCCTCACGCCCGTGCTGCCGGTAGCAGTTCTTGACGATGGCGCGCAGCGCGTGCGTCCAGGACACCTGCCACCGTGCGCCACACGGCCGCCCGGTTGCACAGCTTCATGAGTTGGTGGCTGCTCTGGTTAATACCGCGGTGCGTGTTAATAAAGAGTAATTTCACCTTGTAACGCGACAGCGACGCCAATGCCGACGCTGCACGGTATCCGCTCACTCTCGAAGAGTGACAACGAATCCAAAGAGCGAGGAGGAACCACAAACGAGCGGATGAGCTGGTGCCAAAGATTCACTGATTTCTGCAGTCCTCAACATATTAAGGTGTTATTGGCCAATTTATAGGTGTGCATACATATGGGAGGAAACAAGAGTACACGGACAAAACCCAAACGTGCAGATGAGTCCACATTTTTGCTGTACCGTCTTCTCGGCTATATATATGTATGTTGAACTTCTTCCATGCTGTACGCAGCCAAACGTGCTATGGGGGATCTTTGTATGTGTGTGTGTGTGTCTATGTGTGGTTCCCACCAGCTGTTTCTGCTGGTGGGAGCGTGCGTCGGAGCGCACGTTGGCCCACGGCACGTGGGGTGGCCACCACGGCGGGCGGCACGCCTCCTTTCCCCAGCCTGGCTTCCCGCGGCCCGTTGAAAACTTCAGCATCTCAGGGATGAAGGCCCGCAGCTGGGCCTACTCCATCACCACAGCGTCACAAACAAAAGACAAAGATCCCCCGTATAGCCTCAACAGCCTTTTGGGGCAAGTGTTGTTAGTGTGCACCTATAAAGGCCAGCAAGGCACACGAGGGGGTGGGTGGCCAACACCATGCCCGGCCGCCTTTGCATCCCTAGTGGCGATGTTTACACACCACACCAGGTACTCATTTGAGGCTGAATCGACCTAGGGGACGCCTAGGACCGGTTCAAATAATCTTCACTGGTGTTGGCCGTGAGTAGGAATTTAACACGGTTCATAGCGCAGTGTGCTAACCGCTACACTATCACGCCCAACACAAACATGTGCGTACACACACTAGCGCGTACACACACACATGCATGCGAGTGTACACGTGCCTGCGTCATCTTGTCCACGGATACGGGGATGCCGTCAATAAGGAGTGGCGGGAGCTCCGGTTGCCGTTGCCCCCCGTGCACGGCGGGGGCGTGCACCGAAAGTGCCTCCTCCACATCCTCCAGGATGGACGACTTGTACCGGCGCACCTGGGGCAATGAGTGTACGGAGACAAATATCCCCCGTACAGTCCTTAACAGACTGTTGGGGCAAGTGCTGTTCGCGAGTAGCGCCTGTGAAGGCCGGCACGGCACACGAGGTGTGGGTAGCTAGCACCACGCCCGGCTGCCTTGGTCTCCTTGGTGGCGATGTTTACACATAATACGAGGTATTAATTTTAGGCCGAGTCAACATAGGAGAGGCCCAGGAATGGTTCAGCGGGTATAAATAGATGCACACGCAAGTGCACGGATAGACATCTACACACTCACTCGCTAAGACATCACATATTCCCAATTAGGCCCACACAGGCTGTGGGGCAAGCGATGTTGGCGAGGATATATGAGGGGGCGGGATGTGGCCAGCACAATGGCCAAACACCTTTGTTTCCCCAGTGCTTATGTTTAATACACACCGAACCGGGAACTATTTAAGGTCGTCCTAGGGAAAGCCCTGGACTGGTTCAGATATTCGCTGCCACTGATGTTCGCTATGAGCAGAAATCAAACTTGGGTCACTCGGTTCGTAGCGCAGTGGTGGGGAACAGCTTCTTTGCACGGTTCAGCATCGTCCAAGTTCACTCCACACTCTCCCTCGCTCACCCCACGCTCTCCCTCGTTCACCATTTCACCGCTCTCACGCACGCACGCCCACCCCAACCCAACGAGTCCCCACTTACCCAATTGTCCCCGGCTCACTCTGGCTCACCCTTCCGCACGTCCCCGCTCAATCGCTCGCACACTTGCTCACTCGCCCGCCCACCCTCACTCCCTGCTCGTCCCCGTACCACGTTGTCGAGCGGCGCGGCGCCGAAGGCCTTGAAGACGGGGTTGGGTTTACGTGGAGACACAAAAAGCACCACTGCCTGCTGCCCCACGCGGGTCGTGTACTCGTCTATCATGCCCCTCAGCTTCCTAGGGGGGTAGGGGGGCAGGGGTGGGGGAGAGGGGGTGAATCACGACATTACCAGTGAGGAAGCAGCGAACTTTGGATGCAACATGAGTGAGGAGAGAGTAAGGGGAGTGTGAGGACAGGGTGAGGAGAGTGAGGCAAATGCGGGAGACAGTGACGAGAAGAGGGTGAGGAAAGGGTGAGGGGAGCATGCAGAGAGAGTTAAGAGTGAGGAGAGTGAGGCGAGAGGAAGGCTAGATTGAGGAGCATCGGGTAAGGCACGAGTGACACGAGAGTGAGGAGCGAGCGAGAAGTGAGTGCGGCGTGTGTGCCACTTGGCTGACCGCAGGAGCCTCGTCTGCTGCCGCTTGCGCACGAACGGGTTCGACTCGAAGGCATGCAGCCGCCGCCTCCTCCTCCCCGTCGCCACGGCAGCAGCGGCCGCCAACCCCACGGGGCCTCGGGTGATACAACGCGGACGCATTAGCTCTCACAGCAGTGGCGGCATCGCGCGTCCAGCCTGTGAGTGTGGGTAAGCATGGGCGAGCCTGGGCGAGCGTCCTTACCAGAAGCGGCGAGGTGTGCCGTGACCTGATCGGCCACGCTGGGCGCAAGGACACCACCGCCACCATCGCCGCCATCGTCGTAACCATCATCGTCGTCGTCATCATCAGCCGAGGATGACGATGGTTCATCGTTATCTTCGTCAATATCTTCAATATCTTCTTCGTGGGCCATCGTAGGTCCCAGGACCCTTGTGTAGGCATCCATCTGTTGGGTGATAGTGTGTCAAGAGTCGGTGTGTCAGGCGAGGAGTCGGTGTGTCAGGAGTTGGTGTGTCATGCGACGAGTCAGTGTACCAGACCTCCACCTGATTGGCAATCGCTGTGTCATCAGTGGTGGGACTTGGTAGCTCCTCCTCCATGCAGGCCGGCTCCTCCATGGCTGCATGGGCCAACCACAAAACATGGAAAACACGGGGAGGGAATGATTCAATTGGCAGGATGTGATTCATTTGTGTAGTCATTGGTAACTGGGATGAGACCACTCACTGCACTTCAAAACCCAATTTAATCAAAACTCAGTCCATGTCAGTCTATGGGTCGACATAATTATATGATTCTCTTCAAAAGTTATTGGTGACCGGGCTGAGGTCATTAACTCGCTATACTCGGCTTCATCATTGGTGGATGGCCGACACCTCGATTCGAACCCAGGTTCTCAACAGTGCTGACTCAGTGATTGACAAGGCCATTATGAACAGCACAAGCCACCCTAACACCACAATGTGGTTGTTTAACTGCTCATTGATGAATGTTGCAGGACACAATGTAGACATGAAATTTAATTCTAAGGGGAATGTAAATATTGCCAATAGATTTGTCAATATTGGACCTCTAGGGTTCCGTTTACAATGTAAATCAGTGTAAACATCGACTAACACGGTTCTCTATGTACGGTGCAAAAGACGTTCAAACATACACATACATTCGTCAGCCCATGATCAATCGCCCGGAATGCGACTGGTCTTATCAGATTTCCAAAGCAAGGCATGGTTGAACCTGGCTATTGACTAAATGGGCAATAACCACAAACACAATCAGGTTGTCATAAAGTAGCCGTGCGATACGTTTTGGGTAGCAGAGGAGAGAGAAACAAAACCCTTCATTGCACTCTATACATTCTAAATCCTTAAATAAAAACCCAACGCAGGACCCTCCTGAAAAGGAGTCCTACGACTCAGTGTGGCTTTCATGAATACGTTCTTATCGACAAAACGGGCTGTACATGTACATGTTGGCATCCATATGTACGCGAGTTAGAATCATGTGTGAATGAGTGGATGAGATTGATACCGCGTGGGTGAATGGGTGGATGAGATTACCGTGTGAGTGAATGAGATTACCAAGCTAATGAGTGAATTAGGTGCCAGCTCAGTTGTGGGTGCATGACGTTTGTCAAGTCAAATGTCAACCAAGAAATGTTGTGACGTGTGAGGTCATGTAAGTGACCTTGCGGACGACGCTAAATAGTGAGGGGGGGGGGTCACATCCAGTGCGGCTGAGTAGCTCGGCTCAACTGCGAACTGAATCGCGGCGCCTCTCTCTCCACTGCCAAGCTCCTAGTTCATATCGCCCCAAGTTTGTATCGCTCCTCGTTCCTATAGCTCCCAAACTACCTGAGCCAGCTGTTTAAGGCCACTTACGCCACTCTTAAGAATAGCCCACAGTGCGCCTGCCGGTCACGGGCCTCACCACAACTTCTAGATTTGAAGTTTTCGTGACTGCAAGGATTCATACCCCTGGTTTTTTCGGTAAAGTCACGTAGGTAAATAATTTTTTACCTACGTGACTTTACCGAAAAAACCAAAGATTACCTCACCACAACGTTCGGCGGGTCGTAAGGGTTTATCTTGACCATACTTCATCACGCTGGTCGGTGTGGATTGTTGGGGACGGCATAGACCTTAGAGTCCGGTATCACTATGTAATACTCTAGCACTGCCCTCAGCAGTTCTAACACCTGTTTATCCATGTGGGTCGCCCAGAAAAGCACTACTCAGGCTCAAACAAGCTCAAGGTCTGAAGTTTGATGCGCATTTTTTCATTGCAGTATTCGCTGACGCAGCAACGTTAGATATTACAATTATATACGTTAAAGTATGCTATTCATGAAAACTCCCCGACACGTTTGTAGCTTTACACTGCAGGCCTAGGCTATATGTGCACGCCTATGTAAACATTAATTGTTACCAATGAGTGAACGCACTAAACCTACACGCATAGAAATGTAAATATGCGCACGTGTTAAATTAAAACAACCTAAGAACCGCGCCCGCTCCGTAAGACGGACGTGCCCTGAGCCCCAGTGTCGCACTGGCCTCGCCTGGTTTCGTTCGCCGACTTTGGAGCCTCTTCCACGGCGTAACTGGCAAGCGAGGGACAAGGCTCGGCCGGGCCTGCAGGGCCCCGGGGTTTGGGCTTGGCCGCTCCTTTGACTAGACGCACTGCGGTGATGACGCAATCACGCACCCCGATGATGTCATCACGTACGGAGTTGCCCAATTAGAGACATCAGGCCAGTGATGAGATCATCACGTAACCAGTTACGCTTGGCGCGCGGAGCGCAAACTGAGTTACGTCATCGCGCACAACGTTGCGCGGAGTCGGGGGGGAGGAAATTGTCTGATGATGTCATCGCGTTTTGCGATGACGTCATTACGCAATTCTCTGCATAGGGCAATTACGTCATCGTGCATATATCGACAAACCACTTTTACAGGTACGAACAACAGTTCCACACTGCCCACCAGGTATAATACAGGTAGGAACTACAGGTGCAGGTAGGAACAACAGGTACAGGTAGGAACAACAGGTACAGGTAGGAACAACAGTTCCACACTGCCCACCAGGTATAATACAGGTAGGAACTACAGGTGCAGGTAGGAACAACAGGTACAGGTAGAAACACAGGTACAGGTAGGAACAACAGTTCCACACTGCCCACCAGGTATAATACAGGTAGGAACTACAGGTGCAGGTAGGAAAAACAGGTACAGGTAGAAACACAGGTACAGGTAGGAACAACAGTTCCACACTGCCCACCAGGTATAATACAGGTAGGAACTACAGGTGCAGGTAGGAACAACAGGTACAGGTAGGAACAACAGGTACAGGTAGGAACAACAGTTCCACACTGCCCACCAGGTATAATACAGGTAGGAACTACAGGTGCAGGTAGGAACAACAGGTACAGGTAGAAACACAGGTACAGGTAGGAACAACAGTTCCACACTGCCCACCAGGTATAATACAGGTAGGAACTACAGGTGCAGGTAGGAAAAACAGGTACAGGTAGAAACACAGGTACAGGTAGGAACAACAGTTCCACACTGCCCACCAGGTATAATACAGGTAGGAACTACAGGTGCGGGTAGGAAAAACAGGTACAGGTAGGAACAACAGGTACAGGTAGGAACAACAATTCCACACTGCCCACCAGGTATAATACAGGTAGGAACTACAGGTGCAGGTAGGAACAACAGGTACAGGTAGGAACAACAATTCCACACTGCCCACCAGGTATAATACAGGTAGGAACTACAGGTGCAGGTCGGAACAACAGGTACAGGTAGGAACAATAGGTACAGGTAGGAACAACAATTCCACACTGCCCACCAGGTATAATACAGGTAGGAACTACAGGTGCAGGTCGGAACAACAGGTACAGGTAGGAACAACAGGTACAGGTAGAAACAACAGGTTCAAACTGCCCACCAGGGATTATTTATCTGTCTGTCGTGCATAGCCACGCCCTCGAGTTGTTTTCATAGAGCGCTTCGGGCGGGCTCAGCACCACGTGACGCGCCGCATCGTGAAATGAGCCCCCAAAAAGCATTTGCAATTTATACGTCCTTGAATTGTACTAAAAACATAGGCAAACATCGGATAGCATGGGGGGGGGGGGGCGACATTTTTTTTTCAAAATCCCTTTTCTCAAATAACTTAATCATAGCAACTGGAATTATAACAATCATTATGGCATGCAAGCCAGATATTCAATTCAATCAAGGCCATAGGGTTGAGGTGGCTATGTGATGCCGCCGCCACGAAGCCGCTCGGCGGGCACCCCATCTACGACCTCGCCACCACCAAGCGACGGAGCCAGCCCCACTTCCCCCTCACCTCACCTCACATAAACACGCCCGCACGCATTCCCCCCCCCCCCCCATAGAGCTCCGAGGGGAGGTCACCTGGCTGACCGGTTTTAATCCGAGAAGCCCTTATCGGGATAACTTTCACGGTTTCCGGTGACCAGGGAATTGGACGACCTCCCCCGATGCTACTTCGCGGCGCTGCGAGCGGCATTAAGATTGCAAGGTCGTGGCGAGGGGCCACTCGGCCACTGCGGTTAAAACGCACCCCCCACACCCACGCACGTATCGACGAGACAGGCAGGGGAGGGACGGGACGGCATGGTTAGCATGACCGCAGGGGCTCTTGCGCGTAGTCGCTGATGGTTAGGATAATTACGCTTGAGCACGTAGGCACCAAAATTAGGGAAATTAGGGAAGTTAAAGGGTAAAAGCTGGAATTACAAATAAGCGGAGGTACGCGGAGGCTCCGCGCATAACTTCCCACGGCAGGCCTTTGTGATGGACGCCGCTGCATAATTTGCATAACCAAGGCACCATGCATAAGAAAGGGATTAATTAGAATAAACGCCGCAACACGCAGCGCATCTTATTAGCATAGCAAAGGCGCCCGGAACCGCCGCACGCGCCCTGACTGGCGCGCGCCCATTGTTAAAGAAAAACTGGGAGAGCACCGCAACAGGCGGAGCAGCATCTCTTTGATGTAGGGACGATAAAAGGGGGGCGAAAAGGGGTAGAGCCCTCTCTTGCTCCAGCATCAGGCCATGAGACGCTCTCCAGCCCAGCGACCCGGACGTCCGTGCGACGCATCGAAGTACACTGCGAGCACGGGATCAACGGACCACCGTGGGCACCTAACCGTGAGTAAGAAGGTGAATTAGTATCATAAGCCGATAAATAGGGAATAGGTCTAGGGGTATTAGAATAGGCCAGCTTCGTCGATTCTTACTGATTTAACATCAATTCCCAGGTAGCCGAAAATAAATCATTAATAGCTGATCGTGGCCTCGTGTGATCTCGTTGAGAAGTGTGAACGCGTGTGGTACTGTGTACACAGTGGTTCGCCACGTGGGAGCGCTGCGCAGAGCGGCGCAAGAGAGGGTGTCGCGTGTGGAGCTGTGTGTGGGTGTGGGCATACGTTCGCTATGTGGAGGATACAGGTGCGCGATTAGGAAAGAGAAGTATCATGGTAGTGTGAAGGGGACGTAATACTACTCGGTAACTAACTAACTAACCATGCCTACTACGCGGACCCGCGGTGGAGGGGAATCCTCCAGCAGTGGTTCGCCTAGCAGCAGGGGGGCGAGTAATGATGTTAGCCCGGCCGTTAGCATTATCGAGGGAGGGATCTCGGGGGCCAGCGACCCCCACATATTGGTGTCAGAAACGGGACGATCCCCCGCACCCCCAAGGGAAAGAGGCCCCCCAACCCAGATTAAAATCAAATGCACATTTACGGGCAAAGGAATTCCATCATGGAAATCGTTTGCCCGCAGCATCAGGGGGGCTAAAAAGGTTAATGGGTGGTCAGATGAGGCGTTGCAGCAGTTAGAGCTACATTTAGATGGGCGGGCAGCTGACTTTGTGGAAGCTTTGCCCGCAAGCGCACAAACTCAGTGGGAAGAATTAACGTGCCAACTCGAACGGCGCTTCGGCACCTATGACGAAGAGGAGGCGCAGGCGGCCTTAGAGGCACGCCGCCGCCAACCCGGCGAGGATCTGCGAGATTACGCCGAGGACGTACGCACGCTGACCCAGCTCGCGTACCCGGAGTACGAGGCAAAAATAATTGAGGGCCTCGCCGCCGGTAAAGTCCAGCGATATTTGGCACGCACCCCGTGGTGGCAGCCAAATGTAGACGGTGCACGCCTCTCCTTTAACTCCCTCGTCGAGCGCGCGCGCAAATGCGAGAAACTCTCGGGTGAGCGCGCACAGCCTCGAGGTAGGGGACGAGAGTGTGCCGTAGCGAGCCGACTCTCCGACGAGGAGGAAGAGCTCGCCATCGCAGTAAGGGGACGGGCAAGGGAGCCCCAGAGACCCAGCGAGACAACCCCGGGGTGGGTAGCCGGGTTACAGACCGGCATGGGAGAGTGTGAGAGAGTGTTAGAGAGTGTGAGACTCTCTCACACTCTCTCACTCTCTCTCACACTCTCTCACACTCTCTCACACTCTCTCAAACTCTCTCACGCTCTCTAATGCTCTCTAACGCTCTCTCACGCTCTCTCACGCTCTCTAACACTCTCTCACACTCTCTCACACTCTCTCAAATTCTCTCACACTCTCTCAAACTCTCTAACACTCCCTCACACTCTCTCACACTGTCTCACACTCTCTAACACTCTCTCTGGCGTGGACCAATCAGTTTCAAAGACAATGCATTTGTAATAAAGGACTCGTTCACTGGGTCTGTCTCCGTTGTCCTTTATTTGGGTTCTTTACACTTGTCCCACACGGCCCTCGCTCAGAGCCTCCCCGCTTGGCAGCTCGACCTCTGCCTTCGCTCCCGTAGCCTTTCTCGCTCCGGTGCAGCTCCGCTGCAGGTTCCCCTTGTGCAGTCCTCCGGCTGCTCTCACAGCAGCTCCACCGCTGCTCCTCGTTCCTCCGTGCTCGGTCACCGCTGGCCGACGGTGCCGAGTCTTACTGTGTGTGGCGATCTCGCCACTCTCCAACCTCCGCCCTGCGTGGCCTCTGTGGCGATCTCGCCACTCTCCAACCTCCGCCCTGCGTGGCCTCTCCCTGTCTCTATCCCCAACTCTCTCTTCCACCCCGCTGGCTGGCGCCGTCATGAGCCCCTCAGCCACCAGGCTGAGGCACGGCGACCACCCAACGTGGTCTCCCTTCTTCACTCCCCCCGACTGCTCCAAATGTCTTCCTGTCTCCCCGCTATAACTTCTCCCCCCACATTTATTACCAGAGTACGTTTTCTGTTTGCATTCTGGCCACAAGCAATGTGGTTAATGCACACATGATTCCTTGTAAAAAGGTTTCAGTTTGGTGTTTTAACATCTTAACACCTGTTTTGTTGCCAGAAAAGAGGGGGAAACCTATGATCATATGACACTTTCCTGTGGAGGGAGCTGGTATGAACGTTGGCTTGCTCGGTTAATGACCAAGGTCAACGGCGGCGTGGTGTATTCCGCAAGTATGCCCGACTGTGAGGGCGGGCACAAGCCGGCGTGAGTAGGTTAAACGTTGAGTTTTATAAGAGCACCACGGGGTGACCAGCCCCTCCTCACCCAGCCCCACCCCTCCCATCCCCCACCCAGCCCCTCCCCACTCTCCCCACCCACCCAGCCCCTCCCCACCTTCCCCACCCACCGAGCCCCTCCCCACCCTCCCCACCCAGCTCCTCCCCACCCTCCCCTTCCTTCCCAGCCCCACCCTCCCCACCCAGCCCCTCCCCAACCCAGCCCCACCCTCCCCTCCCCACCTAGCCCTTCCCCACCCTCCCCTCTCCACCGAGCCCTACCCTCCCCACCCAGCCCCTCCCTACCCTCCTCTCTCCACCCAGCCCCACCCCTCCAATTTTTGTATTCACGACGGACGGACGAAACCAAGAAGACGGACGGACGGACACAATAATCCCCTGTGGGCTGGTGGAACCACCCTCAACCAGTATATATACAAGGACTGTTTTCTTTGAATTTCTCTTACTTCTTCTTGGTTCTTTCGGTAAAGTCACGTAGAAGGGAAGTAATAAAATAATAAAAATATTATGTTTTATTATTATTTTTATTATTTTATTACTTCCCTTTTACGTGACTTTACCGAAAGAACCAAGAAGATGAATCCCTGCAGTCACGAAAGCTTTAAATCGAAATTTCTCTTACTTGATACAGCAATCGTGCTGTGACGGTTCCACCTGAAGACGGAAGCTTGTGTTGCCTCCGAAGCGTCGTGATTTTTATTTTATTTTTATTTTACTTGTATTAATTTTTATTTTTTACCTACGTGACTTTACCGAAAAAAACCTAAGATTATAGTATTATGATAATATTATATTGTTATAATATATTATTATGTTTATTTGTCGTGTTGCTGCACACGTGCGCCCCCTATTGACGAGCCCCGCACTCAGGCACGCAGGCCGAGACGACGCACACGCGTGGCTTACCTCTCGCCGCGGCCGAGATGACACCCATTGAGAAGGACAAGGAGAACGGGAAGGAAAACGACCGTGAAAAGGACAAAGAGAAGGAGCAGCGAGGCGCCAAGAGGCCCATCGTGCCCGCCACCATCCCCGAGTCCGTGCCGGAGGTGAGCGCTGCCATCCGCTACGCACGGTGCCGGCTCAGCCTGGTCACCCTGCCGCGAGCGATGCGTCTCCCTCGGTAGGGAATCTAGGCGAGCGGCGTGGGGTTCGCGTGGCCTAGCAACTCATTTTTGTTTGGCCCGGTTAATTTGTAATGTAAAATCGTGATGCGACTGTAAATGTAGTTTAGATACGGGCGTCAATGCTGAATCCTTAAGAGTGCCTTAGTCTGCCTCTATGAGCCGCATGCACAGGTATTAACATGGAAACAGAATCTCAGTGATGCATTATTCAGCCTCATCCGGTGTTGAACCGAACGCACAAAGATCCAAAGGGTGCCTCAGTGTGTATCTATCAGCCTTGTTCATTAACATTCAAACCCCGACAATCCCTCGGACAGCACCCTGATGAGTCTTAGGTGTGCTATCGTCTGGCTCTATGAGCCTCGTGCCTGATTAACACTGCAACGTACGAATGAATTATCGAGGTTTGCCCCATTGATCGATCCACACGAAACCATTCATACGGCTTGATCTTACTCTGCGTGGACAAATCCATTCGCACATTATCCTAACACGCACAAGGGTAAGGGTTCGTCTGGTACTTTGAACGTATCGCTTTGACATGTTGACGCTCAATGGTGAATAAAATCCCATAAGTCTAGATAATCGGAATTCACATAAATATCTTCTACTCTTTGGTTCTTTGGGTAAAGTCACGTAGAAAGAAAACAAGTTAAATAATAGAATACGACGTTTAGATTGCAACGCAAGCAATCGTCATCGGGTAGAACTAAATTTCAGAGAGAGACAAAACACAGACACACAGACAGACACAAGCAGAGATAACTCTTTTCTCTCTACGTCACTTTACCGAAAGAATCAAAGAAGTAATTCCTGCAGGCACGAAAGTTTAAAAAAGTCTCCCCTATCACCGACCGAAGAGAACGTTGATTCCACATTCCTTTGGTAGGCAAAGTGCATCGCACAAACACTTTCATCTTTTGTGCCGCTACAGAGTATAAACGTGCAAGTGATGTTACGGTGATTGTGTGTGCGTGGCGTGGTAATGCTGGCCACCCACCCCCTTCATCGTGTGGTGCCACAGTGCCGGCCTTCGTAGCTTTGCTGCTCATTGACAACACTCGCCCCAACTTTAGGCTACACGGGGGTATCTTTGCCTTTTTAAAATCCTTTATATTAAGTTCGCTTGCTTGCTTGCTTACGACCGTGCAAATCTTTCGGTCGTAATTTTAACACACTTCCCGTGATCCAATCGAGCTGTCATTTTCCAAAATTTTACACTGTTTAGGGAATTTTTTAAAAATATTTAATTACCAATTGCTTAATGCTGGCAGACAATCATCTGACCCATAGGTGGCAGCCATCTCAAGCCAGAGGACGAGAGGACTCTAGCCGCCACGCATATAAAGGATTTAGAGTGAAAAACTTTGTTTTTACGGGTTAATTTTTTCTCCTTGTTCTCCACCAGCAAATCCGCACCAACTTCATCGTGGTCATGCACCCCGGCTCCACCACCTTGCGACTGGGTCGAGCGTCCAGCATGCTGCCCATCAGCCTGCCCCACTGCATCGCACGGAGGCACAAATCCGCCGGGCAGCCCTGCTACGAAGACCCTTGGTTGCTCAGGGATGGCCTGGATGTGAGACACGTTTTTGAGTCGGTGCTATTGCACGACCTGCAGTGTGGCGGCTACGCGTGGTTTTCGCGGTTGCATTGTAGCTGTAGCTAGCCCCTCGGGGTGTATTTTTTTTTCATTCAGGGTGATGTCTGACGTTTCGCTGCACTTGCTTGGGAGCCTTCGTCAGGAACTGAATTCAGTTCTGTTCAGTTCCTACCGAAGCTCCCAGCACATGGAGCGCTAACGTCGGACATCGTGCTGAACGCATGTATGTATGTTGAACTTCTTTTGCACCGTTCGTAGCCAACCGTGCTTATCGGAGGTGCGGGAAACGACACAAATGGTACAACCCAGAATCCCATCCGAGAGTTTAATGCAATGTTAAACAACTCCAGTCCGTGCGGCCACCCTCTTGCATACCTGTCAACCCCTTATCATTGCCTACCTTATTCAGACCAATTCAGACCTTATTGGTTACCCCGTGTAACTCTCAACGTTCATTCTACAAAGTCCCATCACAAGGGAGAAACACAGACAAAAGTACGACTGATATTTTTTTGCCAAATTGAAACAGCTCTACGCCGTATCGACCTGAAAACTAAATTTCCCTGTACAAGAATATGGGTAAACCGTATGGGTTGACAGGTATGCTCATGGTGCACCATTCTCTGATTACAAACCAGCAGATGCAGTGCACAGTGGCTTAATATTCCAAGGCATGTAAAATGTTGGTAATCTCGGAAAGGCAGCAGTCGCGGATTGTGATGTCTGATATTGAGAATCTCTGCTTTAATTTTCACAATTCGGTGTTCCAATTTGATTCTTATTAAAGCCTGTTTTTACATCTGCTTTGCATTGTATATGCCATATATTCATTCTTGTGCTTTTTATTCGTGACAAATAATTTATATAAATAGTAAAGTAGTAAATGATTAACTCTTCAAAGCATTATTGGATGCATGTGTTGTGGTTGATGAATCTTTGCATGCCTGTTCATGAAGTAACCTTTTGCATTGTTTTGAAGTCAGTTACTGGCATTGTGGGCAGCAGAGGGTACTGGGCATCTGTGAAAAGAGATTCACAGCTCATAACTTCTGGCAAATCGCCCAGTGAAGCTGGTTGTAATCACCATCGAAACGGTGTACTCAAATTGTAAATGTGGGTTTACTCTCTAACACACCGGTGTGCTGAAGTAGTCACTAATTGTCATGTTTTGTCTCCGTGACAAACCAAACTAATTGGTTGTGTCGGGTAGTGGTGGATTATAAACGCATTTATATTTACGCCATCTAACCCAAAAAAAAACTTTATTATGAATGAACCTGTTAAAATAGGTGAATGAGTGAATAATGCGAGCTTTGTACGTAATAATGTTTTGTTTTGATGGTGAGCTGTATAAGAGCCATGAGTAAAGATGCGTCGTGCAATATTTCACAGAGACAAGAGAGTAAAGAGCAGAGGCAACATGGACTTAAGATGGTGGAGCAGGCAATCTGGTCTCGCAAGATGTCCAACGGGGCTCGCCGAATCCCCACCCAACCGGACCAGGTGCAGTGCGAGAGCGTTGCCCTCTGCCACTAACCCGATGGTGACACACAGCTGTACCCCCCCACTGCTTTATACTCAACCTAATTCAGAGGACCACAGTGTAAACGGGCTTTGTGTTATACAACGCAATACAATTTTAATTTATATAACACCTTAGTGCAACTGCTTTTCAAGTTTTTCTGCACACGTTGTGCATATTGTTCTAAATATTAACTACTAACTTGTAATTTACCGGGTAAGGCCCACTGAACTTGTTTAGCTCTTTTTTTAAAAGCGACCTGGCCACATATGATAGCTCAACAAAGTGGCGTATCGTATGTATTATATCAGCCAAATACTCTCAACGCACGCTGATTCTAAATGTTGAGGTGAAAAACCAGAGGACCCGCCGGAAAATCTACGCGACCACAGGGAGAACATGCAAACGTCAAATATACAGGTGTCGGGTCGGGATCGAACCTACGACCTGTAGTATACCAGGTGAAGTAGTTAACATTTTGCCACCCCTATTTAGAGAGAGGGCTATCCGTTGCAGCTTTGAGGGGAACACTTCTACTGTAGCAGCAGAACATGATGGTGATGCAGAGTTTGTGATTCAGTGGCGAAGAGAGAGCGTAATAACATAGTTTACAGTCTCTCTTGGGAACTGGTAAATGGCAGTTCTTGGGTACAAACTCTCTCCATGATGTCCGATCTTCAACTTCGTTCCATTGTTGCAGGCCCCTTTCCTTCACGACATTAAGAAATTAGTTTTACTGCATCTTGGCCTCTTTCCCCATTCACGTTGTTTGCCTTTCCTGTATCGTTCTAATCAGGCTTTTCTCCTGAATCTGCTCTAGAACATCTTAATTTATGAGAATAAGTTTTCCCATTTTTTCTGGTAACAAAACAGATGTTGAGATGTTTAAACACCGAACTGAAACCTTTTACAAGGAATCAAAACTTATTCTCATATTTTGGTACTGGCAAAGGAGGTCCCATGATCTTAATTGATCTTTCTCTCCATCCAACTGATGTTCTCCATTCTACGCCATACCCACATTTCAAGACTTCCTATTAATCGTTTTTCTCACTTCATGTTTTTTTTCCCCGCATAGAGTGTCGCGCTCCATCCGAATGCAATTTTAGAATACTTTGTGCAAAGGGAATTTAACATCAACATAAAACCATGACTACGGAATGCTGCCGTGCAATGGTTAAACTTTGAATCTGTATACATCTCACAGCTGGCTGCCTACAACGGCAGAGCAAAGCCAGTAGCCCTGGAATCCAGCTCTTCAACAAGATGGACGAACATATCCCACAAACCAGAGTTGCTCATTGGGGACGAGGTAAGTGACCTCGCTCATTGTGACACCAGGAATGTGTAAAACTGGACACGATTATTGAATACAGGTAGTCCTCTACTTACGATTGAGATGCGTTACGACGACCCCATCGTAAGTCAAAAATATTGTAAGTCGAAGATGACCTAACCTACCCAGGAGTCTTAAAAAATGGTGATAATTTAGCAAAACAGAGCAATTTACTGTACCGTACAGTATAAACTATATTAATTACAATACTGTATTGCACAGTAAAATGTAAAGTAAAAAAACCAAGGTCAATTATTAGCCTATCTATATGAACTGCAATTTAATAAAGTTTTTTCAGGAAACAATCTTATCTGGTATAAACTTTTAACATACATTGAACGTTTGCCTGCCAAGCGAAATTAAAAATATTTTCCAATTTTGTAGTATCGCTATCGCCATCGTAAGATCTAAATATCATAAGTCGGACCATCGTAACACGGGGACTATCTGTACACTGTTAGTACACTGCTTTGTGTCTCAATAAGAATCTTGACGATGACTATCACTGGCAAGTGATAATTAATTGATCCGCTAAATGTTGTCAAACAACAGTGATGACTGACACAGCATGGGGAGGCATTCATCCAAGAGTTGATTCACTTTTCGATTTAAAGCTTTTGTGACTGCAGGGATTCATCTTCTTGGTTCTTTCGGTAAAGTCACGTAGAAGGAAAATAATAAAATAATAAAAATAAAACATAATAAAATAATTCTCACGACGTTTCGGCCACAACGCAAGCAGCCGTCTTCAGGTGGAGAACAGGTCTGTCGAGAAGGCAGAGTCTCTGCCTTTTCGCTCCTCTGCCTTCTCGACAGACCTGTTCTCCACCTGAAGACGGCTGGCTGCTTGCGTTGTGGCCGAAACGTCGTGAGAATTATTTTATTATGTTTTATTTTTATTATTTTCCTTCTACGTGACTTTACGAAAAGAACCAAGAAGAGTTGATTCACTTGTTTTGTTCAAGCAGGTGAGAACACGAGAGACCAGGTTAGTGTCATTTTTAAGGGTGGCCTGGTTCACCAAAATGACAGAAATGAATAAAACATGAAACAAAATTCAGAGCAGAACAACTGTATTATAAGACTAAGAAGAAATACAGCAGTGTATTCATCAATATGTTTGCATGTTGAACTTCTGTTGCACCGTACGTACCCAACCGTGCTAATCGGAGGTATAAAATACAGTTTCCTGTCACGTAAATTAAATCGGCTCAAATTGCTTTCTGACAGGTGATGTGAATAAATAAAAATGCAATGGCAGATGCTTAACGGGTTGGAAGCAAGATATTGAAACGGTACGTCAATCCTGTCTGCCATGCCAGGCACTGCATGTGAACAAGGCCGAAGGCTACGATTTGCACTGGCCCATGCGGCGTGGGCGGCTGAACGTACACGGTGGACCTGGAGGGTCTCTGTCGGCCGTGCTGGCCGATCTGGAGGCCATCTGGATGCAGGCCATCCACCGGTACCTCGACATCTCTTCAAGTGATGTCAAGGTACGCTCCTTACACCCTGCATCATGCCCCACTTTGTTGATGCATTTCTCCACATTTTGCGTTTTGAAGGATGCTGCCATGGTGTAATGCTTTTATCTCCTGGTGTAGTAGTTAAACAATTGGCAAGTTCCCTTAAATTCCTCCCCGCCACCTCTGTCCACCCAGCAGTGTAAATGGGGGACACCACAGGTAATCGGCCTGTTGCGTGCAGTGGGGATGCCGCGATAACAAGGTAATACCCATCGCTTTCACACTCACATCCGCTGCTGTGTCCTCACCGAACTCCAAACAGATCTTATTTAAAGCTAGCCTATCACTAATCTCGGAGAGAATAAGGTTACTCCGATCTGAACTCGATAATTTAGACAAGACTCTCTTACAAACACATCTAATGTTAACACAAAAAATGTCACCTTCTGATTGGAACCACGTTGATAACATGACTTCTGCTTCTGCTGACTCAATGTCAGCCAAATGCAAAGCTAACCTGATTTCTAAATTCAACCTCCTATCTAAAAAGAAACCAGAGCCACACATCGCAAAGCTGGATGTTAACAAGACCGTGATTAATCAGAGTAACATTCCAATCTCTGACAATCTAAAAACGGTACTGGCCAAAGGACTAAATTTCGCCGTCACCCCTAAATATATACCAGTAGAGGATATGATTTCTCAGATTGATGTAGCCCTCAGAGGCATAGGACACATCCATGCTGATGTAGCAAGAGCTGAAATAGCTACTATTCTCAAGAATGCTAAGAAACCCACTAGTAACATCAGCAAAAACGAACGCTCTGAACTCGCGAATTTAAAAAAGAGAGATGATATAGTCATCCTCTCGGCAGACAAGGGCAATGCCACGGTCATCATGGATAAAGATTCATACAACAACAAAATCCTGGACCTTCTTAATGATGGGAGTTACTCCAAAATTAAAAACGATCCCACTAAAAGCCTAACGACAAAAACCAACAGTATCATCATGAGTTCGACTTCCCTAATCGAACCAAGCAAACGTCCCTCTCTAAAACCATCGGCGGCAAGACCTCCCAGACTCTATGGTCTTCCTAAAATCCATAAAGAAGGCACCCCGCTACGACCCATCGTGTCGACGATAAACTCTCCGACGTACAAACTAGCCCGTTTTCTATCAGATACTCTGCTCCCCTTCACAGGCAAGACCTCTTCGGCAGTACTCAACTCAACCCAATTAGTCTCTATGGTTAAGGACATGGTACTATCTCCTGATGACATTCTCGTCAGCTTTGATGTAGTATCTTTGTTTACCAAAGTCCCAGTACCGGACACCCTAACAATAATTGAGGACTTAGTCCAACAGGGATTGAATTCTGATGTACCTGCGCTGGTTAGGCATTGCCTCACCAACACCTATTTTACCTGGAATGGCACCTTCTACAAACAGAATGAGGGTACCCCTATGGGCTCCCCCTTGTCACCAGTTATAGCCAACATTTTCATGGAAAAGTTTGAATCAGACGCCATCCAGACATCCACCCTGCGTCCTTCCCTGTGGAAGAGATATGTGGATGACACTTTCGTCATCTGGCCACATGGCCTCCCAGCATTGAACCACTTCTTGGACCACATCAATTCTAGACACCCATCTATCAGATTCACCATGGAAGTGGAGAAAGACGGTAAACTACCATTCTTGGATATTCTGTTTAAGAGGAGGCTTGACGGATCCTTGGGACATTCTGTCTACAGGAAAGCCACCCACACAGATTCCTACCTGAAACCGGATTCCCACCACCACCCATCTCAAAAGAATTCTCTCATCAAAACGCTATACCACAGAGCCCATGGCATTTCTGACCAACACCACCTGACTGATGAATTAAGACATGTACATCGGGCCCTCAGGATGAACGGATACTCTGACCGTACTATCCGCCAAGCTGTCTCTCCCACCACACAGAAACAACCACATGAAACTCCGACCAAAACTATCACGTTACCATACATAGCAGGCGTGACCAAAAAGATCTCCAAAATTCTAAACAAACATAAGATCCAAGTCCGATTCAGCACAGTGCATAAAATCCGTGATCTGATTCCATCTGTGAAGGATGTCGTTCCTGACTTACAGTATCCTGGAGTCTACAAATTGAGTTGCATTTGTGGTGATTGCTACATTGGAGAAACAAAACGTCATGTTGCTGATCGTGTCCGCGAGCACAAGTCAGATCTGAAACACGGCAGAACTGATTCTTCGGCCGTTGCCGATCATTGCTACAACTCGGCGGGCTCTCATGATATTGTCTTTTCCGAGACCAAGGTTCTCTGCAAGCCTCCTGGCTACCATCAAAGGTTTGTACACGAAGCCATACAAATATACAAACACAGACATAATTTCAACCGTGATGATGGGTACAAACTCAGTAATCACTGGAAAGATGTTATTAACCACGCAAAAAAGACTTAATTACACTTTTTGGACCATCTTATCTGACAGGCACTATTTTAATTTACTTCACCGAGTGTTAACATCCCCAGTTATTTTTAACAGTACTCTCTTCATTTTTCAGCCTGCATTGGTATAAACATGGGCATTTTCGTTCCTTTGTTCTATCATGTGTATCAGACCTCCCCTCCCCCCTTTCTGCCCATTGTGTTGGCGTGCGCAGCAGCCGCGTCCAAGCCGTCGCCAAATGTTTTGTTGGCTCCCTCCCCCTCCCACCCCCCTCCCTCCCGATACGTTCCATTCATTGGCTACCACATTCTGATGAACTCCCCCCCCCTCTCCTCCCCCCCTTCAACTTGCTTATAAGGGATTACATTTTGAATCATTGCTTCACTTGATGCAGCTAATCTGGCTGTGACGGTCCCACCTGATGACGGAGACTTGTGTTGCCTCCGAAACGTCGTGAATTTTATTTTTATTTTTGTTTTGTTTTATTTTACTTTCATTACTTTTAATGTTTTACCTACGTGACTTTACCGAAAAAACCTGAGAATATAAAGTTTGGGTATTCTCAGGTCTTCCAAGATGTCTGACCAGCCTGGCAGAGTAGGCCAAATACCCATAAGTGGAGCTCTCGCGAGTTCTTGAGTTGAGGTCCTTCTACCAAAAGTGGCATGAAAAAGCATTTGTAAAAACCATACATCTTACCCATATTTTAAAACAGTTTTCTGGATCCAATGCAAGACCCGTGTCTTTCTGCTGTCTCAGTATTACAGGTGCATCCTGCTTATTCCTGACATCTACAACCGACAGCATGTAAAGGAATTGATGAACATGCTGCTGACAGGAATGGGCTTTGCAGGTAAAATTGTATTTATTGAAAGTTACGACTTTGCACATTGCAAAATCCACCTATTCACATGCCGACAAGCAAATCGCCTTCAATGCCCCAAATCTGGTCAGATTTCGGAAGTTTGAGGAGGATTGAGCATGATTCTTACTTGGATGGGAAATTAGAAATACTGGCTGTTGTAGGCTTGAATTTTAAATCTATCTGTACGGAGCTTTTAGTGCATCCCTTGTATGTGTGGGCTTTCTCAGGATACTCTGGTATCATCCCATATGCACAAAACTCGTGAAAGGAATTGGCTAATATCCCAATATTGCAGGGTCCTCCTTGTTATTTGCTTTGTTTACAAAAAAGTAGATCCACGTGGAGTGACATTTCCTAATCTGGCAATTAAATACTGAGATTAAATTTCGATTTAAAGCTTTCGTGACTGCAGGGATTAATCTTCTTGGTTCTTTCGGTAAAGTCACGTAGAACGGAAATAATAAGATAATACAAATTTAACATAATAAAATAATTCTCATGACGTTTCGGCCACAACGCAAGCAGCCGTCCTCAGGTGAAGAATGAAACACCATCACCTGAGGACGGCTGCTTGCGTTGTGGCCGAAACGTCGTGAGAATTATTTTATTATGTTTTATTTTTATTATTTTATTATTTCCCTTCTACGTGACTTTACTGAGATTAAGCCAATTTTTTTGAGATATGGCCTCAGCTAGTTGAGAAAAGTGTTTGCGTACATTAGCCTGATGTATGGCTGGAGAACCCGTGGCCTACAGACCACATCTGAACCGCAAATTCATATCGTACGACCCTCGGCCACATGTGGCTTTACTACCTCTAAATGACCCGTCAACAATATTCTGTCCATCAGATGCACTGGTCGGATACTAGGGGGAAATATTTTCCACCCAGCAACAACGCTGTTTCTAATTGTAGCGTACTTGGCCACTTCTGTCGCAAGGAACGATGGCGAAATCACGACAAGCGGTCTTACTTCGCGGGTGACGCGCACGTTCCTTTTGTTGTTCAGTGATAACCGCTGCACCGAATATTATGCTCTTGTGGAACAATCATCTTGTGAGAGCAAAGGCAGGCGTGGGCATCACATGGTTGTTATTGGATAACATTGAGATGTGTTAGCCATACAGTGGTACCTTGGTATACGTCGTTAATTCGTTCCAGAAGGTAGGACTTATACCGAAAATGACGTATACCAATCGAATTTTTCCCATAAGAAATAAAGGGAAAGGAAATAATCCGTTCCAGAGTATAAGAAATTATATTTTATATGGCATATTATACATTAATGGGGTTGTATAAAATAATTTAGACACCACTTATTACTAAAATGCATAAATAAATTTAAATAAATGCATAAATAAATAAAAATAAATAGAAGATTATTTTTTACATCACTTTACCTTGGAGTTGATAGCCTACGAGGATGGTGAGGAAGGGGAGGAGTCGTGAACGGGGTCTACGTGGGTACGCGGTGACTCATGCCGACCCATACAAGTTCTAGCAAGCGCGTCGTATCCCAAGCAAGACGTCGTATCCCAAGACATTTTTTTCTCGTCAAAACACGACGTATACCAAATTCGACGTATTCCAAAGCGGTCGTATACCGAGGTATGACTGTATTTGACTCTCAGTAAGGAAAAGGTTCCCGGCCTCTGCTCTCCAGCTACGCAACCTGGGCAATAACTAAGGATGTAGAGGAGATGATCAATGTCATGGAAGCGTATCAGACGGTGCCTAGGCGCAGCATAGCACTGTGCATAGAAGTTAATACCGTTGATGAAGTTATGAATAAAATAGTAATCATTCACCTGATCATTCAACGTGAACACGTATTAACTCTCGTGAATCCGTGTGAAGCACAGTTGTATGTAATGGGGTTACTGGTTAATTGCTCACGCACTGGCCAGGTGGCTGAGCGGTTGAGCGTACGGCTCGCAACCGGAATGTTTGGGGTTGGGGGTCGACTCAATCCATCATCTCTCTGGCACCGATAAAATGTATATACCACTTTGTGGGGAAGTCAACGGTGGTTATCCTCTGGAGAGTCTCGCCCCTGTCATAGTAATATGGAACTTCCAACACTGTAAACAGATTAGGGCTGTAACCAACACTCCAATACAAATTCAGGGCCCTCGAGCAGGAAATCTACACGCCTTCGGCTTGCTAAAATGAGGGAATGAGAGCGAGAGATGAAGACTAAGAAGCCACTTTTAAATCTAGATTGAAAGTAATTTCTTTAGAACTGATTTTTTTTTGTTTAGTTTGTTGTCCTTTCCCCCACACCTCCGATTAGCGCGGTTGGCTACGTACAGTGCGAAAGAAGTTCAACACGCATTCACACTGAGAATGTGTAAGGAAAGTGTTCCCCGTCTCGGTGTGTGGACTTGCTGTCTGCATGCAGGCGCCATGGTCCACCAGGAGTCTGTGTGTGCCTCCTTCGGCTGCGGACTGAGCTGTGCGTGCGTGGTCGATATCGGCGATCAGAAGACCAGCATATGCTGTGTGGAGGATGGCATATCTCACCGACACACCAGGTGGCCACGGCGCTCTTTCCCTCACCAGTGTGGGCTTCAACTTCTTGGTTCTTTCGGTAAAGTCACGTAGAATGGAAATAATAAAATAATAAAAATAAAACATTATTAAATAATTCTCACGACGTTTCGGCCACAACGCAAGCAGCCGTCCTCAGGTGAAGAACAGGTCTGTCGAACAGGTCTGTCAAGACAGCCCTGTTCTTCACATGAGGACGGCTGCTTGCGTTGTGGCCGAAACGTCGTGAGAATTATTTTATAATGTTTTATTTTTATTATTTTATTATTTTCATTCTACGTGACTTTACCGAAAGAACCAAGAAGATGAATCACTGCAGTCACGAAAGTTTAAATAAAAATTCAGTGTGGACTTCATTAAATCAGGAAGCTGTTAACCCTTTCCCGTTCCAATGACGTAGGTGCACAGCGGTGGGTTCGATCCCGACCCTGACGTCTGTATATTTGGAGTTTGCGTGTGTTCTCGCTCCCCGTGGTCGCGTGGATTTTTTTCCGGGTCCTTCGGTTTTCCACTCCACATTTAGAAACATGCTTTTAGAGTATTTGGCGGCTATACATTTCCGCACAAGCCACTTCGTTGAGCTATCATTTGTGGCCAGATCGCTTCTTAAAAGAGCAGTATAGCTCAGTGGGTCTTACTTGGTAAAAATAAAAACTATATTTTTTTAGCTTTTAGAAAATGATCATACGAACATTTGAAATGCTGATCTTCAAAGAATGATGCATCGATCATTATTCTGTTCCAAAAAGAAGGCAAAATTGATTAAACAGTTACAGAACTATTGGCATCCTCTCGTGCATATACATAGTTAATTACTTTAAGCAAAATTTCGATTTAAAGCTTTTGTGACTGCAGGGATTCATATTCTTGGTTCTTTCGGTAAGGTCACGTAGAAGGGAAAAACAATAAAATATTTTGTATTATTTTATTGTAGAAGGGAAAAACAATTAAATACTTTTTATTATTTTATAGTTTTTTTCATTTCTACGTGACTTTACCGAAAGAACCAAGAATATACTTTAAGCATCGTTTATTTTGCATGTGTTGTTAGCTTCTCCAGGCTAACATCGTTGTGTACGTGTGTGTATGTCTGACCCAACGCAGGCTCTTCTTGGAATACGGAGGCTCAGACGTGACGCGTTGCTTTTATTTGCTGATGCAGCGATCGGGATTCCCCTACAGAGAGTGCCAACTCACGAACCGCATGAATGCATTGCTGCTGCAGCAGCTCAAGGAGAACTTCTGTCACCTGGACCAGGTGTGGACACTCAACTGCTGGGGTTCCTGCATATATCGTTGAGTGTCATATCATCATCAAAAGCCATGGTCTATCCACGGCTGGATGAAGGTGTCCCGAAGCCGTCGCTGTCTCTCGTGGTCTTGCGGTGGATCGATTATCTTGCTCCTGCGCACAAGCTGATTTCTGCGTTCCATCTCTCTGGTGGAGGTCCTATGACCCGTGTGACCCGCCTTTGGCTGACACTGCATCATTCGTCTTGACCATTGGCCATAATTCCTTCTTGTCACATGTCCTGCCCAAGGCCACTTCCTTTCTTAAATCAATACAGTGTATATGTATGTTCATTGAATTTCTTCCGCACCGTGCGTAGACAACCGTGCTAATCGGAGGTGCGAGGGAAGGACAACAACAGGAAAGTTTCACGTGAAATGTTTGTGCAATTTTTGTAGGATATCTCAGGTTTTCAAGACCATGAGTTCCAGGTGAAGCAGCCGGACTCCGTGGCACTGCTTTATCAGTTCAAACTGGGTGACGAGAAGCTCCAGGTGAACTGCCCCACACACGCACGGCCGCCTTGTCAATTCACTGCCGGATGAGGGTCTCTCCGCACTCTGCGCGGTCATGGGGTTATTTGACCGCACTTCACCACGCTGGTCAGCGCGAGTACTCGAGGCTGAGATCCATCGCTCTAGGAGCGTGGAGGGAAAATGACAATGGATTGTGCTGCACTGCCCCCTCTGGTCGCTCACTAATGTAGCCCCGCAGCCTGTAACACCTGTTACGCTTGATGGCCGCCCATCCACCCACTCGCCGCAGACTCATCCAAGCTTAGCTTCCTAGGTCTGCCAAGATCTGGGAACATGCTCGATGATTTGGTCATAGGAAAACTACGCTACATTACACGGGCGTCTCCAATTCTAATGCAGTAATGCAAACTCGTCAAGTGATTATTGGCAGCCTGAACACGAGGTTTCTTGTTGCCTTCGCAATGTGTGTGCGCGCTTGCAGGCACCGATGTCCATGTTCTATCCGGCCGTGTTTGGGATCGTGGGTCAGAGGATGACCTTGACCCAGCAGAGGTCACAGGGTGACCCAGAGGACCCATATGATGAACACTACCTCTTGGCCACCCAAAGCAAGCAGGAGCAGGTGTGTGTATTCTGTGCACTCAAATGTACATTTCAGTATGGTCTGTGCTTGGCCCTGCCATCGTAATGTCGAGTCTCCACCAATGGTTCAGGGATGTAAACTGGGACTGCAAACTACCACGTGATTAAGAGGTAAACCACTTAAGCTTTGAATTCATATTTTTCGTTTGTTAAAAAAAGTACTAATCAATCTTATACATTTAATTTGTCCATCTGAGAGTCGGGCTATTTCTGCTCTTGAGTATGTTTTGTTGCACAGAGGAATGAAGTGGGGGAGGGGGGGTGGCTGGGGGAGGGGCTGGGGGGGAACTAAGCCACATGACCTTTCCTCCAGTCTTTGATGTTTTAGGTCAAGGATTTGCATTTATAGGGCACTTTAATGCCTCTGCAACACAAAGTGCCTTTCATCACACCTCATCTCAACCATTCCATTTCCCTGGTGCAATCAATACAAAGGGGACCCCCAGTGACAGCTGTGTCGAGTATGTGTTATTGAGTTTTGGTTGTGTTGGATTTTACTTAAATAATGTTTTAGTTTAATATAGCATTTTACAGAGGTGTGGACTCGAGTCATGTGACTTGGACTCGAGTCAGACTCGAGTCATGAATTTGATGACTTGCGACTCGACTTGGACTTGCATAACAATGACTTTGTCCCACCTATGAGATGTGGACTCGACTCATGTGACTTGGACTCGAGTCAGACTCGAGTCATGAATTTGATGACTTGCGACTCGACTTGGACTTGCATAACAATGACTTTGTCCCACCTCTGGCATTTTACAATCGCCAAGGAAAATAGACAAGCTGGAAGGCGGTCAGGCAGTGAGGCGTCTCCAACAGTTGACCAACCTCTGCAGTCCTCTATATATTAAGATGTTTTCAGCCAATAGTTTCGTGTTTATACACGTGGGAGGAAACCCGTGCGCGCGCGAGGGGGCGACACCATCCCACACAGAAGGGACAGATGATGTCGGTCTACACTTTGCAGTCAAGCCATCTGCTGGTGAACTAGAGAATAGCACCTAGACGCCTACGGCAGAGGTCGCAAACGGGTTTTGATTCCTTCCCCGTACCCGTACCCGGCCGCACCAGGGTCGCAAATGGGTACCCGTACCCGTACCCGGCCGGGTACGGCTACCCGTTCCCTACCCGTACCCGTACCCTACCCGAAATGAGTGACAAACGGTTACTCACCAGTGACTCACGGCCTACCCGTACCCGTACCCGGCCGCACCAGGATCGCAAACGGCTACCCGTACCCGGCCGGGTACGGGTAGCCGGATATCAGGTAGGGTACGGTATCGGGTACCCGGTTGCGACCTCTGGCCTACGGGGAGGAGTGTTTTCGCAAACACTCGTGCGATCCACCACCTTTGCAGTGCAACAGCTTACCCCGGATGTTAGGTCGGTGTTTTCTAATTGAACCGTTCACAACGAAACCCCTCGCGGCTCAATTACTTTTTTTGCTGCGGTTGTTAAAGGCCGCCAAAGCGGTGGCGGAGAGGAAAGCGCTGGCCAAGCACAGTGCCGCCGATTCGGAAGGAGCGGGGGCACCTGCGGAGGCGTCGGAAGGTGCCGGGCGCGCGCCCGATGGTGATCAAGGGCCGTCAAGGGGTGCGGTAGAGACGCACCACTTGAACCAGCCGGGCGCCCCCTCTCTGCTCTCCCGCAAGCTCAAGCTGGCCTCGCCGCACTTCGAGGGAAAAGCCCTGGGCCTGGACAAGGCTGTGCTGCACAGCATTGACTGCTGTTGTAAGTAGAAGCCTTTCTTCTCACGTTCCATCACCTCAGCTCGAGAGCGGCGATGGGGCCCCAATGAATGAATGAAGTCTTCCTCCCCCACCGGCTTCCGACCGTGTGTGGCCCATTCCTAGCTTTACTGCTTGGGTCGCACTCGCATCATTTTCTGTTCAGCGTCATTCCTTGTCGCACCGTCATATCCGTCACGTTATTTTGCCAGCTGGGGGCTTGTGAAATTTAAAAGTTGAGGACTCGTTATTTAATCTGTGCCGACATTTAACGATGTAGTGTAATGCGGATGATGCGTTTGGGCTCTTAAAGGCCAACGTAGGTTTTATCCACCGAACGATAAGAACGCCTCTGCTGGCTGGAGTGTTGAATTTCTTTTGTACAACTGTATAAAAGGGTACCGTGTATAATTTTACAAAACTAGCTTATGTGACCTTTAAGCAGTTGTTTCCAAGCTCCACATTGGCATTCCGGTTCTTGTTGAAGCTGAGGACACCACACATTCACAAAAGCTACAAAACCCTTCGGACAATTCCTATGTATTTTGATTTAAAGCTTTCGTGACTACAGGGATTCATATTCTTGGTTCTTTCGGTAAAGTCACGTAGAAGGGAAATAATAAAATAAACCGCCACTTTTTTCAAATTTTATTGCTGTGAATTTCACACCTGATGATGATTGCTGTGGATTTCACACCTGATGATGATTGCTTGTGTTGCAGTCGAAACGTCGTTAGAATTTTATTGTTTTATATTTTTATTATTTTCCTTCTACGTGACTTTACCGAAAGAACCAAGAATATGAATCCCTATGTAATTTACCATGTAGCTTAATGCCATTACCAAGTTTGTTATAGCGATGTGCTTCAGCATTTCAGATACTCAGGTCACTCCTCAAGCCGTCCAATGGCTCACTCACCAACTTCGACAGTAACATGTAAGAGAAGCCATTAAACTTCCTGTGTTCCCGTTAACCTTCCTTAGCCTCGGAGGAAACCAAGAGGAAGATGTACAGCAGTATCCTGGTGGTGGGTGGGGGACTTCTCTTCCCGGGAGCCCAGGAATTCCTCCAGCATCGCATCATCAACAAGATGCCACCCTCTTTCCGCCGCCTTGTGGAAACCGTGGAGGTCATCACGCGACCAAAGGTGCACCAAATGTTCCAGACAAATGTTAGTGGCTGTTGTCCAGTAAACGTTCTTTCGCACACCTCTCCATTCACGTTAATAAAAAAAATATTTTTTTACACAACCCACCAGCTGGGCCGGCCTGTAGCGGTCTTAATTTTTCATATATCGTTTAAAAAAAACTTTCTAAATAATCCAAACGAAAAAAGCTGCAATTGTATTTTTCATTTTGTAAGCCATTCTCTGGCATCCAGGGTGGTGCCTGAGTGGGGTAGTCCACTTGTTTCATGAACGTCATGCCCGATACGGTTGAGAGCGGGCCACTGTCATTGGGGCGGAGAGAAACCAGACTGTTTCTTTAGCAGTCGTCAGCCAGGACGAATCACCAACTGCAATTGGCTTGTGTGAAGGTGGATTGTTACACTGCAGGGCTGTCGAGATGATTCAATGTGAAGGAAATCTTATTAAAAATCTGTGTTGCCTAAAGAGACGTACTCTACAGACGAGGCACATTTATCAAAGGGTTGACAAACACTTGCCGATTCATTTTAAAAGGGTGCCGTCACACGCCACGCTCGTTATAAGCAGTTGGCGTCGCCAGTCGGCCGCATGCAAGGATATGCTGCTCGTAGGCCGTAGGTCCCCCAACGCCGCCAACAAACATTTTAATAATTTCTCCACCGCCGCCAGCTAATAAAGCCGCGCGTATGGTTTCCGTTTCTTTGACAGGACACGGACCCGCGGCTGACCGCGTGGAAGGGCGGCGTGGTGCTGGCCTGCCTCGACACGGCGCAGGAGCTGTGGATTCACCGACGCGAGTGGGAGCGATTCGGAGTTAGAATGCTGCGCGAGCGAGCGCCGTTCGTTTGGTGACTCCCAAGCCCAACGCCGCTGTTGCCCCGAAGCTGCCCGAAGCCGCTGTTGCATTGGAACCGCAGAGGAGACTTGATTACCCAAGTTTACGGATCGGGAACTGTGTTGCACCTTTTCCATTGCCACGTACGCGTGCCGAGCCAGTGCGGGGGGGGGGGGGGGGCCCTCATGGTACGGGGTGGTTTTCCATTGACTGCCATGCCGAGTTGGAACCAAACCGTGATACGCTGGCCTCTGAATCTGGCTCGTGGAGAGGGGTGCGAGGCTAATGACCCTCGTTGCGTGTGACTCCATCATACATGAAGAGGATGAACAAAATTACATCGAGAAATTTGAAACCTTGGGGGGGCTGAAGTGTGTGTGTTTATTATAGGTGCTCGCTAACAGCACTTGCCCCAACAGTCTAAGGCTATACAGCTGATCTTTGCCTTGTTTATCAGCATAGCCGTTTGTGTGACTGCGTCATCCACATGCATCTTGATATTCGTGCATTGCATGCCAGGTCAGCGGCACGGCTCTGCTTCTGCAGTGGAAAAACAACCCGTGCCCTCCTGAGCCGTGCCAGCTCGGCAAAGCCCCGGCAAGGTTCGGATGTATGGGTGTGAAAGAGATAGAGGTAAAACCCTGGAATGTTACGCTAAGTTGATTGTTCCGTGCAGTTTTATAGGAGGGGTCATAGGCTTGGAAATGCAATAAACGTGTCATTTGTTTAAAGTATGTTATGTAAAGGATATAAAATGTATATATGAATTAAAGTTGTATGATTGGCTTAAAAAATTTTGATTAAAAGTAAATGTCTACAGTGTACAAGTGTTTCGGTGTAAACATGAAAAGTTGTATATATATATTTTCGATTTAAAGCTTTCGTGACTGCAGGGATTCATCTTCTTGGTTCTTTTGGTAAAGTCACGTAGAATGGAAATAATAAAATAATAAAAATAAAACATAATAAAATAATTCTCACGACGTTTCGGCCACAACGCAAGCAGCCGTCCTCAGGTGAAGAACGCTGTCTTCTCGACAGACCTATTCTTCACCTGAGGACGGCTGCTTGCATTGTGGCCGAAACGTCGTGAGAATTATTTTATATTTAAATTTTATTATTTCCATTCTACGTGACTTTACTGAAAGAACCAAGAAGTTGTACATGTATATATTGCTGAAAATTGAACAGTAGTTATCGTATCGGGTTTCTTACACTTTTTTTGTTGTGGTGGGAATAAAGTTGTTTGGAGTGGTTTACAATTTTCATTATAGAGTTTATTGCAGCAGTTTACCCCCCACAGTACAAGGCTTAAAGTGATCATGTTCAGCAACATTGTTTTGTAGTGTTTCTAGAGTTACGGTACTAAAATCAAATAATTATGGATAACTGTGCACAAAGTTATACACATTGTAGATCGAAAGAGATGTGACCAGTCCATGTACCTCAACATTCCTAAGCAAGGGCATTTGGATATAAAAAATGAGTTCCTTTGACAAAGATCATCAGCATCATTTCCAACCGGTTGCAAAAATAATTATCCGGTGTAAATCATCTTGCATGAGTATTCGTTTCTAAATCGGAAAAGGCTTAGTCTATAAATGTAAAAGTGTCATTAAATAGTAGTTTACCTTTTCTGGTAACTTAAGGGAAATGCAACCCAGTAAAGTCCAGTTATTTCTACTGTCTTTGGAGCATCACTTGCATGAGGTGCTTCATTGCGTCTTCTGATAATGGGGCATCGTCATCCCTAAGACCATCACCACCTGAACAACCATGTGACCTCCTTAGATCGTCGTGTAACCCCACGTGTCCATCGCCAAACATGGACAAGCATTGATCTTCAAGTTGTGGCGGCAAATTGACGTCCGCGTGAACGTGATACATCTCTGGGTATACTAGATCCTGGTGGAAGACCCTATCTGGAAACTGCACGAACTGGGCTTCTGGCAGTAATCCATTGGACATGTCCGGTCTCTGAAACGGCTGGTGAACAGGATTCCACATTGCGGCAGGACCCTCATTTGACGTAACGGCGTGAACCATAAGAAGTGGGTCCGAAACATCGCAGCCGCAACTTGGTACAAGCTGCAAGCTGTTGTTTTGTCCCTGTGCATCATCATTCATGGTTTCCAACATTACTGGTGGCTGAATGTTGCACTCTGCAGTGAGGCAAACGTTTCCCACTGGAACGGTGTGCATATTGACGGCCTCTGTAACGCTGGGCTGTAGATTGACATTTCTGTAGCTTGCAGACGTACAATCTGGTTTCACATACAGCAGCCTCGTTTCCAGCAACCCATTGCCTTCAGCACCGTCATCACCTGCGTCTTCACAGTCTTCTCCCGGGGCGTTGTGATGATTACCGCTGGTCTCTTCTTCGAACCAGTGTGGGTGCTCTGCTTTCCACTGCCTGAACTTGTCCAGTGCCGCCTTCAGTTCCTGGCCGCGTCGGTCCGTGTGGTAATAATCTCCGGAGACGCTAGGGATGCTGTAGTTGGTGCCCGGCGCGTGCTGCTCCATGTTATGAATCCGAAAGAAGAGCTCTTCCGAGTGCTTCATGAGTTTGTATTTAACGGCCACGTGCAACGGAAGGGGAATGTCCTTGCTGCTGCTGCTGCCATCGTCAAAGTAAACCACCAAGTACTTTCCGTACGAGCCCCGTTGGAAGTCGCTGGCGATTAGGCTCATCGCCGGGGTGAACGTGTCTCCCAGGGGCGATTTTGAGTCCTCCTTGAGTTTGATTTTCGCGGACGGGCAGCACATTGCTTGCCACTTGGCCTGGGCTCCCTTGGAGCACACTATGATGATGGCCACGTCCGGGTCATCGATATACTTGGACAGCCACGGCAAGTAGCTGACCTCTGCGATATTGTTCACTTGCCAGAGGTCAAGGACCACTTCAACGTTGCAGTTTCTCTGAAGAAAATTTGCAAATTGGTGAACGATGTCTCGGAAAAGCGCGTGGTCCTGGGAGTAGACGATCAGAACTTTCCTGGGGCTCCTCGGTGGGAAGTACTTAACTTCCGGTGTGTTGCATCTTGTTTCACCTGAAATATTCAAGAACATGTTAACACTTAACGACGAAACTAATAATTGTAACCCCTACATAAAATGCAAGACAAACACTCGCAGATTACAATTGTGCACTGCGTGCAATAAAACTAATTACATGTGATACGGTTTATACATTTAGCATATTTTTGAGAGCCAGGCAGAGGAAAGTAATACAATGATTGAATGACAAGAGTGAGGTCATTCTTTCTCCTCTGCTGCCCCCAAGGTCGGAAAATCCCTTGCTAGCCACGCTTTTTGACTCACGACCTCTGTTCAACTTCAGGCTCAAGTTTTTCCTCCCGTTTATTAACCGTCTCTTTTTCCATAGACACCCTTATCCCATTCGCTTTGCTGTACAGCGTCTTGAAACGCAGTTGCAATTAGACACGGTGTGAATACCAATTGTTTATTAAATCTTCTTGGTTCTTTCGGTAAAGTCACGTAGAATGGAAATAATAAAATAATAAAAATAAAATAATTCTCACGACGTTTCGGCCACAACGCCTCAGGTGGAGAACAGGTATCCACCTGAGGACGGCTGCTTGCGTTGTGGCCGAAACGTCGTGATAATTATTTTATTATGTTTTATTTTTATTATTTTATTATTTCCATTCTACGTGACTTTACCGAAAGAACCAAGAAGATGAATCCCTGCAGTCACGAAAGCTTTAAATCGAAATGTTTATTAAATGTTTACTCGTGCTTTAGAGCAAGTTCTGGCCTCAAGATTTTGCACGGGATAACACAAATACCCGGCCGATTTCAGTCCCAGCGTTGACTCGCACCAAAACTTCAGACCATCACAGGCAGAGACGGGGCCCCCTGCTCCTCCGTCGGTTTTCCGTCGCTCGACAAATGATCAGGAATCACACCTTGTGAAGAGCCACCACACACAGATAGTACCAGTCTGTGGTAATGTTAAAAGGTGCAGCCCTGCAATTGCTCGCTCATGCCGATGCTGGCGAAAGGGTCTCCACTGGAGGGAGCTCGAGAGGGTTTTTGGTGTACTATTCCATGCTGAACCTGGAATGCGTTGGAAGAGGTGGGAGTGCTCACACTTTACCCCACCGCACGCGGACCCGCCGATTGACAAAATGTGGTGTACACATCTATACTCTCTTGGCCATCCGTCATTTCAACTGGCACGCCGGGAGATTGAATCAAACCAGCTACCCGTCTGTGTTGCACTGCAGTTTTGCTTCCCGTGATGCCACGGCAGGTCCCACAGCCGTCACAGCGGCTGCAAATCATCTGTGCGGTGTGGGTGACAAAACTAACGACGTTAACTTACCCTTCTTGTAGTAAGCCAAGGCCATGGCGAGGAAGACCATGAGGAAAATCAAAATCACAAGGATTACGATGATCGGCGACTTCACCTGTAAAGGCGGGGGCGGACTTGGTGTAGGTGGATCTGCAAACAGCACGTTTCAAACGTCAGTGCTTTCTGGCCAGCGCATAACCGGGCGTGAGAAATTAACCATTTATATGTGTGCAAAATTTCTTTCGCACCGTACGTAGCCAACTGTGCTAATCGGAGGTGCAAGTTGCAGGGTGTGGGTGTCCCATTCACCTCTGAATTTCGGAACGCACAAGCGGCTCAGCGTGAATTTTACTTAGAGAGGCATAGCGCCGTTGTTGTTTTTTTGAAGACATCGTACTCATCGCAGAGAACCATAGCGACACGACCGCACTCTACGATAGCTGGCGCCAAACTCTGCCACACGTCCTCCCGCATGGCCTTGTGGGAGCCTCGGTACCAACAAAGCTATTTGATTCTAGATTTGAAGCTTTCGTGACTGCAAGGATTCATATTCTTCGTTTTTTTTTGGTAAAGTCACGTAGGTAAAAAATTCAGCCGCACCGAACCTCACAAAAATAATATTCAGGGCCTACCGTAGCTCCTCCCACCCTCAACCAGTATATATACAAGGACTGTTTTCTTGGAATTTCTCTCACTTGATACAGCTATCGTGCTGTGATGGTTCCACCTGAAGACGGAAACTTGTGTTGCCTCCGAAACGTCGTGATTTTTATTTTATTTTTTATTATTTTACTTTCATTAATTTTAAATTTAATTTTTTACCTACGTGACTTTACCGAAAAAACCTAAGAATATGAAAGCTATTAAATTTTTTCTTCCGTTTTCGTTTTGATGATGTACACGGACATCATCGGAAAGGAATCGGAATAAAAACTGATGACGCATACGTACGTCGTCAGAAGGGGAAAAGGTTAAATTTAGCAAATGAGCTGCTGCTGTGCAAGATACGTACAGAATGAAAAGGTTTTGACAAGCTCGTCGCATGCGTCTCCGCAGAGTGCAAAGTATGGCTTCAGCTGTGAAGAAACAATAAATGTTGTTAGTAACAAGCTGCTAAGCCAGTCCATTTCAGAAGCCTTCATTCCGTCAGGCGATTCGCAGATTTAATTTTGTTTGTGAAGTTAGCGTCGAAAATATTATTTTAAAAAGTATTCTTCGTATTTTTATTTTAGTCAATTTTGACTGAGTGGACTAAAACCAACAAGCGTGACAGATGACGACTGCCCACCAAAGACCACAGTACGACTATGATCAGACAAAATTAACAGGTCTGAATGAAGAATCAGACTTAGATCATTTAAAAAATAGATAAGCAGACTGCCTCCATATATCTGTGTCCGCATAAAAATAAATGTGATTATTTTTACGAAACCCATCAGCCCTACGGCCTTCTGGGAGTTCATTTCAGCAGCATTCATTCATCAGTGCACTGAGAAAGACCCAGATGGTAATTGCCTGTATATGAACATGTATCATGTTTGTATTGAGTTCCCAGATTGGCTATTATAAGGGGCCTATCAGTAATCTTAAAAAAAAACAGCATTAGCCACAACAGTAGGCACTACATGTGGCATCGGCGATTTTAATATCAACCAGTTAATTCTCTTACCGTAATTGTGTACTCTGCATACTCAAGTGGCTTCTTGAAAGCCGTAATGTTCATCTCAATCCGCTCCGCTATGTCCTACCAAAACAGGTGTTGCGTAATCACACGTGAATTCGAGCACATGATGTGGGCATGGCACCAACCAAAGCAACGATAGAAATAAACATCTGTGACCAGTATGCACAATATACTGAAGTCAAATGTCCCCCTTTAGTTCACACCGGTTTGCATTGCAAACGGAAAATATTAACTCCTAGCTATGTTATGCAATGACCCCGCTGGCATTGATGAATGCGGGCATACGCAGAGGAAGCTGGGAATACCGTGGCAGGGGATAGTGTAAGCAAGCCAAAAAGAGTAGTTGCAACGAGGAAGAGGAGGTTGAAATGGGAGGAGCATGTGCAGGATGGAGGAGGGCAAGCTCGTGGCAACCAGAGCGACCAAGGGAAGGGAAGGATTAGAGCCGGTTCGTGGGGATCTTGTAATTGTGGTCCTCAGAGGCCAGTTAAATTTCGATGTAAAGCTTTCGTGACTGCAGGGATTCATCTTCTTGGTTCTTTCGGTAAAGTCACGTAGAAGGGAAATAATAAAAAATAATAAAATAATTCTCTCGACGTTTCGGCCACAACGCAAGCAGCCGTCCTCAGGTGAAGACAGCGTCTGAATTCAGACGCTGTCTTTCCGACAGACCTGTTCTTCACCTGAGGACGGCTGCTTGCGTTGTGGCCGAAACGTCGTGAGAATTATTTTTATTATGTTTTATTTTTATTATTTTATTATTCCCCTTCTACGTGACTTTACCGAAAGAACCAAGAAGACAGAGGCCAGTCGTCAACTTTGCAATCGCTATGGGATATGGCAGAAGGTGCAACGGCATCGGCGGCAATGAATTTGAACCCGACCAAAAATAAAGCTTGAATCAAGTTACCGTGTGAATTTTATAGTGAGCCATCTGAAATTGTGATGTACTGGAACATGCTATGCTAGACGAATTCAAAGCAATAGTAATTGCAGCCCTTTGTCAATCCACAGCTGGATGAAGGCCTCACCATGTCGTGTCCGTCATCAGGATTGTTTGACGATACTTCGCCGCGCTGGTCAGTGTGGGTCGGTGGATTGGGGTCCACAGGACCAGTTCAGATACCATTTGTCACCAATATTAGCCATAGCTACGAGTTGAACTCAGGTCAGGAGGATTATAGTCCAGTGCACGTATCGCTCCACCAGTGATCTCCTATACATTGATGCTTTTTGCAAAAACCCCATTAGATCACGTAAGATTTTTCCCTTTATTTGGTAAAAAAAAAAATATCCAGCTTGAAAAAATCTATATATATTTAGATTTTTGTGTCATTCGACAAATAGTATTCTGTAGCAAGATGTGCGGGAAAGTGCCGTACTCCGTAGTATAAATAAGAGATCCCTCGAATTTATCTCAGAAGTAGTTCTGTGATATCTCCTTCCTCGACCCGTTCCCTAAAGTTGGATGATTACATTGCTTTTTGAGAGATACAAATTGACACCTTTTATCGTGACATGGAAACAAAGAGCAGAATCGCAATCAAGCTGGGGGAAAAGATGAAAAAGAGAAACATTTACGTTAAAAACATGTTTAATAAAGAAATCTAACGACATAGGAGCTGCTGCATTTAAAAGTAACGAGTGTGTAGCAGGGTGTGTGGAAAAGTACAGCAACCCCTGGTGTGTGGATACTTTTTAACACGGCCATTCTTTAAGCGCGACACAACACTCGCACAACGGTGTAAACGCACTCAACAAATTTGTGAGGAGCTTACTTGCGTAATTTGCCGATGTATATTTACACCATGGCCCTGTACCCGCAGCGTGTAGTTTCGCGAGTGGTTGCTTGCTGTGAAAGCGATGTGCAGGAAAGCGTCGCTCATAGTAGCGGAGATTTCTGGCTCCCAGCTCTTGCCTGTCACGTCAGAGCACACGCCCGACTTTACACTCAGAGATGCACAACTATTATTATCATCATCATAACATTCTTCGTTATCCATTAAAATCTCGCTGCATGGCAAAGGCTTCCCTTAGTGTTTCCACTCTTCACAGTGACAAACTATAAACAATGTCTTATTATAACAGGTATGGCCCACTGCGCTATAAAGCTCTTTTTCAGAAGAGACGTGGCCAGAAATGGTAGTTCAATACAGTAGCTCACCACGTGGATATTTATAGCAGCCAAATGCGGTTCGAACCCCGCGGCCGCCCTGCTTAACACTGCGGGTGTATCCGCCATAAACGCACCGCGCGTCGTCCGCTCCACGGCGGTCGTTGCAGATCCCGCGTTGTTATTTGAAAAGGACAAGGCCACGTTCGTGTCGGCGTCATGGTACACGTTCGAAATATTACCCACAAATTACTCAATCGGGAAAACAAATAGCAACATTGCATCTACTTTTAGCACGGAGGCTTTCACGACCTATAAAAAATAAATGTGTGTCGTAAACCCTCCACCACGGCAATCATCCGTGTCAACTCTATGACTGCTTCAGCAGCAGCACTACCGGCGTTGTTGTTGGAGAGTAACCTCACAACATTTAAACGGGTACGGACTTTCGAAGGAAATTACATCCAGCAGTTTTTCTTCCGATTCTGTTCTGATGATAATACGTAAACGTCACTAAATAAAATGACTTAATCGGTACGTCTTCAGGCCGGAAGACGGTACCGAGGCTCCCACAAGGCCGTGCGGGAGGGCGCATAGCACAATTTGGTAACATGTATCATAGAGTGCGGTTATGTCACTACAGTTCTCTGCGGTGAGTACAATGTCTTTAAAAAAAACGATGCGACACCTCTCTAAATAAAATTGACGCTTGTGCATTCCGAGATTCAGCGGTGAACGGGACACCCAGCCTGCAACTTGCAGACATCTTGGAACAGGAAAGGATTACTCTTCAATAACACCAGAAGTGTACTGCTAATAGTTATTCAGTATCTTTCATGGCCTTACTTGCTTGCACCCTCAAGGTTAATATGGATAGAAGGGTTGGCACATGCAAAATATGCACGCTACAATATACAAAAAAAATAACAACCATAATCTGCTTCCTCACTGATAACGGGGAGCTTTCATACCATTGGTATTAATCGAGCATTGAATGCTTCACTCAGGTGCCAGGTGGATCATTACATTTCAGGTTTGCGGCAGGTGATGGCAGCTTGGGGAGGCCTTCATCCAGCAGTGGATTGGCCATGGCCTATAATGTCGAATGATTCACTGCTCCAACCCAGCAATATGATGGTCACTATTTGTTGCCGTAAAAATATATTTCATCTCCCGTATACGTTTTCCACAGACACATCCTATTTTCCACTGGCTATTAACCATGCCGATCCAGAACCAAACCGTGATACGCTGATCTCACAAGACATCTGGATCAGACATGGGGCCAAGCAGGGCCAGAGGAGGGGCTACCAGCACGTTCATTGCCTGTGGCATAACTCAGTCCACAACGTCGCAGCGTCACTTACATGCGACTCTTTCATTCCATTTTTTACGTAAGTGGCACGGCTTGGCTTCTGCAGTGGAAAAACGACCTGGTCCCTGCTGAGCCGTAACAGGCTGGCACGGCACAGCTCACTTCGTGTTATAATTTTTGTCGTCTCATTGGTACAGTTGTGTTCACGCCGTTAGCTATCATGTCAGGTTAGCATATAAATTAGCACAAATCGCTACTGATTCATTCTCACACGTGACGCACTGATATGTGTGCCCGGTATTTATCGCAAGTGCAACTCTTGAGCAGTTGTTCCATACCCGTGTGAATGCAGTAAAAGGTCATCTTCATCGGTGTTTCTTTGCAGCCTGTGTTAATTAAATATAAAAGTGCATAATGTTAAGAGAAAACAGTGTTCTAAATAATTTACCGGAGTTGCAGATTATTGCATGTTGATCGGAGTTGGTCTCAAATTGACTGCCCCCTCAAATAGATTTATTTTATGTTAACTATCTTGTCTTTGCCTGTAATTAGCTTTTCCCTCACTTTGGCTAAGTTGATATGCAAATTGTATCACGCTGAGCAAGGGATGATGCCCAGAGGTCAAGACTGGCGAAGGAATGGCACCCAAAGGAGGAAAACGCACCTGAGACAACGTCCACCATGGAGATGGAGCGATGAAATCAGCTCATGTGCAGCAGCTAGATGGATTGTCGCATCACAAAACCATAAGAGATGCAGATAACTTGGGAAAGCCTTCGTGACAACGATGTAAAGCGATTGTCCACGGTGGCTAGGAGATGTTAACTACCTCGCCTGGTATACAGGAGGTCGTGGGTTCGATCCCGACCCTGAAGCCTGCTGTAAATTTGGAGTTAGCACGTTTTTCTCCGGATCCTCCAGTTTTTCCCTTCACATTTAGATTCGACATGCGCTTTGAGTATTTAGCTGAATATAAATTTCGACATCATGATAAGCCACTTCGTTGCGCTATCATTTGTGGCCAGGTCATTTCTAAAAAAGAGCTACATAGCTCAGTGAGCCCTTACCTGATAAAATGTAAATATTAAATAGTCACTCCGACTACACTGGCAGTTGGTGCAGCACTCGCCTGGGGCTAGGTACGTCTTTCGTGGATTTGTGTCTCGGTCACAATGCCTGGGCAGGTTTTTGACGTTGATCTCATAGGTCTTGTTTTGTTCCACTTCAAATCCAGTGAAGCTGTACTGCCACTGTACGCAAAGAGAACAGCATGATGTTTAAGTGCAAGGCAATCAAAATAAAGTGGCCATTTAGACAATATCCCATTTGATTTTGAAAAGTGTAAGAGTACAACCTCATGCCAACGATTGCAATTTAATGTAAATCCTGCAGTTTTTATAATTGCCTTCCTAATTGAAATGCAAGGGAGATGGTAATTTGTGCAAATAGCATCATGGGAAGACAATTATAACATTAGCTCTTAACAAAGCCATTCCAATGCCCCTCTTGCATTTGCTTCTGTTCAAACTATAACCTCGCTCAATTCAAGACACCCAACTCTTTATCACTTACATCATTCACTGTGAGTATTAGCGGTGCTGTTTGTTGCCGACTGCCTGGGACTTTGAGCCTTCGGGGCCTGTGCTCACCAGCAGTGAGAACGCGATACGAGAAGAAATAACTGAAGCGTGAGGTCGCCGGGTGGCTCAGAACTCAGATATCGCACTGAGCTGGTACCTGAGTTTAAATGAAGTATAATATACACAGACGGGTGTTTTAGACCACAGAACATAACAGGAAGTCAGGAATTCCCAGCATGGTTTGCATGTCAATATTCCCACAATATTCCCACAACAAGCTCCAACAATGGGACTTTTAATTCTAGCCACACGTAAGACAATCGCTATTAGAACTCACCAGCACAATAAACCCATCATTGCCTACCACTGCAAAAGGACAACTGCCGAGCAAGCCCTTTTCTTACGCCAGGTGACAATAATGTCAATCCACCGTTGGATGAAGCCCTTCCCACACTCATAATCAACGTTTTTGGGTTTATATCGCATTATTTATAAATGTGTCGTAACCCTCCACCACCCGACACGGCCAATCAGTAAAAAAGTGTCACGTTGACAAAAGACAAATAGTTTACTGCTTTAGCCCACCGGTGTGTTGAAGCGTGAAACCACAACACTTCCCACACTGCTGGTCGGACGCTTTGTTTGACCATACATCACCACGATGGTCAGTGCGGATTGGCAAAGGGCATAGTTCAGGACTGGTTCAGACATTGCTCGTCACAGGTGTCAGCCATGGCGAGGAATCGAACTCGGGTCCAATGTGCAATTTTTTGCTAACCGTTGCAAAATAATGCAGCACCGACTCAATACTGCATATTGTTCTAGCTTAATGGCCTTTGCAACTCTGTTCATGTTTCGATTTAAAGCTTTCGTGACTGCAGGGATTCATCTTCTTGGTTCTTTCGGTAAAGTCACGTAGAATGGAAATAATAAAAATAAAACATAATAGAGTCTGAATTCTGTCTTCTCGACAGACCTGCTCTCCACCTGAGGACGGATGCTTGCGTTGTGGCCGAAACGTCGTGAGAATTATTTTATTATGTTTTATTTTTATTATTTTATTATTTCCATTCTACGTGACTTTACCGAAAGAACCAAGAAGAGGGTCTGTTCATGTTGTCGGGGACAGACACTCACCCGCTGCAGGGTGCGGCCTTTAGTTTGGCTGGTAAACTGTGTGTGGTACTGGTACCGCACACACACGGGCGCGCCGTTGACGCCATCTTCTCTCACGCACACTTCGGTGCCGTTCAGGTACTTGATGCTGGCTGCAAGGCACGGTCACACGGAACGTTTCAGGTATCATTTGCTCAAACAGGAAAAAACTCAAAATAGCCCAGGTCAGCAGCCTCATTTGCAAGCGTCACCCGGGTCGCACACTGTCCACAATCGTAAAACAAAATCACTCCCCGCAAACCACAAGCCAAAACCACAGCCCTCCTGTACGCAGTCAACTCTCAATTACCATGGTTAATGGTGTGGGGGGGGTAATTGTGGCTTAGGTTTAGGTGCAGTCCTGCAATTGCATGCTCACACCACTGCTGGCAGAATGGCCTCCACGGGAGGACACTTTAGAGGTATTTGGTGAACTCTTTCACGCTGCCCAGACTTGCTGGAAGAGGTGACGGTGCACCCCAACTTTACTCCACCACACGCAACCTGCCACATCTACTGGAAAGCCCGCGTAAAAACTAAAACACGAGCAATGAAAACTGCACGTAAATCGCGAGCTGTAAAACGGACATGGAAATTGTTTAGCTACAGAGGAGGGTGGTGAAGATGGAGAACGTGACGTCCGTTTTTATTGCTTCTTATAGAAATTTGCTTTCTCGCCCGCACTGAGTCGCTGACCCCCCCGATGAGTGAAGAGCAGAGTTTTAACCGCAGGGCATAGTGCAAAGATATTCGTTTCCTCACGAGCGCGGCTAATCCTCAAGCGAGGCTGGAGAGTAAACCCACAGCGTTTACAATTCGAGTACCGTGACGTTTCGCCGGTAATTACAGCCAGCATCATCAGGCGGCAGCCAGAATTGTGGATACATCCTCCTGTTTAACGGCACGTTTATATTTACGCGATCTAACCCCCAAAAAAACCTCTATCACGGATAATATTGGTCGTGAAAGCCTACGTGTAAAAAAAAACAATTGTTTTAGAGGAGAAAGCGAAACATTACTTTAAAACCGCTTTTTCCTACTTTGCTCCACAGCAACTCATAAGGATTTGTTTTGTGTACGTTCAAAGGGATTTTGATACTCCATGCAACAAATGCTCACGTACCCTCTGTAAGAAACCTCCATGTGATGTTGAGGACAGCGATAGGCCCCTCCTGGCCCACATCCAGTAAAGCGGTCTCAATCGACTCCAATATGGGATTCGAGGGGGTCCAGCCATGAATGCAGACATCAGCCGGTCCCACTAAGAGCAAAAGAAACATCACATGGTTACACAGAGTGCATGTCATTAGCAGTACAGAGGGAAGATGCTGAGAAGGCTGAAAGGGAAAGAGATAATTTATGGTTGGATGAGATGCAAATATCTGACAGAGAGAAAGGCCATTACTCCATAATGTCATCCATTATATATTTTATTATTTTATTTGAAGGCCACATTCCTGATGACAGATGTGTTATATTTTGATACTGGCAAAGGAGGTCCCATGATGTAGCACCTCACCCCGAGCTCTCCATGCCCTGACAGCGGCATTGCCTTTGTGCTGTTCGTCTTTTGGCGTCCTCTGGTCTAACACTGTTTGAGACGAGGCTCTAAAGAAAGCTGTCTCTGGTGTGGACCAATCAGTCTCAAAGACAATGCATATACTATCAGAGCATGTTTTAGTTTACATGTTCACCACAAGTATATGTGGTTAATGCAGACATGATTCCTTGCAAAGGGTTTCTTGTTTGGTGTTTTAACATCTCAACACCTGTTTTATTGCCAGAAAGGGTAAAACCTATTCTTACGTGTCGAGTTTGTTGACCGGAATAGTGTCCGACAGGAACAGACCGATGACGCTTAAAAGTCAAGTTATACAAAACTGCAATCAGACCCGTGGTATTGTATGGAGCGGAGAGCCGGACAATGAGGAAGGAGGAAGAAAAAACGATTGAAGGAACAGTAGTGCGCATGCTGCGATGGAGCAAGACCGAGAGATGAGAAGAGAACTGAAGACATCAAAACAACTTGGGGGGGGGGGGGGGGTATGTAATGTTGTCGATTCAAAGTGAGGGACCTAAGATTTCGACAGTATGGCCATGTGGTTTGGAATGAGGAGGAAAACATCGAACAAATAACTTAATACGTAGGTGTCGCAGATTGTATTACGATTCATGTTTTAGTGATATCTTGCATAACAATGTTATTCATGTTATTAAAAATGAGAATAGGTTTTACCCACTCTGGCAATAAAACAGGTGTTAAGATATTCAAACACCAATCAGATACTTTTTGCAAGGGATCATGTCTGCATTAACCACACGTACTTGAGATGAACATGCAAACAAACATGTTCTGATCATTTATGAATTGTCCTTTGAAACTGACTAGCCTATACATCTTAACACCTGTTTTAATTCTAGAAGGAGTAAAACCTATACTTATTCTTCATACTTTGATACTGGCAAAACGGTCCCATGATATCTTATTATGTTGTTTGGCATGATGTTCAACATTTTGCGCTGTTGCCAGCACGTGGAGCGGAACGTCGGACATCGTGTTGAACAACAAGCGGCGTAACCCCAAAACGCATCAGAGAGTAATGGGGCACAACCATGAAAATCCTGCACAAGTTTAAAGTGTCTGAAATGTACATCCAAAATCGTCAAACTGCCCATATGGTGGTACAGTCCAATATAAATCGAATGAGAAGTGACAAGTCTGCATTGCGTCTCATTTAATTAAGCGCATTCGCTGCTCCGCAGACTGCCGGAGGGATCCCTGGATGTTTGGCCGGTAAATGTTGCTCACGTAAACACATAAATGTTCATGTGAATTCTGCTGAAAGCTGTTTACTCAAAATGGATGAGTCTTTAATGAAATGCAGAGACTAAACAACGAGCACTTGAATGTAAAAAAACTGTTATTTCACTTCGGAAAAGACAACACGGTATAATTGATTTAAATATTTGTTTTAAATCAGATCTTCAGAAAGTACACTTACCCACAATGCTAATCAACATATTATTTTAAAAAGTCGAATATAAAGGCCATAGATAAACAAACTAATTACCATAGTATAATACATTATCTTACTAACGATAATTTACAGTCCATCAATTTACTATACTCTTTGGTTCTTTCGGTAAAGTTACGTAGGTGAAAAATATACACACAAAAAAAATTGTTGAGTAAAATGTTTTATTTATATTTTTCACCTACGCGACTTTACCGAATGAACCAAAGAGAATGGATTCTTGCAGTCACGAAAAGTTCAAATCTAGAACATCAATTTACTGCCAGATAAAGGCTTCTGTGTGCTGTGTTGGTTGTGGGATTTGTTTGACCATACTTCACCACGCTGGTTGGTGAATGGGGGACCCAGGACAGGTTCTGATGTCACTCGCCTCCGAGGTTAGCCATGGCCACGAATTAAACTCAGGTCCCTTCGGTTCAAAGTGCAATGTGCTAACCGCTCTTCCATACTTTTAACACTGCACACAAGAAATCCGATCTGATAAAGTTTAGTTTATCACTTAATCAGGTGATAATTGTATTCATGAAATGTCTGTAAGCTGGGAGTGTGGGAAAGGATGTGTGGGAAAGTGCAGTGCTTTCTGGTGGTGAATAAGAGATCACTTTAGCGGCCCTCAATCTTTGTTCTGTGATATAACCTTATTTGACTTTAATACGAGCCCACACCAAACCATAACAAATAATTGAAAACACTTACCAAATATTGAACAATTCATATCCTGAAAAGCAAAACAAAAGCATTGAGAATTTAAAATACACATCCACAATGAAAGAATAATCAAGTCATTCACCTGGAAAACTATACACTCGAAAGACAAATCTTAAATACATTCCTGCAGAGGGAGCTGGTAGGAACGTTGGGTTGCTCGGTCAATGGCCAGGGTCAACGGCGGCGTGGTGTATTCCGCAAATATGCTCGACTGTGAGGGCGGGCACAAGCCGGTTAAACGTTGAGTTTTATAAGGGCACCACGGGGTGACCAGCCCCTCCCCACCCAGCCCCACCCCTCCCACCCCCCACCCAGCCCCACCCTCCCCACCCAGCCCCTCCCTCCCCACCCAGCCCCTCCCTCCCCACCCAGCCCCTCCCTGCACGACGGACGGACACAATAATCCCCTGTGGGCTGGTGTAACCAGGAGGTTCCTACCAGTATTAGTTTGATTGAGCCACTAAACATAAGTAAAAACACCATACTCTTTGGTTCTTTCGGTAAAGTCACGTATAAAGATAAAATAATAAATTAAATACTAGCATACGACGTTTAGATTGCAACACAAGCAATCATCATCAGGTATAAATGAAATAGCAACAAAAAACACCATAATCCCCTAGGATTTGCTGGCAATCACACACATACCCAGTGTTCCATTACTAATCTTATCAAGGACCATTCTGGTTCACTTTGACACGACTGTTTGTCACGAAAACATATTTATCAGATAAAGCGTACAGAGCAGAACTCCATTACGCTTGTCTCCACACTTAAATAAAACAAGTTGTAGTCCATCAGCCTACTGGCTTTCAAGACAAATATTATCTAGCAACATTTGTTCATGGAAGCAAACTAGCTGCTAGTTATGACCTTCTGGGTCCCATCGGTAGACTCCGGCTTATAAAAAAAAATTCTGCTGGGCTACCCGATGTTGGCAAGAGCACTCCATCTAAACTATGGGGCCCTGTTCAAAGCAAAAAGCTATATTTTACAACAAAAACATAAAAGAATAGTGAAATAATAATATAGTGCTGAACACCAATGAATTAACATTCCAGTAAACATGCAACATTGGGCCAACATTGGCATATGGTTGGTAGCATTGGACCAGCGTTGATCCAACGTTCCATGTTTACTGGGATTTTCATTTCCTGTAATATGTACCAACTGGCCAGAATTTTGTTATGGGGATTGATGGAACAAATGTGAAGTGGCTTTGTACATATAGCCAGATATACCATACATTCCAGGTTATAAAGCACGCGTTTTCCCCAGTATTCATTACTTTATTGACACATATAATCATACTCTTGGTTTCGATTAAAAGCTTGCAGGGATTCATCTTCTTGGTTCTTTCCGTAAAGTCACGTAGATGGGAAATAATAAAATAATACAAATAAAACATTATAAAATACAATTCTCACGTTTCGGCCACAACACAAGCAGCCGTCATCAGGTGAAGAACAAGTCTGTTATGTTTTATTTTTATTAGTTTATTATTTCCCTTCTACGTGACTTTACCGAAAGAACCAAGAAGATACTCTTGGTTCTTTCGGTAAAGTCACATAGGCCACAAATTTTGGGTGCCTCTTACTTTCCGGCGCTTCTTACAATCCGGAGACCACGGTGATATTTCCTGGTTATTGCAGTATGTAGCCCATGGGCTTCATTAATATTACATAAAAAAAAAATATGCAATGAAATAATACATTTCGACTGAGTTGTGACTGCTGTTTCCCAGAGGTTGTATTCACTGTGAAAAATAATATTTCCTCAACATTACCACCCATGAAAGTTAATCGTAAACCCCCAGCGATTAGACTCACCCGTTACTAATGTCTAATGATTAGCAATGCTAACCCGAAGCTGCCAGCGGTGAAGAAACATTGATTCATTCAGGTGGCCGAGTAAACTTATAACATCGCACACCAACTGCGATGCACATGGCCAAGCAATGGAACGCGTCCAAGAGAACGTCCACTGATGAGATGGAGCAAAGAAATCAGTTTGTATGCAGGTGATCGGTGCATTATTACCACCGCGTGATTGTGAGAGGTGACGGTGGCTAGGGGAAGCCCTTATCCAGCAGTGTTGAGAATAACTGGGATGTGTACGTGTTCTGTAACCAGTCAACTGGACATGCAACTTACAATTGTGCTCGGCATCAAATGTATGTGCCACAAAGTCTCACACCGCTCAGTCCTGAGTCAGCCAGAGGGATTTTAGGTAATGACTCTAGAGAAAGCGTTTCAACGTTACTGCGCACAGACCCATTGTAAAAATATTTTATTTAACGAAGTAAAATTCTGCTGCTGCTGCTGCATGCTGCTGCATGCTGCATGCTAGTGTCAGTACTGTCACAGTGCTGAGACTGGTGGCAGTGTGAGCATTGGTTGTGCAGGGGTAGTGCAATGTGAGTGCTGTCTTTCGTACAGCATGCTGTAATCCTCACAGTCTGTGGAACATAACGCGCATTTATTAAATCTGTAAATGACAAGAAGAACCCTCAAGAGAAAAAAAAAATACTCTACATAAAGAAAAGTACTATTATTGTACATTTACACCCCTGCATAGATGACACAAAAGTTGGGGATGCATTTTTCTTGCCATAAAACTTACCATAATAAAACACATTGTCATTTGCATTCCAGTTTACGTAGATTACGTGCCTTTTATATTGTTTTTATTGTTTGGTTTTATTTTAGTTTTATGTCGGGTTTTATTTATCCCATTAGCACGGTTGGCTGCGTACGGCGCGAAAGAAGTTCAACGTACATACGTACGTAGAACTCCATACAGATGTATGTATATGCGAAAGAAGTTCAACATACATACGTACGTAGAACTCCATACAGATGTATGTATATGCGAAATAAGTTCAACATACATACGTACGTAGAACTCCATACAGATGTATGTATATGCGAAAGAAGTTCAACATACATACGTACATAGAACTCCATACAGATGTATGTATATGCGAAAGAAGTTCAACATACATACGTACGTAGAACTCCATACAGATGTATGTATATGCGAAAGAAGTTCAACATACATACGTACGTAGAACTCCATACAGATGTATGTATATGCGAAAGAAGTTCAACATACATACGTACGTAGAACTCCATACAGATGTATGTATATGCGAAAGAAGTTCAACATACATACGTAGAACTCCATACAGATATATGTATATGCGAAAGAAGTTCAACATACATACGTACCGTACATAGCTAATCATGCATTCAGTTTTATATGTGAAGGGATGAATTAGTTTACGTGCATCTCTGAGGCCTTGTGTGAATTTCGCTGTATAAAATCTAGTTTTAGTTAAGTCTTACTTTCTGCAGTGTCTTTCAATCCGGGAAATATGGTACTAAAGCTGTCAAAATCTTACAGTTGTGAGGCTTGAAGTCACCGTCAAACGTGGCCTGAGCAATTGCCACGAGCAAGGTTTGTGCCTGGCATGCAGTGAGTGCGCTAGACAAATCGAGCCAGCGATGGCCTAACAATACAGCATAATCAGAATATTTTCTTTATACTGCAAGAGGAATCCGATGAGCTATGAAACTCTTTTTCACAGATGCCCAGTAGGGGCGGGTCAGAAAGTTTCAACTACAAAACACGACAGCAGTGCAAAGTACAAGAAAGGTAAGGAACTCACAAAAAAAATCTGTAATGAAAAACTATTTTTTTTTTCAGGTACAGCCCACTGAGCTGAAAATATTCTACAACAAGAAGACCACTTACTGAATTTGAACAGCTGAGGGACTGCAGGTGGAGGACCACCTCGGCGATTCCGTTCGCAGGCAGCAGGAAAACGACGACACACAGCAGGACGAGAGATATCTCTCTGGGCGACACGGAAGCCCTCATCTTGAAGTCTGCCGGATCAGGTCCCGCACCACCATCTGAACGCACAGGTATCGAGAGATGAAGTTAACAAAAAATGTGCACGAACATCTCCTGCAGGAGGTGGCTGGCCGGCTGTCTCAGGGTTAAGAGCACTGAACCGGTACCGCTAACACCTCTTTTTCCACTACACAACCAAGCCACGCCAAGGTCGTGCCAAGTGAGCCCGGGTGGCTCAGGAGGTCACCAAGTGGTTGTTTTTTCCACCGCAGAAGCCGAGCAGTGCCGCTGACGCCACACGCAATTAACCCTTTCCCGCTCTGAGATGTCTGCAAGTTGCAAGGTGGGTGTCCCGTTCACCGCTGAATCTAGAAAAGTTCAAGCGGCTCAGCGTTAATTTTATTAAGAAGAGGCGTAGCGCCGCTGTTTTAAAAGACATTGCACTCAACGCAGAGAACCGTGGCGACATGACCGCACTCAACAAGAGCTGGCGCCACACGCCCTCCCGCTAACCTTTTACTTCCGATTCCATTCCGATGATGTACACGTACGTATGTCATCGGAATGGGAAAGGCTTTCTGTGGTATTAGCTCCACCCCAGGCCCTGGTTAATCCCCAGCCGGTTTAGGGTTTGTTGTTAAGGCCAGATCAGCAAAGAGACAGTGGAAAACCACTCGTACCGTGAGGTCCCTGCACAGGCTCGGCTCGGATGTGCCAGTGCAAAAGAGCGTAGATAGATCCTGGGTTCGAATCTGGGTAAACACATGTACTGCAATTATAATGATTGTATTTCTAATTTGAATTTACATTTTGACTATTTCAACTGCATTTTAAAGTGCAGTTAGTTTATGATGTCAGTCCGGCCACCAATAACTACACACACACATGTACGGTAGTTGCTCTTGAGGATGAACGTTTCGGTTTGATCACAGTGCCATGAGCATTCGTCTCTGTAGCAGGTGTGTGTTGGGAAGTGCAACTCCGAATTGTGTTCATAGGTCAGAGTACATTTTGTGAAATCCTCTTTCTTGCAAGGCCATTCTTTAAACAAATTACACTGGTAAACTGATACAAATTAAAGGGTCACCAAAAAACACCGATCACCAAATCAATGAGTAACATCGGAAACAAAAAAAACACAATTTATGACTAACAACGATTTATAATAAATGTATCTCACCACGCAGAACGGGTCACGGGGTTAGTTTAACCCTTCGGTATTTTAACCATACTTCTAGATTTGAAGCTTTCGTGACTGCAAGGATTCATACTCTTAATTCTTTCGGTAAAGTCACGTAGGTAAAAAATGAAATTAATAAAATAATAAAATCACGACGTTTCGGAGGCAACACAAGTCTCCGTCATCAGGTGGGACCGTCACAGCCAGATTTGCTGCATCAAGTGAGGTACTTTAACCATACTTCACCACGTTGGTGAGTGCGGGGGTTGGTAAAGACGGGGGGGGGGCATAGGCTGACAGTACAACAATGAATTCCCCAAGTTCTCTGGCAACCTGCCGTACGCAATGATACCCATATCAGCAACTCCCCAGGCTCTATGTATCTCCCAGCTCATCTTTCCCACATGGTGACGAGCTCTCAAAGAAAGAAAGACGCAACACCTCAAAAACCTGTGCCAGGTGTCAATAAAGTCGCAACAAAGACACAGATCCCCGCGTAGCCTCGACAGACTAACGGGGCAAGTGCCTGCTTGCAAGCACACTAAGTGGCGGTGACGTCACCAAGACGCTTGTGCCAGGCTAGGTGCACGTTGAGGCCACGTGGAGTGTCGAACGCCCGCTGGCAGGAGGTCACGGGGCAGACCCAGCAGGTGCCACGGGTCAACTGAGATGACCGAGATGAGTGGCTGATGGACCACCTGTGCCCCCTACTGTGCCAACTTGTTGTGCTTTAGCCACCCGGCACACACACACACGCCACACCACACCACACACAAACAACACGGTGGGGTGGTTAAGCAGTGCGAGTCTTATAAATCCGTAACATCTCTTCTAGATTTGAAGCTTTCGTGACTGCAAGGATTCACATACTCTGAGGTTTTTTCGGTAAAGTCACGTAGGTAAAAAATAATAACATAATAAAATAAATGATTGATTTATTTTCATGTATTATTTTATTATTTATATAATAAAAATACGATAATAAATGATTGATTTCTTTTCATTTATTGCTATATTACTTTTCTTATTTTTTTACCTACGTGACTTTACCGAAAAAAACCTAAGAGTACCGTAACATCACCGATCATCGCGACATTTGGGCGGGTAGCTTCACCCCCTCATCATCATCGACCACCTTGGCCCTCACCTCCCTCCCTGGCTTAGGCCTTGCGACTTGCAGCAACCACCAGCACCTTGGTGGGGAAGTATGGCCAAACACAAAACCACGACCGTGACGAAGAGCAAGGCCGCGTGATGATGATGATGGTGGTGATGATGGTGATGATGATGATGAGGAAGAAGCCGGCGATGACCTCAAGTCCAGCAACACGAAGGCTGTCCCTCCCTCTCTCGCTCCGCGAACAGAAAATCTCGTCAAGTTCAACGCACGAAGGTCGACTCCATTCACAGTTGCGACGACATTACGATGCACAACAACAACAACACGTTGAAGACTTTAACGTGGTGGTGGTGGGGTTAGTGACTGACATTAACAGCGCGAAAGGCGAAGAAGCTTTACCGTTCATTGCGACGGGACGCCGTCACGATGTTGTCCATTAGAATAGGAGACGAAGTTAAAACAAAAACCAGCATTGCGGAGTGACACACTACATTTCGGATTGTTCGTTTGCATCAGGAGAAGTCTGTGTGTGTGTGGGTTATTCCCACGCTGTTGTCGGCACCGAAGAGGAAACTTCCTCGTGTCTATGCAAAGCGAGGTAGAGTGACGTCGTCTGCTGCTGCTGCTGAGCGAACGTCAAACTTCGTGGTCGTGCCACTGGCGAGTTGAGCTTTGCCCTGATATTCTTAGTTTTTTTCGGTAAAGTCACGTAGGTAAAAAATTTAAATGATTTTTATTTTACTTTTATTAATTTAATTTTTTACCTACGTGACTTTACCGAAAAAAACTTAAGAATATGAATCCTTGCCGTCACGAAAGCTTCAAATCTTTGCCCTGATAGTTGAGGGCATTGCGCCCTCTTGTGGCCGCGGGTGTATTTGTCTAAAAATAATAAACAAAAATTCAATAGCACTTTTTTAAACTATTTTTTTTTCGTAAGCAAGGTTGGATTTTTTTTTGCACGATTTCGTTTAACTCGCTCTGTCTGTTGTTGTTGTATCCTCAAATCTTGTAACTGAATTTTAACCCACTTCTCAATGTGGCATCGACTGCAAACTTGGTATATTTATGTCATACTCATGACAATACTATATTCTATCATAAAAAAAATATGTAAACATTGTTTTTTATATGTTATGTTTCGGCTTGGGTCTAATTGTCCACGCTCAACTGACGTTGGCTGTAATTGGCCACGGTCACTTACGTTGTGGCAAGCTTCGGGGCCACTTCCTGGAGTTCTGCCATTACTAGTACGGTACAGTTCATTAAAGCGTGTTTTTAAAAAAAGTTTTTTTAAATATTACTTATTTTGTGTGTGTGTGTTTGGGGTAGATCGCGTAAATATAAACGTGTCGTTAACCCACCACCAAACGCGACACAGCCGATGAGTATGTTTTGTCACGTCAACAAAATGTGACATTAGTTACGATTTTAGCACACCGGTGTGATGGATTGTAAACCCACGCTGTTTGCAATTCGAGTACTGGTGATGACAACCAGGTTCATCAGGCGATTTTTCCAGAAATAAACATTTATTTTATGTTACCAGGTAAGGATCACTGAGAGATTAAGCTATTTATTTCAGATGCGATTTGGCCACAAATTATAGCTCAACGAAGTGGCTTACCATCATGTGGAAATGTATGGCAGCTAAGTCATCGAAATGCGTGATGTGGATTCTAAATGTGGAGGGGAAAACTGGAGGAACCGGAAAAAAATCCATGCGACCCACGGAGAGAGAGACACGCAAACTCCAAATATGCAGCAGGCATCGAACACACGACCTCCTGTAATACCAGGCGAGGTAATTAACATCTCGCCAAGGTGTCCAATTAAATACCCGGCACCTCCGTCCACCTAGCAGTAACACATTCCTGCGGAGGGAGCTGGTAGGAACGTTGGGTTGCTCGGTCATTGGTCAGGGTCAACGGTGGCGTGGTGTATTCCGCAAATATGCCCGACTCCCATCTCTTCCGAGACATCTGGCCAGCGAGAACGGGCTGTTTTAAGCTCCTTCGAGTGGAGGATCTTCTGTCAGGGTGGTGTGAGCGAGGCATTACATTGCCTTTTACCTCCGATTACCACGGTTGCAGAATAGGTTCAACATACGTGCATTTAGAAATGGCAGATATTGAGTGCCCGTATTGGATAGTGTGTAAGAGTTGCAACCATCTTGGGTGTCACCCGAGGTTTAACGAATAAGCCCGAACCAACCCCACGGTGGACATCTCGCGTTGCCACCTCTCGGCAGATTATACACAACACATTGGGACACATCATGGAAAGAATATCTCACAATACCATGAGAGGGAACACAAATGGTTGTCATCACATTGTCTTGGGTGGTGTATTATTATGTTTTATTATAATTTCACAACTGATAAAACCCTGTTCTCTAATGTTCCGGGAAGACTTGCATATTTTCCAGGACACGACCTAAAATTTTAAGACGATCCAGGGAAAACCAGGGCAGGTGGCAACTCTTTGGACATGACTTCTGAACATTCATTCGGAATGCATGGATTTGTGCTGTACCTTATTTTGTATGAATTTACAGAAAATAATTCCAGTCACCAGTGTAATAAATGGAATACAATCGTTTTATTTATATCAGGCAGACATCACTGAGGAAAGTTGACTGTGGTAGCCTGGAAAAGAACGTCATAACCTACATTATATCATTGTCTAGCCCAGGGGTCGGCAACCTACGGCTCCGGAGCCGCATGCGGCTCTTTGCGGGCTGCTTCTTGACGATATGTACGTATGTACAGTATGTACTCAGATGCATTGCGGCTCTTGAAATACTGAATTTTGTACCGAATTGGAAAGAAATGGCTCTTCTTGTTATTTTGGTTGCCGACCCCTGGTCTAGCCTCTCAAGAGCACGTTTGCATTGGGAGTAGGTGGATTAAGCAAGTGAATGATTAGCTTCACTATCCAGCCATCTATGGGAAGATGATACAAGACTATATCAAATATTGTCATAAGCGACTTCTAGAGTGATTCAATAGGGGGGGCGGGTGCCACTATGTCACGGACTTGCAATCCAGAGGTCGCTGGTTCGACCTCACGGCTCGGTAGCTGAAACGATGGAGCAAGTTTCTTATAATCCATCCACCTCTACGCTTCCGCCAGCAGTGGAATGAGACGAGGAATTTCAGGGGCTGCACCTTTACTTCCAGCACCTAATATCAATGAAGTTAGGTTGGGTTATTGAAGGTGATTATTAACAGTGGGTTATTTAGTTATTCTGTGACACCTCCTCAATATTCCCGTTCACAATCTCCAACAGCACAGACGGGTTACTTTACCAGGTTAGTATGACATAAATACCTACCTAGTACCTACATCATAAATACCCACCTAGTACCTACATCATAAATACCCACCTTGTACCTACATCATAAATACCTACCAAGTACTAGCATAATAAATACCTACCTACTACCTGCATCATAAATACCCACCGACATCTTTGTCATTTTTGGCATATATATTTGTAGCGCAAAGCATGCAAAGATCATTGTTTTTGAGTTGCATGTGTAGTGGGTTCCAGGGAGACCGGAGACAGAGCGCTTGAGGCAACACGTTTATTCAATACAACTGCGGGATACACGGGTCCCTAACAGAGGAATAGCGGCCCCTCTACCCGATACCCAAGGAGGTGCAGCCTCCGTGCTAGCGTGTCCTAATCACTGGGACTACACTCACGTTCCTCCGGCTAAGGGGACATAGGGGGAGGCTATCTGACTCGACCCAGCCAAGTTCCTCGGGTCCCGACCACTGGCCCACTACAGCCCCGGCCCTTAGAAAGACGGCGGGTCCCAGAGGTTCCCAGGGTCCTAGCCTAGCTGGTCTTTTTTCTTCCGCTTGAAGAAGACTGCCAGACTCGTCCAGAGGTCCGGCTTTTATACTCGTGGCCCTGGCCACGCCCCTCTTCTGGAACTCTCTAGGGGGCTCTGGAATATCTCTCCCCATCCCCTCTCTTGGGGTTGGGAGAGCTGAGTGTCCCAGCGGCCCGGCTCATCCTGCCCATCCCGGGTTACCGCCCCCTATGGACACATGTTTGCTACTATAGGTAAGTGTGCTTAATGCTATCTACAATGCCTGACACCGACGCTACACATGTACTGTATTTGTAATAAGTAGCCTACTGATCACACATTTGCTTGCGAAGTCACGCGTACCCGGACGTATATGTTATTCAAATGTTATTGCCAATTTATTCAGTCCTGTATTTCTTTTAAACTGGAAAACGTAGCGACATGCATTCGTGATGCGTTCAAATAGAGCAGTCCGCAATATTCCATTGTATTGCCAACTATCACAACAATGTAGATCAATATTATTGGTTAGCAGCAACAAGTGTAAAACCTTTCACATGCACATAAATATTAAATACCACACACCAACTTAGAGACAATAAAGTAGCATATTACACGAGTGGCGCTTGCCCATTGAGCACCTGAAAAAATAAATGATAGTTGGGGGGGGGGGGGGGTGAGCTGCAGCGGTCCTTTTGACATATACGCTGCTCGTGAGATGATAGAAGAGATATAGACAAGAGGTAGAGATGCAGTGAGATGGGGACAAATGTAGACAGAAACAAAGATGTAGTTAGACGGGAGATGAACTACAGACTAGAGGAGAGAGATATTTTAATAGCCGTTTACATTCATTAGCTCGCTGTTTTCTCGGATTTGAATTCAAGCTCACATTTGATTCACCACTACAAATATTTTTATGAATCCAAATTGCTCAATTGGGATTACACATAGCAGCAGTCATCGCCCTCTACTGGCATACTAATGCCCACTCGCAGGCCCGTGCTGAATCCCTCTCTGCCACACAGGGACAGCTGCCACTGGGGATGCCCTTAACATGTTTGAGATGAGATGTGATGCAAGGCACTTTGAGTTTCTGAGGAAATTAAGTGCCAGATAAATGTAAACGACTAATATTGTTATAAATGCTAATCTGGGGGCCCATGGGCTGCTTTAGGCCCTATGGATTTGTTTTCTTTGCTTATGCCTGGCACCACCAGTTAGGCCTGGCACCACCAGTTAGGCCCGGCACCACCAGTAAGGCCTGGTATCACCAGTAATACCTGGTATCACCAGTTAGGCCTGGCAGCACGAGTAAGGCCTGGAACCACCAGTAAGGACTGGCTCCACCGTCTCCGAATGACGAGTGGCCACCACTGCCTATGACACAATTAATGCGCCATCGCACACACTCCGGTCATCCCCATCACGAAAACTCCGGTCATCCTCGCAGTGGCTTTTGGCTAGCCATTGAACTCAACTAAACTATTTACATTTTACCAGGAAAGACCCACTGATAGCTCAACGAAGAGGCAGATCATGTGGAAATTTATAGCAGCCAATACTTTAAACGAATGTTTCTAAATGTGGATGGAATAACCGGAGGACCTGGAGAAAAATACACGTGACCACGGGGAGAACATGCAAAATCCAAATATACAGGCGTCATGGTCGAGATCAAACCCACGACCTCCCGTATACCACCGTGGCACTCTAATTTCAAGGGAAAAAGACAGTCGCTGCATTGCGCGCTTTCAGATGCGTTTCTGCGGCTGTCCGGAATGCTCTTCCTTCTGATATTAGGAATCCACTCGAGCTATGGACTTTTAAATCTCGATTGAAAACTAATTTCTTTAGAACTGCTTTTTGTGTATAATTTGTTGTCCTTCCCCAGTACCTCCGATCAGCACGTGGGCTACGCATGATGCAAAAGAACTTCAACATACATGCATACAGATGACAGAAGGTAGACATTTACTGTGTGCTCACGAAGGTACAGTTGTTAATCTGGTGGATAAACTAGTGTGGACACGTAGTTTTGGGAGTTCGTTATATATTGGCAATGCTGTTTTGCAGCACTTGCTGCTGCAGCTGAATCAGTTCCTTCATCATGTTCGACTCTGTATTATATGGGTAACTGCATAATTCTCCGGGACATTCGTAAGATGGTACGGAAACGTCAATGTGTACATCATTGCTTCCGTCAAATGAATTGTACATTGGTCCATCGCTGGTTTGCAATGCGGGGATTATGTGACGCTGTGGTTCACACAAACCAGGCCTTTCCACACACTCGCCCAGATCAGAGTTACTGTTTTCATTGACAAGGCTTCTCTGAAAACCTTCCAAAAGAAAGAGGGCATTAGATGAAATTTCCCCAAACTGCTGGTCGCTACCATTGGCACCGAGATCATCAGGGTTGATCAACAGGTCCTGACTTGTGTGCGGTGCGATATCGTTAACTTGATTAGAATAATGCACACGCGCTGAACATTCAGGGATATCGTTTTCAGCTGGAGAAACAAACAGCAATGGCAGCTGTTCATTGGGGTATGTATTCTCTATCCCAGATACTCCTGAGTCATGTGAAAACTGTGTAAGGCTAGCCTTAAGCATGTCAGTGGAGTCGTTACTTAAATTTGGACTGTTACGGATAACCAAATCGCATCCGTCATTTGGTTCAAAAAGAGGAATGTTCTGCTTGATGCCTGCTGCACTCAAATACATATTGTTTCCTTCCCATGTGGCCTTATCCAGTTCTTTGTCACCTTTGCTGTTCTCAAACCAGTCTGGGTTTGACTTCTGAAATAGTTTGAATGCGTGTATGGCCTCTAGCAGGCGTCTCCCGCACGGCTCTTCAAAAAAGTCTTCTGCAGAGATTCCGTGCGTTCCGTACGTGATTCCTGGCTCGTACTGCTCCTTGTCCTGGATCCTGAAGAAAAGTTCCTTGAAATGTTTCATGAGCTTATACTTGAGCGTCATGTTGAAGAAACTGGGGATATCCCTCTCGCTGCTTACGTCCTCAAAGTACGCCACGATATACTTTTCGAACGTGGCCGGCCGCAGAATTCCATCGCAGATGAGGCTGAGGGCGGGGCTGTACATGTCTCCGACGAGGGATTTGAGATCTTCCCGAAATTCCACTTGTGTGGAGTCGCACAGCGCTCTCCACTTCATCTGCGACCCCCGAGAGAACAGCACAATGACTTTGGCCGTTGAGTCCTTGCTTTGATCCAACTGCTGCATCAGCCACTGCATCCTCCCTGTCTTGGCTACCTGTTGCTCTTCCCACAGGTCCAGCGATACCGCCATGCCGCACTTGCTCTGCAGGAACGCTGCGAAGTGCAGGACAATGTCTCTGAACAATTTGTGGTCGTTCGAGTAGACGATGAACACTTTTCTGGGCTGCAGCTTTGGCGGCAGTTGTGCAACAGGGATCTCAGTTTTCTCTTCTTCCACTGTTGTGGTCGGTCTGCAAAATCCATTTCTTATGGCATCTGCAAAAAGAGAAGATGGGTTGCTTTATATTATTGGTGCTTTCGGTAAAGTCACGTAGAAGGGAAATAATAAAATAAAATAAAAATTGTGTTTTTTTATTTTATTACTTTAATACAATTTTTATAGTTTTATATTTTTATTATTTTATTATTTCCCTTCTACGTGACTTTACCGAAAGAACCAAGAATATGAATCCCTGCAGTCACGAACGCTTTAAATCAAAATTTATGGGTTGCTTTGTTTGGAAATAAGGCAAATATAAGCAGAACTCCATTCTATCTCCTAACATAATTATACATATTTAACTGTCCATCAGCCTCTTGGCTTTCCAGACCAACATTATCAAGCAGCATTAGCATTCAGGCTTGTTAAACTAATGTCACTGGAATAACAGATGCTATTGGCAAGAGCACTCCATATAAACTGTGGGGCCCCATTCAATGAAAGAAGCAATACTTACACACACACACACACTCATTATGTATTGCTGTGGAGCATTACGGGCAAAAACATACATAAGCACAACCGTGTTGGTTATTCACGTGTGACAATACGGTATATGCGTTTACCCATAATGCAACACAGCAAGGCATAACGAGTTTGTGGTTAGAAAGACAAGTTGCAACGTTGCAAACGCATCAGCCAGTCGTGAATAAAAGCACATCGAGTGATTGTTTCACATATTGAGGCCCTGAATAAAAAACTATTTATCTTCAAAGGGCACAATAATCGAATATAAAGAATAATTTACATCCCTTTGTCAAACCATTGCTGTATATAGGCCACCCCATGCGGCGTCAGTCATGCGGGTTGTTTGATTTTACTTTGCCATGTTGATAACCACAGTTTGACAAAGGTAGGGGCTCAAGACTGATTTAGATGTCTTATTACCGATGATAGCCATGGCCAGGAATCGACCTCAGGTAGCCAAGTTCGTAGTTCAGTTCAGTGTACTAAGCAATGCATCAGCGATAACATCGCCTATATAACAAGTGAAGATAAATATCCCAGCTATAAAGTAAAGCATGTTGATTACCATAACTTACCACGTTTGCAGTAGAGTATCACACCCATGGCAAATGTCATAACAAGACATAATGTAACAGCAATGGCTACTTTTGCAAAGATATTATTTGTGGGAGGAGGCGGCGTTGTGGAGTTTTGATCTGAAAAGAGCATGGCAGAAGAAAAATTGGTGAACTGACATACTGATAAAAAAAATAGAACAAAAAATAGAACAAACTACATTGGGGATGTCTCTGACCGGATCCGCGAGCATGAGTCAGATCTGAAACACGGCATAACTAATTCCTCCGCCGTTGCTGATCATTGCTATAACGCTGTGGGCTCTCATCATATTGTTTTTTCCGAGACCAAGGTGCTCTGCAAGCCGTCTGGCTACCATCAAAGATTTGTTCATGAAGCCATCCAGATATACAAACATAGACATAACTTCAACCGAGAAGACGGATACAAATTGATCAATCATTGGAAAGATGTTATTAACAAAGTAAAATTTAACGGTTCATAGTTGTTCCATCTTATTTACCGGGCTACTAGTCTATTTTACCGAGTTAATTACATCCTCAACTCTTAGTTCTTTCGGTAAAGTCACATAGGTCAAAAAATGAAATTATGTAAGGTACAGATATTTTGCTGTGACGGTTTCACCTGAAGACGGAAGCTTGTGTTGCCTCCGAAACGTCGTGATTTTTATTGTTTTATTTTTTATAAATTTTTATTTCATTTTTTTACCTACGTGACTTTACCGAAAGAACCAAAGAGTATGGATTCTTGCAGTCACGAAAACTTCAAATCTAGAATGAACTGACATACTGTATATATGGTCACGTTGAGTTCAGCCCCAGCAGTATAAATGGGTATACTAGATACAAGGGATTTGTTCGATAGGTACTGCGTGGGTACCTCTAGCCAGAGGTAGAGGACCCCCAACTCTAGCTAGTTGGGAAGAGTAGGCAAAATAACCTCTAGTGTGGCTCTCTATAGCTCCATATTATGGATGTTCTACCCCAGCAGTGGCATGAACATGCAATTGTAAGGCTGCACCTTTATATTTTATCAAGCATTTGCCAAAAATTGCAAAATGACAATTGATTTTATGTGGATATTTATAATAAGTCCAATTGTTTACCCAGGAAAGCATCACCGATTCTCAAGACTAATTCCTGGAGGAGGGGGGTGGGGGTCCTGCATTGGGATGTTTGGCCAATTCTATGAATGTTGAAATGGCGTGTGAGAGGAAACCGAAGAAAAAGTTTGGGGGTAAAACCATCGCACATCCGAGGCAGGTGATCTTTCTGCACTCTCCATCTCCTGACCACACCTCACAGACTCATGTCTACAACGCCTGGCAAGTCGTGGGGGTCACACCCATTCCAGTACTAGCCAGGCTCAAATCTAGCTTAGCTTCAGAGATCTCACAGGATCAGGTGCTTTGAGATTTGGTCCATTTACCGATTAGGTTGTCACTCCCTCCAAACGAAGCGTATGCACTAAGACTTCTCGAATAGCAGGTGAAGCAGGCAAAAAGAACAAACGATAAGCAAAAGGGTTTACCTGTAAGAGTCAGCAACATTGTTCTTTCTGTGCAGTCATCTTTGCATATGTCAAAGTAAGGTTTTATCTGTCCGTGTGGATTTAAAACAGAAATTAGTCATTGTTCGCATATTGTTATAAATTTCGTCTTGTAATCATCTTCTTAGGTTTTTTCGGTAAAGCCAACACAATGGAGCGATTGTGCGCAAGCGGGTGCAGTGGCTGGCCGCTTGCGCACAATCGCTCCATTGTGTTGGCGTGTGCAGTAATTGGCCGCTTGCGCACAAGCGCTTCCACGTCCATCGCCCACCCTTTTGGCCTCGCCCCCCCTCCCTCCCGATACGTTCCTTTCATTGGCTACCATAGTCTGATGAGCTCCCCCCTCCCTCCCCCCTCAACTCGCTTTTAAGGGATTACATCTTGAATCATTGCCTCACTTGATACAGCTAATCTGGCTGTGACGGTCCCACCTGATGACGGAGACTTGTGTTGCTTCCGAAACGTCGTGATTTTTGTTTTTTATTTTATTTTACTTTCTACGTGACTTTACCGAAAAAACCTAAGAAGATGATTCCTTGCAGTCACGAAAGCTTCAAATCTAGAATTTCGTCTTGTATTTAACAATATTTGTACAACAGAAAGTGCGTGCACTAAATAAGCATAAAATATTGTAATGATTTAAAAAAAAAATTGCCAGGCTTCAATTGCGTGAACTGCAGTGGTGGAGGGGGGTTGACACATTTATACTAACGCGATCTAACCCAGAAACCTTTATTATGAATAATATTGGTCGCGAAAGCCTACATGTTAAACCCTTTATTTATACTGGAAGTACAGAAATGCACAATAGCATCATAGTGTTGACAAATATAATTACAAGGTTATGGGGAAGTGATATTGCAAAAGTTGTCACGTGGTAAAATCTGATATAGCGAAAAATGATAACGTCACAACCATACATATCGACAATGCAAGTGAAAGTGTTGTGGTATGGTGTTGACAATGCTGTACTCTGTTGTGTATTTGCATACCTTCGCTTCAAATGTGCGACAGCTTGGTGTCGGTGTAACACCGGGAAAGGTCACCTGTCGATATTTTCCGATCCCCTATTAAATATAACATTGCATTCAGGCACACACTAACAAAAAAAAACACTCGAAGCACTAGCACTGCCTAATAACAGAAAGACGCACCCGCACCTTGACATTACCCACGGTGACCCTTTAACAGTGCGTATTGCGACAGGGCATGAAGATTGACGGACGTATATTAGCTGGATGAAGGCCTCTCCAAGCCCTGCCAGTGGTGAAAGGTTGTTTGGCTCCGCCTCACCACGCCGGGTTAATGAAGTTGGGGAGGCCCATGGCCAGTTCTGGTATAACTCGCCAGTGATATTAGTCATGGTCGGGAATCGAACTCAGCGATTGGGGAAGTGGTTGGCACTCGGTTCTCAATCCAGCGACCCGATTTTTTTTCATTTAATAGCGCTGCTACATGCAGCCACAGTTTAAGATGTTGGACACAAAGTGGGACATGTACATGTCAGGGAAAGGAGGGTTTTTTTATTTTAAAAAAATGTATTATCAGAGAACAAACAGTCCAAGGAAGAGGAGAAGGGAAAGTCTTGAACTTAAACTTGAACAGGGGCAGGGTGTCAGCAGCATGGACGGATGGGATTTGTCATCTGAGGTCACATCGTAAACAAATCTGATATTAATGGGTACAATGCCCTCACAATATTTAAATAATCTTCAGCCAACATTTTAATTCATTCCCACGCACCGCTAAGCACTGAGTTATTGACATTTTTATTATAATCATGCTACATTCCAACACTTTTGAAACGGGTTAATCCGTGAACAGATGTAATTTATGTTTAATTTGTTGCTTACAGCTGGATAGGTTAAGGGATTTGTTCATGCTGTCAATTGTAAGGCTATACAGCAGACTAAAAATAATTTGTGCTTTGACATGAGAACTACACCACATTTCTAACGATGTTTCATAAACGACAACTGTTTGAGTGCGAAGCATCTTCTAACGCCCATTGGCTGATGTTTAAATTTTCTTCTTGAAAGCATTTTTATTTTGTTGTAAGTCAACATCAAGCAGAAAGTGTGTTTGGTTACAAGGAACATAACCACATTGCGCTATATACAGTAAATGTTTTACTAATTGCCATGAACGTTAACAATAAATTAGACATTTAAAATAACCAATGGCAATCATTGAATTTTGCTATTTACATACAGTGGTGGCCAGTGAGTATATATGTCGCCTATTGGGGGAGCACAGAAGCCTGTGATTGTGGAGGTGAGAATGGGGGGGGGGGGCAGAGAAGGTGTGAATGTATCTTCTTCAAGTACAGATAGTGCTGTTACTGAAAAGCACGTGTGTGGCACGTGTGCGGCACGTGTGCACAGCAGGTAAGGGGCCCGTGGGCTCGCTTGTCCATTTATTACCCAAGATAGATAACAGCTCTTGCACAAGCACTCTCTGGCTGACGCATTGGTGTAGTGCGCGCAGTGCAATCACTGCATCACGAAACTAAACTACACTTTTTATTTTTCGATTTAAAGCTTTCGTGACTGCAGGGATTCATCTTCTTGGTTCTTTCGGTAAAGTCACGTAGAAGGGAAGTAATAAAATAATAAAAATAAAACATAATAAAATAATTATCACGACGTTTCGGCCACAACGCAAGCCTCGACAGACCTGGTTGCTTGCGTTGTGGCCGAAACGTCGTGAGAATTATTTAATTATGTTTTATTTTTATTATTTATTTACTTCCCTTCTACGTGACTTTACCCTTTTTATTTTATTTTTACCAGGTAAGACCCACTGACCTGGACAGCTCATTTTTTCAGAAGCGACCTGGCCACAAATGATAGCTCAACAAAGTAGCTGATCATGTGTATATTTATAGCAGCCAAATACTCTAAAATGTACGTTTCTAAATGTGGAGGACCCAGATAAAAATCCACACGACCGCAGAGAGAACATGCAAACTCCAAATATTACGGGCGTCAGGGTCGGGATCGAACCTACGCGCTCCTGTATACTAGGTGAGGGAGTTAACATTTCACCACTATTAGGTGGTGGGGGCCAAGTCCCATAATAGCACAATCAGTCACGTGTGTTGACCAGGGGCTAGCTAGTACACCTATGATCAGCCACCTTAGTAAATACCGTACTTCATCTGGTGAAAACAGTTCAACAATGCGCAGTTTATTGACTTTTAAAATGTGAAAGTATTGTTTACTTTTTATCCTTTTTAAATCCTTTATATTAAGTTCACTTGCTTGCGCGCTTACGACCGTGCAAATCTTTAGGTCGTTTTTTAACCCACTTCCCGAGATCCAATCGAGCTGACATTTGCCACACAGACTCGTTGTGCGTGACAATTAATTTTCGTGAATTTTTTTTCCAAAATGTTACACTTTTTAGGAAAAAATTAATTATATTTAATTACCAATTGCTTAATGGTGGCAGGCAATCATCTGACCCATAGGTGGCAGCCATCTCAAGCCAGAGGACGAGAGAACTCTAGCCGCCACGCATATAAAGGATTTATAGTGAAAAACTTTGTTTTTACGGGTTAATTTTTTCAATATTGGGGCTCCGGCTCCAACTGGCCAGCCGCCACTCTGTACAAGACTCACAGAGCGCATCGAATTGGGCATGATCGTTTAAAACTCACCCCGATCACAGACGCCTTGTGGATTTGTCCGCAGCTCTCCAGCGTGACGTGATACCTCCTCGATAGGTTCACTGCTGAGAATTTCACTGATGCCCCACTGTCATTCAGGTGGATGCTTATATTTGGTGACCACATGCTCCCTGGTAGTGATACGAGGAACACATAAACATTTGATTTTCAGTCATGTCAGTTTAACACGTAGGCTTTTCGCGACCAATATTATTCATAATCAACGTTTTTGGGTTTAGATCGCGTTATTTATAAATGTGTCGTAACCCTCCACCACCCGACACGGCCAATCAGTAAAAAAGTGTCACGTTGACAAAAGACAATTAGTTCACTGCTTTAGCCCACCGGTGTTTTGAAACGTGACACTTTTTTACTGATTGGCCGTGTCGGGTGGTGGAGGGTTACGACACATTTATAAATAACGCGATCTAAACCCAAAAACGTTGATTATGAATTTCAGTCATGTGTTTTTACTCTTCGAATGAACCACATGCCATCTCAGTCTTCTTATCTATATATACAAAACTAAACTTTTTTTTTTAATTTTACCAGGTAGGGCCCACTGAGCTCTAGTTATTATTTTTAGAAGCGTCCTGGCTACAGATGATAGCTCAACGAATTGGCTCATCACATGGAACTTTATAGCAGCCAAATACTCGAAACCATATTCTCCGCGATTATAAAATGTGCTAATATTAAGGGTTTACTGTACCTATAAACTGTTCCAATTTTGGCCACAATTTTGGCGGATGGGGGGGGGAATTGTAAACTAATAAAACAAATTCAGATAGCCCAATTCATTTATTTTATCTGAGGTTTTAATGAATACTGAATTAAACTATGACATCATATTTCACCAGCATTAGCCATTGACAATCCACCACTGCATGAAGGCCATCCCAATTCGCCACCATCTCAAGATCTTGTGATGTAATCATCCATGATGATGATGGTGATGTGAGATTATATATGTGACAACCTACATTTTGGATACGTTTTAGAGCGAGTAAAGACCAAATTAAGCCCACTGTTATTTCATTGTTAATTTTAAAACTGTACAGTGTTATACTTTAATTCCTTGTCGTGTGTTTAAAATCTGAGTTTTAAATGCAGTTTACTCACCGTTCAGAATACACTGGGTTGAAGTTTTCATCACATTATCCTCACAGCCTGTGAATGTTTAATAGAATTGAAGGACATTCGTGAATCGTCGACTTTAAAGATATTTGTTTTGAACATCTTTATCACAGTGCATTTATCAGCAGTTGCCGTCTTGAATTTGGTGGAATTCATGAGCTTAAACAAATCAAAAGGATATGCTAACACTTGTGTCAGATCAGAAACCTCCCAGAACAACATGTTTCTGGCACTGCATTTGATTAGAAAAAAAACATTACACACGTATCCTTAAATAAATAACTCACGTCTCTTCAGAAAAATCGAAACATGCAATGAGTGGAGTGAAAAAAATGTCGTTAAAACTAAATAAAAAATCGTCGTTGGCCATTGCAGGGTGAACGCCTTCCCAAGTTGTAGCCATCCTCCATGCTCCTTGAACGTCATAATCCACCCAGCACCCGCACACAAGTTGTGTTCATCGCTCCATTTCCACTGCGGACGATCTCTATAGCAGCTTTCTTCCCTTAGCTGCCACCCCATCGTTCGTCTTGACTGTCAGACATTGTCTCTTCTTGCTACACGTTCTGCGCAAACCCACTCACGTTTCTGAATGCAGTAGTTAAAATTACGTCTTAAAGCCTGTGAAAGTTTTTGATCAATGGGTTCCTCTCCCAGTCTCCCAAATTAATTTTCTTTCTTCTTTGATATAATTCCAGTAACGTGTCTCTCCACTGGGTCAGAATCGCGATTGTGCTGCATAGCTCTGCAATGCGGTCTCATAGTCGTGCTATGTATTGTTCAGCGTGATGACCCACGCTTTACTCCAAGTGTAGTGACATCTCGATTTAAAGCTTTCGTGACTGCAGGGATTCATCTTCTTGGTTCTTTCGGTAAAGTCACGTAGAATGGAAATAATAAAATAATAAAAATAAAACATAATAAAATAATATAATATATTATAATATATTATTTTATTATGTTTATTTTTATTATTTTATTTAAAAAACATAATAAAGTAATAAAATAAAATAATATATTATTTTATTATGTTTTTATTATTTTTACTATATTATTTCCATTCTACGTGACTTTACCGAAAGAACCAAGAAGATGTAGTGACATCGTGTATGTCGCTGTGTAATGCCGGTCCTAGCGAGGCACGGCGTGTCATCACGGACACCCCGTAGGTGGGTGTAGTACCAGCCCTAGCCGGGGCTCGGTGAGCGCTGGGATAGCGCTCAGTAGCACCCAGAGGTCGCAAACGGGTTTTGATTCCTTACCCGTACCCGGCCGCACCAGGGTCGCAAATGGGTACCCGTACCCGTACCCGGCCGGGTACGGGTAGCCGTTCCCTACCCGTACCCGTACCCTACCCGAAATGAGTGACAAACGGCTACTCACCAGTGACTCACGGCCTACCCGTACCTGGCCGCACGGGTAGCCGGGTATCGGGTAGGGTGTGGGTATCGGGTACCCGGTTGCGACCTCTGGTGGCACCTCGCGTGGCGTGTAGTGCCGACTCCTACAGGAGGGAGTGTGGGAGTATCAGCCATGGGATGAGGTTACCCTAGGCCAGCGGTCCCCAACCTTCTTGGCACCAGGGACCGGTTTCGTGGAAGACAATTTTTTCACGGACCGGGGGGGGGGTCATCATTGAGTCATTCCTCCTTTTCAAAGAAGCTCCCCAGCGACGTTTGTTTATTACTCATTGTGGCTAGGGGTTAGAGCTTGTGGCGCGGATGGAAGTGGTAAATAATAAAACAATGGGGGCGGGCCACGCGCGGACTCACCGCTCTCACCTCCTGCTGCTGTGCGGCCCGGTTCCTAACAGGCCGCGGACCGGTACCGGTCCGCGGCCCAGGGGTTGGGAACCCCTGCCCTAGGCCATAGCACTCTGGTTGACCCCGGATGGCACGTGACCAGAAAGATCTACACAAGGGCCCCAGGTGGGGGGCTTGGGGGTGGTCACGTGTCAGGGTGAGATCCTACGGGAAGGGTCGAGAAACTGAAAGATGTTTCTCGAAGGTGGTCGTGGCCAAGGGCGGGGCCAGCCACGACTCGGCAGCGTATAAACCAGGGTCCGCACAGGGACCGGGGTTCAGCGTTGCTGCCGTCGTCTGAAGATCTACGATCTACGGCCAAGAAGAAGTCACCAACACGTGGGCGAGGACCCCAGCTAGGGTCCTGTCCGTTGTAGCTACTCCCAGTGACGAGCGTAGCTAGCCTGGTGGTCCACCACAATAGGTTATCTGGTGAAGGGGCAGTAACCCCTTTGTGTTATGTGTTGGTATTAATAAATGTGTTGCCTCTAAGAAGTACGTTTGCGATTCGGTTGAATCCACTACATAAGCATAAAAAAACACGTCGGAGAGCTACAGTGAGGAAAAAGAGTATTAGATCCCCTGCTGATTTTGTACGTTTGCCCACTTACAAAGAAATGATCAGTCTATAATTTTAATGGTAGGTTTATTTGAACAGTGAGAGACAGACGAACAACAACAAAATCCAGAAAAAGGCATGTCAAAAATGTTATAAATTGATTTGCATTTTAATGAGGGAAATAAGTATTTGACCCCCTCTCAATCAGAAAGATTTCTGGCTCCCAGGTGTCTTTTATACAGGTAACGAGCTGAGATTAGGAGCACACTCAGCCAGGGCATTGAAAATGGGTCGTGGATGGGTATTCCAGCATGACAATGACCCAAAACACACGGCCAAGGCAACAAAGGAGTGGCTCAAGAAGAAGCACATTAAGGTCCTGGAGTGGCCTAGCCAGTCTCCAGACCTTAATCCCATAGAAAATATGTGGAGGGAGCTGAAGGTTCGAGTTGCCAAACGTCAGCCTCGAAACCTTAATGACTTGGAGAAGATCTGCAAAGAGGAGTGGGACAAAATCCCTCCTGAGATGTGTGCAAACCTGGTGGCCAACTACAAGAAACGGCTGACCTCTGTGATTGCCAACAAGGGTTTTACCACAAAGTGCTAAGCCAAGTTTTGCAGAGGGGTCAAATACTTATTTCCGTCATTAAAATGCAAATCAATTTATAACATTTTTGACACGCGTTTTCCTGGATTTTGTTGTCATTCTGTCTCTCACTGTTCAAATAAACCTACCATTAAAATTATAGACTGATCATTTCTTTGTCAGTGGGCAAACGTACCAAATCAGCAGGGGATCAAATACTTTTTTCCCTCACTGTATTGGCAGTAATTAACCATGGTTAACCCGACACAAGTATAGGCATTCCTATCTCGTTTAAGTCATCTATAGTCTAGCCCAAGCTTGAGCAATAACCGGGAACGAGAAAAAAAATGTGGCCGAGCACACAATTGGGGCACGTGCAGAATGTATGAGTTGGCAAGAAAAAATTATGAAAGCGTTTCACCGAGTCATCTGAATTTCCCCCCATTTAAGTTGGTTTTTACGTAGACGTATGGAGCATTTGTCCTTGACTTGTCCACCCAACATCAGATGGGCCTGTAAATGATACTGTGACAATAACCACCACCGTCACCTTTCAACTCGACAGAATATTCCATCGCGGCCAAGTAGAAATGCAGCACGATAACGGTGCTACATTGTAGCCGGATTCGGCGAACTGGATTTCCTGAAACTCGGCCTTGGTCAAGTCCCGTGCATTTGGCACGGCAATGGCGCTCTGAGTGGCTAGACACTCACACGTGAAACATTAATCATTGGTGGCCTCTGTGTGGTCATGTAAATATAACGAAAGTAAATCTTTATTTATCCAAGGGAACCTTGCTGAGGTTTTTTTGTGTGTGTGGCAAGAGGGTCCAACATTGGGACATGTCTGCTAATACAATCTGTAATTCTGATAATGAACACGCTGTTAAGGCCACACGAACATATTTAAGGAAAAATGTCAAGTGATAATGCCACGTAAATGCCTTGTAGGACACTCTGAAAAAAATACATTAAGCAAAGCACTCGTTTAATCGATTATAGTTATTTATAGATCGTCAAGAAATAAAATATTTAAGAAAATAATTTGAGCACAACATAGCAATGTTCAGAAAAACGGATGTGATAATCGTGGTATGTATAGCGAATTATGTCACGTAGTATTTCGATATCACAGTGATGTTTGCTGCAAATCCATGCGCTGTAACTGTATTGTTTTTACAATTTGCACCGCATTTCTCACCCATCCAACTCCACGTAGCGCCGCCGCATCTATTTAGTGTGTAACGTTTGTTACTTATTTATTTTTACAACGGTATCCCGATTGTGCTCTCGGTGTGAGTTCACGACACAGGGCATTCTTTCGGGTCTCTTGAAGTGCAACCATTCGTGTTGGAAAACGGCTCACGGAAGTGGATATCAAAGAGGAAACTCTGAGAATGATCTCTGGCGACACAATACAAGGGGCAGCACTTTCTTCCTCACTCTGCATGTGAGAGTGAGCCAGAGGTCACAAACGGGTTTTGATTCCTTACCCGTAACCGTACCCGGCCGCACCAGGGTCGCAAACTGTACCCGTACCCATACCCGGCTGGGTACGGGTACGGTACCGGTATCGGGTACCCGATTGCGACCTCTGGGATGAGGCCATGTTGCAGGCGCGGGTGGGTTGATTCTAGGAACTTGAATTGTGAGAAGAGACAAGACGTTGGGAAATGAGTGACAAACGGTTACTCACCAGTGACTCACGGCCTACCCGTACCCGTACCCGGCCGCACCAGGGTCGCAAACGGGTACCCGTACCCGACCGGGTACGGGTAGCCGAGTATCGGGTAGGGTACTGGTATCGGGTACCCGATTGCGACCTCTGTAGTGAGCTTTGTCACGTGACAGTCCAAAAAATATTATCATTATCAGAGCCGCAAATTTGTCAAATTAACTGCAGAACTCTTGTCCCCCTTCAGTGTGGAACTCAATCCCTTTGCACGTCCGCAACATCAAATGCACTCTGACTTTTAAGAAACATCTAAAGGCCTAAGAATAGGTTTGTCCCCTTTTTTCTGGCAACAAAACTGAAACCTTTTTACGAGGAATCATGTGACTGCATTAACCACAAAACTTGTGGTCAGAATGCAAATATTTTGGTACTGGCAAAGGAGGTGTAATGCTTATCCCGAGCTCTCATTACTTTGATAGCGCATTTTCTTTGAGCTGTACGCCTTTTGGCGTCCTCTGGTCTAACACCGTTTGAGACGAGGCTCAAAAGAAAGCTGTCTCTGGTGTGGACTAATCAGTTTCAAAGACAATGCATATATTATCAGAGTGTGTTTTGTGTTTGCATTCTGACCACAAGTATTGTGGTTAATGTACACATGCTTCCTTGTAAAAAGGGTTCAGTTTTGTTGCCAGAAAAAAGGGGAAAAACCTCTTCTTATATTTTGGTACTGGAAAAGGAGGTCTCATGATGTAGATCTAAAGGCCTGTTCGGTCAGGCTTTCGAGCAGCCCTAAGCTTGGCTCCACGCCTCTGAGTTGTTGACTTGTCTGCAAAATCTGGCGCGTTATGAATTCCATTATTATGATTAACAAAATTTAATGTGGTGGGTTTTTGTTTGTGTGCAGTCAATTGATGACTGGGCTGAGACCACCAACTCACTACATTGAGGACCCGGCTTAAGCACAGGCAGCTGCCTGGATTCAAACCCAGGACCTCCGTGGTGCCAGCTCAGCGCTCCGACCTCTGATCGACCCAGGCACCCCAAGCGTATGAAGTGCTCATGAACATCTGAGACATGCTGTAAGAGGTGCGATTACAGGTGGGTTTTGTTTTTACCTGGCAAGGTGAAGTAGCTCCGAACAATGGTTTCTGGCTCCAGTGGAACGGGTTTGGGAAAGTTACAAACGTCTACGCGGTAACGCTTGTATGGTTCCACTGCAAACCCGTGAAATGAAAAACTCTCCAACTGCAAAAAGAAATGTGGAGAATTTCAAGGGTTTTCCCAGAAAAAAGTCAATAACCCACGTATGTTATATTTTATTTATATCTATAGAGATTGCCATGAGAAGACTTCTGGGATTATCAAGATGTTCCAGGACAAACTGCCAATTGTTGAGGACAAAAAGTGAATGAAGCAAGATAGGTTTGGCCTTGATATTTGGAATGTAATGATGGATGGATTCATCCATTTGTATCGATTTTTGAGCTTGAGTCACATGCATTAGGATCACTTATGTCAGAATTAATGTTTTTCGATTCATGTAGGTGAAATGTAATGAGTTCATTCTAGATTTGAGCTTTCGTGACTGCAAGGATTCATACTCCTAGGTTTTTTCGGTAAAGTCACGTAGGTAAAAAATAAAATAAAAATAAAAAAAACTTTTATTAATTTTAATTTTATTTTTTACCTACGTGACTTTACCGAAAAAACCTAAGAGTATGTCATGAGTTCACTTGTCCCATACAGGCACTTGGGCCCCTAAATTATCTACAATATAAAAAAAGAGTTTCTTGAATAAAATCGCTACAAATCATTGCGTTGTGGGAAATGGTTAACGTTACCATCACCACCATCACCCTCACCGTTCCATTCCCTCCCTTGGATACCTTTCTTCTGGCCACGCGTACTCGCCGAGAACATGTTAAAGTCGAAGCTCAAGACTTTTATCTTCTGCCTATAACTCTCTCTCTCTCTCCACGGCGTGTCTGAATTCACACTGCTGCTATAAATGTTGACTCAATTCCCTCTCGGACCTGTGAAATTCAAAAATAAATTCTGTGCTCTAAAAGAAAAACTAATTTCAAACTCTTTCACACGTACACATGTCCCATGTTTGTACAAAAAATTTGAGATGTGGTTATTTGTAGAGAGTTCATGAATCCAAAGTGATAATCATGATCAGCCCAGATATTGCATATTTACTGCTGGATGAAGGCCTACCCACAAATTGTATTTTATTCCTTTATTAAATTCCTAATCGTATAGTCACGTCCACTATGTGCCAGTCTATGAAGCCACCACAAGTAAAACATTGATTTGTAAACACGTCGTATCCTATTTCAGTGCATGTTGTTGCTATTTTGTGAATTACATTAAGGAAGCTCTCAATGATCTTACCCTTGTAGGTGTGCTGGAATAAACAAACCAAACACATCTGGTTACATTTTCATTTCCGGTTGTCACACAAACTTCGGTTCCCTGGAGCGCAACAATGCTGTCTGAAAATATCACAGAAAACATTCGGCCGTATTATATCACTTCATTTCCACACACTTTAAGCCACTATAAATAATGCATGTGAAGTCCCAACAACCAGCCATCACATTCATTACTATACGGAAATGTAGGAATGTTTTGTCCATCAGCCCATGACCCTTCTTTGAAGTCATGTTATGTCCAGCAGCATTTGCTTAAGCAAATAAAAAACTTTGGACCATTTTCAAACTTCTGGGTCTCATCAAACGAGTTAGATTTGTTAAACAACTGCTGCTGGATTTTCAGATGATATTGGCAACAGCACACAAATGATAACAACATGTATTTTTACGTTCAGAAACAACTTAGGTGCTATATATGTATGCTGTTGTCAATGATGTGCCACAACAGCACGGCATGTGTGTTTTTACATGAGATACTTCAAGATCGTACTCATTGTCTTAAATATTCTCGATGGAAATTGTAGTGGTTGGGGAGGTGACATGGCTTAGTGGTTCAGGTTCAGTGGCCACCCTGGTAATTACTGTGGGTGAAATAACCATCATTCACTACACACCAGCAGCTTCATAGTGAACCTTAAAAATTCCCCAACGTCATTTGCAAGAATAAACCATTGCATGCCGTTGTAAGGGTCCATATTTGCCAAATGTGAAAATGACCCGCACGTCACTCAATTGGGATTACACGTAGTAATAAAATTTTCCTACTGACAGATTCATGCCCCAGGTCAAGGAAACTCTGGAAAATGAGACAATCATAGTCGCTTGAGTTCCCGATTGGTAAATCAAAACGAATCTTGACTTCCATAAGAGGTTTTTTGGGTTAGATCGCGTAAATATATAAATGTGTCGCTAAAACCCACCACCACCCAACACAGCCAACTATTCGGGGTTACATCTATTTATATATTTCTGCGATCTAACCCAAAAAAAACTCTATCATGGATGACATTGGTCACGAAAGCCGACGTGTTAAACAAATATTGCCTTCTTCTTGGTTCTTTCGGTAAAGTCACGCAGAAGGGAAGCAACAAAACAATGAAAAACAAAACACAATTAAATAATTCTCACGACGTTTCGGCTACAACGCAAGCAGCCGTCTTCAGGTGAAGAGAAAATATTGCCTTGACAACTGTGGAAGGACTCATTCCTTAAATCATTCGACTTCACCCTTGACTATGCAATTGCATCGAACTACGGTAATTTTCTACATTTCTCAGTTAAAAAGTGGCAAATTCACTATTAATTCCAACACATACATATGTGAACAAATAAATCTGCACCGACCATCATAAGGCAGCCACCAAGTGATGTTCAAGACAGGAGTCAGCATGGTGGGGTAGGCATCCAAGCTTGCGTTTGTCCCTTGACGACTCAAGGACCACTCAAGGACCACTAACCATGGTCGACCAGGAGTCCACAAGACAGAACCGTCATCCCTTGGTGGAAGAGCTTTAAGGCAAACAAATGGAAACATATTTTTTTAAACTTTAATTAAATGTACCGTGCTAGTAATGGGAGAACTTCACGACTCCAGGAAGTGGCCCCGAAGCTTGCCATAACGTAAGGGACTATGCTGATTTACAGCCAACGTCAGTTGAGCGTGGACAATTAGACCCAAGCCGAAACATAACATACAAAAAAGAATGTTTTAAAATAAATATATATATTTTTTATCATATAATATAGTATTGTCCTCAGTATGACATAAGTATACCAAGTTTGCAGTCGATACCACATTGGGAAGTGGGTAAAAATTGAGTAACAAGATTTGAGGATACAACAACGACAACAACAACGGGCATAAAAAGTTAATAAAAAGCGTGTAAAAAGGGGTTCATAATTTGTAAATGCAATACATTACTATTATAGCTGATGTGTTAAGACGAAACGTTAGCGGTGCTATATAATTATTTCAGCTCGATGGTATTAAACACTTTATACATAACATTACAAAACAAGAACAGCACTTCTTCTTAGGTTTTTTCGGTAAAGTCACGTAGAAAGTAAAATAAAATAAAAACAAAAATCACGACGTTTCGGAGGCAACACAAGTCTATCAAGTGATACAGCTAATCTGGCTGTGACGGTCCCACCTGATGACGGAGACTTGTGTTGCCTCCGAAACGTCGTGATTTTTGTTTTTATTTTATTTTACTTTCTACGTGACTTTACCGAAAAAAACCTAAGAAGATGATTCCTTGCAGTCACGAAAGCTTCAAATCTAGAATTAAGAACAGCACTGTGCTAATCCATTGCTGGATGAAGGCCGCATAATTTCAAGGAGGTCGTTTGACCACACTCTACAGCAGAGGGGGGCAACGTCCGGCCCGCGGGCCGTGTGAGGCCCGCAAAATGATTTGGTGTGGCCCTGCCAAGGCAACCGCAGGCGGGACTCGAAATTCAATGAATCTAGGAGCAAACCTGGAAAAGCAGTTGCGAGTAGCAACATCATCAATACCGGCTAACATCATCACACGCCTCGCCAAAGAGAAGCAGTTCCAGCCATCACATTAGGGGTGAGTTAATTAAATGTTTGACCAAATATAACAGGCTAATTTTTAAGTTGATCATTTTGTATGGCCCGCGAATGATGTTATAAATATCCAAATGGCCCTTGGCAGAAAAAAGATTTCCCACCCCTGCTCTACAGTGTGGTCCATATATCTTGTGACCAGTCCCCCAAATTAAATAACACCCTTAACAATTTAACAATTGTTTTCCCTCTCCTTTACATATTAATTTATGCTTTAAAGAAACCTTACTTAAAAAATATATATTACGTTTTCGAGAGTTAAATGGGGGGGGGGGTCACAAGACATCTGGACCCCACTGATCGGTGAGGGTTTTGATGAAAGTAGTGGAGAGGGGAGACATGGGGCCATCTCGGATAGTGTTCAGCACTCGCATTATCAGCACCGCGAACTTGGGCAAGTTGTGCTCTTTTTTTGTTAATACTGTTTAGGGCAAGGCCGTAGCCATGGAGTCAACAGTGGGGGGGACCAAATCTTTCAGGGGTCTGGGGGTCTCCCCCAGAAAAAAAAAAAATCTAAATTTGAAAACGAATTTCCTGACTAAAATATTAAAAAAAATTCACTAACACACGGGATGGACTTTTTATTTATTTTTTACAATGATGTCTAATAGTGTATTGTATTACATTGCTCTGTTTTTTCTTTTTTTACCTTTTCTTATTTCATTGTATGTAATGGCAGAGATCATTGATTAATAAAGTACAACCATAACCACAATCATATAAACAGAAATCTATTTTATAGCAATATATCGGGGGGACATTTTAATATACTATAATAATTACGGCCTTGCTGTTTAGGGTACCACTCAAAAGCAGTGTGGTATAACATTTTGACGGTTGTACTTTCAATACCCACCATACTGGTATTCATATTCTATGGGTCTTTCGGTAAAGCCACGTAGATAGAAAAATAATACAAATATCACGACGTTTAGATCGCAACACAAACAATCGTCTTCTCACCTGGTGATCACTCAGCCAAGAATGGAATATGTATTCCTGCAGTCACGAAAGCTTTAAGTCACCATACTGGTCTTGCAGGAGAGTAGTTACACAACTATCTTGAAATACTTGTAGACACAATGACTATTTTTGTCCTGACACATCCAATCGGAATTCACTTATTTCCATTAGTATAATGGCTGCATAGTATTCCATTACTAGAGGTACAGTGTAAAGGACTAGAAATAAAATTAAACTATTATTAATTGTTAAAGAATTATGACCAAATCGCCCAGGAATATCCCAGACTCTGTCAAACCCTCAGAATGCCAAGCAGTTTGGGGTCCGTACCATTCTTGGATGAGTGATCACCATTCCCAAAAGCAGGTGCAGTAGGCATTGTCAACGGTGGAGGGCAGTAGAGCAAAATGTTACGTACTCGACTCTACCCCGACCTTCACCACCCCGCAGTCACAAGCGTGGTGAAGTATGGTCATTGCCTACACTACGTGGGGAGGGACACTCATCCAGCAGTGGACTGGCAAACGGGCTGAACGTAGTTGTTTAGACTGGGTATACATGTTGAATGTGTCTCGACGTATACTAATAACAATATCCCGTCTTACACAGGTTCGCGACGCAACACACATGGCGTTTGTGCAAATACGAATTCACTTACTTTGTATCGTGCAGTTGACATCCTGCCAGCCGCGATCAAACGACAGGCGACAGAAACAGCGTTGGTTACACATTCACTTGAAGACACTTGCACAAACATATCCGTGCACACATCAATATTACGCGTTATTTATAAACATACGTTTGTATATGGAGGTAGGGAGGGAGGGATGTGCGTGATGGTTAACAGTGCATTTTAATTTCGATTTAAAGTTTTCGTGACTGCAGGGATTCATCTTCTTGGTTCTTTCGGTAAAGTCACGTAGAAGGGAAGTAATATAATAATAAAAATAAAACATAATAAAATAAAATAATTCTCACGACGTTTCGGCTACAACGCAAGCAGCCGTCTTCATTCTTCACCTGAAGACGGCTGCTGCGTTGTAGCCGAAACGTCGTGAGAATTATTTTATTTTATTATGTTTTATTTTTTTTTATTTTATTACTTCCCTTCTACGTGACTTTACCGAAAGAACCAAGAAAAAGTGCATTTCAAGCTTACCTGCTTGGAGCAGTCGTAAGAATCAAGAATTGCATCAAGAGTCACCGCGCACATGCGGTGGAAGCACATTGCGCTGATGGCAAACACGAAGGCCCGACTCAGATTCAGCATGACCGGCTCTGTGAAGCTGATAACCAACTTAGACTCGACTATGAAACAGACCCGACACCTACCAGTACATCATATTTATCGTTTTACTCGTTACAGTTTTGAGTAAATCCCCCGCCTCTAAATGGTTTGCTCGTTTTCGTTTCTTCTGAAATGATCGTATTGCTCGAACTCTGTAAACACCCATACACGCAGGCCCTCTGCAGCACACGAAAACCAGGAAGCATTTACGTAAATGTTGTCCCTTTTCTCGTCAAACCAGACGGACAGGTGTGTGGCCGCCCTCTGCAAGGTAAGGTAATTTACCCGTTTTACCGGGTAGAAGGGTAAAGGGTAAAGGTGTCGACATGCCAAGGGGTAGGGTAAAGGGTAGGGTAAAGGTAGCGTGAAGTATTACCCGGTAAATACATTGTTTACCGCTCGCTAAAAGCTCCGTGGCGCAGTCCGTCGCCTCCATTTAAAATTTGAATCATCGAGAGAATTATATATGAATAAAGCGCTCTACCTAGCATGTACCTGTTATAAACCCTCATGTGTAGTGCCCCAGTAATTACCATGTAATCGGGTAATTTGTATGGGGTAAGGGTAAAAGGTAGGGTAAAAGGTAGGGTAAAGAGAGACACGTTGCTTTTGACCTTTTCCCCTACCTTGCTAAAAGATAAAAGGTAAGGGTAGAGTGATTGTATTGTGGTAAGGTGAAAGGTAGGGTAAAGGTAGGCTCGTTGTTTTTACCTTTTACCTTGCCGAGGCCTCGTGTGTGGTCAGGAATGTCACCAGGGGGTGCAACTTCGGCTTTAATCACGAAATACGCATTCTCTGCTCCCGGCATGTTCACTCTAAGAACATTCTACACATGCGCTGGGAGTTACGCAGTGCGTGGGCACTTTTAAAGCTAGGTTACAGACTCTTTTCTTTGAAACTGCTTTTTGTGTTTAGTTTGTTGCCCTAAAGCCGCATATCCGATTAGCACGGTTGGATATGTACGGTGCGAAAGAAGCTCACCATACACACATGCAGGGCTTTATTTCCCACGAGATGTTTTCCGGAACGCTGCTCAGCTGCTTTGGAGTAAGGATCATCAGCATTCGGCACTTCCACTGGCGTACAAGCTACACTGCTAAGTAATAATTTATCTATATTAGTCAACTTATGTTTCCATTTACGTTGTTAAATCACCCCCTCCCCTCCCTCCCAACCACAGTTGGTCGATTTCAATGTAATTTCCGCATGGGGTGGGGTAAAGTGTGGGTACTCCCACCGACGTGGCCCCAATGGACCATCACAACCAGCTATGTTATGAGACCAGGTATCCATTACGATGTCTCGCAAGAGCCTTCGTGTTGGAGAACGGCCTACAAAGGTGGACATCACAGAGCTACCTCTGAGATTCAATAACATTGACTGTCTGGTCTAATCAAACTCAACACATTCGTCAATAACACTGCCTTAAAATCTGGATATGGAGCTTTCGTAACTGCAGGAATCCATACTCTTTGGTTCTTTCGGTAAAGTCACGTAGGTAGAAAAAAATAGATCACGACGTTACGATTGCAACACATTCTAGATTTGAAGCTTTCGTGACTGCAAGGATTCATATTCTTAGGTTTTTTCGGTAAAGTCACGTAGGTAAAAATTTTAAATTAATAAAAGTAAAATTACTTTTATTACATTTATTACCTACGTGACTTTACCGAAAAAACCTAAGAATATGATTGCAACACAAGCGATCGTCATCAGGTGAGAAAATCACAGCAGGGAAACTGCTGAAGCAGGCAGTTGATTGTCTCATTTGATTGGCTGTGATTGTCTCACCTGATGACGGTCTTTTGTTTTGCGATCTAAACGTCGTGCGTGATCTCTTATTTTTTACTACCTACGTGACTTTACCGAAAGAACCAAAGAGTATACTGCCTTAAAAGGTCAAACTATGTGACTGGTTAGGTTTCGGGCAATTATCCTTCTTCATACCACATTTCTTTGCGTGTGTGTGTGTAGGTGCATGTGTTGTGTGTTAGTCCATGTAACTCCATGTAACTCCATGTGTGTGTATCTAAAGTCGATGTCTGTGTGTGTGAGTCCATAACTGCGTGTATAAATTTCGATTTAAAGCTTTCGTGACTGCAGGGATTCATCTTCTTGGTTCTGTCGGTAAAGTCACGTAGAAGGGAAGTAATAAAATAATAAAAATAAAACACAATAAAATAATTCTCACGACGTTTCGGCCACAACACAAGCAGCCGTCCTCAGGTGAAAACCAGGTCCGTCGAGGCGACAGAGTCTGAAACGTCGTGAGAATTATTTTATTGTGTTTTATTTTTATTATTTTATTACTTCCCTTCTACGTGACTTTACCGATAGAACCAAGAAGATGAACTGTGTGTATGTAAGTCGATGTCTTTCTGTGTGTGGGTCAATGTCTGTAAGTGTGTGCAGGTCGATGTGTGTGTCTGTCTTTTTCGCCCGGGCAACGCCAGGTACTTCCCCCTAGTACCACATAAATGGAGGGGGCATTGCCCAAAATGTCGCCCATTCTATAGTTTTTCTTGGAAGGTAGTGTTTTTGACAAGTGTGTTGCTTTTTTTATTGTCCCTGTATATCACTGCCAACAGCAGCAGCAGCACCAAATTACCTGGTCCAATTAGTAGTGGCCAGCACTACCCCAACCCACTCTGCCACCGAGATTGATATCCATCGCATGGCAGTCACACTGACAATTTTAATTCTCGCATCTAAAATGTATCCATGCGGTACGGCCAGTGCAGTTTCGGGGTCTCAACACCTGGAACCGGTTACTGGCAGATGTCCAGGAGCCATCGTTGAGTTGAACACGCAGCAGGCTTTCACTACCAATATCATCCATAATACAGGTTTTTTGGGTTAGATCGCGTAAACATGTGTCGTTAAACCCGACACCACCCGACACGGCCAATTAGTAAGGTTTGTCACGTAAACGGAACACGCCAATAATTACTAATTGGCCGTCGGGTGATGGGTTTAACGACACATTTAAATATTTACGCAATCTAACCCAAAATAATTGTATCAGCCATCATTGAATCCGAGCCAGTTGTACAACGGACTCAAAACAGTGTTTTATTCCAAGGAGCTCACTTTTGTGTGTGATCAGTGATGGCTTGGGACCCATGAGCACTCGATCCACCATCCATCCGCCCATGACGCGTCACGTGTGTGTCACAGAGTGTGAGACCCCTTCAAAGGAGACAAAGGCGGCCGTGCGGGTGTGGTGCTAGCCACCCACTCCCTTCGTGTGTGCGTCCGGCCTTCATAGGCGCTCGCTAACAGCACTTGCCCCAACAGTCTGTTAAAGGTATAGGGGGGATTTTTTGTTTTGGACTTACTTAGCGCAGTCATTGGCAAGTGTGCTGAGACGATCAACTCTCTACCCTAGAGAACGCAGTTTAACCACATGTGGCTAAAACCTGGATTCAAACGCAGCAACTGCACGCTCTGACGTCTGCTGTGCCACCCAAAGCCACATTTTACTAAGGGGGGCCCCCTTAGTTACAAAAGAAATAAAGATTCCGATTCTGACGTTTGCCAGCGTAAGATGTGAAAACACATTTTAACAATGTGTTTGACTTCTCGGTTATTTTGTGGAACTGTTGTGGCGGTGGTGTAATAGCTCGGTTGGGTGTTTCACGATGATGCTCCTGTCAAGTAAAACGATTTTGTCCTGAAGCGAACATTACTCACACTTTAAACACAAGCACCTTGCAATCCAGAATCTAGCATTTGTATTTACGCAAGCGGGGACTGGGCGAACACGTTCGCACACGAACCTCGTTTGAGGCTTAACTTAGGTGCTAAAATAACATTTCCATCACAGCCTGGGGAGTGAAAATCAAAAAAAGGAATTTAAAAAATCTGCACGTGTCGCTTCAATCCTAACAGTAAGAGGCCTGCACTTGGAAGGGCCTCTTTGAGATGGGATCTCGAAACGACCACCACCCCCTCCAAAGAGACGTACAGGGTGTGGGTCCAGATGTATTGTGACCCCCAATTAATTGACCCATAAACAAAAATTAGTCCCCCTTTTGCATATCTCCGTCTGTTTAAATAAATCTCACTTTAAAAAAACATTAACTTTTAGAGAAGCGAATGGGGGTGTCGCTTCAGTCCGAACAGTGGCGATGTGTAAGAGGCCTGCACTTGGAAAGGCCTCCGTCAGATAGATCTCTAGACGACCCAAAGAGTAGTACAGTATATGGTGTGGGTCCAGATGTCTTGTGACCCCCCCCAAATTAATTGACCCATAAAAAAGTTGCCCTCCCCCTTTGGCATATCCACGTCTGTTTAAATAAATCTCACCTAAAAAAAATACATTAAGTTGTCGAGAAATGGGGGTCACAAGACATCTGAACATAGGCGGAGTTTGACTTCTATATTTTTTTTGGGGGGGGAGGAGTGGTTCGCTTTGTCCCTCACATTAGTAAACACGGGTGAATATTATTAAAATTATCTTAGTTGTAAACTACTGAAAATAAATTACTAAAGGTGCCCAGTGTGGGGGGGAGGAGTCTTAGCCCACCCTCGTAAATTCCGCCCATGCATCTGGACTACCCTGTACATTGGCCTACTCTGTACATTGGCCTACTCTTCCACGATGGTTAAGACGCCTCTGAAAGCGGTGGCGGTACCCACATTCTGCCCCCGCCGCACGCGACCCGGTGTATCGACTTAGCGCGGTGCCTGCATATTGTACCCGTTTATAGCACGGGCTGGGAAAGCAGAGGCTAGGGGTGATTTAAAAATAAACTCCTTGACATTTTATTTTTAAAAGACAACGGTTTTATTTAAAAGTGCACTAAAAAGTAACAGATAATTTTCTTTCAGCCGTCACCAGCTGATCATAATATTTTTGGACAAGGGGTGATTAAAAAAAAAGATGATATTCTTTGGGTCTTTCGGTAAAGTCACGTAGATAGGTTCAAAATAAATAAGAAAAACAAAAAAAACCCCGACGTTTCGATCGCAACACAAGCGATCGAAACGTCGTGCTTTTTTTGTTAATTAATTCCTACAGTCACGACAGCTTTAAGTCAAAATAAAAGATTATGATAATGATGAAACTCAGCAACCATTTTCTTTGGATCTTTCGTTAAAGTCACCTAGATAGGTTCAAAGAAAATCACCAAACAAAATAACAAAAAAACCCACAACGTTTCGATCACAACACAAGCGATCGTCATCTGGAGGAAAAAAAAGAGGGGGAAAGCTGCTGAGGCAGACTGTTTTAACAGCTTGAAGCAAATAATATGAATTCCTGCAGTCACGAAAGCTTTAAATCAAGATTCAACAACCATTCTCAAATCCTCATCAACTTTCATGGCCACGAGGATCGAACACGTGCCGCACCACCCCCCGATGTGCAAGAAGTCCGTTGCGTTATAACCATTCAACAACGGCAGAATCAAACGTTGCGTTGTTACAGCCTCTCCTCTGTACACGCAATATTAACAACTACGCCATCTCCTTGTCGAGTGTAACACAAAGATCCCCCACCCATCGTATTAGCCTGCAGCAGAGTGTTAGGGGCAAGTGCTGTTTAGCGAGTGGCCAACACCACGCCCGGCCGCCTTTGTCTTCCCCGCGGCGATGTTTACTACACACCGCACCGGCGACTCATTTTGAGGCTGAGTCGACCTAGGAGGAGGCGCAGGACCGGTTCAGATAATCGCCACTGGGTCGCCAGGTTCGTAGTGCAGCGTAGCGCTGTTAATCGCTGCACACACACAACAACAACTCTGCCCTGCCACACATACATCCGCAATAATGCAGTGAAATGAGTCGGCTTGATTTATAACGACATAACAACAACAATACAATTATATAACAACCAAATAATTACGTGATCGTTACAGAACGTTGGATGTCGCGTTCACATCGTTGGCTAGAGCGCACTTTAAAAAATAAACATTAAATCTTGATTTGAAGCTTTCGTGACTGCAGGCAAAGAGTTCTTTATTTACCGAAATAACTCTTTGGTTCTTTCGGTAAAGTCACGTAGGTAGAAAAATAAAATAAAATAAAACGAAAAATAATATATCACGACGTTTCGATCGCAACACAAGCGGTCGTCCTCAGGCGGAATTTTGTTTATAATAATGATCGAGCAGTGGAATAATTGAATGCTGAATAATCCTGCTGAGCAGTGGAACTTCTGAATTTTTTTTAATGTTTTTATTTTTCTACCTACGTGACTTCATCGAAAGAACCAAAGAGTATGAAATCTTGACTTAAAGCTTTCGTAACTGCAGGAATTCACATTATTTGGGTCTTTCGGTAAAGTCACGTAGATGGGTTCAAAGACCGCTTGTTTTGCGATCGAAACGTCGTAGTTTTTTGTTATTATCTTTGAACATATCTACGTGAAATTTCGATTTAAAGCTTTCGTGACTGCAGGGATTCGTATTCTTGGTGCTTTCGGTAAAGTCACGTAGAAGGGAAACAATAAAATAAAAATAAAACAATACAATTCTCACGACGTTTCGATTGCAACACAAGCAATCATCATCGTGTGATAATGAGAATTGTATTGTTTTCTTTTATTATTTCCCTTCTACCTATCTACGTGATTCTAGATTTGAAGCTTTCGTGACTGCAAGGATTCATATTCTTAGGTTTTTTTCGGTAAAGTCACGTAGGTAAAAAATTTATAAAAGTAAAATAAAGTGACTTTACCGAAAGACCCCAAAAAAACGCAGCTCAGCTTGGCTCCGTGTGCCATCGCGGATCTTTAATCCGGCCCGGGTTGTTGTTGCTGCCAAGGCACTGCGCCGGCTCCGTGTTCCACCCTCCGCCACTCCGGTTTCCGCCCCTTTGCTGCGATCCGTGGGCAGTGGGCGTGGTCGTGTTGCCGTGTCAGCTGTTTGCGCTGCTGTTGTATAAAGCTGCGGTGGGTGTCAGGAGCCGGCTTGCGTGGGACCAGCCGGCTCTCTCGCAGACTGTGGCAGGCTCCGAGAGAGAGGCCCCACGATCATACCCTAGCCCCCGAGGCCTGCGTAACCACCACCACCACCACCACCTTCTGAGCCATGGGTAAAAACAAACAAATTATTTTTAAACTAAACAACAACAACAAAAGCAGCCGGCTTCGTTTTCATTGGAGGGCTCTTTAATGGCGTTCGACTCTCGGCTGTTCGTGCCGCGTGAGCGCTAGACATTTGGGTTGTCTTGTTTCACGTTTGTTTGCGTTCCGTCTCTCGTTGGTGTTTGTAGCAGATGTGCTGTTGCCACCGGGAAGGACGTCATGTAACAACAACATGCCCTCTGCTCACTGTAAGTAAGACGGCGACGCACACGCACTGCCAGTCCGCGTCAAATGTGTCCGGTTGATACACACTCGTACGGCATTATAAAGGAATATCAGCATGCGTCTGTGTGTGTGTGGGGTTTGTCGTACGTGAATGTTGTCTCGTTTTTATTCTTATTCAAAGTATACCGGCTACTGACGTGTTACGGTCCCGCATGAATGGTATTCGTAGCAACATTACGATGGGTGACATGATAATTGCCTCATTCAAACTGCACGTGATGAAAAGTACCGTATGTCTTAGACGCCTAAATTTCGATTTAAAGCTTTCGTGACTGCAGAGATTCATCTTCTTGGTTCTTTCGGTAAAGTCATCACGTAGAAGGGAAGTAATAAATTAATAAAAATAAAATAATAAAATAATTCTCACGACGTTTCGGCCACAACGCAAGCAGCCGTCCTCAGGTGAAACCAGGTCTGTCGAGGCGACAGCGTCAGAATTATTTTATTATTTTTATTATTTGATTACTTCCCATCTTAGACGCCTGTTAATTCCATATGTCCAGCACATAATCATCATCGTCACCATGAGCCATGATTACTCCGCTGCTTGATGATTTCTTCCCCAATACATCGCCACATCACCATGTGATAATGATCTACCTTGCTCCACACACCAGCTGATTTCATTGTTCCAGTCTCCGTGACCGATGCGCTTTCTCTCACGCGTTCCATTCACTGGATTCGCCTCCTGCCTTGATCATCAGCCGTATCAAGCAGTCGAGAGACGTTGTCCCTTGCCCATGCCTCGCTTGCCTAACCGTTTGAATTACCGCATTAATTAATCTTGAGTGAATTATTTTCGTCCGCGTGTTTCCCTTTCTCTATATACTGTACTGTCATTCCAAGTGTGCATCTATCTCTCTATGCTAGTTTGTGTTCTGTAGTTTTTGTTCTATTTCATGTTTCAGTTTCATTTTATTTGGTATAGCCCTGAGTCATTCGGCTCTTGAATCGGGTGCAACCGCAACAAACAAAAACATGATCAAGAAACATATTAAAGTTACTACGCGCAAATAGAAAAATCCAGGAAAAAACGGCAAAGTCTTCCAGAAAAAGCACCGTATATCAATGCTGTGTGCAAAAATCCCAGTCGGATGCAAGTCAAACAATAACAACCATAAGACAATTTACATTAAAGTTATGTCTAACTGTACTACAACAAACAAATATGGCTAAACCAAAACGTTTTCGAAATCACCAAAATAAAGCTATGAAAGCAATGTAACAGTGGTAATGGCCATCTTTTTCCTGAACCATATGGCAGGGTGAGTAGTAGTACACATTTTATTAAACCACTTCTTCATTAGGCACACAGGCATGTTTCTTTCATGATTAACGTCAGCTTTCCAAAAGCATTGCGAAGCCACTACCCTCCCCTTGATCTTTTTTATCATTGTGTTCTCCAATCAAATGTGGGAAACGTCTTACCCTTCTTTGAACATGCATTTTTGTACTTTCGTCATGTAACTTTAGGGGTGGCTGTTATGTTTTTACGTGTTTTTATTACTTCTGAACATCTGTTAGGCAAGCCTTGTTTCGTGAAAACTTGGAAGACTGCAAATGCTTTTACAGTATACTAAAGCTCATTTTTCTTTTCCAGAATACTTTATCGTAAATAGTATGCATGTGGTCTGGTAGAAAAACATTTCCTAAACCCTGCTTGCTAATTTTTTCATCTCCAGTTTGTTTTACTCTTGTTTAATTTTTCAAATGATTTCGGTGAACAATTTCTATACGCGTGTCTAATGATGGGGCCGGTTCTTCACGTTGGCTTTACCTCCCTTCTTTGAATGGAAGAGTAATCGATCTGTAGTAATTCATTATCGATATCGTTTATTTCTGCGTGAACATATCGTGAACAAGTCTGAAAATGTTGTTCCAGACATTTGGTCCCGCTGCTTTGATGATGTCCAGAAGTTATGTCATCCTCGTCACAAGTAGCTTTAGTCCTGTTTCATATTGTGCAAGGCACAGTTGACTGCTTCAAGTGTGACATCTGGAACCTCATTTCGGGGCTTTGTATATACTTTTTTGCCATAGAGTTATTTATAAAAAACAATCACAATAAATGTATGATGAAATCTCTAATCACATTATGCTTTCATATTTCTCTCTTGGGGCTTTTTCATTTGTGAGTTAACCGATCATCAACCTCATTTTTTTGCTACCTTCATACTTCCCTTGCTTGCTATTGGCATGCTCAGCCATGCTTGTGTTGCGTTCTCGAATGTCTTTGCTCATTCTCTTCGGAATCGTATTACAAAGTCCAGTCTTCAATTTCGCGTAGATAATTGTGTTAATTGGACAGGTGTTAGGACTCGTATATACAAAGTATATTTGCGCAATGCGTTAATTTAAACTGTCAAACGGTGAATTGAATTCACTAAACCAATATTGCCAATGTGTGTGTGTTGAAGAGATGTCCTCATTTATATATTTTAAAAAAACCACGTGGCCAGAAGTAATTTTACTATTAAATATGAAGAGGGCTACTATCCAGAAGATGTTCTCTTGACTAATTCCTGTATGCAGTACACACGTATATAGTATATATACATTTTTGAAGTTTAATATGTGGTAAGTAGTCACTTGGTCTAGTATGCAGTATACACACATCACCGTGTGTATATGTAAATACACCGAGGAGCGTGCGTAAAAATTGGTATGAACAATTTGGGAAACGTATGCTGTATTCCTAAAATCATTTATGCAGTGTACATTGTTGAAGTTTAGTACGTTGCCGCTCTCTATTGTATGGAAACACACACACACACATGCGCACAGAGGGAACGTGCGTACAAATGGTATGAACATTTGTGGGCCGAGTGTGCTCTGCTCGTAGAATCGAGATGCGATGGTGACACCAAGGCGCAAAGTTTCATCACTTTCAGGGAGCCGTGTTTCTTGGGTGGGGTCGTGGGGGAGGTTAAGTGCAACTGAAGGGGTCAGCAATAGAAGATGATGTTGGCAGAAGGATCTCTCAATGAACTTCGCTGTTCCACTCATTCGACGCAGGCCCTTGAAGCGTTCAATCGGTGTGAAGCCGTCGTGGAGTGTACTTGAATTGTAATGAGCCGAGCTACGCTGCACAATGCACATTTCCTGGCCAGCTGTACATCCACCCAACCCCATCCTGCGATCAATAGCCTTTCCTTTTGCAACGATGGCTCTTCTGAGTAAAGAATGACTCTGCACATTCACGTTTGTTCGTACCAGTAACTTTTACACTTGTCATTCATGCCTTTGTGCTGTTGCGCACGCATACGCTATCAAGTACCCTCTAAGGTTACATCACACCAGCTGACCAATGGAACGCTGTATACTTTTGAACTGAAGCTCTGGTGTAAGGGCTAGTGTATACTTTTGTCTCCATAGAGAGATCTGTAATGTGTGGAGAATATTTGTGTAAACTCTCCCTGCTGAAGATTCGTGCTTTACACAGAGCTGTCTGTACATATAAATTGTGCTTCTGGCAACGACTTTAAAATACATTTATGTTGCCGTGTGCTATTCCAACTGCACTGTCAGTGCCACAGAATGAAACGAATGTAATTTGAATGCTCACAGAGCAGTGCCACATCCGATGTTGGACAACGGACAGTGGAAGGAGATGTCGCAGAACTACTGCTGAGATCTCTTTCGGTGACCTTCCACGTACAGTATAACAAAAACGCAACACATTCGTGTTTTGGGCTGCACTGCCAATGCAGCATCACCAACACATTTCCACATGCTATGCCATCGCGATATTAATGACACGCCAATAAAACTGAAATTATGATCCTCAGGTTTAGGTTAATTCGCAGTTTCTATTTGTGTGCGGTTGTTGGTACCCTGGGGTGGCTGAAACTCGTTTTTGAAACGATGAATCCCAGCAGTGCCATCTCGGGTTCCCTTAACTCACCAGGCCACGTCCCTTCTGAAGGAAATAATCGCGTCTTTAATTAGCCCTATTGGGACTAGGCTTGGCTTTCCACTAACACATGCGAGACAAAGGAAGGCTTGTCTTTCCAAAAATACATTTATAATTCAAATCCGTAAATGAGGAGAAAACCAATCGCACCAGAAATTATTTAAGTAAAGTTAAAATTAGAAACCAGAGACATTTGACAGCGGTGAACATTGATGGCTACTGTACTGATAAGTTCTACTAGTATGGGTGAAACTGGTCTACAGTTGACTTTTTTTCACTGTTGCCTTGTTGGTTGACCCCATTTTCTCAACCCTTTCAGTTGGTGGTCTGAAACAAAATGGCCATGCATCCAGTTCTCTCGAGCAGGTGGTCTGGATAAGGCTGAGATTTTTTTTTTCGTACACGCTTTGCACATCTGTTTAAAAAGAGATTCATAATTTTCTGGAAACGATTTTTTCACCTCCCCAAAATGTTTTTCAATGAAAGGGGTTGAATAGATCTGGTAATAGCTAATTGCTTAAAAATACAACTGTTACAATATCCTGCGGGGACTATAAGACACCCTGAAAAGTAAGATGCACGCCAAAGTTATTTCTGTTGTGAATTAGGTGAAATAAATATTTTCTCTCTCGCACACACACCTTTATAAGACGTTATCACAACCTTTGCTTTAACATACAAGGAGAAAAAAACGTTAATCTTTTAATCCAGAGAATACGGTATTAAATTATTGTATTTTGTGAGCACGTAGTTTGTATGTTCCGCTAACCGTTTAACTCTCAATAAGCCAAATGCCCATGTTCCTCTGTAGTTGTGTTTTTTTTTACTCATGCCAATAATAATGACAAAGGAAATGAGATCAGTGGTTGTCCAAACACGGTTTAGGGCAGAGCGCAGCATGTGTTTTAAACAAACAAACAAACATGAAAAATAGCAACGGGCCCTCGGGCTTATTTAAAAAATTGAAATAAAATCTGCAATAATAAACTCACCTGCTGTTTGTGCATCTGCGTTGAGATTAGTAGTGCCTTGGAGATCGGTGCCAGAACAACAGGACATAAAAGGAAACTTGTGTTGACCGAGTATAGATTTACACTGCAGTGTGGTCATGCAGCCCTCGCGGTTTGTCTTTTGTTACACGAGTGAGCCAATGCTCTTTCAACTTTGCCTCAGAGTTCTCGCTCAAACATTTGGTCCGTTTTTTCGAAATATGTTCGCGTGAGAAAGTGTGGTTTTTTTATTATCAATACGCTGCTTATAGGGGGAAATCTTCAATGAGTCTCAATGTATCTTGGTAAGGAGGGTCCTGTCAAGTTTTTGCAGGAAGTAGTCGTGTTGCTCCGTGTAATCCCAATTGAGTAATTTGGAGGTAGTTTCTCACTATTGGGTTGTTTTTGCTAATACCAGGTATATTGTGTTTTTTTAATCTATGGAAGGAAACCCATTGTGGAACATGGGGAAAGCCATATACAATATTCACACATCAATGCACCCGAGTTGAATTTAACCCCGGCCCTTCTTGCTGAGGCACAAGTGCACATGTGGTCTTCGTGCCATTCTTAGAGGGCAGGTCTATCATGGAGGCGCTGGTTCACTGCCAGTCTGAAGTAGTTTTACTTTGAGTCGGTTATTGATATGCGTTCTCCCAGTCGAGTGATTTGTGGGTCATTTATTTGCCAAATTTGGATCCTGACGCTTGCTCACGGGACCCATTCTATTTCGAATAATGCCAAGGGATCTTGGGCACACTGCCTTCGTGCTTTGCTCCATTTCTCTTGACTGATGTGGTCCTGCCTGTGATGCTATCCTCAAATGCATGACCAAGAAGCTGTCCGTTATCTCTTTAACATTAGGAATAGGTGGTTCCCTGTGTCTTTGCTGTTAGGGAATCTTTCTGATCCTCGGGTATTAACACTGAACCTTGCAAGAGTCCAAGTGGTGGCTTAGCCTGGCTCTCTGAGCCTTTAGTCATTAACAACGATGCATCAAAATTACACATTTGCCTCGTGTGTTATCACCAAACCCTATGTATCCTAAAGATAACTTATTCTGGCTCCGACATTTAATACCGTTAACGCCAGACATTCATAATCATAAATGTATCACAGTATGGCTGGACGGAAAACCCTTAGAATCGTAGGTACCTAAGTCTAACTTATGAGAAATTGTTATTAGTCCTTAAAATGTTTTTCCAACTCCTGGAATTAAAAGGGGCCTCCGCTAGAGGGAGCTCTGGAGAGCCCCTCGACAACATGTTTTTGGCCTACTCTTCCACAATGACCAGGCGTCTTTGGGAGTGACCCGCACTTGACCCCACTGCCGCCGCCGCATGTGGCCTGCCGACTGACGAATTGTCGTGCACCCATTTACACTGCTGGGTGAACAGAAGTGGGGGGGGGGGGGGTTGTTTAAGAAATTTGGACCATTGTTTCAATTGCTGTGCCGGGGGATCTGATTGAACCATTTGGATTGTAGTTCCAGGGTGATAACCATTCAACTGCAGCAGCATCCCACTGTAAATATGAATTAAAAAACTGAAGTCTAGAAGTTTTATCGAGCAAAGCCTACCAGTGCACGTCTGTAATGCGGTGCTTTGGAGGCGAGGGCTGTTGCATCGCACAGCATTGTGAAACTCTCCAACTCTCTGCGCTGCAGGTTGGCCACGGCATAGCATTAGAGAAGTGTATTGATTGCATCTGTGTGAAGATGTTTAAGTGCCATCCCCTCATATTTGTGGCTTAATGTCAGCTACAGTGCTTTGTTTCCCTCCCAGTGCTGACTGTGCATGGTGATGCCATAAAAGCCGCACGTGTCATTTGACTTGCGACTGGTACACCGTAGAGTAGTAACATAGACACTACGCACGCGATCACGCGTAGATGTGTGCTCCACTAGCGAGAGTTCCATTCGTGGTTGCCATTGAGAGGCCCTGAGGGAAGCAGCCACCTCTGATGGGCGCCGTGTCAGTGGTTTCCCTTGTACGCAAGGTCGTGGCTCCGTCTGAATCACAAAAGGTGACCGGGTCAACTTGGCAAAGATACGGGATGTGTAAAGTTTGCGTCGGTGTGCGGTATGACCGGCTGCGGTACCTCGGCTCCGTGCACCATAGTCGCTGCGCATGAATCGATTCTAGGCACGCGCTCACAAGGTCTCCCCCTTGTGCCGTTTTTTGTTTGTCGCTGCTGTCACTTTTTTGCCGGCCATGTGCGAACGCATCGGCAAGCAGGCGAGACGTGAGATTTAGATGCATGTGGATGGAATTCTGTCGGAGCTCAGGAGGTGATTGTGCTCAAAGGGGTTTCACCTTACTCGTGAAATTTTCTTGCGGCGTCAAAGGTGTGCGTTCGTGCCAGCTCAGAGTACTTTCAAAATGTGTGGTTTTTTAAAGACTGTGTTCGTTGTGAAACGTGCACAATTGTTACAGTGATATTCACAATTTTTTTTTTTTACATGAGCCCTTAACAACTAGTACTGTATATTTTACACCACTGTAGTTACGTCATTCTTGCAATGAGTATATAAAACAATACAATACCAAGCATCATGATGACAAATGTACAGTTCCGTCGTTAGTCACAAACTTGCGTTCCGCAATTTTGGCTATCCACGAATCGCATCTGGAACTCTGCACGACTGCATCGAGAGAGAGGGAGCGCTAGAAAGGGATGAGATAAAGAGATGAGAGTGAGAGAACTTCTCGAAGCTTTAGAAGCATCTGCAGATGTTGCACGTATGAGATGACTTGTAGAAGCTTCCAAGAAGTTCAATATACAACAACTGTAATTTAATACTTTAATATAAAAAATGTATTTACTTTATACTTGTTTATTATAACATTTTTTTTACAGCTTATTTATGTATTTGTTGAAGATAATTCAATAACATTTTCCGGGAAATTAGATATTCGCGAGCATCTCCAGAGCGTATCCCTCGAGCGACTACTGTCCATACATATCGCCGTGAGAAAACACATTTTTCCCAACTGCTTCTGCATTCTTCGCTGCACCTTGTCTGGCTGTGTTTGCAGATGAACCCAGGTTCATGGGCGTGGCCAATGGCTCCCTGAAGACGACGGGGGAGGGCCCCTATTCGGTGTGGGACGACCGGCAAGCGCAGCAGCAGCGGCGGCACGTGGAACCCACGGCAGCCGGGGTCAAGTCGGCGGTGGTGGAGGAGGGCGAGCTGGTGGTGGGCGGTGAGGGCTGCCCCATGCCGCCCTCGGAGCACGAGCCGGCCCTCGTGATATTCGACAAGGACGGCACTCTCATGTGCTTCCATTCCATGTGGGGGCCCTGGTGCGAGGAGATCGGCCAGAGGTACTACTGACGGGGGGGCGAGGGGGTCGCTGGGGTCACGGGGGAAGCGTCCTCGAGTTTGCTCGCCTTTAGTGTGGCGCCGCTTGTAGTCGTGAATTGGCGTGCGCGGCTGCGGTTTGTCAAGAGAAGGGTGCGTTGCCGCCGGCGTTGATGGTTGCCGTAGAATAGATTGGTTAATATTGTCGCGATTGTGCTATCCATGCACGTGTCATGGGAAAAAAAAAAAAAATCTCAATTGCACGATTTGTACACGCATGTTGAAGTTCTTTCGCACCGTACATGGCCAACCGTGTCAATCGGAGGTGCGTGAGAAGGACGGCAAACTAAACACAGAAAGCAGTTCTAAAGAGATGAGTTTTCAAATGGATATTTTTTTTTTTAGTTTTCAATATGACACCGATTGTGCTATCAAGTCAGTGCCTCATCATGAGGCCAAGATTCCATTTGGAACTCTCATAGAACTGTGCAACCCCCTTCCCCCCCCTCCCCCTTGTATTAGAGAATGATTCAAGCGTGCTGGAGAGGAGCCCATGGAAGGAGATCGCAGAACTACTTCCGAGGTCTTTTCGAGCAACCTCTGGTCCACAAAGTAGCGGGCCGCATTTTGCCGCCCACCCTGCTGCAGATTGACGGCCCGTCCTATTGTCGTCAAGGCGACGTTTTTGATTCTCAGAGATACATTTTGGACAAGTTAAAGACGGAACCAAATTTAGTATTGTAGGGGATTTTGTTACTGTATTCAGTGCCGAGGCTGAAACTATCAACTCTCACTAGACACGAGAGCCCAGTTTATTCCTGTACAGGCAGCTGCTTGGATTCGGACTCAGGATCTGGCTCGGCGCTCTGACCTCAGAAACCCACTTGGCACCGTAATTTACACTCTTCAAGTTTCAAAATGACAAATACTGCTCCGATAAAATTCACGTAAATTCGGAGAACACAGTAGGTTTACAATTTTTACTCGTACTTTGCTCCAATTGCTCTTCATGTTTAGGTTGTTTTCCTTCCCCCGCACCTCCGGTTGGCACCGTTTGCTACATATGGCGCGAAAGAAGTTCAACATGCATACATCATCAATATCATCGTCAGCAGCCATGATCTGTCCACTGTTGGATGAAGGCTTCCCCAAGTCCTTGCCGTCTTTCGTAATACTGCGATATAGCAGCAACAACAACGGCCGCCGTTCGCCACCAAAGTGGCAGTGACGTCACCACGGCGCCTGTGCCATGCCAGGTGCACTTTGAGGCCACGTGAAGTGACGAAGGCTCGCTGACAGGAGGTCACGGGACAGACCCAGGTGCCGTGGGTTGGCTGGCTCAGATGACTGTAAAAAACACACTGAAGCAATGCAATACTGAAGCATTCTTTCCTTTGTTGGTCATGTTTCTCACCTGCCTATTTCATGTTTTGTACACAAGGTTTTGAGTATCTGTGTACTATAGGAATGTGCACGTGCCCTGCATGTTCTATATTGCACAGCCCTGGCTAAGGGCCTCCCAATGACTTATCAGTCACAGAGGATGTTTGGCCAAACTTTGCTACGCTGGTCAGTGCGGGTTGGTGAAATACACGAGTACTAGATTTACAGTGTACAAGATTAACACCAGTACCCACATCAAGTGCTCATTGAGAAGCCCCTTCTGCCAATAGGGTTGCACCTTTTACCTTTGAATAATTTGACCTCTAAATATTTTTTCTTTATTTCTTGAAGATTGTACAAGACTTATTGGTAAAACAGTTAGGCAGGCGAGGCATAGCAAAGGCAATACACCGGGGTCAATCGTGAACGGAAAGGACAAAGCATCACGCAGTCAAATAGTCCATAAAGCCGCACAGCGATCGGCAAGAAAACGCGTTTCTAATCATCGGCTTTCTTCGCGTCAACGAGAGCTGACACCGACGGTACAAGCAGCGTGAAGCTCGCTCGCTCACTCGCGCTCATCCTCTCCGCTCATCCTCTCCGCTCATCCTCTCCGCTGTCTCTGCCCTTTCCCTCAAGGGGAGAATGAAAGCAGGGATTAAATGTATTTTTGCACCCTGGAGGGCTCACCAACCCTGCATTCCCCACCCCCCCTTGCATCCGCAACACTCGGGTAGCTGCAGGAGATCAACAGAACTCCAGTCGATGAGTAAACACGAGCAGGGCGACCCGGAGGGTCTGGTAGGTTCAGGAAAGAATGCCACGTGAGGCCTCCTTATCCATTAACCACAAAAACACAGGCCCGTTGTGTGGGCTTCTTTTTGTGTGTGAGAGAAATTTCCACCTCCCCCCTCCCCCCCATCACTAACAGCAACACTGACCACGATCCATCTGTTAGGCCTGGATACAAAACCCTCCCTAACCTCTAACGACATCTTTTCACCTCCTAACTTTATAGCCACCGCGGCTGGAGGCGAACCGCGTCGCGAAGTCCCGGGTCTTCGTGTGGCCGCGCGCAGGGTGCTGGCCGTCTCTGGGCGCCCCGAGCTGCTGGGCTGCGTCTACCGTGCGCTGGGCTACGACGGCGAGAGGCGCGTTGTCCGGCTGGGCAGCATCGCCGAGAAGACGATGCAGCAGGTGCAGCTGATGCTGCGCGAGGCCCTGCAGCGTGAGCACGGCCTGGAGGACGCTGAAGTCGAGCGGGTGGTGCGAGTTGCCTGGAAGGACGACTGCAGCGTCGGCAGTATGAGGCCGCTAGGCGACTTGGTGGCCATCTTCAGGAGGCTCAAGGAGCGGGGCTTTAAGGTGAGTCGACGTCGGTCATCTTGGTGATTGATCTATTTTCCTGGGTGGTGCGCATCTCCTGTTTGCGACCCTGAGCCACAGTCGTGGGAATTTCTCATTCTCCTACGGCAGGAGTGGGTGTATATGTGAGACAACCACCAGAGGAGTGGTACTTGAGGTGAGAGCATGGATGATTTTGAAACATCATTGCGATAAAAGTTAGACATGTAACGTAATTGTCATCATAATCTTCTTTGTCAGGCATAATTGTGCCCACTTCCTGTGCGGAATATTAAAATGCCTTTAGCCTTTGGCGCTACGCAAATCCAAATCGCAATTGCCCAGGTTGCGAAATTTAAGATTGATGTTGTCATCGTCACTATGGTAATCTTCGTCATTGCCATCATCATTGCTGTTGTTGCCATTGTCGTCACCATCATCCTTATCGTCAGAGTACCCGACCTCAGATGACCGTATGACCTCAGGGATCCGATTGGAAGTTGCCATCCCAGTTGCGCCTGTAAGGAGAGTATTGACTGTGGGTTCCTGTATGTGTGCAATAGAGAATGGCGTAGCAGTAACAGTTGCCGGTGACGATTGCCCCTGGGCATGCCATAACCATAAAGCATCTTGTGCATGTGTATGTATACATTATGAACACATTTTAACTCCGGCTGGAAGCATTGTTGCGTTATGTCTGTAGCAGGGGGGGGGGGGGAGGTTCACGATCACTCTCATAAGATTGATCCAATATGCATCAAATGTTTGTTGCTATTCAGAAATTAACCTTCATTAAAATGGACAAATTGGCCAAAGGTTTGGGCAAAATTTGGAGAGCAAAAAACCAGTGCTAAAAGTCCTTTGCCTCGGCATGCGAGCGCTGCCTGCCGTGGTGCGTGCGCCCTCCCCGGCTGAGCCACTTCACTGTCCCAGCCCCGTTATCTTGTCACGGCCTATAGATAGACGACTTCCTTCGCTTGGTGCGTGCTCTACTGCTGTCGCCACTCAATAGATACTTACGTGGACAAGCGCATGTTTTGAATGCGTTGGGAGCGTCGCCAGATTCCAACGGGCGCGCCAAATTATATTCCTTCCCCACCCCGCCCCCGTTTGACCGCGCATCTCAAAAGATCGCCATCTGCACGTCGGACTCGCGAGCGGGCACCGAGGAGTTCATCGACGCCCAGGGCCTCACGCCGCTCCTCGACTCGGTGGTGTGCGGCGACGACGCCGGCATCGTCCCCAAACCCTCGCCAAGCCTCGCCCTCGATATGTGCCGGCGGCTGGGCGTGGAGCCGTCGCGTGCGGCCATCGTCGGCGACACGCCCACCGACGTGGGCATGGGCCGGGCGGCCCGCCTCGGCCTCACCGTGGGCGTGCTCTGCGGCGTGGGCGTCGAGAGCGACCTGCTGGCCGCCGACGTCATCGTGCCCGACGTGGAGACCGCCGCGGAGATTGCGCTCGCCGCGTTTTCACCGCGTGGGGGCGGCTGCCTGCCGCCTGTCCGGCTGACGCCTTCCGGCGTGGCGAGGCTTTTGTCCGGCGCGCACGACAACCTCGGAGGCGGTCGCCCGTCGAGCTAAGCCAGCGGCCGAGTCGTGGTGGCGGTGGCGGCTTCGAACGCGCGTGCTTGTCCGGTGTTTTTTTTTTAAGTTGCGTTTTTGGGTTGTCCGGCGTCACGTCCGACGTTTTTGCTGCGGCTCTCGACGTCCGTCGGAACGTTTTCTGGAACCGAGTTAAATCGACGAAAAGAGCGCTAGGCGCAAACGTCGGACGTCGCGCCAAACGACGCGTGGCACGATACGAAAGCGCGTCGGGGAGAGCTGTTGAAACGCGACCACGAAAAACGACGCCTTTTGCCTTCGTCGGGACGAGAGTTGCCTCTTCACCTTTGGGTGAAATGGTGACCAGTTAGTCATTGGGTAATATGAAACTGAAGAGCATTACTTTGTACAGGTTAATATTTGTTTGCGAGTTGCCTGTTGTGTAGACTTTTACCTGATTGTTTAATGTTGTCGTGTCGGCACAGCCATGAGTTTAACTTCACCCTTGGACATTACGGCAGTGCAAGCATTTTTCTAAATAATTTAAGGTGGCCGGATGTTTTGTTCTTTTTCCACAGCAATGTCGTTTTGGACAACAGTGTTCGATAAACAACACTTTTTATGAATGACGGACGTTCATGCAATCCACGCTTCCATTACAGAATTAAATCGCTGGCCTCTAGCGCACCGATTTCGTAACGTGTAGCATATACCATATTGAGTGTTACGAATTACATTGAATTACCGTCAAATAATTAACGTACATTGTTCCCAAAGAGCTATGAAATAAGCACTTTAACATAATTAAATTATTGATTGACGTCCGTATTGTAATAAAAACAATATAATGAGAGTAGAATGTTGATTACGCACGGTCTGAATTCTTGGTAGCCTTTTATTGATAAATAACTAAACAATGGCATTCGTCTTGAAGATAACTCCATTATCAAACTCCTGAGCGATCTTCTGTTGGACGTTTTCATTTAAAGAGTTTACCAGCTTTATTAATGTTTTTTATTAACGAGACATACACCACGTCTGTTATGTGGCTGCACCAACGGCAGTGTTCGTCTTCATTGTGAGAAGAGGGCCCTTTTTGAAAATGCAATCTTACTGTTGCATTTTTCAAAAATCTCTCTTCCCAAAACCAATCGGTGCCCGTTGCCTCTAACCCCGAGAAGTGGTCCAAAAAAATCCCTTTACTCCGAAGCACTCGGGCGACAAAAAAAGTTACACAAGGCTATTAGTTGGCTTTTACTCAAGGTAAACAAAAGGAATGCATATGTACGCAAAGGTTAAGTGAAGCAAGGGCATTGTTAAGTTCGTTGTGTAGCCATCTGTGGTGGGTCCGATTTATATATATGTTAAATAAATAGATCTAAAGAGAGGGTTATCCACTTACTCCATGACAGCCCCCCTCATTATTGACTTGTAGAAGTACACGTTTGGAGGACGCTGCCCCTGCTGCAGAGGGCAGCAAGCTGGACTCGCGATCCAGAGGCTGCCGCTTCAATTGGGCTCAATCTCTTCAACCCCCCGCCCCCACCTCTCTCCACCCAGCAGTGTGTATGGGGTGCACGGCAGGCAGGTCGTGTGTGGTGGGGCAACGTGTGGGTCGCTCCCACCTCTTCCAAAATGTTCCCAGCCGGCGTGAAAGAGTAGGCCAAACGTCCTCCGCAAGGGGATCTCGAGAGTACGTTTGGCTACATTCAGTGCGAATGAAGTTCAACATCCGTACGTACGTACATACGGAAATCCTTCCGCCAGCAGTGCTGTGAGCAAGTGATTGCAGGGCTCCATGTCTATGTTTGTTTAATAAAGTAACTGTAAGGTTGTGAGGCGTTAGTATGCTGAAACATACGGCAAGAGGTGAAAGCCTGCGTTCACTTTTCTTTTAAAGTGGATTTTCTCACAGAGCATTTTGGCCGCCACTCAAATGCTTGGCTTGCCAAACATGAACGAATGTAAAACGCGTTCACTGTATCTCGCGCGTGCCCCCAGTGCGAGGGAGATGGGTCCCCTTTGTCGTTGGCCTTTTCACCGTCGTTAAGGAAGCACGCGCGCGCGTATCATTGACGCGAAGTAGCATCGCGTGCGTACAGTAATACACCGCGGGCCTCGCTCGGATTAGGCACGGTTAAGGGCACGGATTAAACCCCGCTTTGATGTGCAAGCTGGAGCATCGTGACCCCCCCCCACCCTCCTTGACCTCTGGCAGCCTCTATCTTGTCACAGGCATTCCGCGGAACGCGACTTACTAAGATGCCCAGCGGGGTTGTCCCATTACACCCACGAATATTTTCTGGGGTTGCTGGACCCAGCTGGAGTAGGTGGCGTGTGGCGGCGAGCAAATGGCCACGGCGAGAGGTTGCGCCAAATGTGTTTGCCCGTGCGCAGAAATCTTTAACGGAGCTCAGCCTTGGAAATGGATAAAAAATAAATAAAAAAGGGGTAACGTAATCGTAAATCTTGACCTTAAAGCTTCCGTGACTGCAGAAATTAATATTCTTTCGGTCTTTCGGTAAAGTAAGGTAGATAGGTTCAAATGAATACAAATAAAATAAACCAAACTACGACGTTTCGATCACAACACAAAGCGATCGTCATCAGGAGGAAGAAAAAGAGACGATAGCTTGTGTTGTGATCGAAACGGAGGTTTTTTTTCCATTCATTTGAACCCATCTACGTGACTTTACCGAAAGACCCAAAGAACATAACGTTATCGTAGTCGGCTTCGAACCGGTCAACAATTGGGTGTCTGGCAATTGCCAGAGGTGCGTGATAGCGTGACCACCGCTGCAGTTTACACGGTTAACTCTGGGGTGGCTGAAGCTAGCTCGTACCTGCCCTCCCATTGCAGGCTACCGCTACCGCTTTGTTGGTTGCGAAAGAGTACGCATTTTTTTCGTTAAGGACATCACGCCACCGCGTATCACTCGCTCTGTCTCGCCAGTCACCGTGCGAGGTCACGAACACCGGTGTCGCTGCAATACCTCGCGGATTTTATTTGTTGCACAACCGCCACCGTCACTTTCCAAATTGCTTATACATTCACCCTAAGCCCCCACGATAAACCCCAGAATTTAGATCTGATATAAAATACAACAATATATTATACCAACCACTGTCAATCCACCAATTGATGTCGGATGGAATTTACTCCCCCCCCCCTCCCCACATTGAGCAGTATGGCTTGGTAAAGACTTGTGTGTGTGGGGCAAGAGACCGGTTCTGATACTGCTCCCAACTGAACTTTAGCGATGTCTGGGTAATTGTACTCAGGCCGCCGGGTTCATAGCACAAGTGCACCAACCACTGGGCCACCGCTCCACCTGTTTTTAATGTTTTCCAACTCGAGTTGAAAACACGAATGCATCAGCTCTCTCTCTGCATGTCTGTCTCTGTTGTATCAACTCTGTCTATCTACATGTCTGTCTGTGTCGTATTAAATCCCAAATGATACTTCTCGTGATGATAGTTCTCATTTAAGAGGCAGGTGATAAAAACCCTGCGATGGCTTGGTGCTGTTTCTCATCGTGTCTCTGCACTCCTAAAGTTTTTACATTGGTGCCACCGCGTCCCAGTGTTGGAAGTCGCAGAACGCCAAGTGCCGCATTGGTGGGTGTGGGGCGACTGCAGGGAATTCACAGCGCCACAGCCCGGTGTGACACTTGGTTCTCAAGCGGAGGTTGCTTGTTGTTGCTCCGTTGGAGCATTTCTAATAAGACTAATACAAATGGTGACGATGCATTGATTATGTGGGGAGAATGTGTATGTGATGGTAGAGGTGATTTACTAACGTGGAGCGCATTAAAATGTTTGTGAGCCGAGCACTGGAGCGTGTCATGATTTTTTTACGAATGGTTTTGTCTGTTTGAAATGCGTCCAGATGCTGCTGCCCAGGTGTCATGGTTAGCGTAATGAACTTATGATGCAGAGGCCATAGGTTCAACCTTCTCGCGTGGAAATTGAAACAATGGGCAGGTTTCTTAAATCTCTCTGCCTCTCTCCACCCAGAAGGATAAACCGGCACAACACAGCGAGCCGATCGGAAGGTGGCGTGTGGTGGGGTGAGGTGTGGTTACTCCCACCTCTTCCAAGATGCGTGTATATAAATGCTGGATTTCTTTCGCACTAGACGTCACAAACTGCGCCGAATGGGGGCGCTGATGTGTGACCAGTGGAAGAGTAGGCCAAATACCACAGTAGAGGGGACTTCGGAGCTCCCTGTAGTGGAGGGCCCTTCTCCCATCGTTGGTGTGAACAAGTCATTGCAGGGCTGCACCTTTACCTTGCATATGAGGAAGTGAAAATAGAAGCAGCCTATGTTAAATACAGTTGCATACCACGTTTGCGAGCGGTGTCTGCAGTTCATTTAATTTGTTTGCTCCGGTCCAAGATCTCGATGCTATACAATGGTTTGTTTTTGTATACGAGTGGAACGTGTCGTGCTGGGCACTGCAAGGTCCGCCTGTGTCCGTCCAGTGCTTGCCGAGCTTGAATTGGCTTCCTGTTGCTCGACGAATTACATTGCTATAAGGCCACTCATTACACCATGGCCGTAGCCATGGAGTCAACATTGGGAGGGACCAAATATTCCAAGGTGTCTGGGGGTCCCAACCCAGAAAAAGATCTAGATTTGAAAACTAATTTCCTGCCTAACAGATTTAAAAATGCACTAACACATGGGATGGACTTTTTATTTTTGACAATGTCTAATAGTGTATTGTATTACATTGCTCTGTTTTTAATTTTTTTTACATTTCTTGATTCATTGTATGGAATGGTAGAGATTAGGGATTAATAAAGTACAACCATAACCACAATCATATAAACAGAAATCTATGCATTGATTAAAATGAAGACAAGTCCAGATATTGTGGCCAAGGTTTAGCAAATTGTTATTTTTATTTACATAGCATAGCAATTATTTATTCTTATAGCAATATTTTGCGGGGGGGGGGCGACATTTTCAGCATATTTGAATTTATGGGGGGGATGCGTTCCCCCCCAATATATATTATAATTACGGCGTTGCATTACACACAAAGTGCTAGCGACAAATGAACCACAATACCTTGCTGATCTTGTCAAGGAACATAAACCAGCATCACGCGAACTCCGGTGGTCATCGTCGCAGCAGCGGCTATTGGCTGGCCATCGAACAAATATGTTAGTGGTCAATAGCGGAGTGCATGGAGGCTCGGTTGAATTGCACTCTTTTAAAATTCCCTTCACACTGTAAAAAAAAAACCTGTAGCGTGACCTTGTATAGACGAGGGGCGGGGGGGTGGGTAGCATACAAATACTCAGGGTGGGTGGTCACGACAGTCAACGTTCAACGAACTTTAAGCGAATGTTACAGGCCACACAGAGTAACGGTACGATCCGCTTTTTGTCTGTCATGCATTCTGCCTCGACGTTCACTCTCACCCTCTGTGTATATGTCGCGGGCCCAACCGAGTCGCAGACGTACTTCTTAGAGGCAACACATTTATTACACCAACACGAATACACAAAAGGGGTAGCTGCCGATTTACCAGATAACAGCCTCGGGTGGTGGACCACCCGGCTAACTACACCAACACACTGGGAGTTCGCTACAACGGACCGGGGCTCGGGTTCAGGACCACGTGTTGGAGACTCTTCTGGATGTAGAACGTAGATCTTCAGATGACGGCAGCAACAACCAACCCCGCTCCCTGCGGGGACCCCGCTTACATGCTCCCGTGTCGGGGTCGAGAGAGGGCTCTGGCTCTCTCTCGACTCTTCTTGAGACAACTTTCCCCGGACACGTGACCACCCCTTAGCCCCCACCTGGGGGCCCCCCTGTAGACTTTACCGGTCACGTGCCGTCGGGGTCAACCAGAGTGCCATGGCCCAGGGTAAAACTGTCCCTGGGCTGACGCTCTCCCACTCCCTCCGGTGGGAGACGGCGCTGCACGCCACGCGTGGTGCCACTGAGCGCTATCCCAGCACTCACCAAGCCCCCACTAGGGCTGGTACTACACCCACCTACGGGGTGTCCGCGATGACGGTGCACCGCACGCAGTGACTCGCTAGAGCCGGCAAGACTCGGTGACATGCATGATGTTGCTGAATACGTGATGTCCGCGATGTGAGTATATCGCACGCCATGCCCCCCTAGGCCCGGCACCATACAGTGACATCCGCGATGTCACTACATATATAATCGTGAAGCCTTAGGTAAAGCCCATCGATTAATCGTGCTAATTTAGTTTTTTACCATTTATAGGAGCCTACCGATGGCTCGGTCCTATCATCCCTCCCCTCGGGGGGTCAAGCAGTGGTTGTCTTATTAGAATTTGTAATTTCCACCGGGAGATGAACACTGTCTCAATCCAGAGACTCTTCTACTTACGAACATTCCACTTTCGAACTTTCAGAGATACGAACAAACCTGTGGGTATGTCCAGTGGCATGTTTGGACCGAGAGTCGTAAGTTCAACCGCCACGCAATAGATGGCGGTGATGGTGGCATATACATCTGCAGAACGTGAAGAACCAGTGGCATCAACATCTACAGGAGATGATACAACCTTTAAAGCCATTCCCCGTGTTTAGTGTACATGACGACGTACAACGTCATTGGAATCGACAGGAGTAAAATTGGACTTGTGGACAAATCGACTTACGAACAGACTTCTGGAACCTAAATCGTTCATAAGTAAGGAAGTGCCTGTACTCATTTGAGCAGCCAATCACATTGACCCCACCCAACCAATTTGTTGAGAATTTAGAGGAGGGGGGGGGGTGCTCACCCAGGAGAAGGTGGGGTCTGCCACCTCGAGCCGTAAGGTGATGATATTTCGACATAGGCACAAACCGAGCGGCGAAACTAACATTCTCAAGACCCGTGTTTATTCGCGCACACGTCGACACAGCTATCACCACATTTAGAAAGAGACGTCAGTCTGAGAATGTTCGTATTCAGAGAAAAAAAACCATCCAATTATAAACAAAGCTGAGTACCGTATAACGACTGTACGTCAAACGTGACGGTCCGCTTGGGGTGTTACTGCCTTCAATTGACCAAACACCGATGAAATATAATGCAGTCGAATACATCCAGTAGGATTTCAATAAAAAAAAATGAAAATCCTGTAGAAATGTGAAACGTCTACAGGGTTGATTAGAAATTGATATGCGATTTGCATGAATTTAGAATTCCCTTTAGGAATAGCTCCACGGTGGTATCAGTCGTCACGGCTCCTCAACACCGTTGTCAATAGGACTGCCCGAAAGAGGAAAGCATCTAAAATAAAAATGTACTAAAACTTTAAAAAAAAACATACTTTTATGAAATGTAGATCGATCGTGACATCGTAAACATGAATGTACTGTAGTAATGGAAGAAACTCCAGGAAGTGGCCCCGAAGCTTGCCATACAAATAGGTGATGCCAACTGCCCTTCTTCGTGGCGAAGAGATCTAAAACCGTGATCGATTGTCCTCTTTGGGGATGTGTTACTGACGAATGTGTCGGAGGTTTTCTTCATTGCCATTGGCGCGGCACCGCCAATGTTGGAAATTACGATGACATGTAAGTTTAAGCTTTTATATTCTAGAACGTTTAGATATTCTACGGGATTTTTTTTGTTTGTTTGTTTGTTTGTAAGAGAGAACACTGATGGGAGGGGGCTGGGTTATGTTCACGATGTAATGAGGCACTTAACAGACAATAATTAAAACCGAGCGGTAACTGCAGATAGACCGCTTCAATCCAAATTCAATGGTTGTCGCAAATCGCAGAAAGTGGCATGGGTTGTTAATCGCATTTAAATACTCAATTTCGGCAAGTATTAATGGAATATAGATACATATTTTACGTACACGGTAGCTTCGGAGAATATCACATTTCATGGGGCGTGATGAAATTTTAAAAAGGGTGACGGAGGCTCCTCGCGAGTGGCGGATATCGTAGGTACAGTACGTGTGTATGTTGAACTTCTTTCGCGCCGTACGTAGAAAGCCGCGCTAATCGGAGGTGCAGGGGAAGGACAACAAACCAAACACAAAAAGCAGTTCTAATGAAATGAGTTTTTAATTTAGATTCAAAAATGCATAGCTCCAGTGGCTTCCTAATATCGGAAAGAAGAGCGTTCCAGACGGCCACAGAAGCGGTGACCGTCTTTGTTCGATGGTGAGCTAAACGCCGCTGCTGCTGCGAAGATGACCGCAGTCCGCGTGACGGTTTATGCCCCTTGACGAGATCAGGAACGTGCGGAGTGGTCCATTTTGCGGCAAGCGCTTTACGCGCAACGGGAGTGAAAGCGCGCGACGCCGGTGACTTCACAAGGTTGCCACGTAGATCATTTCGCCGGAGAGGTCCTCCTCGTATCGCGACGTCGGCGGCAGCGGCGGGTTCTCGCCGTCGTCACAGCCGCTCGACCCGTCGTGCGGCCGCGGCGGCCGCTGGAGCCGCTCGATCTTGGCGGCGACGTTTCGGATGTTCCCGTTCAGGAGGTCCTTCATCGCCTCGCTCACCTCCTCCATCGTCATCTCGTTGACAGTCCGGCGGATGTTCACCGGAGTGGCCACGGCGTTGCTGCTGTCCCTCGCGCCCTGCTGCTGATGCTGCTGCTGCACTTTCCAGACGCCCGCCTGCGGAGCGTGCACGGGAGGTAAAGAAGGAAACGAGGGCTCCGTTAAACGCTAGAAAGAGAGGGATTTCGACGCGTCGGAGGTGTTAATGCGGACGCGCGACCGCTTGTTCGCGCCGCCGCGTTCCTCCACTCGTCATGTGACCTAAAGCTTTGGCGTCGGCTCCAGAACGAGACGGAAGATGCGGATCGTCGGTGCGCACCGCTCCCTTTCAATGGATGAAGTGCGGTAAATGCGCGGCACTGCAATTGCTCGTGCCGCTGCCGCTGCCCGGAAGGGCCTCCAGTCGAGGAAGCGCGAGAGAGGAGAGGATGTTTTTGGTCCGAGCTTTCAGGCTGTCTTGGAAGGGGTGGGAGCGACCCGCACGTTGCCCCACCGTACACGACCCACCGATTGGCTCGCTGCGCTGCACCGCAACATCTAAACTGCTGAGTGCTGAAGGTTGAAATGGGGTGGGGGGATTTAAGATATTTAGCCCAACGTTTCAACTGCTGAGATTGAAGCGGAAAACCTCTGCATTGTGGGTCCAGCGTGCTGCCGGCTGCACCAGGAGCGGCGTCGCCAAACATGTGCTTCTTAGCACGGTTGCCAACGTACGGTGCGAAAGAAGTTCATCATACGTACGGAGTTTGTTGTCCTTCCCCCACACCTCCGATGAGCATACGTGCATAGTACAATAATGAGTGACTTTCATAGAGCAACTGGTCAACCCTCTCTTGATAATATATTCATCTCTCGATATTTATCTATTTGTATATATACGCCACAGATTGCTGTGCAAACGAACACACCAATCCACTCACTTCGCCTGACCCACGCGTGCATGTGCAACGCCTTTTGTGTATCCACTGCCGGGTGAAGGTCTCCCCACGGCGTGCAGTTCGTCACTCTTATTTCACCGCACTTCACCTCGCTGGTGAAGGTGGGGTTTCATGGGGTTGCTGAAGGTGGGAAGCAAAGTTGTTGGAGCGTAGCAAGTGCAGTAGAGCGATGCAATTCGTTGCACTGCCCTGTGCTGCCCAAAAGCAGCGTGCACAGTACATGTCTGACCTGCGTGTTGGTGGTGGCCCATCCGAGCACTGTCCAGGACCAACCCCGCTTAGCCGCTGAGATCTCTCAAGTCCGGACTCATCCCGGGAGGTTTGACCGTGGGCATGATCATCGAATACGCATCCCTGACTTTGTACGAACCAACGAGCTGCTCCACAACACTCGCCCACTGGTCCACCCGCAACCTCTTAAAACGTCACCCCCTCCTGACCCTCTCACATCCTCCGACCTGACAGGGCATTTGGCTGCTGCCTTGAATTTCCCCATCATGATGATGATGAGCCAATTCGTCGAGCGATCGTTTGTGATCACCAGGTCGCTTCTGAAAAAATATCTACGTAGCTCAGTGGGCCTTAACTGGTAAAAAAAAATGTTTAGTTTAGTTTCTCGCATTCATCCAGTATTTATGTACGTTGCACTTCTTTCGCACCGTACGTAGCCAACCGCGCTAAACAATCAATCAAGTGCTGTACAGGTAAAATAAAACATCGTTAAAAGATTAAACCGCAAGAACAATAAAAGCAATTTCCATCCAAAACAAAATCGCAATATAATAAATTGCTAGCGATTGCATATTTAGAAGAAGAAAAAAACCACTATAAAAGTATCTTAAGTAAAAGCAAGTAAAAAAAATAATCAAGTTTCTAGATCGAACTTAAAATTGCTGAATAAATCGCGAATCCCTCTCACCGTCCGCGCGAGGCTGCCGGTGCTGCCCTGCCGCAGCGTCTCGCGCTGCCGGCTCCGGGCGAGACGCTGCGATGTCGCTTCCTCCCCCACGGAGGGCGACCGACGGAAGACGGAGAGCGGCCGCTCGCCACCGCCCCCCGCCGCCGCCGCCGCCGCCACCAGGCCCCGCAGGGCGTCCAGCTGGAAGCTGGGAGACGACTGCGGCCTCCGCGTGAGCGTCCGGGCAGGGGCTTCGCCCGACGGGACGGAGGACCTCGCGGCCCGGAGCGCGGAGGAGCGCGGCGCGGGGCTCCAGCCATGACCTCTGGCGGCGGCGGCGGCGGTGGAGGTCGTTCTGGCGTGGTCGCGCAGCGGAGCTCCTGGATTCTGAGAGAAGAGAACGCGACCGTGGAGCCGCTGTGGAACTCTCGTGCCACGCTCGCTCGCCCACGGCCAATCACGTTTCTGGATGCGTCCCACGTTGTCGGTAGACGTGAGGACGCGGTAGGTGACTCGTGGTGATTGCGACCATGGCGAGAGGAATACCGGACGCAGTGTGCCGGGTGCGGGAATATTTTTGCAGGCTTGGAAATGTTCTGTTTCTGGAGTGGGTGGCACGCGATGAGTAGCAGCAACGTCCACAGTGAGATGCATAGTATACTGGATGCGGTGTACCGGGTATGTAAATATGGTGAGATGTTAACTACCTCGCCTCGTACACAGGAGGGCGTGAGTTCGATCCTGACACCTGGATATTTGGGGTTTGCGTGTTCTCCCCGTGGTCGTGTGGATTTTTATCCGGGTCCTCCGGTTTTTCCCTCCACATTTAAAGACAACATGCATTTAGAGTATCTGGCTGCTATACATTGCCACGTGATGATGATAAGCCACTTCGTTGAGCTGTCGTTTGTGGCCAGGTCGCTTCTGAAAAAGAACTACACAGCTCAGTGGGGCCTTACCTGGTAAAATAAACAGTTTAGTCACACAACTGAGTTAATGACCGTCAAATATAGCCAAGCAAACAATTTAACGCATTGATAAAGCAGTTAAAAACAGCGCGATGGGAAGGTGTGCCTTACTATCTTTTACATGTAGATAGATATACGGTCTGTTCTCTTATACCCCTGTGGTTTTCATAACGCTAATTGTATAGAACGCGATGATTAAATGTATTAGGGAACACATTTTTTTGTCACGCAGATGCGAATTGGATATAACGCGATCGAGCGAACGTAACTGCGTCGCGCGAGTTAGAGGAAGCGGTCGTACGGCTCCCTCGGCGTAGCATCTCACACGGCACTGGGATGCTGCTGGATGATTCGAGACGCCACCCACGCGCCTCGGTCTTTGTTCAGCCCTGCGTTACGCATCTCACGCCGTATCGCGGACTTTGCTTTACCCCCCACGTTATATATTATTTATTATAACGCGATGTTTCCGTAACGCGGTGTTCTTTAGGAACGCAATGACCGTGTTTTAGGGGAACAGACTGTATATAGGAGTGGACCAGTGGTGCAGTGGTTAGGGGCCGTCCATAAATGACGTCACACGATTTTGGACGATTTTTGACCCCCCCCCCTCGTCACACGGCGTCACAAAAAGTCAGACTACCCCCCTCAAATATGACGTCACAAAGCTCTGCCCTCCCCCCCCCCAAAAAAAACAACATGCTTCAAATCGCTTTAAACTATTGTCATTGTAGTGCGTGTTTAATGTGGCGCTGCACCCTGATGTTGCAGGAGAAAACATTTATTAAAAAGACTATTTAATTAAGTAGAACGTGTTGTCTATATTTATTTAAAGTTGCGCATTTTGATGTGACGTCACATTTCTCAACCCCCCCCCTGGTCACACATCGTCACAAATGTCTGACCCCCCCCCCCCTAGGTGCGTGACGTCATTTATGGACGGCCCCTTAGCGCACTGCGTCATTAATATAGCGACCTAAGTTTGATACCCGGCTATGGTGAATATCAGTGGCGAGAGATATCTTAACTGGTCCTGCATCGGCAGCGTGGCATCTCCCTTTGGCCCCACGGTTCTTGGGAAGCATCACAATCAAAGCAAATCCCTCTTGTCAAAGCTTAGGTGACATCGCGAGCCCAAGGCCAAGAGCTGGGGGGAGGTGGGGAGGGGTGGGGGTCGCGGAACGCGGGAGTGGATCACGACTCGGTCACCACACTGCTGCTGTACCCATGGCCTGCCTTGAATTTCTTTTCCAGAAATTGACATTTGGCCCAGTGGGATGCACTCTCCATGATCCCCGCCTCTGGCCAGACGCCGCAGAGCGCGGCAGTGGCAGCAGCGGGGGGGGGGGTGGGAGGGAGGTGGGGAGTGAACCCTCCTCGCGATAACACGTTTGGCCGCAGCAGGCGTTTTGCTCAACGAGCGGGAAGTTCTGACGAGAGCGAGACGATTGTTTTATTGTCGTCGTCGTCGGTCTGGAAGGGCCCCATCGTCGCCAATGGCTTCGGTAGACACATCGAGGTGAGGTGGGAGGGGTGGGTGCTGGGTGGGGAGGGGCTGGTCACCCCGTGGTGGCCTTATAAAAACTCAACGTTTAACCTACTCACGCCGGCTTGTGCCCGACCTCACAGTCGGGCATATTTGCGGAATACACCACGCCGCCGTTGACCCTGGCCATTGACCGAGCAACCCAACGTTCCTACCAGCTCCCTCCGCAGGAATGTGTTTTATCGTTGCGTAACATGGTGCTTTGTGTGAAAGTCACCTCCCGGTTAGCACGTTTGGCTACGTACGGCGAGAAAGAAGTTCAACATGCATATACGTGTAAAACCATTTGCTAAATGAACACATTCATACAGCTCAATATACAGACACCGTGCGTGATTATCTGTAGACTGAGAAATAGAACGTGATTTGTCAGAATGTAGGTTGCGCTGTGTTGTACAACTGTTGAGTTCAGGCAGAAATGCAGAGCCACGTCTTTAATCTGTAGACAGCTGCATAGAATTTCACATTGAGATTTTTTTCTTTTAATCTTGGGCTGTATGCACTGAATGCCCACCCCTGCGTATACATCCAGCCTCACTCTCCGAACCTCGCTTCTGCAGAGCGAAGCGGACACATCGCGACGGTGGCGAATCGCAGACCGATGATGACCGCCGTCTTCCTCGCCGTGGTCAGAAACGTCATCAGCCGTGAAGTGAAGATGCTCATGTCTAGCGCGGCGCACTGACTGCACGTTTTTTAAAAAAGGAAACACAAAGGCAGCCAGGCGGATTTAACGGCCACTTAATCGTTTGCTACGCGACTATGTTCTGGATCAAGGCGCAGGTCCGAAGCGAGCATCCCCCCCCTCCCCCTCGCGGTCGTTTTTTTTGCCCCTGGGAAATGTCCCACGAATGTTCACCCACCTGAGTGTTGAGTGGCGGCAGGCGGAAAGGGAAAGCCGTCCGCTGAACGGCAGCCAGGGGCTGGTTCCAGTCAGGGCTCATGTCCCCACGCAGACACTCGCTGGTCAGAGAGGGCATCCTCCCTAATTGCGACGAGAACATAACGACAACTGTTGCTCTCCGACGTGTTGCAAGAGAGAGAGGGCTCACGAGCGAGCAGACGGAGCGATGGAATCAAGGTTTTGCGGGCAGGTGCTGGGGTGGGATTTTTACATTGCGGGACGGTGAGAGATGGAGACGGCTTGGGGAGGAGGGCTCCATCAAGCAGTGGACTGACCGTGGCCGATGATGACGGTGATGCAATTTGGAAAGTCAGTTCGTGTGGAAGTGATTGTTAAATGGCAGGATTATGAGAGATAGCAGTGGCTTGGCATCATCCGTCAGGAGATTGACCACGGCTGATTTTGATGATGATTCTAGATTGGAAGCTTTCGTGACTGCAATGATTCATATTCTTAGGTTTTTTCGGTGAAGTCACGTAGGTAAAAAATTAAAATTAAAATTAATAAAAGTTAAATTGAAATAAATTAAAAATCACGACGTTTCGGAAGCAACACAAGCTTCCGTCTGTGTTGCCTCCGAAACGTCGTGATTTTTATTTTATTTCAATTTAACTTTTATTAATTTAAATTTTAATTTTTTACCTACGTGACTTTACCGAAAAAACCTAAGAAATTGATGATGAGTACATTTGGCATTCGTGCTGTTCCTATAGTGACGGCGGTGTGTTTCGCAGACGGGTATAGTGTGCCAGCAGAAGGCGATGTTGCTTTCGATGTTTTTAGCCAATGAAATCACGTGCGGGAAATGTCTTCTTCTGCAAACGTGGACCGTGGTACTGTCAGGAATGGGCTACTCATTTTAGAATAACATCACGAGATCTTTCAACATTCACTTCAAAATAGTAGTCACCGCGTATTTACAATTACCATTTTCTCCAGATTATAAGGTGCTCTGGAGTGTCAGACACACCCCCAAACTTGTGCCCGGTGTCAATAAAGTTATAAAAAGTATTGTCTCACACACACACACGCACGCGTGCGTGAACAACTACCGAATTATGACACACATCCCCAACTTCTCCTTTAATTTACAAGGGGAAACCAAAGTGCAAAATATTCTGGAGTATATGGTAACGCTCCCTAACTATTAACCAGGGCGGCCGACAGAATCACACGGCAAAACCCCTACAACAAGGAACACACGCCAAATGCTTTCGCGACCAAGAAAGGTTTTTGGGTTAGATCGCGTAAATATAAATGTGTCGTTAACCCACCACCAACAACACCCGTCACGTGAACAAAACGTGCCAACTAGTTACAACTTCAGCACCTTCTTGGTTCTTTCGGTAAAGTCACGTAGAAGGGAAGTAATAAAATAATTAAAATAAAACATAATAAAATAATTCTCACGACGTTTCGGCCACAACGCAAGCAGCCGTGTGGCCGAAACGTCGTGGGAATTACTTGATTAGTTTTATTTTTATTATTTTATTATTTTTATTTGTATTATTTTATTACTTCCCTTCTACGTGACTTTACCGAAAGAACCAAGAAGATGAATACCTGCAGTCACGAAAGCTTTAAATCGAAACTTAAGCACCCACCGGTGTGTCGGAGGGTAAAACCCACAACATTTACACTTTAAGTACCGTGACGTTTCGCCGGTGATTACAACGACCAGCGTCATCAGGCGGTTTGCCAGAATTGAGAAGAAGTCCTCCCTGCGTCCAACATGACCGAGCAGGAGCACACACGCTGCTTCTCGGCCACGTGACCGAGAAAGCACGAATTCACGCAAACAGGCTGGCACGCCCGCACATACGCACGCAAAGTGCCTTGCTGTACTGCGTGGCCCTTTGGCGAGAGTGAACCTACAAACGCGAGGTGCCCCATTTGGGGATTAATTTCTCCCTAACGCTCAACGTTTGGGAAACTACGCAGCGTTTTAACGGTTACGAAGGAACACGATCCCGTCTGGCTTTAACGTAAACCCCTCGGTCGAGTGGTACATTGTCTCCGTGGGGGAAATAAACGCATCATTTTACCGCGCCAATTTACTCAATTCTGCCCACCAAGTGCAAACGTTTTGTTCTGGCAGTGGCGGTGTGCCACGCGCTCACCGATGCGCGCAACCCACTCGGAGCAACGGTTTTATGATCGCCGCGTAAAAATCGAGACGCAATTTCCTGCAACGTAATACTCGCGCGAAAATAAAACCCCCAATAACCACCACGTGCCGCCCAGCCACGCGCCTATGCGCAGCAATGTTCTGACAAGCGCACGCGCGCGTGTGCGTGTACGTACGCATGTCTGCAGTGGCTGTGTGAACAGATGTGTGGGTGCGTTTGCGTGTCTGTCTGCGTGTGCCAATGTGTGTGTGTGTGTGCGTCAGTGTGGGGTAGCGGTGGGGTAGCGGTCAGCGCTACGCTGCGCTACGAAACCCGGGCGGACCCAGTTCGATTCCCGCTCACGGCCAACACCGGTGACGATTGTCCGAACCGGTCCTGGGCCTCCCATCGGTCGACTCAGCCTCAAATGAGTACCTGGTGCGATGTTTAAACATCGCCACTGGGGAGACAAAGGCGGCCGGGCGTGGTGCTGGCCACCCACCCGCTCGTGTGCCGTGCCGGCCTTCATAGGTGCTCGCTAAGAATTACTTGCCCCAACAGTCTGTTAAGGCTACACGGGGGATCTTTGTCTTTGTTGTTTATCTGTACAGCCACTCCCCTTGCCCACTGCCAAAGCACATTCGCCCAATGTTAGCGGCGTGGCCTGGTTGGCATGGACCGGGCCCCGCTGATATGAACCCCCCTTGTCAAATTCTTAGGTTTTTTCGGTAAAGTCACGTAGGTAAAACATCAAAATTAATGAAAATAAAATAAAACAAAAATCACGACGTTTCGGAGGCAACACAAGTCTCCGTCATCAGGTGGGACCGTCGCAGCCGAATTAGCTGCATCAAGTGTCATATTTACGCCCATTGTTCGTAGCCCGGCACCGAGGCTGGGGTTGCCACCCCTTGGGGTGCAACAAAAAAAAAACATCGGGACGTCACATCACGGGAATACGTCCACATTTGCCAGATTCTAAATTGACATCACGCAAATTTCGATTTAAAGCTTTCGTGACTGCAGGGATTCATCTTCTTGGTTCTTTCGGTAAAGTCACGTAGAAGGGAAATAATAAAATAATAAAAACAAATTTCGATTTAAAGCTGTTCGTGACTGCAGGGATTCATCTTCTTGGTTCTTTCGGTAAAGTCACGTAGAAGGGAAATAATAAAATAATAAAAACAAATTTCGATTTAAAGCTGTTCGTGACTGCAGGGATTCATCTTCTTGGTTCTTTCGGTAAAGTCACGTAGAAGGGAAATAATAAAATAATAAAAATAAAACTTAATGAAATAATTCTCACGACGTTTCGGCCACAACGCAAGCAGCCGTCCTCAGGTGAAGAATGAAACACCACCAAGCTTGGAGCCAGCTTAAATATACGCTCCAAGCTTGGTGGTGTTTCATTCTTTACCTGTGGACGGCTGCTTGCGTTGTGGCCGAAACGTCGTGATAATTATTTTATTATGTTTGATTTTTTATTATTTTATTATTTCCCTTCTACGTGACTTTACCGAAAGAACCAAGAAGATGACACCACAAACTGCTCGATTGAGATTATACACAGCAGTCATTGCACCCTCCTGGCAGATGAATCCCCGATCACTCTTGCAAATGAGACTTGAGTTCATGTTCGCACGTGGCGTTCTCGCGACCATTGTCATGATTTGTAATTGATTTTAGGGTCAAATCGCCATGCGAGTGAAATGCCGGGTTGTGTCGTACACCCTACTCCACCCGACATAGCCAAATGAAACAAAAGCTTAACTTTTTTTGTATCTCTTTTTCAGAAGCGACCTGGCCACGAATGATAGCACAACGCAGTGGCTTAGCACATGCAAATATTTATCAGACAAATACTAACCTGAGGTGCACAAATCCCTGGGAGTGCGAGATGCCCTTTCTGAGGGTGCGAGACATGGCCAGATTTTTTCTCGAAGGTAAATCATCGAAACAAAATTTTAAGCAAGGGCACGCACAACTACTTTATTTACTACTCTATTTATTAACATTGTACAAAATTGTAACGATTGGATACCAGAAAAGTCAACGCGACCACGGTTAGAGAGGCCTGCAAACCCCAAATACACAGCAGGCGTCGTCGGGGTTGGGAATGAACCCACGACCTCCTGTATACCAGGCGAGGCGGTTAACATCTCGCCATTGTGGTACCCCGCCGTGGCGACAAATATCACGTCATATGGCCAGTGCTGGATTATCATCGGAGCAAAAGTAGCTACTACACATGTAGCTACTACATATGTAGTAGCTATGGGCCCCGCACTTTCAAGGGACCCGCGCTAAATGCTTTCAAGCTATCAATTCCGGTTCGGTGATTCCGCACTTGCTCTATTACTATAGTACTATACCGCCTTCAACTTTTACGAACGACTGGGTGTTTAAGGTTCGCGATTTGTCGTATTATCTGGCTGTTTAGCAAATGATAGAAATACAATTACTTTACTTAGTAAAACATTGGTGTCAATATTTTTCGTGTTCTTAATTTGATTTATGGCCCCTTTATAACATACACTACAGGACCCGCACTCGCTTAATCTGGCGCTGCATATGACACCGCCAACGCCACCGCCACCGCCACCGCCACCGCCACCGCATCGCCCACCGGTGGGAGTCGCAGGCAGGAGCCGCTTGTTCCGCGGCACGTGCGGGAAATCCGCGGCGCTGTCCCGGCTGCCACCGGCCCAGCTGGCACCCTGGTCCATCGCGGGCGACACGCGGCACCGCCAGTGCTCCCCCGCGCAGCACTCGCTGCTGCCACTAGGAGTGGGGGGCGGGGGGCGAGATTACAGGGCTGAGTTGGAGCCAGATACCGTAGCAGATCAAAGCGAGCGGAGTCAAATCAAAGGGCTCGTCGTCCGCTTTGATGAATACACCGCTGGATAAAAGTCTCCATTGTGCCCTCTCACAAATCTGCGATGTAACTATTCAACCAAGCGCGTGCCAATCGAGGGGGAGTGGGGGGGTGAGCTCAGATTACAGGGCTACGACATAGCGAGATGGGATACAGGTCAAAGCGTAGCGAATCACATAAATCATCATCAATAGAATTGGCCAAACATCTAAAAAAGTGGCATCCTCCTGAAAAAAAATAATCTTCAGACTGCTGGCATGCTCTGCTGGCCACCCATGCATGTAATAACCAGGCTCAAGCCAGCTTAGCTTCTGAGATCTTTCAGGGTGATGTGAGCTATGCGGCGGCGGTGTGTGTTTCTATGTAGAACTTCTTTCACATCATACTTAGCCAACCATGCTAATCGGAGGTGCGGGGGAAGGACAACAAACTAAGCATGAAAAGCAGTTCTTAAGAAATGAGTTTTCAATCGAGATTTAAATGTTCTTAGCTCCAGCGGCTTCGTAATATCGAAAGGAAGAGCGTTCCAGACGGCCGCAGAAGCGCGTCTGAAAGTGCGCGATGCAGTGCCCGTCTTTGTTCGATGGCCAGCCAAAAGCCCCTGCGAGAATGACCGGAGTTTTGCGTCATGGTTTATGCTCCTTAACGAGATCAGTAAGGTCAATGTGGTTCATTTGTGGCAATCACTTCGTGTGCAATGAGTGCGACTTCACATGGCATGCGTCCTAATGCCTTATCATCTGAGCCACCAGATTGTTTCTGTGACTTGTCACTATCCGTGTTCGCATGAACAGAGCACTTGGCGCTCATAGAAAACTCATGAGGCTTGCTCTGGAGGCGAACACAATGTTAGAAACGCTGAGCTGGCACTGCTGAGATCCTGGATTTGAATCCAGGCAGACATCGACATTGCAGTTACTTCTCTATCCAGGAGAGGCACACTGAGCCATTGGACTATTTTTCAGGAGGGGTCCTGGATTTTTATGTTTTCAGACAATTGTGTGTTTATTATTATTATACAAGGGAAACGGGAACAAACCCCACGCGCGCGAGAGGGGGCAACGTTCTATCCCTTGTACAGATGGAAACAGATGGAGATTAGTCCACTTCTTGTACTGGCTTTCCCTGGTGAGCCAGGGTATGGCACCACCAACCCTAACCTCCACAGTGCTGGATTACAGGAAATTTGGTCATATCCGGTGCTTAATTTCAGCTGTAGGTTACCAGAAGAGACCAGAACGCAGTTTTTCGTAATGATGCAGTCACACCACGTTCCTTTCTTGCGTGTAAACGAAATGTGTTCATACGATTACGACAATACTCTTTGGTTCTTCCGGTAAAGTCACGTAGTTAGAAATAAAATAGAACAAAATCACGACGTTTCGATCGCAACACAAGCAATCTTCATCAGGCATTGCTGCTACATTGGCATTGCTGTTACATTGGCATTGTTGCTGCATTGGCATTGCTGCTACATTTGCATTGTTGCTACATTGGCATTGTTGCTGCATTGGCATTGCTGCTGCATTGGCATTGCTGCTGCATTGGCATTGCTGCTGCATTGGCATTGCTGCTGCATTGGCATTGCTGCTGCATTGGCATTTCTGCTGCATTGGCATTGCTGCTGCATTGGCATTGCTGCTGCATTGGCATTGCTGCTGCATTGGCATTGCTGCTGCATTGGCATTGCTGCTGCATTGGCATTTCTGCTGCATTGGCATTGCTGCTGCATTGGCATTGCTGCTGCATTGGCATTGTTGCTGCATTGGCATTGCTGCTGCATTGGCATTGCTGCTGCATTGGCATTTCTGCTGCATTGGCATTGTTGCTGCATTGGCATTGCTGCTGCATTGGCATTGCTGCTGCATTGGCATTTCTGCTGCATTGGCATTGCTGCTGCATTGGCACTCGTGCACCACCCATGCTCCTGGTGTTGTTGATACACTTGGGCTATGCCCATCCCCAAACCTTTATAAACAGTTTGCCTTTAGAGGCTGACTCCTTTGCCTGATGACGACCACTTGTGTTGCGATCGAAACGTCGTGATTTGTTTTATTTTATTTCTACCTACGTGACTTTACCGAAAGAACCAAAGAGTATGGATTATTGCAGTCACGAAAGCTTAACATCACGATTATGACACAATTAAATATGAAGATGTCATCAGAGCTGAAGTCAGGAGTCTTGTACTCGAGTAGTAGTGCCTTATGCCGATAATCCCTACTCCAAGCCAGAATATATTGCGTGAGAAAAAATTAGCCCTTTAAAAATCTTATTTTACCTTTTACATTCATGGCGCAATACGGCAGGCAGCCTTACGATCGACAGTTATTTAATTAGCACTGTAAAAACATCGACTCCTAAGCGTGTAAGTCAGAACAATCGCTAGATGTGTAAAGATGAATCACAGTGGAGACAGCCCAGTGCTGCAGGCATCCCTCCTACTAGGATGGAACAACTTTAGACTCACACAAAGACAAAGATCCCCCGTATAGCCTCAACCGACTATTGGGGCAAGTGCTGTTAGCGAGCACCTATGAAGGCCTGCACGGCACACGAGGGGGTGGGTGGCCAGCACCACGCCCGGTCGCCTTTGTCTCCCTCGTAGAGATATTTACGCGCCACACCAGATACAGGTATGTATGCAATTGAGGCTGAGTCGACCTAGGGGAGGCCCAGGACCGGTTCAGATAATCGTGGTCGTGACCTGGAATCGACCTCAGTTCGCCGGGTTAGGAGCGTAGGGCGCTAACCGTACGTCCGGGGGGGGGGGGGGGGGCATTATTCCACGCACGGCTCACCAACCTCTTGTTCAGAGAGAGGATGCTTCTCGCTTGCTCTCTGTAGTAGATCTCTTGCTGCAACATTCTCCTCCTCTCCATGTGCTCTTCCAGAATGGCCTCTCTTTTCGCGCACACAAAGACAAAGATCCCCCGTGTAGCCTTAACAGACTGTAGGGGCAAGTGCTGTTAGCGAGCACCTACGAAGGCCGGAACGGCACACGAGCGAGTGGGTGACCAGCAACCACACCCGACCGCCTTTGTCTCCCCGGTGGCGATGTTTACTACACACCGCACCAGGTACTCATTTGAGGCTGAGCCGACCTATTGGGGAGGCCAAGCACCGGTTCAGACAACCGTCACCGGTGTTGTCCGCGAGCGGGAATCGAAGCCGGGTTGCCGGGTTCGTAGCGCGGCGTAGCGCTGACCGCTCCCCGCGCTCCCCGCGCTGCTGCGCACGAAGACAACGGAGCGTCGTCCCCTGTCGACGAACATCAGCGACGAGAGCGAGCGTGACAGATGCGCTTCCGAACAGACGCGGATTTGAGAGGCGCTTCGTTGCACCGCTTCAAGCCTGAGCGGAGCTCCGTGACCCAGATCCTCCCCGCCCCCCCTCACCCCGGACTTTGACGCTCCGATCGGCAGAGCCGGCCCGAGAAGGAAGGCAAATAAATCGTCCGCATTGATTCATTTGCACCCCAAATGAGCACGCGGCAATCGCGCTCGCTGCATCTGAGCGACGTCGAACGATCAGAAGTCGCGCGTCATCTCCCACGCGTCGATCCACGGCTCCGCAATCAGCGCACTTCGCACGAAGCGTGGCACACAATGGGCGCGGCGGGACATCTCGTTGGAGTGAGGCTGCTTCCCTGAGCTGCTGTCCGTTCGGGGCGAATCGGGTCACCCCCACTACCCCCTCCCCTACCCCCCTCTACCCCTGCCCCCCCGGCAATTTGATGACCTGTCACGATTTCGTTTTTTTTTCATTTATCTAAAAAATGTAGTTTTTTTTTTATTACGATGAACGGCAAGTGCCCCTAGTTGCCGCAGGGCAGGACTTTAGGCAAAGTACCTTCAAAGCTCACGACCGCTGCCGTGCGTTTCTTTGTTGTTGCGCTCACGACAAACCCCGTTCGGAACGCTGCAAGCTCGCAGCGCGTCACCGTGCGTTTGAGAGCAGCCTTGGGAGATGATGTCCGCGAAAGTCCTTAACTCAATTCGATATCAAACCAGGGGGACCGGCTATCAATCCGCTGCGAAATATCGTTCGTCGCGTGTCAATTTAAAACGCCGACAACTCAAAGTTGCACGGCTGCAGTTGGCCGAAGGAGGTGGAAACGCACATTTAACATGATGCCTTTTTATTGTGTGGGCAAGCCATTGGTGATCGGGTCAAGACACTCAACTCGCCACGCTCTACAACACGGTTTGATCACGGGCCGGAATTTAAATCCAGGATCTCAGCAGCGCCGGCTCAGGGTTCTGAGACCTGTGAGCTTCTGGGCCACCTACTGCAGAGAGGGGCCACTGGGAAACCACGGGAAATGGTTAATTGAGTGACAGCACCACGCAACCCGCGTTTTGCACAACAGTCAGAGGCTGCCCTGTAACACCGAGTAGGAGTGGCAACACAACGATTTTGAGTCATAGATGATAATGATTGTGACAGCTGCAGTTTGGCAATTAGTATTGTGACACGTGGAGGTGGGTCGGTGGGTGGGGAACATTCTCAACGCAATTGTAAAATTGGTCATCATTACATTGAACGACCTTCGTTCGAGATATTTTGCGGGTTTCAGTGGCAGAGAGGATGCTCTTAACACATCCACCAGCCATTGTGGTGTTTCTCTATTTTTCCATGCCTTTTTTTTGTCCGCCCATAGCGACTTCAGCGTTTCTGCATCATTACAAATTGGCCAGGTGTCCCGCACTCAAATGGAAGGATTGCATCAATCAGCACCGCGCTATCTGGTTGATATGTGCACGGTACCAATTTCCACCAACACAGAGCGCCATCGACATCAGTCGGCAGCACATAATCTCATCCAGCGAGACATCGAGGTACGGCCCCCTGTAGTTTTGCAGTATCCAGCCCATCTACTCACTCACCCACCCACTCACTCACTTATGTACTAACCCACTCACTCACCCGCTCACCCACCCACTCACCAACTTACCCGCTTACCCACTCAACCACCCACTCACTCACTCACCCGCTCACTCACCCACTCACCCGTTAACCCACCCACTCACTTGCCTATGCACAAACCCATTTACTCACATACTCACCCACTTGCTCATGTTAGTGCAGTCCAGTCCATCTACTTCTATAGTAACTCATCTGCTCACTCACTAATCCACCCACCCACTCACCTGCTCAATCACCCACCCACCCACCCACTCACCTGCTCACTCATTCACTCATTCACTCATTCACCCACTCACCCACCCACCCACTCCGCTCAAAGTAGCGGTGTCGGGCCCCGTCTATGTGAAACTCATTGCCCGTCAATGTCCGTAATATGTCTCTCACTCTCGCCTAGTTCCGCAGTATGTTAAGACTCCAAACGGAAATGCTCTGTAAATCTTACAAAGCATAACCATAGCGCCTTCCTTCGTCGTTGCCATGGCACTAAAACAGAAGCGAAGACGAAATATAGCGATTCACTTTATTGATTGATTGATTTAATTCCAAATGGATCAGGGCCCGACGAGCAAGCAACAGCATGAGCTCACTGACTCACAGTCCGCTTGTTAAAGCTGGATGAGATCTCCCCATGTCGTGTTGGTCACAAGGCCGGTCAATAATTTTGGCACGGGTTTACCACGTAGGCTTTCGCGACACATCTAATCCATAATATAGTTTTTTGGGGGGGTTAGATCACGATCACGATCTAACCCAAAAAACCCGCGTTGTAAACTTTCATACGCCCGAATTGTTCAGCTCCCTCCACTCCCGAACAATCCGCGGCCGCAGAACCTCCCAACTCGCGGAGCGATCGCGCCGGGCGTCGCGCGCTACGAGAACCCCGCTGACGACCGTCGCGTCGCCCAGGAATCGACCCCCAACCTGCTGGAGACGAGCACGCTGCTGGGAAGGCTGAGCCGGCTGTATCGGTAGTCGGCGGAGAGCGACCGCGGCTTCCGGAGGGTCACGCCGTACGCCTCGCCGCCGCCGCCGCCCGCCCCGGCCGCCCCAGCCCGGCGCACCAAGTTGCCGTTCCTGAAGTCCGAGTTGGAGACGGAGCGAAGGAGTTGCCCGAGCGCCGGCGTGGGGGCTGACGGCGGCGGTCGCGTCGTCCCCGCCGGCAGCGCCCGCAGCGCGTTGGTGGGGTAGCGACGGGCACCCTCGGCCGCCCGGCCCGGGAAGGGGAACGCCGAGGTGCTGAGCAGCGTCGGAGCGGCGGAGAAGGGGGGGCTCCACGGGGCCGAGGGGCGGACGTGCAGCGGCGACGGGGGCGCCCTGCGCGTCTCGGGCTGGCGCCGTCGACGGAAACGCGCGCAGGAAGGTCGAGTCAAGGTCAGGGTCAGAAACCTTTCTCTGTTTTTTTTCCACTGGCTTAACCGACCCGTGCCAAAAAAAAAGACCTGCATTATGGTTTTATCTAGATGTAAAAGCAACGTTGTTGGATTCAAAGTACGTGTAGAGGACGTGCGCGGACATGGTGAGGATTGCGTATCGGGGTCATGCAAGGGTCAAGGGACCATGCCCAGAGAAATAATTAAATAAAGGCGCAAAAAGGCGATATGGGAATGGCGGGAGGGGGGAAACCCAAAAGAAACAGATTGGTGTGAGAGACGAGGGGAGGAGAGAGAAGGGAAATTAAGACGGGTGGGACGAGGGGAGGAGAGGGAGGGGATATGAAGACGGGTGGGACAAAGGCTCTTGGGGGCTGTCCATAAATGACGTCACGCGATTTTGGACGATTTTTGACCCCCCCCCCCTCTCGTCACACGGCGTCACAAAAAGTCAGACCCTCCCTCAAATATGACGTCACAAAGCTCTGCCCACCCCCCCAAAACCATATTTCCATTTTGAAAATAAAACACGCTTCAAATCGCTTTAAACTATTGTCATTGTAGTGCGTATTTAATGTGGCGCTGCACTCTGATGTTGTAGGAGAAAACATTTATTAAAAAGTCTATTTAATTAAGTAGAACGTGTTGTCTATATTTATTTAAAGTTGCGCATTTTGATGTGACGTCACATTTCTCAACCCTCCCCCCCCTCGTCACACATCGTCACAAATGTCTGACCCCACCCCCTCCCCAGATGCGTGACGTCATTTATGGACGGCCCCTTGGGTAGGAGAGGCTGGGCATCAACAACAGCGATGTTCGTGCCCAGCCAGTGAGTGTCGGTGTCCGAGTTGCATGGATGAATAAAGTTCCCTTGGCAGGGCGACACGCGTAGACTCTCGATTTAAAGCTTTCGTGACTGCGGGGATTCATCTTCTTGGTTCTTTCGGTAAAGTAACGTAGAAGGAAAATAATTAAATAATAAAAATAAAACATAATAAAATAATTCTCACGACGTTTCGGCCACAACGCAAGCAGCCGTCTTCAGGTCTGTCAAGTAGACAGACTCTGTCTACTAGACAGACTCTGTCTACTTGACAGACCTGTTCTCCACCTGAAGACGGCTGCTTGCGTTGTAGCCGAAACGTCGTGAGAATTATTTTATTATGTTTATTTTTATTATTTTATTATTTTTCTTCTACGTGACTTTACCGAAAGAACCAAGAAGACGCGTAGACTCCCTTTCAAATGTATCAACTCTGATCCACTCCACCTTCAATGGTGCTGTTTGCTGTTGGCCGCTTGACATTTCGGGCCCAGCAAACATGAGATTTGAATAAAATATACATTCCGTATGACATCCGCACGTGAGAAAAAAAACAAAAGTGGCCAAAGAAAACGAACACACGGGTGAAGATTGCTCGGCCATAAACAGAGCCGTCTCATCACAATCGCCCGCTAAGTAGAACACAGATGCAGGCCGACAGGAGTTGCGTGATGTCGATGGCAAGTCAAGGATTTGCAAACAAAACTAGATCACTTGACCACTCACAAACCGCACTGCTTCTGCAGTTCCCCGCTTTCAGATTTGAGGGCCACAAAAGCACGAATGCAGTTTGTCGTCCTCAAACACCTCCGGTGGAGCAACAAGAAGACAACTGTCACACCAAACTATTGAACCCGACATTCTTGTATTTCCTTGGGGCTAATTGTTCGTTTGACGGAGCGATGACGTGAGCTCATCAGGCAGGAGTTAAATATACTGTGGCAGCGCGGAACCGTGAAGGGAGATGTTTGATGATGAACGTGGGCGGGGTTTTCATCCAGCAGGGAATAAATCACGACTAGTGATGATGGCGAATTTTTTCACTGGTGGGAAGTGGTGGCACTGCCATGAGTGCACTGGGCTGTGAATCGAGTAATCTAAGTTCCATTCATGGCAATGGTTTACATCGGTGGCCAGGGATATGGGGCGTTACAGTGGCGAGATGTTAACTACATCGCCTGGTATACAGGAGGTCGTGGGTTCGATCCTGACCCTGAAGATGCCTGCTGTGTATGTTGAGTCTGCGTTTGTCTCATCATCATCACGGTGGCTAGGAGATGTTAACTACCTCGCCTGGTATACAGGAGGTCGTGGGTTCGATCCTGACCCCTGACGCCTGCTTCAGTATATTTGGAGTTTGCGTGTTTCTCTCCCTGTGATCACGTGGATTTTTCTCCGGGTCATCCGGTTTTCCCTCCACATTTAGAATCATGCGTTTCGAGTATTTGGGCTGCTATACATGTCCTACATGATAAGCCACTTCATTGAGATATTAATTATGGCCAGGTCGCTTCTTAAAGATAGCTCAGTGGGCCTTATCTGGTAAGATATAAATATTTTTAGTTTAGATATCAGAATTACTCCTTCACTAACCTGCACTGATCAGCATGGCGAAGTACGGTAAAAAAATGACATAATAAACAAAAAACACAATCACTCATTAATAACACTGCCTTAAAAGGAATAATATAATGTGACGTTTCAGGCAATGACCCTTCTGCACACCACATGAAATGTTCTATTATATATGTCATTTTAAGGCCACAATGTGATTGAATTGTTTTTGTTATTTTTCTTTGTGCAACCACTGGCAATGCAGCGTCACTAAATAACCACCATAACAGCCACAGAGCGTGGAAACTTCTTCCAGCAACGGACTTGCAAATGGATGTCAATTATACTGGTAGGAACCTCCTGGTTACACCAGCCCACAGAGGATCATTGTGTCCATCGTGCAGGGAGGGGCTGGGTGGGGAGGGAGGGGCTGAGGGGGGGGAGGAGGGGCTGGGTGGGGAGGGTGCGGCTGGGTGGGGAGGGTGGGGAGGGGCTGGGTGGGGAGGGTGGGGAGGGGCTGGGTGGGGAGGGGCTGGGTGGGGAGGGTGGGGAGGGGCTGGGTGGGGAGGGGCTGGGTGGGGAGGGTGGGGCTGGGTGGGGGGTGGGAGGGGTGGGGCTGGGTGGGGAGGGGCTGGTCACCCCGTGGTGCCCTTATAAAACTCAATGTTTAACCTACTCACGCCGGCTTGTGCCCGCCCTCACAGTCGGCCATATTTGCGGAATACACCACGCCGCCGTTGACCCTGGCCATTGACTGAGAAACCCAACGTTCCTACCAGCTCCCTCCGCAAGAATGTGTTTATTATCTGACTAGTTTAACGTTTCACTACAAATCGATGACGATGGCTTGAACTTAATTACAATGGCTTCCAATCTGGAAAAAATTATACTTTCTTCATATATGCTAAGATGTAACAAACCTATCATGAACATACCGTTAGTTGGTTTATACAATTAGTTGATTTATGAATGTAAAATTCCATTTGTTTTCAAGAACATAAGCTAACTAATAATCGCAGTACTCTGAGAGATGGTGGTGGTTTGGAGAGGCCTTCATCCAGCAGTGGATTGACATGGCTGATGATGATGAAGATGATTCACAAATAAAATGCTTAAAAAGAAAAATGAGTCCAGGTCGCCAGTTGCTTAGCACAGCGCGTTATCCACTGCCAAACAATACATTACATTTAGTAATTCGGTTTAACTGAAGACATAACAGTGAACTAGGTGAACAAACAGCAAAATATTACATTTGTTGCCTCGAAAATAAGCATCCTTAATTGCAATATTGTTATTGTTATTATCATTGTTAAATTCAGACTGAATGTAATGACATCAATTTTCTTTCTTAAGTTTTTACTCAATAGAACAACTAATGTTTTAAACAAAGTGCATTTTTTTTATCAGTGGCATTTTAATAATCAGGGTTTCTTCTTCTTCTAACGATTGCTGGAAAATGTGGACACTGCAATTACGGTTATTGTCGTGCGCATCCAGACAATCAATGGAAAGATGACACGAAAAAAAACACTCCTAAGGCTACATTAAAAACGAACACACACAGAATGTCAACGTGCCAAAAACCTTCCACTGTATTGTGGGCACGTGTTCCCGATTTTCTGATTAATCTGAACAATGCAAAGTTCGATCCTTGATGTACAATTTTATGACCATCTGAACCTCCCCCCCCCATCATCTAGAATGTTTCAGAAAATTAGACATCAAAAGGAGAAGCCAAGTGCACGATGTCACTTCTGCGTATTTTCCCACCGAAAGTGGTGTCACGTGGCATTGGGCGACGTCACATGTATAGTAATAGGTTTTTACCCTTTCAACTGGTACAAAAACTGACACCTTTATACAAGGGATCATGTTTGCAATAACCACAACACAAGCAGTCAAAGTGCAAACAAAAAGAAACAACTCTGATAATGATAATGATATGCACTGTCCTTGAAGTTGATTGGTCCACACCCAAGACAGCTTTTCTTAGAGCCTAGTCTCCATTGGTGTTGGACCAGATGACGCCAAAAGGCGTACAACTCAAAAACAGCGCACTATGAGAGTATTGAGAGCTCGGGGTAAGAATTTACACTATGAGACCTCCTTTACCAGTGGCAAAATATAGTAATAGCTTTTAATCCTTTCAACTGGTACAAAAACTGACACCTTTATACAAGGGATCATGTTTGCAATAACCACAACACAAGCAGTCAAAGTGCAAACAAAAAGAAACAACTCTGATGATGATGTGCACTGTACTAGCACGGAGGCATTTCAACTCACCGCATGAATGTGAATGAATGTAAGTGATCAGAACATGTGACGACAAAAACAAATACGCGACTTTGTCCTTTAACAAAAAAAAGCTAAATCCGAAATGTTGAAGTCCGAAACGCATCCCTCTCGTATTCCACTGTCTCTGTCTGCAATTGTTCTCCCTTCAACTCGTCCAGTTTCATCTTCTTGGTTCTTTCGGTAAAGTCATGTAGAATGCAAATAATAAAATAATAAAAATGAAATATAATAAAATAATTCTCACGACGTTTCGGCCACAGGTCTGTCGAGACGACAGACCTGTTCTTCACCTGAGGACGGCTGCTTGCGTTGTGGCCGAAACGTCGTGAGAATTATTTTATTATGTTTCATTTTTATTATTTTATCATTTCCGTTCTACGTAACTTTTCCGAAAGAACCAATAACTCGTCCAGTTTCGTTCGTTTCGCACGATTGGTGTCCTGAAGAGGTTTGAAGCTTTCGTGACTGCAAGGATTCATACTCTTAGGTTTTTTCGGTAAAGTCACGTAGGTAAAAAATAAAATAAAAATTAATAAAATTAACAATAGAAATAAAATAAAATAATAAATCACGACGTTTCGGAGGCAACACAAGTCTCCGTCATCAGGTGGGACCGTCACAGCCAGTAAATCTAGCTGTGACGTGACTTTACCGAAAAAACCTACGAGTATGAGTCCTGAAGAGGGCCACACTGGTGTGTGTTTTTGTTGTTGTCGTTGTCGTCGTCGTCACCGCGTCTGTTGTATTTTCCAACCAGCAGAACAATCTGTGCATAATGAGATGTCATTATCACCAGAAACCCCATAGGAATGTTTTGTATCTTTAAGAAGTCATCGGGGAGTCGCTTCCAATTGAAATGTGTCTTTTTTCCCCCTCCAGTTTAAAAATAAGTGTCATGAGCGTACGTACATGCGCGATTCCAATTTAGCAGAACATTAACACATGTTTGATTTGCATCTAGGTATCATATTGACAATAAAGCATTTTCAGTTTTCATCCTTACTTTACAAAGTGCGCCATATTGCCTAAGCCCACCGGGCACGACACCGAATTAGCACAACTTGACACGGCAATTTACAAAATTGGCGAAACCCTTTGAGCTCCCACGGCGAACGCATAAAGCTGATGACAATTACAACGCAGGCTGGTGATATTCTACCATTGTAGCCCATCGCGAACCGACGCACGGCAACTGCGCTCGCTTTCACATTACCCGCAGAGCCACGTGCGGACGAATAACTCACGCGCAAATACGCGGCAGTTCTTCGCATGCAGACAAAAATAAGGTAATGGGGGGGAGGGGGGATGGAAATGCAGTTGCGCGCACTCGTGTGTGTGTATTTTTTAAATATTATTTGGGTCTTTCGGTAAAGTAATGTAGATAGTTCTAGATTTGAAGCTTTCGTGACTGCAAGGATTCATACTCTTAGGTTTTTTCGGTCAAGTCACGTAGATGTCGTGGCTGTGACGGTTCCACCTGAAGACGGAGGCTTGTGTTGCTTCCGAAACGTCGTGAATTTTTAAATTTGTTTTATTTTACTTTAATTAATTTACAAATTTTTACCTACGTGACTTTACCGAAAAAACCTAAGAGTATAATGTAGATAGGTTCAATGATGATGACAAAAAAACGACGTATCAATCGCAACACAAGCGGTCGTCATCAGGAAAACCGGACTGCTTGTGTTGTGATCGAAACGTCGTCGTTTTTAGTTATTATCTTTGAACCCATCTACGTGACTTTACCGAAAGACCCAAAGAATATGAATTCCTGCAGTCACGAAAGCTTGAAGTCAATGTGTGTGTGTGCGTGCGTTTTTTCCCCGCGGCTTTTTCCGCGGATCTCCATGCGACACGGATGATTACGCACCCAGGAGCAAGCTGCCTCCGTGTTCTCCTGCAAGCTCTCTGACTCATCATCATCATCGACATCGCGCTCATCCCCCAGGGTCACGCTGCGCGTCTTGGTTGGCGTCTCGTGCAGAGAGTCCACTCCCGCCTGCGCCGTGGGGGGTGGGTCACACAAAAAAACAAAGCCATTAACGCTCCCATCTCTCTCTATCTCCCCACCATATCCGTCGGTGGTGGTGGTGGGGGGGGGGAGGATTTTTTTTTAAATGCAGCGACGACGCCCCACGCCGTAGCTGTTTATCACGCCGAGTACCACGCAAGGCAACAGCAGACAAAAAAAACCCCACCACTGTCTTCCCGTTCCTGCCATATATCTCTCAGCAGCATAAAATATTCGGAATTTTCTCAATTTTCTCGCCCTCCCCCCGCACAAGCCGTCAAAGAAACACTGTTTTATGTGCTTGTAAAAAAAGAAGAACCCACCACACGTGAAATTGTACACTCATGCACGAAGAGTATACAAAGACAAAGATCCCCCCCGTATAGCCTTAACAGGCTGCTGGGGCAAGTGCTGTTAGCGAGCACCTATGAAAAGCCGGCACGGCACACGAGGGGGTCGATAGCCAGCACCACACCACGCCCCCTGTGGCGACAGTTTACACATCGCACCAGGGACTCGTTTGAGGCTGAGTCGATCTAGGGGAGGCTCAGGACAGATTCAGATAACCGCCACCGGTGTTTGGCCGTGAGCGGGAATCGAACCCGGGTCGCCAGGTTCGTAGCGCGGCGCGCTGACCGCTGCACCACCGCTCATGTGCACATGCACAAAAAAGTATACGCACGCACGCTAATGCACCAGGGGTATTCACACAGCAACACCATGCATTGCTTGATACATACATCTCGTGCAGTATAACATATTCAGTGTTTACCACTGGTTTATTTGGGGGGGGGGGGGGTGAATGGGGCTCTCAGCTGTCAAAGCTATTTTATGCGCTTGTAAAAATCCACACGTGAGTGCACCCAGAGAAGACACACATGTGCACACATAGTTTATATCAGGACATCTCTACCTTCTCATTCATGTATCTCAACGCGGCATCAAATATTCGCGAATTTCTCTCTCTCTCTCGTTTGCGCCCCCGTCTCGCCGCCACCGCTACATCCCACCAGCTGTAAAACCCCCAATACTGTACTTGCACGCGTGCACCAATGGTATATCCACTTTTAATTTGACATTTACGTATCCATACATTTTGTATCCACATTTTACATAGAGATTTCGATTTAAAGCTTTCGTGACTGCAGGGATTCATCTTCTTGGTTCTTTCGGTAAAGTCACGTAGAAGGGAAGTAATAAAATAATAAAAATCAAAATAATAAAATAATTCCCACGACGTTTCTTCACCTGAGGACGGCTGCTTGTGTTGTGGCCGAAACGTCGTGAGAATTATTTTATTATGTTTTATTTTTATTATTGTGTTGTGGCCGAAACGTTCTTATTATATGCTTTTATTATGTTTTATTTTTATTATTGTGTTGTGGCCGAAACGTTCTTATTATATTATTTTATTATGTTTTATTTGTATTATTTTATTACTTCCCTTCTACGTGACTTTACCGAAAGAACCAAGAAGGTTTACATAGAGACTTAGGCTATCGCGACCAGTGTCCGTATGCAGTGTCATTTGGGTTGGATCGTCACGTCTGTTTCACGCACGATTTTTGTTGTCCACCTCATCGCCCTCCACCACCCGACGGAGGCATTCGAATGAAGTTGGCACGCGATGGGAACACACTGGGCACGCGAGAGCTGGGCTGTCGTTGGCATCCTGATGATGGCCCATGTCATCTCCAGCGAAACGTCGTACCCCATTGTCAAGGTGTCGCTCGCTCGTCAACGTTGCTGAAGGGTCAACAATTCTGCACGTTTGCCCACTTTAACATTTTATTTTAATTGCTATGAATCGTACTTAGGAGGAATTTGGCTGAAATATGATGATTCGCGTAGACTGATTCATGCAAATGTAATCACGCGTACTGTAGTTGATTACATCGGTGTAAGTTTTGTACATTTGCACGTGTAATTGCTATCACTATAGCATGTTAGCACTATCAAAGACTAATGTTATTTAAGACAACAGTATAATTGGGTATATGTATAGATCTGTTTACCATCAGAGCCGTATATATAAACAATCCACGATACATCCACATCATGCAATCTATAGAATACAATTTACATTCACAATTACAGTCATTACTTAATAAATCATGAATAACCGCCTGAAATTGTGAATATCATTTAAACAAACGTGTCTGTGAAAGAGTTGCTTGTGGCACAACAACAACTCATCTTACTTTGTTATCCTTCCCAACCACCTACAATTAGCACGGCTGGCTACGTACGGTGCGAAAGAAGTTCAACATACACACACACACAACAACATCGAAATTATTATACAAGGAAAGGACATTGCCCTGCACATCCTCTATCGCTGTATATATCTGTTTCCTTTTAGGGAAAGTAATATTAAACTAAAACATATATTTGTTTTGCAAAGGTCTATTGAGCTATGTAGCTCATTTCCATAGGCGACCTGGCCACAAACTATAGCTCGACAAAGTGGCTAATCACGTGGAAATTGATAGCAGCCAAATACTCGAAACGCACGATTCTAAATGTGGAGGGAAAAACCGGAGGACCCGGAGAAGAATCTACATGACCACAGGGAGAAAGAGAGAGAGAGAACACGCAGACTCCAAATATGTAGGCGTCCAGGGTCAGGATCGAACCCATGACCTCCTGGTATACCGAGCGAGGTAGTTAACATCTCGCCACCATGGCGCGCAATATGTTGAGATATTGACCAACGTGTTTAGATATTGACCAACGTGTTGGGATTCTGTAACGATATCTTACTTATATAAACGCACGGAGGGCTGGGGGTAGAAGCGGGGTGGGGGTCACTCACGCTGTAGCAGTGTATGTAGGACATGTAGTAATCCAAGCGCGTGTCTGTCGCGTTGTTGTCAACAGAACCCATGGTCTTCTGCTCCGGCGGCGTGGTTGCTGCCTTTGCTTCACGATCTTTGCCACTTCTCCGCGAGCTGCCCCAGCTCCGGCACTTCGGCTGCTGCTGCTGCTGCCGCTGCTTGTCGCTGATTGCTGCACACGAGCACTCGCGATTGTGTGGAAGTGTCTTGAGACCACGGCTCACACGGCGCGAGCAGCCACGCGTGATGATGCACGACGCACGCGCCTCTCCCGTGTGTGCCCGTGGTTCCGCGTGTGTGTGTGTTTGTGTGTGCGCCTGCCTCTGTGTGTGCCAGTGTGTGTGGGTGTCTGCCCGGATGGGGAGCGGTGTTGTAGCGGTTAGCGCTATGCTGCGTTACGAACCTGGCCACCCGGATTCGATTCCCGCTCATGGCAAACACCAGTGACGATTATCTGAACCGGTCCTGGGCCTCCCCTAGGTCGACTCAGCCTCAAATGAGTACCTGGTGCGATGTGCAAACATCGCCACTGGGGAGACAAAGGCGGCCGGGCGTGGTGCTGGCCACCCACCCCCTCGTGTGCCGTGCCGGCCTTCGTAGGTGCTCGCTAACAGCACTTGCCCCAACAGTCTGTTAAGGCTACACGGGGGACCTTTGTCTTTCTATGTGCCGTGATTCTGAGTGGCAGTGGATTTTAGTGTGTGTCAGTGGCTATATGTGTGTTCCAGTGGATCAATGTGTGTGCCAGTGAGTGTGTGTGTGTCTATGCCAGTGGCTATATGTGTGTTCCAGTGGGTCAATGTGTGTGCCAGTGGCGGTGTGTCTGTCCGTGTGTGCCAGTGACTCTGCGTGTGTGTGTGGTTGTGTGTGTGGCTGCTTGTGTGCCAGTGAGTGAGTGTGTGCGTATGTGTCCCGATATGCGTCCGTGCGTGTGGGTATATCAGTGTTTCCCCAGTCTACCCTGTACTCGGAGCAATTCTTGTTGACCTGTGCTGTGTCACTGTGAACACCAAGTTTGCAGGGTGGGGACGACGTCAATGCGATCTTCCCAAGACCTCACTGGGTGGCATCGCTTGTGCGGCAAGACACAAACGTCAACACGTATTTTGTGTAGGCAGCTGTCCCACTATTGAATTACAACAACAACAGAAAAACATTAAAATTAGTTTACGCATTTATATTTTTGAAGGGTGTGTATTTTACTAAACATCTACGAATGTGTAACTGTCCAAATGCCAAATTAAGGCCGATAATCTGGAAACATTATTAAAGCCAAATTAATCTCAGGGCCCCAACTTCTTCTTGCTTTTTCGTACGGAATTTTTTTTGGGGGGGGGGTGGGGGATTGCAACAGATTACAAATCGATGTCGAGATTTGATATCCCAATTCGACCGCTTCAGGAGTACGCCGCGTGGATTCGTTTCAGATCGCCGTCAAATCAACCGATTGGGGAGGTCGGTTCGCGATGCTTTGCACGGTCTGAGATCAGTGCCGGATTAAGCTAGAGCGGGGCCTGTAGCATATATGTTATAAAGGGGTCCTAAATAAAAAAAAAATATTAAAAGACAACTTTTTAACTTGCATAGTAAAGTAATTGCATTTTTTCATTCGCTATATAACCAGATAATACGACAAATAGATAACCTTAAACACCCAGTCGTTCATAAAAGTTGAAGGCGGTATAGTACTATAGTAATAGAGCAAGTGCAGAATCACTGAATTGGAATTGATAGCTTGAAAGCATTTAGCGCGGGGCCCTTGAAAGTGCGAGGCCCGTAGCTGCTACAGATGTAGCTACTACAGATGTAGCTACTACAGATGTAGCTACTATTGCTACGAGGATAATCCGGCACTGTCTGAGATCTCCAACCACCCACAGTCACAAAACTCGATTCTCGTTAATGTTCCACTCGTCGCGAAAGCGTCCCAAACATCTTCCACGAAGTGTCCGGATCATATACAAGGAGGACCCATGATCTTCCTCGATTGGTCAGATCCTGGTGGGAGGATTGTGGAGTCGTCGACGATGGATTTCTGCAGCAGGGCCCCATGGTGTATATGTGGTGTGTTTAGTGCAGTCTCTCAGTATTAGGCACTCACTCACTCTCTCTCTCGTCGCTGTCTTTTGGCTATGAAGAAGGATCATTGCTCGACACATAACCCGTTCTAATGTTTTTTTTTTACTTCGAGGGCCAATGTGTTATTGACGAATGTGTTGCGTTTTTATTATGTGTGCATGTGCACCCTTGTCAATGCAGTGTCACAAGAAACGTTGACAATATACGATCTTATTCCTTTGGTGAACGTTATTTTTTTAAACGCAGCATTGCTATCGTATTATCATTAGTAATTTTCGCAATGACATAAAATGCAATTAACCGGATTAAAATTCAATTCCGCTTTGCCATATCGGTGCTCTGTGACCTTTAGCCTATTCTCAAAGGGATTTTTAAAAGTATTATTGCATCTGTCGTGTACATTAAAGCTCACTTGGCCAGCTCTTGCAAAATAATTGAGCTCCTGTTTCTGCTGTAATGTACTTGGCCTGGGAAGAACATTGCATGAAAACGAGAGACGCATTTTACTGTATCCAGCAAACAAAAGCACATGGTAACTCGACATTCGAACAACATGGAGATCTTACAAACTGTATCCATTTAAGGTTAAAATAACTCGCAAAAAGCACTTGCCCCAACAGTCTGTTCAGGCTATACGTTGGGGGGGATCTTTGTCTTTGTAATGTCACGTTGAGCAGAGCGAGGCTCCACAGGGGAAGCACATCTTTTTTGGGGGGTTTTAGATTGTCCTTTTTAAGTGCGTGTAATAATGTGCCATGTAAATAAATCATTTTCTGTGGGCATTCAGAAAACATCAGCATGGCTCATGCAGACAGATGGCTTCACAGCAATCATGCCAGGAGACACTATCCCACTGTCAACATTGATGAGTAGGTTCTTCTAAATGGCTCATTAGACACTGCTGTTACATTACTTTTGTTGTTTTCATACACATGTGTTCTATTATGATAAAAAATATTTCCCGAAACAACACAATCTTTGATTATATATTCGGAAGAATGAAACTATTGAACCTTTTGCAACGTATTATTATATTGCTGTCATTTTTTTAACAGCTGCTGGGCTAATTATTTAACATCTGATATACATGGACTCCTCGAGTTACAAACGAGTTAGGTTCCAGAGGTCTGTTCATAAGTCGATTTGTTCGTAAGTCCAACTTTACTCCTGTCGATTACAAACACGTTGTACGTCATGTACACTAAACACGGGGAATGGCTTTACAAGTTGTATAATCTCCTGTAGAGGTAGATGCCACTGGTTCTTCATGTCCTGCAGATGCAGATGCCACCACCGCCATCTATTGCGCAGCAGTTGAACTTAGGACTCTCGGTCCGAACAGGAAACTGGACAGATGGACAGGTTCGTTCGTATCTCTGAAACTTCGTAAGTCGAGTGTTCGTAAGTAGATGAGTCACTGTAAAAGTTGGCAATTCTGTAATATCTGTAAACAAAACATGAAATTAGTCTGCCTGCAGTGGTTGCGAAAGCCACCTGTATCTGTAGTGTTCCGCCAAAGACGCAGATTTGAGGTCGCACGTAAGTCAATGATGAAATGCAAATACACAAAGAGTGACACCCCGCCCCCCCATCATCATCGTGCTGATGTTAATCCCCCAATAGTTTAAAATGTGTGGCGGCCCTCTAGAAGGTGCCATTGGTTTTGAGCAAACTCTGAATCGGTCCTGGGCCCCTCTTTCACCAACCCACCACTATCAACGTGGTGAAGTGTGGTCAAACTACCACCAACGAACACGGAGGCCCTTTTCCTTAGCAGTGGCGTGAACAAGACATTGCAGGGCTGCACCTTTACCCACTACTACCTTTCAGCTCGTTCCTGCTCGATCCTCCCTTCTCTCTGCCCTCCCATCACCGACATATAGGCCCAGTCATTAAATCCTTTATATTAAGTTCACTTGCTTGCTTGCTTGCACGCTTACGACCGTGCAAATCTTTCGGTCGTTTTTTAACCCACTTCCCGTGATCCAATCGAGCTGACATTTTGCACACAGACTCGTTGTGCGTGACAATTAATTTTCGTGAATTTGTTTTCCCAAAATGTTACACTTTTTAGGATTTTTTTTTATAATTAATTACCAATTGCTTAATGGTGGCAGGCAATCATCTGACCCATAGGTGGCAGCCATCTCAAGCCAGAGGACGAGAGGACTCTAGCCGCCACGCATATAAAGGATTTATAGTGAAAAACTTTGTTTTTACGGGTTAATTTTTTTTCTTCTTAATCCATTGCTGCTGCTGCTCATCTTGTGGCGTGCTCCTCTTTGTCTGCCTTAGGAGCATTCATCCCTGAGGGTCCAGTTTCTCCATTCATACGCCAGTACTTTTGCCCCTCTTTACCATTCCTTCTCTACTCTCATCCCTTTCTCTGTTTCCACTCAGTATCATCATCCTCTGACTCTACTCGCTGCCAGTCGCGTGCCACGGGTACAGACGTTTTATGTTCAAGAAAACAAAGCATTCTGCAACCCGGGCTGAGCAGCGTGTAGTCAAATTAACAGCGTGGGGGGAGACCCTCATCCAGCAGAGGATCGACACGAATGTAATGTCTACACACACATGGGCCCCACCTAGCACTTGTATTTGTATGCGGAGCTGTACGTGCTGAGTGTGTGTGTGCGGGCAGTAATCAGAGTGCATTACCCCACCACCACCACTGACCATCGCATCCTGGAAAACCCATACCAATCTGCTTGTCAGAGTGTACACGTTTATGACGGATGGACGTGGTTAATTGCTGCACGCATAGCTATTGCAAATAATTCGAGGAATATTGTCGTACCATTAGAGGATGATTTATTGAAGCGCTATTTGGTGATACAGTAGAGCAGTGTTATGCCGTGCGCGCTGGAAATTGCCGTATGCACTGATGCCAGAACGAAGACTATGCAACTCTTGTGTTTGTAACAAGACAACGACAAAAATGTCCGGATAGAAATCAGGGAAACCCACGGCAGCTTTTGACGTAACGACTTTAGCGATTTTTGACCGTAAAGCGTGACTCAACCCGCTCTTTTTGTCGGAAGTCATCGCCGATTCTAAAAAAGGTGTCAAAGGAGAGCATCCCAGCGCGATGACACTTCTTCAACAATTACTGTAATTACAAAATGGCACTCACGTTGCCCGAACAAAAGGGCGGAGGGGGGGTTAACCTCACAATGGTTTATATATATATAAAATGTTTACGAATGCAATGAGAGAAATGGTAATTCCGGCCTTCAGCTTTGCGGAGGAAAACATATTTGGTTTTGGGTGATTTCAAATATCAGTTTTAATTCTGATGCTCAATGGCATATGCCGTGGAAACCCTCCAGCTAAGCTTAGTCCACCCACATGGAACGATTTTGGGGGGGGGGAGGAAACGACTGCGTAATGAGTCTTATGCTTTAGCCATCCATAAATTGTAATTCCGTCAAAAGAGTCACATTTTAGACGCCGCCAACATCGTTATTGGGTTCATATTCTTGGGTCTTTCGGTAAAGTCACGTTGAAAATAGCAAAAAAATAACAAAAAACTACGACGTTTCGATCGCAATACAAGCGGTCGTCTTCAGGAAAAAAAAGATAATGTTCAGAGTGCAGAACGCGTGCACTGTTTCTGACGATGGAGATACATGCAGCGAGTCTCATTTTGCACGCATGCCGTGTGCGAGATACGACTGGGATTTGTCGAATTTCTTGCGGATGAACGGGCAACACTTGTTTAACTTTTTCCTCCTTTTTTATTTTAAGTCCATCGTAAATCCACAGCTTGGCATCCCAACACTGCAGCTGTCATGGGCGTTGTTTGACCATATTTTACAATGCTGGTCAGTGATGTTTCATGAAGGGTGCTGGACATCCAGAACCAGAGGTCGCAACCGGGTACCCGATACCCGTACCCTACTCGATACCCGGCTACCCGTACCCGGCTGGGTACGGGTACCCGTTTGCGACCCTGGTGCGGCCGGGTACGGGTACGGGTAAGGAAGCAAAACCCGTTTGCGACCTCTGTCCAGGACTGATTCAGATATTATTTGCCACTGATATTAACCCTGACTGGGAATTGAACTCAATGTTTTCCGTGTTGACAGGACAGCACGTTAACCCCTGCGCCACCAATGCCCATATGTGAGCCGTAACGTCTCTATTCTAACATGCGTTTGTTAAAATGTAAACGTATTAATTGATACGCAATCAATATATTTTGAACAAAACATGCATCTTCTGCTAAATTCCTCTTGATATGCATATTCTTTTGTCAAGGCGCCCTTTCCCCCCTTCCAACCCAGCTTATATATATGCTCCAAGCACGTGTGCTGTTTCATTCAGACGCTGTCGCCTCGACAGACCTGGTTTTCACCTGAGGACGGCTGCTTGCGTTGTGGCCGAAACGTCGTGAGAATTGTTTTATTATGTTTTATTTTTATTATTTTATTACTTCCCTTCTACGTGACTTTACCGAAAGAACCAAGAAGATGAATCCCTGCAGTCACGAAAGCTTTCAATCGAAATAAAACATGCATCATTTTGCTTGATATTGGCTTACTGTGCGAGGGTTCAGAGACATGCAACATAAAATGGATGTACTTCCAGTGGATCGCTTGAAAAACCCTCCTAGACTCACAGTTCCCTTCCAGACTCCAACGAACACCTCCAAATATATTCAGACGTTTCATTATTATTCCTATTCACACTCTTTAAGCACCAGGATTGTCATAAATATATATTCACACACACACACACACACTGATGGGTTTCGTTTTCATCCGGCCGCTCTTAAGTCTGCGAGTAAACGTGGAGTGCCGTTTCAAAAGAGCTGCTGACACTCCGCCGTCACTGAAAACAGCTCGCCGAAAACGATAAAGAGGCTTTGGTGAATTACGAGGCGTGTGGAGGGGGCCATGGGGTAGATATCAAACGTGGGATTTGAGAGTTGTGGCACAGACGAGTTGCTAATCCCGTCTGATGGACAAGTCAGCCACCCAATTTATAAAGCAGGGTTTAAAAGCCACTGGCTTTGCCATGAGATAAGGGCTTTTGAGCTGAAATCAAAGCGAAAACGGGTGGTGTGGTAGGAGTCTTTTCTTTGTTGGTGCGATGCTGAAATGTACTTTTGGCACTCGTGACTCAACTCTGAAATTTTGAAAGAAATTTGGGTTTTTTTGCATGTCCCCACCCGCCAGAGAATACGAGCTATTTAATGGTGTAATGGTCAGAGATACTCTCATAGGTTTTTCTAGTTGAGGCCCTTCTGCCAGCAGTGGCATGAGCACATTTCACATTTTGATTCACGTCCCCGATATTGAATGCACACGTTTATCCAATTAAGCCTGAACAAAATATGTAATCACACATTATGAAATAACTGTACAGTGTATGGGTTAAAGGCTGTGATAAACTAGGTAGAGGGCAGTCAACAGCACAATCAATTACCAATCACTCCAATAACTCAACAATCACTGCAATATTGTATCTCGTCTGAGTGGAAGTTTTAAATAAAGCGTTGATGAAATCACTTGCTTACTTTCTCTGGCACGGGGCAATTAGGGGGTAGTTTTTGTAATCATTAAATATGGATATAGGCAAACTATACTAATTTTAATGGCAGGACATTTAGTAGTGAAACAAATAAGGCACGACAGTATTCCCTCGTTATTCGCGAGGGATACGTTCCAGATATGCTCGTGCGTAGCAAATTTCGCGGATAATGAGATTGGCCTGTATTTATTTACCTTAAATAAATACGCAAATAACTCCAAAAAATGTGGTTAATAAAAAAAGTATTAAATGTCATAGACAAATACTAAAGTATCTCATCAGTTTATCTCTCATCACTTTATCTCGTCACTTTCTCGCATCACATTCTCTCTCGCCACTTTATCTCTCATCAATGTTTTTCTCTCCATCTTTCAAGTAGAGCTGCAGATGCTAATCGCGATAACCAAAATCGCGGATAGCAAGTTCGTGAATAACGAGGGAACACTGTTCACGATTTCGCTCCCTCCTCAGCGTTGTCTCTGGTTTCTTCTGCTCATGCAAAAAAAAATAACTCCGCTGTTCCCGACTGCTGAAAACATCCCGCGAGACGCGGGGTGCATTCTGCGACACAGAGGCAATTCAATAAAAACATTTGAACTGCCACAGCGAAATTCGCCAACGCCAAATGTTACCCCCAACACTCCCTCGGTCCTAATCTTAAAAAATTAACCCGTAAAAACAAAGTTTTTCACTATAAATCCTTTATATGCGTGGCGGCTAGAGTCCTCTCGTCCTCTGGCTTGAGATGGCTGCCACCTATGGGTCAGATGATTGTCTGCCAGCATTAAGCAATTGGTAATTCAATATTTTAAAAAAAAATCCCTAAACAGTGTAAAATTTTCAAAGACTATTTTTCACGAAAATTAATTGTCACGCACAACGAGTCTGTGTGGAAAATGTCAGCTCGATTGGATCACGGGAAGTGGTTTAAAAAACGACCGAAAGATTTGCACGGTCGTAAGCAAGCAAGCAAGCACGCAAGCAAGCAAGCAAGCGAACTTAATATAAAGGATTTAAAAGCAATCAGCATCGCTGCTTTAATCTTGCCGCCTCTAAATGTGCAAGATTGGCTCTTTCTCCGGCAGATCCCAGCATGGGTGAATATCCAGAGCCTCCTGCCATTCGCTCCCGCAATGAGCGGCGTTTTGATGTGCCGACATATAATTACCATGCTAATGGGCCATCAAATGACACGCTCCCGTAATTTAGGGGTGGCCGTGGCACAGTCATGGATTGTGAGAACGGCCACACGATGATTTATTTATTTTGTAACACCTTCGCGTTGTATCTCTCGACTCGTGAGCGCGCACTGCAGCAAAACAAAAAAAAGTGCTTATTATCAACTTAGTATGATAACAAAATAAAAAAAAATATGTAAGAAACATGCTGTCCACGCCGCCTGTGAAAGATTTGTAAGGTCATAATAATAATAATAATTAATCGACGTGCAATGAACGTGCTACCAAGTTGAGATGTCTCAGAGGGAGCACTGCGTAGCTGTGAGGTTTTAATTTTGAGAGGCATTTTTCGTTGCTTCGGCAGAAAGCTCAAAACGACGGGTCCAGCAGCTGAGGTCGATGTGGAACTATGTTACGGGCAGTATCGATACGTACTCAACTAGAGCTCCCCATCAAGCCACTGCTAGATTAAGTCATCTCCATGCTGTGTCGTTCATGGGGCCTGTTTCACCATATTTCACCATGTGGGTGAGTGGGAGTTATTGATGTTGAACTTCTTTCGTACCGTACGAAGCCGACCGTGCTCATCGGAGGTACATGGTGTGCTGATGGTGGTGTGGTGGTGATGGTGGTGGTACGGTGATGGTGGTGATTGTGATGGTGGTGTGATGGTTAATAGTGGTGGTGTGGTGGTGTAGTGATGGTGGTGATGGTGACGGTGGTGGTCGTGATGGTGGTGCGATGATGGTGGTGGTCGTTATAGTGGTGATGATGGTAGTGGTCGTGATGGTGGTGACGATGGTGGTGGTCGTGATGGTGGTGGTGGTGATGATGGTGTGGTGATGGTGTTGGTGGTGGTCGTGATGATGGCGGTGATGATGGTGGTGATGATGGTGTGGTGATGGTGTTGGTGGTGGTCATGATGATGGTGTGGTGATGGCGGTGATGGTAACGACACGGCGAGGGTGACCCCCGTGTATCGATGTCTCTATCAAGCCGGGTCTCTGCGTGAGCCCCACACCGAAGATCGAGAGGGACGGTGACGAGAGACATCACCGCCACCTCCTCGCTAGCCCAGCTCGGGACGGTGCGCTCTAGCTCACTCATCGACGACGACGAGGAGGGTCGTGGGGCCGAAGTATCCCCCGAACTGAAGCGAGAGCCATCGTGCCCCCCCCCGGCTCCACCACCCTTCGTTGGCACGAAGACACATGACATTGTCACGTCGTATAAATTATCCCAAAAAAATATTTAAAACATTTATCCGAAATGATCCTAAAACAATATAGAAAAATCCTAACTATTTTCATCTGAAATTCATCCCTAATTTGTAAGTATTTTTTCCAAAGCAGCATGGTACAAACATCTATTCATAAAAAAAATTCGTAGTTTATTTAACATACTTGATTTTACGGACTGCAAATTATATATAAAAAAAAAGTAATTTAACCAACAGCATTACCATGGTTAGGATGAATAAGAAAAAAAGAATGTGGTACCGTAGTTATTTTACAGTGTTCAACAAAGCAATGAACACAGTGACCTCTGCAGGACTGTAGAGATATTTCTCCAGAGTGAGATATTAAAACGTGTCAGTAGTGACGGGGCAATTCTTCAGCCGAGTAAAAAAAAACTACTAACCGACTCGTGATGGGTGCAGCAGAACCAGCCCTAGACCTTTGGGGGCCCTAAGCAAAATTTGGTTGGAGGCCCCTTTGATGTATGATTTTTTTCACCCACTAGCTAGCAGTGACTCTAGGGGGCCCTCTGCTGGCCAAGGGGCCCTTTGCAATTGCAAGGGTCGCTTAGTGGCTGGGCCGGCTCTGGGGTGCAGTAATAGAATAACTAAAATTGGGCACACAAAATCCCGGGTCTGACATTCGACATTGCTTGGGATTCAAGGGTTGACTTCGTGGAGATATATGGGCGCAAGGAGAAATATAACGATCCTGGAGTTATATTTTGATTTAAAGCTTTCGTGACTGCAGGGATTCATCTTCTTGGTTCTTTCGGTAAAGTCACGTAGAAGGGAAATAATAAAATAATAAAAATAAAACATAATAAAATTTCGATTTCAAAGCTTTCGTGACTGCAGGGATTCATCTTCTTGGTTCTTTCGGTAAAGTCACGTAGAAGGGACATAATAAAATAATAAAAATAAAACATAATCAAATAAATTTCACGACGTTTCGGCCACAACGCAAGCAGCCGTCCTCAGGTGAAGAACAGGTCTGTCGGAAAGACAGCGTCTGAAGAACAAGTCTGTCGAGAATTATTTTATTATTTTTTATTATTTTATTATTTGACTTCTACGTGACTTTACCGAAAGAACCAAGAAGATAGATCCTGGAGTTGGCTTTCAAAAAAATGCTTTACTGTACATTTTAAGGGGAGCGGTGGCGCAATGCTTAGGGCAATTAAATCGTGACCACTACGGCCCAGTGTCCATGTTAACTGGGTCAGCACTTTCAGTGTTAGCTTCGTCGACGGTATACGACAGGCGTTTGTCTGTGTATTTAATGTTGCTGTGAACATATATAAAAACAAAATATGGTGACGAAATTAAAATTGGACACGGTGGAGTAAGCACGTTTTATTTTAATACTATCCTTGTGTATGATGGCATTATGTTGAGAAGACAAATGCCAATGTCGAATCCTGTTAGCCACGAGAGGGCTTCAGGAGAGGGAGATCGAGCTGGCATGGTTTTGATATTCCTCCGTTGAAGGAGAGCAGACTTGAGTGGTTTACGATATGGTCCACAACATGGAACCTTTCCTGCCATTCTCAAAGTATATGAACAGGTTTTACCATTTATGGCAATGAAGCAGGTTTCGATTTAAAGCTTTCGTGAATGCAGGGATTCATATTCTTGGTTGCAACACAAGCAATCATTATCAGGTGGTTTGCACACCTGGTGATGATTGCTTGTGTTGCAATCGAAACGTCGTGAGAATTGTATTGTTTTATTTATTATTATTGTATTATTTCCCTTCTACGTGACTTTACCGAAAGAACCAAGAATAAAAAATTAACCCGTAAAAACAAAGTTGTTCACTATAATTTTTTTATATGCGTGGCATTGGTTTTATTTTATTATTCATTTCTGTTTTTCTTGAGTAAGAGTTTCAGTTTGATCACATTGGTATTTTAAATTAAATATGATTTTTTTTCCCTAAAAAGTGGAAAATTTTGGGAAAATTTTTTTTTCACGAAAATAAATTGTCACGCACAACGAGTCTGCGTGCAAAATGTCAGCTCGATTGGATCACGGGAAGTGGGTTAAAAAACGACCGAAAGATTTGCACGGTCGTAAGCGTGCAAGCAAGCAAGCAAGTGAACTTAATATGAAGGATTTAAAAATGAGACAGGTGTGAACAGGTCCCATGTTGTAGCTTCTCACCACGAGCATTCCCTGATAGTGACGTTGTCTTTGTGCTCGTCGCCTTTTGGCGTTCTCTGGTCTCACACTGTTGAGGCTAGACCCTAAAGAAGGCTGTCTGTGGTGTTAATCCATCAGTTTCATAGACAATGCCCATATCTTACCAAAGCATGCATTTTTTTGTTTGCATGTTCACCACAAGTGTGTGTGGTTAATGAAGATTCCTTGCAAACATATTTTTTTGGTGTTTGTACATCTTAACACGACTGTTTTATTGCCAGAAAGGGTATATATGGGCCATAGTTCGAGTTTAATAACCACGTGAACTTGACCAAAGTTCCACAGGTTCCCATCGGCTAGACTAAGACTTAAATGCTCCATTAATAACAATTGTATCTCTTCTGCAGCCACTACAAATTGTACATGCTACACAGTTTGGTGTTCAGAATATAACCATCGATTGGGTTACATTCTTATCCATCCCTGGTCGATCTGCTTATACAATCTGATTCAGATGTTGTAAAAATCGGATCGATGTGGAACTTGGATATATTTGTAGTGTGCCGCTGGACGGGAGGTCCTGGTCGCGACCTGGTGAAGTCATCGGCTTCATCAGCCACAGACACTGGGGGCGTGGCTTGTAGGGGGTTTCATGCCTTCGGTAGGCAGCAGGAACGTTGGGAAATATTCCAATGGGCGGAAGAAATGAGCCACCAGACATTATCGGCTCATTTTCACGAATTAAAGCCTCATCGACTAATTGGGCCGGCTTTAAATTGCAGCTGAATCCACGCTGAGTCGACGTCTGCATCGTTGTTGATTCTCGCCGCATCAGTGCTCCCATCTCTTGTGTAGTCGTGCAGAGAGTGATGATGTCACGTGGTTATGCACGAACTTGTCACGATGCATGTTTTGACACATATTAAAACCCCTCTGGGCGGACACGTAATGCAAAGCAGTGCATCTCAACTTTATGTTCTAAGTTTGCTCGTGACGATATCTCAGCTTGTACAAGATATTGGGTGATTGCTTTCACAGGTGTCTGCCTATCCCTGTTAAGAGGCCACTTGCGCTTTGAACGTGATGAGGCTTTAAGATTTTGTTTGAGTGCCCCAAGGGTCTGACCTAAGACCCTTGCTGTTATCTGCCCTATGGAAGCTGCCATTTCTTCATTTAACTTTCCCTATAACTTCTTCCTTTACCGCTGTGACCTTGCCTCCAGCATTGCCGACTGCTTAACGACTGCCCAATCGTGGATGTCAAGCCACTACCTCTCCATCGGTCCTTCCAAAAGTGAAATCCGTTTCATCCCCTCTCTCCCCGCTCCACTCCAACCTCTTCTATCATCTCACTCACTCCCTCCCCCCTCGCTCCTGCTTCCGTGTCCTCTGCTCGCAGCTTCGGGGTCTTCATCATCATCATCCTCCACTCCTCACTCTCCATCCGCATCTCTTGCCACTCACCTGCACTCGCCGCTTTTACCTATCCAATATTCCTACAATCCGCCCCCCACACCCCAACCCCCCATCTCACTCTCTGCCGCTAAACTCCTGGGTCACTCCCTCGTGTTCACTCGGCTACAGTCCAGCCAGGGGGGGAGGGGGGACCCCCCAGTGGCAGTTGTCTCTGTGCAGCGCGAACAAGCACGCAGCAAGGGCATGGGGCGGCGGGGGGCATTCGTCTGCCGGTAGGGGGCGAGCGAAGCTTTGGCTTCGGTCCGACGAAGTCATTCTCCAGTTGTCACGGTCGACGTCGGCATGCGGTTGGGAACCGTTGGACCAACGTCGAGCCAACGTTGGCGTTGGCCTAGACCAGGGGTGGGCAAACTTTTTCACTCGCGGGCCACAATGGGTTCTAAAATTTGACAGAGGGGCCGGGCCAGGAACAGATGGAGTGTTTGTGTGAACTATTATAAATGACATGTAATAATCATTACATGAAAGGATTTGGCCCTTAACAGGTAGCAAAGCATTTATTTGCAAGGAAATTTAGCTGTGGGGTCTAGAACGGACTCGTGAAATTCGGAGAGAACTCGGAGTTAAGTTTTGTTTGTTTTGTTGAATTACACAAAGTGCGCCATCTAATGGGGAAATGGGGTCATTGCAGGAGGAAGGTAAAATTTAATTTAAGAATAATATTCTATTTGGACAAGTTCGGCGGGCCGGATTAAAAAGCCCAACGGGCCGTGTACGGCCCGCGGGCCGTACTTTGCCCATGTCTGGCCTAGACGTTCCATATCTTTCCTGGGATGCCGGCAAGTTAACTATATATTTTTTACGAAATAACGTCACGTGATCTATACGAGTCCAGCATGAAGCAGGCGGCGCGTACTGAATGAGTAAGATGCAGCACTCCGTATTGACCAGGGCGGCCGCAGGGCTACAACTGCAAGCCACTCATGCGAAACCGAGTTACGCCCAACGTTCTGCGGCAGACCACTCTAGTGGTTTGTATGTCTGTCTGTAGGTACTGTATGTAGGTATGTACTGTATGTCTGTAGGTATGTCTGTAGGTATGTCTGTAGGTATGTCTGTATCTATGTCTGTATTTATATCTGTATGTATGTATGTTGTTTGTATGTATGTCTGTATGTTTGTATGTCTATATGTATGTCTGTTAGTATGCATGTATGTCTGTATGTACGTCTGTATGTACATCTGTATTTATGTATGTCTGTATGTTGAACTTCTTTTGCATCATACCTAGCCAACCGCACTAATCGGAGGTGGCGGAGAGAAACGACAACACACTCAACACAAAATCAGTTTTAAAGTACCCAGTCTTTAATCCAGACGATGATTTTAAAGCGAGTCCGAGTCGCGATCACCCTGCAGTTCTCCACAACGGCCAATGAGGGCACGCTACTACCTACAACGTCTCTACGACGCAAGTCGCAAACTTCCTTGGGCTGTCCTCTCTCTGCTTTCACTTCACGAGTACGTGCGTGTGTGTGCGTAACTTACCGCAGTCTTCCGTGTAGGCTCACAAACACACACACAGAGGCACACGGCAAGGCATGAACGCAGACTCGCTCCGAGTCTCGTCTCGGATTCGGCTCGGTGACACGCCCCACGTGGATTCACGCACACAATCAGCCAAAGCACGTGGGACTCGCAGAGTGACTCAGGAGTGAATTGACGCACACGCACGCACGCGCGCGCGCTAGCGGTCGTACAGGAACGCGGGCGTGGACTCCCGCAAGTGACACCACGAGCACTCTCTCACGTCCACTCAGCGCAGGTTACAGGCGGACGAAGACGCGCAACATCAGCGCTGACGTTGATTCATGCAGGTCGCACAAACGTTCAAAGACTCACGCAGTCGCACGCAAGCTGAGACTCGGTGACACACACAAGTTAAGAGTGACACACAAACTAAGAGTGACACAAACACACAAACTAACACTCAGTGACACACACACACACTAAGAGTGACACACACACAAGTTAAGAGTGACACACAAACTAAGAGTGACACAAACACACAAACTAACACTCAGTGACACACACACATACTAAGAGTGACACACACACAAGTTAAGAGTGACACACACAAGCTAACACTCAGTGACACACACACACAAGCTCAGAGTGACACACACACACAAGCTCAGACTCAGTGACACACACACACAAGCTAACAGTGACACACACACACACGCTAACACTCAGTGACACGCACAACTTGAACGTAGACTCGTTGACACGCGCAGCCACACACCGAGTCGTCACACAGTCGTCACACGTGACACGCTCACGACGCACAACGCCTCGTTCGCGTCACGCCGCTTGACACTTCATCACAGACTCGCACGCGCGCTCAGTCCATCACGAGCGCCGAGCGCACACTTTGGCCGTGAGCTTCCCCTTACAAAGCAACTCCTGTGCACACGAGGACACGAGGAAGAACGCCGCTGGATCATCATGTAGGGGGGGGGGGATGATCGTGAAGATAACTCCAAGTTTCGGGACGGCTTAACCTAACTTAGAAACAGACACGGTCACAGACGGGCCTGTCGATTTTATACATGCAGAGTAAATAGATATTATAGAGAGATAGAGAGACTTTGACTTTTAAACAACTTTATTCCTCCAGTGGCAATTGCGCTGGAGTCATTAGTCATAAGCGGTTCCTGGTGACAGGCAGAAAAACCACGGCACAGAGAGCTCGTGGAACTTAAATGCGTAGCCATGGACGGAGAGGAACCGAACTCGGCGTCGGAGGAACGAGACAACAGCAGCAGCGGCAACTCCTCAGCGGAGTCGCCGGAGCAGAGCCGGCTACTACGCAGCGCCTCCTCCTCCTCGACGTCTTCCTCCTCGTCCTCCTCGGAGGGGTCGCTCCGGGCTGAGCTGGAGCGGCTGAGTCGCGAGCTGGCGGCGAGCAGCCGGGAGAAGGTGCAGGCCGCCGAGTACGGCCTCGCCGTGCTGGAGGAGAAGCAGGCGCTCCAGGAGAGATGCGACGCGTTCGAACAGGCGTACGAGGCGATGCGCGCAGAGATGGACCTGCTCAAGGAGGTGATGATGGAGGCCGTGGTAGTCGTTCAATATTGGCGGGGGAGGGGGGTCATTGTGGCGATGATTCGTGATGATGATGATGATCGGTATTCATGTCATCAGCATTAATCAGTGCAACTTACATCGTTGTTATCAGAAGCATTGCCATCATCGTTGGTCAGGATCATTGAGAATCATCATCATCATCACCACCACGAGTGCCATTGTCGTCATCAGTATCATTGCGAACTTTCTAGCCAACTGCTGCTGATGGGTCAGACCTCCTTTCTATTATTAATCTTTGTTCGTCGAGTCAAACAAATGTCGGTATGATGTTTTAACACCAAAGCAGATCGTCATCCTCACTCTCTCTGGTAGCGTTTAGTGTTTGCTTAAAGATTTGAGAATAGGGTTTCCCATTTTTTCTGGCAACAAAACTTTTCTTGCTGTGGATTTCACACCTGATGATGATTGCTTGTGTTGCAGTCGAAACGTCGTGAGAATTTTTATTGTTTTATATTTTTATTATTTCCCTTCTACGTGACTTTACCGAAAGAACCAAGAATAACAAAACAGGTTTTAAGATGTTAGAACACCAAACTGAAACCTTTTTACAAGGAATCACGTCTGCATTAACCACAATGCTTGTGATCAGAATGCATACAAAAAAACGTACTCTGATAATATATGCATTGTCCTTGAGACTGATTGGTCCGCACCAGAGACAGCTTTCTTTTGAGCCTCGTCTCAAAACGGTGTTAGACCAGAGGACGCCAAAAGTCTAACACCTTTTGAGACGAGGCTCCAAAGAAAGCTGTCTCTGGTCTGGACCAATCAGTTTCAAAGACAATGCATACTATCAGAGTACGTTTGTTTGTTTGCATTCTGATCACAAGTATTGTGGTTAATGCAGACATGATTCTTTGTAAAGGTTTCAGTTTGGTGTTTTAACATCTTAACATCTGTTTTGTTGCCAGAAAAAAGGTGAAAACCTCTTCTCATATTTTGGTACTGGCAAAGGAGGTCCCATGATGTTGCTTAAAGATTGTCCAACACTGAGTTTCGTGCGGCGCCCCCACCTCCCCGTGTATTATGCCCCCCCCCCACACTTTTAAACAAGGCCACGCTGCTGTGTTGCGTTATCATGGCCAGGCATTATCAGTATCATTGTCGACAAGTCGGGGGTAAAAAACTTAACGACGCAGGCAGGATGTGTTTGTTTCTAGATTTGAAGCTTTCGTGACTGCAAGGATTCATACTCTTTGTTTTTTTTCGCTAAAGTCACGTAGGTAAAAAATAAAATATAATAAATGAAAACAACTAAGTAAAATCAAGACGTTTCGGGCGCAACACAAGCGTCCTTCTTCAGGTGAGGGACAACGTAGCGAAAGCTCTTTCGCGATTTAATTGAGTTGTTTTCATTTATTTTAAATTTGAAGCTTTCGTGACTGCACGGATTCATATTCTTAGGTTTTTTCGGTAAAGTCACGTAGGTAAAAATGTAAAATTTAAATTAATAAAAGTAAAATAAAAAATAAAATAAAAATCAAGACGTTTCGGAGGCAACACAAGCTTCCGTCTTCAGGTGGAACCGTCACAGTACCTACGTGACTTTACCGAAAAAAACCTAAGAATATTCATTTCTTTTATTTGATTTTTTTTACCTACGTGACTTTACCGAAAAAGCCAAAGTGGTCACAACAAGCACGACTCCCGTCCGCGTGCCTTGCGCTGCGTGTCGCGTGCAACCACCACGCTGCGATGTGCAATGTTCTCAGCCCAGTCCGGGGACAGCAACTCAGAAGAGCTGTCAATGCTGCCGTCCTTGAACGAGGCCCGAGCAGGCTGCACCTTGCCCAGCTCGTGGCCTGCATCTGGCGTGCTTTGGTCGCGGGAATGCGCGCCACGTAAACTCGCAAGTTGAGTAGAGTTAAGGGTAACGCGACGACGAGGGTGATGTGTGCCCCTGGTTTGCGTGGCTTAAGAGGTTTTGCTTTGATCACGTTTGACGTGTGGTGGGGCAGTGTGGAGAGGTAAATCTCCGGATGTGGTGGTTGTTGGCTCGCCGGAGCAGAAGTTATTTTTTTGCCCCCCCCCCCCACTATGAAGAGATGGAGACGAGAGGTAGAGATGCGTCGTGAGATGAGAGTTGAGAGCGGTGCTTCATTTCAGCTGGAACAGTCCAGAGCCTCGGTTGGTTACATACCGTGCGAAATAATGTCAACATACATACATTAACTAGTGTCCACGTATTTATAAGATGAATCATTCAGCATATTCATATGCGCATATGAATATTTGATACAGTGCTAGGCTGATACATATCGGGCTATTATGAATAGTCCTACATTGTACTCTAGTGGTAGTGCCTTGTGCTGTTGGAAGCGTTGCCTGGCAGCGTTTTGGAAAATCTAGTGAGGTATTAGGCCCCTGTGCATGAGAGACGCGAATTCGCTTTTTCATTAATAAACAGCTTGTTATGTTCGCAACGATCCGAATGAAAGCCGACACTATTTGTTTGAACCCTATTCCCCCCGCCCTCATTAACTCGTGGCCTCCTGAGCTGCTTGGGGCCTTAAGCGTTTTCTCTTGGTTTGTCTTCATGCCAAGTAGCACCCTCGACCACCAATGCTTTTCGAAGGCGGTGGGCTGGGCGTGGGCGGGGGGGCTCCTTGCCTTCCCCGCAGGCTCGGCACAGCGGGGCCACTCCTGAGCCAGCCCGTGATCGCAAGCTGATTCTCAGAAGGAAGTTACGTTTCGGCTGCACCACCATGGGCAATGCGCGCGCACGTGTGTGCAGGCGGCATTCAGCAGCCCACGCGCTAGATTTCCCACGCAGCAGCGCGAGCCGTTCACAAGCGCTCGTCACAACAACAGCAGCCACTGCGTTGGGGGTGACGTCACCACGGCGCTTGTGCCAGGCTAGGTGCACCTCGAGGCTACGTCCGGGTGTCGAAGGCTCGCTGCTGGCAGGAGGTCACGGGACAGCCTTCAGGTGCCATGGGTTTGATTGAGATCACTGGCGGATGCACAAGCTTTGCTTTCCAACTGTGCCACAGCCCTTATCAGACAGGGCACAGCAGGAAACGCATGCCGGTGTTTCCTCAACACGCATTGGCGTTGAGTGCACGGCAAAAGGCGGATTATTTTGTCATCGATTAATATCATAATCGAACACATTTGGGTTTTGGATTTTATACCTCTATGCAATCTGGCCAGAAATGTTTCGTCAGCATGGTTTATATCAGTCGTAGCCTTCGGCTGATCAACACGAATCTGTGGAGTTCGAGTCCAAGTCTCAGGCTGTGAATTTCATGTAGTTATTATCTCGGCCTAGCCGACGAAAGCTGTCACTTAGCTCACTCTTCATCTATTAAATGTTTGTGTGAGGAGCAGCATGAAATCTTCCACCGCCCAGGTACCACATGCAACGTCGAGCCGACGTTGCCCGCGTTTGAGAGCATTGAGCCCAACGTTCGCCAAACGTTCCACGCTTTACGCAGACCTGCCACCGATATGATCAGCGCAGCCAATAATTAACCCGTCTTTGTCTGCATTGTAACTCGCTCACTTCGTCAAATCAGAGTTGCGCTTTCGTTGGTCTCTGGCGGGCAGTTCAGAGTCATCGTCACGCCTGATGACAGAACTTCACTCGGGCATCATTGCCGAAATGAAAATGTGACACGTACCGTACCACAGGTCAACTTTGTCGCACGAATTTCATTCGCAACGTTGACTGACACCGCTGTACGTACTTGCCGGGTGGGCGCGTGGATGGAGTGTGTTACTCGTGAAACTTGGAAGGTTCATCTTCTTGGTTCTTTCGGTAAAGTCACGTAGAATGGAAATAATAAAATAATAAAAATAAAACAAAATAAAATAATTCTCACGACGTTTCGGCCACAACGCAAGCAGCCGTCCTCAGGTGAAGAACAGGTCTGTCAGAAAAACAGCGTCTGACAGATCTGTTCTTCACCTGAGGACGGCTGCTTGCGTTGTGGCCGAAACGTCGTGAGAATTATTTTATTATGTTTTACTTTTATTATTTTATTATTTCCATTCTACGTGACTTTACCGAAAGAACCAAGAAGATGAATCCCTGCAGTCACGAAAGCTTTAAATTGAAACTTGGAAGGTTGTGAATTCAAATCGAATTGGGGCTCGACTCAGCCTTGCATTCAATGCACCTTTACAACCCTTTAGTCAATCCGCTGCTGGGATGTGACCGTACTTCTCCACACTGCTCAGTTTCAGTTGGTAAAGGCGGGGAGCATAGACGTGGGAGCATAGCAGTACGGTGCAACAGCGGTTTGCGCTACACTACCCCACGCTTCTTCTGCCTAATGCTGCATTAAAGCCTTGCCAGGCTGTGTCAGTCATGGGATTTTGTGCCAATATTTCACCACACTTGTCAATGGGTGTTGATAAAAAAAAACGAGTACCACAGTTGCTTCCTACGAATTACCGCTGCCGTAGGAATGTGGAATTAACACCGCTGGCTCGGCGCTGAGTGCAAGAGTGTACAAGACAGCAGCGCCTGCTCACGTTCAATCGAGCAGAAAGCCACTTTTTTTGCTCTCCCGTTGACTTTTTTTTCTTGAGCCCTCGACGCAATGGGGGGGCGGTCAATGCTACGACGGCTTTGGAACTCTTCGCTTTGACGCACGTGGTGGTGCGAACGGAGCGTCGTCAGAGCGCGCGCGCGTGGGCGCAACAATTCCGCGTCGCGATTTTCACGAAGAAAAAAACCACGCAGGCGTCCGCACTCGGAACGGGCGCGCATTCTTGCTCGACCCACGTGTGCAAACTTGCACAGATGCCACATTTATTGCTGAAGCCCACCCAGTAGCCAAGCACACAAAGACAACGCTTCCCCGGTACAGCCCTCATAGATTTGTGGGGGTCAGTGCTGTTCGCGAGTAGGCACCTTTGGAAGGGCGACGCGGGGGACGGGGGGGGGCAGTACTCCACATCCGGCCGCCTTTGTCTCCCCGGTGGTGATGTTTACACATCGCCCCAGGTACTAATTTCATACTCAGAGATATGACAGGACAGCGGCTACCTCGACAAGAGGTCGATCATGGGAAAACCATAAACTAAGGTGGCATTTTCACGGTGCTCGCTTCGTCGCATCCGCCTCTCGTCGGGGGAATGGATTTCTATTCGTTAGAGTTCGCTGCTCGTTGTGCCAGGGTGCCGAGCCGTGAGACGGATCGACTCGCGACGTGGAGGAAGCGTGCGCTTGCAGTCGCGACGCTCAGCGTTGAGGGGGCATTGCCGTAGTCCACCGCGGGGTTTTACAATCTCAGGCGACGAGCTCGTCCAAGTGGCATTCCCTGAGTCATGTGACCACGGCGTACGTACGCGTGTACGTTGAACTTCTTTCGCACCGTACTTATTTGTATGTATGCATGTCTGTATGTATGTATGTATGTCTGTAGGTATGTATGTCTGTATGTATGTATGTTTGTATGTATGTCTGTATGTTTGTATGTATGTCTGTATGTCTGTATGTATGTCTGTATGTATGTATGCATGTATGTCTGAATGTATGCCTGTATGGATGCATGTATGTCTGTATGTCTGTCTGTACGTCTGTACGTCTGTATGTATGTCTGTATGTCTGTATGTACGTCTGTATGTACGTCTGTATTTATGTATGTCTGTACGTTGAACTTCGTTCGCACCGTACGTAGCCAACCGTGCTAATAGGAGGCGCGGGGGAAGAACAACAAACTGAACGCAAAAAAAGCCGTTCTAAAGAAATGCGTTTTCAGCTTCGATTTGAAAGTGCTTAGCTCCAGTGGCTCCCTAACATCGGAGAGGAAGAGCGTTCCAGAAGAAGCGCATCTGTAAGCGCACGATGCGTGACCATCTGTGTTCGATGGCCAGACTCTTTTGTTGCAGTGATGCACAAACTGACACAGAGACCCATAGACTCACGTAGATAACCAAAGGCATAAATAGACACCCAGAGTTTCACACAGAAACCCACAGATTCATATCGAGACCCAGAGACTTACATCGAAACCCATAGACTGACAGAGACCCATTGAGTAGCTATAATGCGCTGTTAGTTGCTTCATCATCAGCAGACAGGCACACGTAGCCCACGCAGTTACCCAGGGGACTGGTCTGGTGCATGGGCACGTGAATAAGCAAGGTTGTAAGGTTTTAAGAGCTTGGGAAAAGAGGTGATGGGAGGGAATTCCAAAGTCAAACAATGCGAGGAATGACGCATAGAGAGAGAAGCGTGTTTACCTGCGGGGTGGTGGTTAAAAGCAGCGTGGATGAGACGAATCACACATTTTCAAAAGAACATACATTTGAAAAACATAATGTCGTTTTCCCAAATTATAATGTTTTTTTTAATGTAGCGCTCGTTATTGGAATGAATTATTTGTTGATGCTGCGCTGGCAGTGGTGGACAAGCACAATTAACAACACATAAAAAAAACATTTGTCAACAACACTGTCTTAAAAAAAATTAATATTTACACAATACTATTTTAATATATTATTTGGACACTGCCCGGAACGTTGGCAATGGTTAGGCAGTGTTGTTGCACAAGTGTGTGAGTTTTCAGTTATTGGAATAAAAACGTGAATATGGAAATGTGGAGATTTTCTGAAGAAGAAAAAAAACCTATATTAGCACAGTAATGGGGGCTGTGTACAATTTCTGTTGGTTTAACTTTCAAAATAAACGTGTCTGCTTGTTTGCATGCATTTGTACTTGGCATATGTGCAATCCAGTGTACGTTAGAAGTCGTTGGCAATGTCACACGAGAGAGAAGTGAAATTAAAGTAGCTGCTGAGAGGCAGGCGGGAGAGCTGAGAACCTCCTTTATACTCGTGGTTGTTTGGGTTAGATCGCGTAGATATGTGTGTGGTTAAACCCGCCACCACCCGACACAGCCAATTAGTAAGGTTTGTCACGTTAAACAGAACATGCCAATTCGTTACTAGTACAGCAAACTGTTGTGTTGGAGAGAACATCTACAACATTAACAATCTGAGTACGACGTTTCACCAGGAATTACAACTAGCTTCATCAGGCGACAGCCAGATTTGTGGAGAAATCCTCCTGAGGTGTAGATGTGATGACGTCACTTGTGAGCCCTTCACGTGCGAAAGGGGGGGGAGATTAATGAATGCATTTACATTATAATGGGTATCCATTTCCGGTTGGGTTATTGCTATGGTAATCAACGTACATTATGCATGCATATTATGTATGCAAATTGTTCCTGTCGTGCTATTAAATAACAAATACCTTTACGATGCGACTGATTTGGCGTTACATAGCACGACCATATTGCTTTAGGACAACTTTTTTTTTAATTTGAGAACCGCGAGAGATCAAACCCCACGGACACTTTCATTGCTGTCATAAAACTTGCCACTCAGAGAAACATTTAAGAGCTCTGAAGTGTGCCTGTTGGACACAAGGAATAACAACGGCACATTATAATTGCAGAAACCCGGAGCCATATGGTTCAATGGTAGAGTGAACGGCTCACAATTGGAAGGTTGTGAGTTCAAATCTTCGATAGGGGTCGACTTAGCCCATTATCTTTGTGGGGTAAATAAAATTGGTACCACTTTGTGGGGAAGTCAACTGTCGTGCTTATTCTATCGGTAAGGATTTCTACCGCTGGCTCTGGGCTGTGAACAGGAGAAGGGCACTCACTGCCTTAATGCTCATTTGAACAAGATATAAACAATTTAATTCACAGCATTTCATGATGCTTGCTTGTCCAGGAAAGAGCCTCACTTGACTCTCACAACTCTTGTTTTCTTTTCGCAGTAAAGGGGTGACGATTTCCATATACTTTATATTCCAATTGAGTATTCGGCTGTGTAATTAATGTACATTTTTTGTTGTTGGCGAATCCGGACCACGACTCCGGCGCACACTGCTGGCAACAACGCCAGGGGATCTTTCATGTGCGCCGGTGAACGTGGCATTTTTTGCCGGTTAACCAGGGCGGCCCGCCGCGCTCGAACCGCGTGAACCTCTGCAGCAAAGCCGCGTTACGCTGGACCGCCACGCCCCCGCCGCCCATTGTCATTGGCCGGTGCCCTGTGTCCGGCCAATGACTAAAAACTAAAAAAAAATTGGCATCGGCCGGCAATCGACTTGAAAGCTCATTTGACGCGGCGGCACGTGACCCTCAAGTGGTGTCAAGTGCGCTAAGAACAGGATAGGGAATCGCGCGTAAGGAATTATGGATTAGGAAACTCGTGGCGAGGTTAAAAATGAGCTTCACATCCACTCGACTGCGTCTCTTCTGTTACCATGACGACAGTGCGTGTTACTTTAGCCACACGCTTGCGTTCTTGTCGAAATATTTAATATTATGTTAGTTGCAGGTAGCGACATTCATCTGATGTTTGTTGGCCATGGCATCGCACTGCATGGAGGCGAATCGCTTTGTTCACTCGTGCGAGCAGATTGTACCCGTGTAAGGGTTCAGCGTGAGAGTTGAAGCAATTCGTAACTGTAGGCTGATCGTGGTCGGGAGCTGTACGTATTTTAGGGCCCAAATTTCAAGATATTGGCTTTCACATTTTTCTAGTCATTAGCATCGGTGAATGTTACCGTGGGTAGGCTAATGGTCAGCACACTCAACTTGCAATCCAGAGGTCGCCTGTTCAATCTCCAGGCGTGGCAGTTGGGACAATGGTGCAAGTCTCCTAAATACCCCCTCCCCCCCGCCGCTCCCTCTGTTCACCCGGCAGAATAAATAGGTTCACCACAGTTAGTAGATGGTCAGGTCGCGTGCGTTGGGGTAAGGTGTGGGCACTCCGTGGCGGCGAGATGTTTACTACGTTGCCTGGCATACAGGAGGCCGCGAGTTCAATCCGGACCCTGACGCCTGTATATTTGGAGTTTGTGTGTCTTTCTTTCTCCCCGTGGTCACGTGGGATTTTTCTCCGGGTCCTCTAGTTTCTCCCTCCACGTGTAGAAACGTGCGTTTCGAATATTTGGCCGCGATAAATTTCCACGTGGCGATAAGCCACTTGGTTGACATATCACTTGTGGCCAGGTCTCTTCCGAAAAAGGGCTGTAAAGCTCAGCGGGCCTTATCTGGTAAAACTAAAAAAACATGTTGATAGTAAGTATGGTTAGTTGTTGCAAGGCGTCTGGCCAGCGTGGTGCAGTAGGCCAAATGATATCTCTCTTTCGAGCTCTCTCGAGTGGGGGCCCTTCCGACAGCAGTGGCGTGAGCAGGCAATTACAGGGCCCTCACGTGCGGGTCACTTTGTCGCCGTCGACAAAAGGCACAGACTCAGTTATATTTCAAATCTCAACTCTATGGCCCATCCCGAGCGTTATTATTATTATTATCGTTGTTACAATAAAAATTGACATCAGTGTGTCACTCACGCAGGATTGTCGATATGTAAATGATACATTCGAGGATTAAGTGCGTGTAGGTTCACCCTATGCATTAGGGGTGTGTGGAATTATGCATACAATACTCGCATCGAATCGCCGAGGAATTTTCGTTATTATCCACGCATATTGTACGTAATTGATACTCATCACCTCTGCAGCCACTAAGAGGCTTTCAAAAAGAACCAATAGCGGAATTTAATTGAAAGCGACCCTGAATCGCGATCATTCATTGCATTGATTCACAGAGAGGTAATTTATAACGCACCCAATGCAGTTAAGTGGTCTCAATGGGTCGGTATACAATGGCATGCTGTACTCTTCTATTCCTGCTAATGATGGCAGCAATGCGTTCAGGAGCCGAATGCCAATGCCGGTCTGCCAGCCACGCGACGAGAGAAAGAGTTTGTGTGGTGTTGCTGTTCCTCATCCTCCGTTGAAGGAGCACACACCACCGTGGATGTACTGTGGTGGTCCGGTCCATAACACTGGTCAACAATTTTTTTTTTCTTTCTGGCCTGGACTTTTGCAGCTGTTTTAGACTAATTTCAGGGTTCTGATTCCAATTCTGATCTCAGATTTGCTCTATCACATCTCATTTTTATGCTATCGGCATACCCCATTTTCATTGATTTTACCCGAAATTACCTCTGTCACTTATGACTGCAAGTTGTTGCGAGTCAGTGACTGCTTTAGTGTTAAAATGTGGTGCTGTATTTTTAGGATAGTGTGTTTATAATATAATTTTATGTAGATATCCACATTTATTTAATATTTTTCTTCTGCAGTTTTTATTGAAAATGCAATAGTTGATATCTCAAAAACCTGATGTGATAGACAAAAACTGATGCCAGATTTGGAATCAGCACCCCAAAATTACATTTAAACCGTTGGAATACCTTATGCCAGAAAAAGTGTGTTGACCAGTGTAATTTGTGTCACACTGCTGTGGCTTGCCTTTTCGTGTTGTCTCGGCGTGTCTCGATGGATCGCTGTGCATCTCTACGGTCCATAGTTTGGGTCTCATGGCCACGACCGCTCCAGTGCGGCTTGTCATTACATTTACATTGATGAAGGAGATGTGTTCATCGGCCTGTCGATGTTCCAATGCGGACGATGGCTACACCGGTGACGCTCTTAGTAAATGCAACTCTCGTATTTTTTCGGGGGAAGAAGCAGTGAACATGGGCTGCAGGATGAACATGTTTTTTTTATCTCGTGACTTCTGCATTTACATTTGGATCACTGCCCATATACGCGTGTGTGTATATATATAGCACTGTATGTACCATGTCATTGGTATGGTGTTACTGCATTGGCAGTGGTGCACAAATAACAAAGGAACACATTTTTGTCCATGACACTGCCTTGAAAGGAACAAATATAACAGGCGACATTTCAGGAAAATGGCCCTCATTCATACAATTACGAAGAGGTGCAATTTTCCTGAACAGCGTTATTCACTAATGTGTGAGTTTCCCCCCCCCCCTCTATATACGCATACAAATTATGATCATTAACATCAATTGTATCAATCCACTGGTGGATAAAGGTCACTCCACGCCACGTCAACACCCTTGGCAAATGTTACTTAACCATGAGGTTGGGGGCCAGCACTGCCTCCGAATTCAAATCTTCGACTGTGGCAGCAGACACAATATCCGCGTCTCAAATCGGCACCTACAGCCCAATGCAACGAGAACAAAAGCGCCCTGAGAGTGAAATATTTCGTGACATCTTTCATTTAAACCGGGGGGGGTGGGGGTGGCACATAAAGCAAAGCATTGAAGAAACAAACTAAAACAACGGAATGATGAACGAAGCAAAGTGCCGACTGCACGGAGCATCTTCTTGTTTCCCCTGATCGTAAAAAAAATTGCGATAGAGGACACGTCCAGCGCTTCTCGCTCGCAGTGCAGAGGCGCGCGCCGTGGCGTTCGCGTGTGGCTCGTTGTTGTTGTTGTTGTACGTTGGGCAGCAGCAGCAGCAGTCGCGTTCCTGTGTTGGACAAATCCTTGAAGACGCAGTGGCAAGGAGGGGAGGGGAGGGAGGGGAGGGGAGGGGAGGAGAGGGGAGGGGTAGGGGAGGAGAGGTGGAGGGGAGGGTGTTCAGCATTCCGCCTTTTACAGTTCATCCCCGGGGCGAGAACATTCACACACACACAGCATGCGGGCTGACACAGGGAACAGCAAACTGTCATTCCCGATTGCTGGGCTCATCGTGGGGTGTGCACGCGGGCCACGGCGGGCAGCCTTCTACACGTGGGGGGGGGGGGGGCACGAAAACACCGCGTGGTCACACTTGTCAGTGGCTTAGATGTAGCCCCCTAGAGTCAAGGGGCGGGGGTGAGGGTAGAGGTTAGCCCCTCCCCCCTCCTCCCCCCCTGCCAAGTGAAGGTTCAGAAAGCCCCTGTGCTCAATTCGTATAATCAAGTCGAAAGATTGTTGGTCGTTGATGATGGTGATTGTGGTGGTAATAATTACATCCAGACTGTCCGTAATAGTTGGAGGGAGCCGGACAGATTGCTAAAATCAGTACAATTAAACCATAGGCTTTGTAGCAATTTCCCCCCATGTATGCACAGGTGGTGGAGAACCAGAGCAGAATGCACGATAGGCTGAAGCAGATCGTATCGTTTACTCATTTTGCTCGGCGTTTGACGTTTGTCTAATGATTGTCGAACGTTGACTGTGCATGTCCCCCCTAAACAAGGACAAAACATGGGAGCTGCCGATTCAAATGAAGTCACAAGTGCACTTCGTATTAAGGCCATTCTTGTCATGTAAGGTTATCCCGCAGGAGCCGTGTGTCACAGACATACTCTCTCGTAGTGTCGCCGCAAGCAAGGGGGTTATGCCAGTACATTTTCAATTCTAGATTTGAAGCTTTCGTGACTGCAAGGAATCATCTTCTTAGGTTTTTTTTCGGTAAAGTCACGTAGAAAGTAAAATAAAATAAAAAAATTGGATGCAGGCACACACGGCCTCCTGTTTATATGTTCGAATAACTTTACAGCGGGGGTATTTGTCGATTTACAAAGCCTGCAGTATTAACCAGGGTGGCCGTTGGGCTCAAACTGCAATCCTCCACAATTCGGCAAAAGTGCAACGGGGAGAGCGATAGTACATTATTATTATTAATCTTTATTTTTTACTAAATCCCGATATTCTGCCAGGTGATGGATGATCCAGGCTCCGTCAGTGCGGCAGAGAGAGGCAACATTCATCGCGTGGGCGTGCCCACGTCAGCCCTTGCCTGCAGTATTTATTTTGCTTTTATCTCTCTCGGAGAATGGCCAAGCATGACAGGCTTCCAAATGTTATGAAAGATTGTGGTTTAATAGGAGGGTTTATGCGCAGGGTCAGGTTTTTAGCGACGATTCAACCCAAATATCGCATAGCATGTACTTATTTTATTGCTTTGATAGGTTTCTCTGTTCAGTGCAAGTGCAGTTACCATTATCCGCGGCGATGCGGGGAACCTATTGCCGGATCTGAGGCTTAATGTCTCGTATATCTCGATGTATGTGGGACTTCTTTCACACCGCACACACCCAACAGTGCAAATCTGGCGTGCAGGACAACAAACTAAACAGAAAAAAAGCCGTTCGAAAGAATAAGGGGTTTCAAACGAGATCCAGTGGCTTCCCAATATCGGAAGGAAGAGCGTTCCAGACGGCCTCGGAAGCGCATCTGAAAGCGCGCGATGCGGTGACCGCCTTTGTTTCCGATGGTTCGCCAACAGCCCCTCGAGAGGGCCTTTGTCGAGCTCGCTCCAGGGGAGGCTCTTCCACCAGCAGTGTTGTGAGCAAAACATTTCAAGGCTGCACCTCGACCTTTTCCACGAACCCCCCTCCATCCTCACGGCACTGGTAGCACCCCCATCCAGCAGTGCATTGACAAAGAGGGCCGCACGTTTAGCACGTGTGTTGTACACACATTTAAACCACGAGACCCTTGCCCTGACCTCCAATTGTGGCCGGTTCTCGTATTCACAGCGATGTTTGCTCGCCCCCTGTGGCGCTGTTCACGCTGGGGCATCCGTTAACAAGGGGTACAAACAGGGGCCTGTCTCTCCTGAGCGGTGGTATCCAACCCCCCCCCCCTTCTCAATGGGAAGCTGATTAGACAGCGGTGAAAGAATGCGACTCATTCACACGGTTGAACGCAATAGAAAAAGGCCGGGGATGTGCTTGCAGGTTGAGTGCTGATGTAGTTCTGGGGGTTTTGTGGGCTCTGCTTGATTGCCCCGGTCGAAAGGCGACGACGTTGCTTAGTGCCGCATTGTGTCAGGTCGCCGAAGCCCCTAATTACATGCGTAAGCGAGAACGTCTCTTGCTGTCGTATCAGCGTGTTTGTGTGTGCGTGCGGGTGCTGCCACGCTGTGATGGTCAGCCTAGTAAGTGACCAAATGATCAGATGACCTAACGCCAGCAGAGATTATCTCTCCACCAGCTCGTTGAACCAGACCAACGTTTGGTTGAGTTGTCCATTTGCTAACGCCTTGCACTTAAAAATGGTTGCCGCAGTGGTGTATTGGTCAGCACATGAATGGCAAATTTACCATTCCGTACTGTCGCCCAGATCGATGGCATTCAAGTCCTGTGCTGCTTTGAAATTGCCACATACTCCTGGCGGCATTCAGTTTGCGGCTCACTGTGTTTTAAATCAATTAATAATAACAACAGCCTGGTTGGGCACTGGAACAGCAGTCCCAAGTGGTTTGAGGGCCATTGATGACATTCTAATGAATAAATATATCCTATTTGAATGATGTTTTCATAGCATATATGTTGTTTGTCTCTTAATCGTGGTAATTAAATGTTGTTGTTCATTTTTAATGGAAGGTTAGTACCACTTAGTATGTGCTCTGCAGTTTGCCTGGGTCAAATATTGGGGTGAGGCTTTTTTCTCAATCGTGGCCAGCTGGCTCAAAATACCGATGAACGGACGAGCGCCGTCTCTCGGCGAGGCCAGGCTCCAGCTGAGACGACGGTGCAAGTTCATTAAATCCCTGCGCACCTCTCTCCGCCCAGCAGAATAAATGACTACGCCACAGTGTGTTGATCGGTAGGTCCCGCGCGGCGAGGCAAAGTGTGGGTAACTTCCAAGACGTTGAGCCGGCCTGCAGGAGGGGGTCATGTTTCCTTCTCGAGTGGAGGTCCCTTCTGCCAGTAGTGGCGTGAGCTAGAAATTTCAGGGCCGCACCTTTACCTTTTACCGACCATATGTAACCAAAAATTATATAACCTTGCAGCGATGTAAAACGATTGAACGACTAACTGCAGGCATTATAGACTGTAAGAGACGACAGCGACTTCGTGAGAACTCCAACCAGGAGAGGATCGATCATGGCTGATGATTATGATGGCGATGATGCTGGGTATCTGGTGATGTGATCATTAGTGGTCAGTTGAATCAAATGGCATCATATGATACGGGTGCGGTGATCATCATTGGACAATGCGTGAAATTAAATTCAACTCATAATCAACGTTTTTGGGTTAGATCGCGTTATTATAAATGTGTCGTAACCCTCCACCACCCGACACGGCCAATCAGCAAAAAAGTGTCACGTTGACAAAAGACAAATAATTCACTACTTTAGCGTGAAACCACAACATTTACTATTTTTGAGTACGACGTTTCGCTGGTAATTGCATCCAGCATCATCGGGCAATTCGCCAGAATGGCGATTGGCCGTGTCGGGTGGTGGAGGGTTACGACACATTTATAAATAACGCGATCTAACCCAAAAACGTTGATTATGAATAATATTGGTCGCGAAAGCCTTCGTGTTAAATTCAACTGTCCTTCTCGTGGGCACTGATGTTCCATATTTACTTTCTTACACGTGTAAAGCATAACCCTTTGTCAGTCCACTGCTGGATGAGGGCTCTCCACACGCCGTGCGTGCCGATAGGGCCAATCAGCGTTGGTTGGTGGAAGTGGAACTGACAAGAACACGGCACATAGAAGTGCAGTACGATACTGTTTGGTTATTATTGTTTCTACCCACGTGACTTTACCGAAAGAACCAAAGAGTATGGATTCCTGCAGTCACGAAAGCTTCAAATACAGCACGATAGTTTAACACGCAGTAGGCTTTCGCGACCAATATCATCCATAATACAGGTTGTTTTTGGGTTCGATCGCGTAAATATATAAATGTGTCGCTTAGTACTCGGATTGTAAATGTTGTGGCTTGGCTCTCCGACACACCGGTGTGCTGTACTAGCGATGAATTGGAGCATGACATTGCTATGTTTGTGATTTTATCCCGGGACTTATATCACGTACGAAACAGCAATGCTTCGTATGGCTTTCGCGACCGATATTATCCGTAATAGAGGTGTTTTGGGTTACACCACCCGACAAAGCCAATTCGTAAGGTTTGTCACGTGCACAAAAAATGCCAGTTCGTTACTAGTACAGCACACCGGTGTGTTGGAGAGTTAACCCACAATTGTAAATGTTGTGGGGTTTAAATGTTGTGGTACTCGAATTGTAAATGCTGTGGGTTTACTCTCCAACACACGGTGTGCTGCACTAGTAACGAGTTGCCATGTTTTGTTCACGTGACAAAACCTCACTAATTGGTTGTGTCGGGTGGTGGCAGGTTTAACGACACATTTTTATTCCCGCGATCAAACCTAAAAACCTCGATGTTGGAATGTCATAAACTTTTTCAATGCACCGTTCCAAATCTCGCCAGTGACTTAACTAAGTGCAGACCTGTGATCACTGGCTAAAGCCACTGCCGATTGAAGGGCCTCCAACACGGAGAGCCTCTGTACAGGGTATTTGGCCTAATCTTCTACGCTGTCCAGATGTTACCGAAAGCTGGGAGAGTACCCACACTTTAACCTACCGCATGCAACCTGCCATCGATTAACCGCGCTGTTCAGGGGGATTTAAGACACAGGATTCACGCCGTTGTTTCTAGGAGATTCAATCGAACCCTCTGGATTGCAAGTCCGGTGTGCTGACCGTCACACCATGGCAGCGTAACCCTTTATTTTACTTTCGTGAAATGTCAAACTTGTGCTGGACTGCTTGGCACACAGCCTGGGTACGGTCAGAAAGAAAGAGAGCGATTTCTTTTTGTTTTTAGGTGGCATTTCCTTTCCATCTGGGAGCCATGTGTATCGTACACAAAGTGAATTACATGACTCATTCAGCAAGCAATGCAAGTTTGTTTAGATAATTTTTTTTTGTCACGATACACAGTGCCACAGGCATCAACTCATTTCCATTCATGTCACGGATGGCACTAGGTCATGTGTCACTACGCATTTAAATTACAACTATTATGTAATACACATTGTAGAGTGGTAGGAATAGTACGTACATAGAGTAATAGTTATTACAGCACTTTGTGGAGCCACTGCTTGATAAAGGCCTTCCGGTCATGGTGGTTGTTCGACCATACTTCACCACGCTGGTCGTAGCAGGTCAGTGAAGTAGGGGGCCAACCAAAAACCGATTGAGGCGTCGCACAACAATGATGTTAGCCGTGCTTGGATTCGAACTAACGGCTCCATTCACAGCAGTGTATATGTTACTGTTTTACTAGTTTTATTTTACCAGACATCTCTTTTTCAGAAGCGACCTGGCCACAAATGATAGTTCAACGAAGCGGCTTATCATCGTGTGGAAATGTGTAGCAGCCAAATACTCTGAACGCATGTTTCTAAATGTGGAGGGAAAAACTGGAGGACCCGGAGAAAAGTCCATGTGATCACGGGGAGAGAGAGAGAGAGACACGCAAACTCCAAATATACAGCAGTAGGCATCAGGCTCGTAATCGAACTCACGACCTCCTGAATACCAGGCAAGGTAGTTAACTTCTTTCTACCGTGGTGTGATGAAACACATTTAAGTAATTCGTGTCAGGAGTAAAACATTGTTTAAAGCATGTTAAACAATGTTCAATATTTACTTTTCTTAATACAGGTTTCTCTGAACATTACTACTGAATTGTGTTGTTTTTAATTATTTCCCTCTTTTACGCATTAACTTTCCAATCGTGCTATTGGCATCAATCACTCGTGGAAATGCATTTCCAAACTGAACTGTTGCAGCTAGCAGTGCATCACCTTGTGTCCAGTGAACAGCACCGGAAGATGATGTCACACAACTAGTTTGGGGCTCTTCATCCACCCTGCAGGGCGTTCTTCTGAAGTCGCCTTCAAAGAGCCTTCATCAAATGTCAATCAAACTGAACATTTTTAATTCTCTGAGTTCTAAGAAGCAAATGTGAGATGATTTTAATATTAGTTTTCGTGTGCAGTCATTAGTGTCTGGGCTGAGACCATCAACTTGATAAGCCGGTTTATTTACATGTCCCTTGTCTGGATGCAAGCCCGGAATCTCAGCATAGCTTGGTCATTCTTCTAGAAAATTACATGAGCCATCGTGAGCCACCTGGCCGTTTCTATCGTAATTATTGTTTTAATCGGTGCGCCTTTAATTAAGGCAGCGTTTTCCGCACAATGTCGATCTTTTGACATGGTGTGAACATGCGATGCAACCTGATTCAGCTGCGTGGGATGTTCAGTAATGTGTCTCACCCTCAAAGCAGCACACATCAAGCTTTAAGTTAATCTTGTTTAACCCAGGTGATACATCAAGAAACCAGGGTGGCCTCATTTGCGAGAGTGAACCGGAGCATCAGTCTGCCAGTAGGGGGCATTGGTTGCTGGGTATAATCCCAATTCAGTATAAATTTCGATTTAAAGCTTTCGTGACTGCAGGGATTCATCTTCTTGGTTCTTTCGGTAAAGTCACGTAGAAGGGAAGTAATAAAATAATAAAAATAAAACATAATAAAACAATTTTCACGACGTTTCGGCCACAACGCAAGCAGCCGTCCTCAGGCGAAGAATGAAACACCCCAAGCTTGGAGCGTATATTTAAGCTGGGTTAGAGGGGGGGGGAGAGGTGGGAAGAAGAGCGCCTAAACAAAATAATTTGCATATCAAGAGGAATTCAGCATATGGAAAATGCGTAGGAGGTGGGCGGGGGGGGTTCCAAATCAATACTATGCCCGTGCATTATGCAGGATTAGCAGCATCAAAGGGGGGGGGGGGGAGGGGGGGGAGCATTAACAAAGGAAAGGAATGTTAATAGTATGTAGCTGTAGTTACTAAACAACCACGTAAAAAACTACAGTATAAACTGCATGACAAACTAAAGTATAAACTACATAGCATCATCAGTAAAATTTACTATACTCTACAATAAGCTGAGTTACTAACAGTAAGTAATACATGAAAAATTCTACGTTGTAAAAAATTATATAATATGCTTCCATCTAAACTTTATTCTCTTACATCACACGCGTCTATACCGTACTATATACTTCCATAGGCAAAACCAACATTAAATTACATACTGTATTGCTATAAACCACCCTATACCTTATACATAGTGTTATATTAAAAATGTATAAGGTATAGGGTGGTTTATAGCAATACAGTATGTAATTTAATGTTGGTTTTGCCTATGGAAGTATATAGTACGGTATAGACGCGTGTGATGTAAGAGAATAAAGTTTAGATGGAAGCATATTATATAATTTTTTACAACGTAGAATGTTTCATGTATTACTTACTGTTAGTAACTCAGCTTATTGTAGAGTATAGTAAATTTTACTGATGATGCTATGTAGTTTATACTTTAGTTTGTCATGCAGTTTATACTGTAGTTTTTTACGTGGTTGTTTAGTAACTACAGCTACATACTATTAACATTCCTTTCCTTTGTTAATGCTCCCCCCCTCCCCCCCCCCCCCTTTGATGCTGCTAATCCTGCATAATGCACGGGCATAGTATTGATTTGGAACCCCCCCCGCCCACCTCCTACGCATTTTCCATATGCTGAATTCCTCTTGATATGCAAATTATTTTGTTTAGGCGCTCTTCTTCCCACCTCTCCCCCCCCCTCTAACCCAGCTTAAATATACGCTCCAAGCTTGGGGTGTTTCATTCTTCGCCTGAGGACGGCTGCTTGCGTTGTGGCCGAAACGTCGTGAAAATTGTTTTATTATGTTTTATTTTTATTATTTTATTACTTCCCTTCTACGTGACTTTACCGAAAGAACCAAGAAGCCCAATTCAGTATTTTTTTCAGATATTTTGTTTTGGGAGACTTTGGAACATAACGCCGGCACCCAACGTCCCACTGTCGCAAAAGGCATCAGGGAATCTTCAACTGCCACTGTGAAGCAGACACAGCGCACAGTATTGTCATGGTTTATTATTACACCTGTAGTGGTAACCGGGGCAGCCCCTGGATTCGAACCGTGAACCTCTGCAACGAGCGGCAAAACGCGACCACGGCTGGGCCGCGTCACCGCTCAGGAAGGCGTTATCAGCCCATCGAACGTGGCATGCCAGTACCTTGGGTTGAGCATTACATCGGCAGAACATTTTGTGTGCTGTAGCCATTCGTGAGCGTGTGTTTTTTTAAAGGGTGTCACGGCCAGACATTTAGAATTCTGTAAGAACATTCTTGAAGTGAAATGCTTGGAATACTCAACTGCTGGTTCATATCACAAGGCTTATCTAGGCCTTTCAAAACACGGCCCTCTCTCATTGCTCAAGCAAACAAGCATTACTCTATCTCATAAGTGTCGTGTTAAAATTCAATGTTACTTTTCAAAAAGTGTCAACATAATCCTGAATGTTTTCATTTTCTTTTAAATATTTCAGTTAAGAAAAAAAAGAAACTTAATTAAATATAAAGCATTCAATAAGATGGAATACCCATAATTATGACCAAATCAACCAAAATGTGTATCTTCATGTCTCAGAAGCTCACCAGGTGTGAGCCTGGTTATTACTTTGATGGGAGACCATCTGGGATACCAAGAGTTTTGGGTTTGGACTGCGAGGTGCCCAGCATACGGCAATACAGCTCCAGATAGAATCCATCCGTGCAGAGCATCGTGTATTACCCCCTCGTGGAAATGTGGGTTTTCTCTGGTTACAGTAACTTTGATTTCCTCATGAGTGGAATTGGCCAAACATCCCAATGTGGCAATACCCTCCTGAAAACGAGTGTTGAGACTCAGTTAAGATATCCTGGCTGGGCGTTTTTTGTTCTTAAACTATTACAGCAACTGCGCTTTCTCCTGAACGATTAGGGACTTGTGTTTTTCGTGACACGAGGAATGGGGCGGACTGCTTCATCCCTTTGCATGTGCGTACTTCACATTGTGGTTAGTGGTGAGATGCTTTTTGAGTGAAGTCACGGATCTGGCGAGTAAGCCCCAAACCGCAAATGTGGCTGGGGTTGGGACAAATGAGGCATCGTGGATCATTATGCTTCGTGAATCATTACCTTCAATTTGATTTTCTTGGCTGCAGAAATTAAGGATTTCAGAAAAAAACGTTGACGTATTGAAGTACATTCAGAAGGTAATTTTATGACAGTCATTTTGTCATGGCTTTTCAACTTACTTGTAAGAGACGAAAGCTCTGACATTTATTAAACGATTACAGCTTCCACGTTACATGTTATCAAGCCACTCTCCATTCTAATGTTTGTGGATATTTATTTTTTACGTGCTGACATTGATAGCTTCCACGAGGAAACATTTGACCAACATCATGTTGGATTTAAAAAAATATAAATCTGAAAAGCAATTTTAAAATGCTCCTACGCGCGTACAGAATTCAATTACATTCCTGTCATGAGTATTATTTCCTTTAATATATGAGATTATTATGAGCCTGTTCTTTATGATTATATTTAAAAGGGACTTTTAGACCGCCTTTATTTCGAGTTAGAATTTGTAATGCAATACTGGTCTGCACGCGCGCGCATTTCCTGTAATAATGTTGAGCGAGCCTGCACCTAAGTAACGTTCACATATTAAACCCTGAGTGCATTAAACACTGAACCTGTTTAGGCATTCAAAGCAGCCGTCACCAGCACCTCCGGCCATTCAACTCTTTGATTTAGAGGCTTCTGTGTAAAGACATCGGGCACACTAATAGCATTGAGGGACTCTGTTGTCTTGGTGTGGTCTGCTACTGTTCTTGCTGTTGTTTTGCTGCCTTGCCGAAGCTTGGGAATTGGTCTACTTACGCAATGTTAAATTATTTTACGTTTTTATTTTGAGTGATTTGCTTTCTTTTTCTATACTTTGCACTCTTATCGTGTTTTTGCACTGTTTGTTGTTGTAACTTTCTGATCCCGTGCCTCGACTGGAAATCTGTGAAAAAGAGTTTCATATTCTTGGATCTTTCGGTAAAGTCACGTAGAAGGGAAATAATGAAATAATAAAAATAAAACATAATATAATTCTCACGACGTTTCGGCCACAACACAAGCAGCCGTCCTCAGGTGAAGAACAGAGCTGTCGGAAAGACAGCGTCCTAATGAACACTGCTAAGCTTGGCAGCATATTTTGAAGCTGGGTGGGAGGAGCAGAGTGCCTTGACAAAGGAGTTTACATTTCAATATATTTCTCTCTTGCAGTTTAACACGTTAACACGCAGGCTTTCGCGACCAATATTATTCATAATAAAGGTTTTTTGGGTTCGATCGCATAAGTATAAATGCGTCGTAACCCTCCACCACCCTCCACAGCCAATTAGTACGGGATTTGTCACGTAAACAAAACGACAATTAGTTACTACTTCAGCCCCATCGGTGTGTTGGAGAGTATTATGAGAGTCTTGCAATTGGGATGTTTTTGGCCAATTTCTCCTGTCGAGTTTCTGGCTTCCTCTGGGGTGAAACCGCGTGACCGGGAGACAAAAACAAATAAGGGTTCGCACAAAGAGCTCCACACGGATGGATTCAATCCACCGGTTGCACTGCCATCTTCTGGCCACGTCACTGCCCGGTCAGTTTGGGAATCTCAGAAATCTTCACGCGATCCACCAAGCCAACGTGCTCAATCACAGGCGTGAGGCACCATGGGAGGATGTAAACATTGTATCTTTTCATTTATGGCATCTTACTGTACTCTACAGTTAAATAGCTCTATGTTATATATCGTGCCTATAAAAATAGTGTGGATATTTTCAATGAGGCCTAAAAAAGTTTACCCTGTATTGCAGTTATATCTCGCATCATCATGTTAAGCCATGTTCTGTGCACTGCTGGATGAAGGCGTGCCCATGTGATCAACATCTCGTACGGTTCACGTGATAAAAAAAACAAATCTCGCTCTTGCACATGAGCTGGTCCCATCGTTCCATCTCAGTGGCAGTCGACCTTAGGCTGCAATTCCATCCCCAGTCTCGACCATTGGCAGTCATCCCTTCCAATGACGTGCGCTGCTCAAGCCCACTTAATTTCCTTAACGTTCAGCGCGATGTCTCTGTTCGCATCGATCCACGTGTTTCTCTGTCCCTGCCTGTGTCCGCACGTACCGTATCTGGCACGCACGCGGTACTGTATCACGTACGCCGAATGTAGCGATAAATACATTCGTCGTGAAATTACTCCAGAAAAAAAATTCACGGTTGCAAAGCAGTGGCCCAAAGGCCCGAAACGCTAAGCGGTTAGCAACAAACAGCACGAATTAAAGTTGTAACCAACATTACGTAATAATGTCCTCTGCAGCATCAAGCAAGCGATCCCCTCACAATTATTTCAGGCAAATGCCTTTTTTGGAATTTCTTTGGGATTTTTTTTGTTACAGTTTATTTTCTCACATTGCTGTAGGCTGAAAGTCTGTAGGTCCTGATGTCAATAGCTATGGACACGCGGCCTGCTGTGCCGTAAATAAATAAAATTAAAGAGAATGTTCATGCCCAAAAGCCTCGGTGCTGTTCATCGGAGTTTGCTCATGTGATCGGAACGGGCGGTGATCAAAAGCGGCGCACGGGCAAATGGAAAATACCGCACGCGTACCGTTTAGATCCGATGCGGTGGCTGCGTGCACACAAAGCAGTGGTGGCGCTCGGCATCAGCAAACCAAGTAGCTCAATAGGACACCTGATTTCTGGCAAAACATGAACTAATTACATTTTTTAAAAATGTTTTTCTTTAGGCACATTGCTATGTTACTTCTCACTAGGTCACGTGGGGGGGGGGAGGCTTTCTTGACCATACTTCACCACGCTGATCATTGCAGATTAGTGCTGGTTGGTGAAGCAAACATTGTGTTGTTCAGCCTCCTACCGAGTGCCTGACTAGTGTTGGTGCCCCTATCAAGCACGGGCACTCCTCAGGTCTCAGGTTCGTCAGTCTCTGAAGCTTCCTCGCCACGTGAAGGCGGTGCCCCCTTGAATAAATTTCCCAATTGAAGGATTCATCTTAAACACACAAAAAAAAATTTGGGCCTATAAACAACATTTCGGATAATCTTAATTTTATTGGAATTGTTGGCCTCATCCAAAAGGATGACATCACGTTAAATTGCATTACGTGTAGTGGCGTCATTTCGGTGATTTTCCACCAAAGGTGGCGTAGGGGCATATTGTACGCGTTCAATTATTACGCAACGTAACGATCAAATCTGTAAGTGACTAGATGAACCCATCGCAGCAGAACAACACCGGCAGGCACTTCTTCCAGCAACTGCTGGTGGTTTTCGCATGAGCAGAGAGGCTCTGTTATAATTCCACGTGCTTGGGCGTTGTTTGAATCTCATGTAAATGAAATGGAGATCTAAAAAAAAATCCTAGAAAATATCTGACAACCCATCCCGAAAAACATTCATCGTGGTGGCCAAGGAAAGTGAAGCCCTCTTTTTAATGGGTTTGGCTTCAGTCTCACACGCGTCCCTGCAGGAACATTCGCCACGTTCTGGCGTCCATCCGAGGGGTGAATATTGCTCGCCAAGAGGGCGCATTTATATTTCATGCGCAAAGCCTTTCCCTGAACGCGGCCCTAATCTGCATGATGTCACAACTTTAATTATGGATGGCTTAAAACCCCCACTTAATTGCAAGCCATTAACTGTAACCATCTACTACAACGTCTTTGCTGGATTTGCGACTGCGCATTCTAATATTTGCTCCACGATAGAGTGCGTTAATGCAGCGCAAATGCTGTGCACGGTTTAGGTGCAACTGCTAAATATTAGGCCTCTAACGTGGCTATTTTCTATCACTTCAGCACTTGCATTTGTTTCTAAGCAGTTGTTGCGATGGTGATATGTTTTTCAATAAATTTTCCAAAATTCTACAAAACAGGGCCTAATAAAATGTCCAGATAATTTAATTTCAACAGCTGTGCTCGCTGGCTTTTCGGTAAATACAGCGGTTTCCCATGTAAGATTATCTGCATATATAGAGCACAATAACAAGCACCTGCAGAGTAAAACAAGTTCCACTCACTGAATAAACATAACATCAATTAACTCAAATACACGTACTCAACTCAACCATTGCTCGAGGCAGCGTTGTTGTTTTCTTCTGTATAAGCAGTGTTTTTTTTAGACTTTACAACATGTCTCCCCTGAGTAATACAATGGCTGTACATTTTATTTTGCTCAAATACGTGCCACCATTCGAGTTTATGCTTTGTGTGTGCGTTTAAGCGGTTGTGTAGCGGTTAGCGCGCGACGCTACGAACCTGGCGACCCGAGTTCGACTCCCGCTCATGGCCAACACCAGTGACGATTATCTGAACCGGTCCTGGGCCTGCCCTAGGTTGACTCAGCCTCAAATTAGTACAATACCTGGTGCGGTGTGTAAACATCACCACTGGGGAGACAAAGTCGGCCGAGCGTGGTGCTGGCCACCCACTCCCTCGTGTGCCGTGCCGACCTTCACAGTTGCTCGCGAACAGCACTTGCCCCAACAGTCTGTTAAGGCTATACGGGGGATCTTTGGCTTGTGCGGAACTTTTTCGCATCGCATGGAGATGCAGCAGCTTCATTTACTAAAACGCGTGTGCCCGAAGTGGTGACCCCGTGGCTCAAGCGTCAGGACAGCTGAGCCAGCACCGACCGCTGAGATCACTGTGGGTTTCACTCCGGGTTTCATTCACTGCCTCGTGATTGAATCGGCTTCTCAGGTGCAGGCGAGTTGATCATCTTAGCCCGGTCACCGATGAGTGCATTAATGATGCGTGAAACCAAATCTGCATCTCTAGTGTGTGGAGAAAAAAAGTCACTCGAAGAGATCTCAGAAGTAGTTCTGTGGAATCTGCTTGCGTGGGCAATTCCCTAAATAGGGATGGGGCAATGTGCTGCATGGATAGGCACTTTGTCTCATGCCACGATACCGACAGCAAAGTTGAAATACAATTTCGAATAAATAAATAACTAATTTGTTTATCCGATCCAAATCATGTTCGAGGTTACGCAGCGTGTCTGCAGTCATGTTGACGTGATTCTCTTCCACGCATACGATTCATGCGATGCCAGGTATTGCCCTACGCTCTTGGGCAAGGTGGAGCAAAAATCCACCCCAGGTGCTGCGATTTAACGATTAAAATGAGAGCCACACCTGTTCAGGGCGGGGATGATCTGGCAGACGCTAAGCCCCCTCAGAGGACAAATAACGCAGACCTGAGTAGGAAATTACATTAATTTGGTTTCAGCAAAAATCAGATGGCTGTACTGTACACAGGAACAAACAAAAAAGTGTTGGTGACTGTGGAAGTGCGCCACCGATCGTTACGATTACACATTTACGAGTAGTCCTGGAAATTTTACTTCTGGTCACGAACGGTTTGTGGGCAGTGCCATGTAGCCAGTGGTGGAGCTGTCGAGTGTGCGGGCGTTGCGGCTGCACCGGTACCCGTGGAGTGGAGGGTAACCAGGCACGGGACTACATTGGAAATGGGGGTCCCAGTGCCGGATGAAGCTAGTGCCGTGGCCTGTAGCGTACGGTACAAAGGGGCCCTAAATAAAAAAAAAACGCGTAAATATTAAAACACACATTTTTAACTTGCGTAGTAAAGTTTATTGTATTTTTTCATTTGCTATAGAGCCAGATAATACAACAAATCGCTAACCTTATACACCCAGTCGTTCATAAAAGTTGAAGGCGGTATAGTCCTACAATAATAGAGCAAGTGCAGAATCACTTAACCGGAATTGATAGCTTGAAAGCAATTAGCGCAGGGCCCTTGAAAGTGCGGGGCCCGTAGCTACTACTTATGTAGTAGCTACTTTTGCTACTAGGATAATCCGGCACGGGGGGGGGGGCTTTTATCCCTCGCGCCAGGGTCCATGCCAACCACGCCACCGCATATGTCGTGACGGGCATTATTCAGGTTCCCACCTGTCTGCGTTCGGGTGGCAGGAATTGATTTATTATTTTTTCTATCTACGTGACTTTACCGACAGATTCTAGATTTGAAGCTTTCGTGACTGCAAGGAATCATCTTCTTAGGTTTTTTCGGTAAAGTCACGTAGAAAGTAAAATAAAATAAAAACAAAAATCACGACGTTTCGGAGGCAACACAAGTCTCCGTCATCAGGTGGGACCGTCACAGCCAGATTAGCTGTATCAAGTGAGGCAATGATTCAAGATGTAATCCCTTAAAAGCGAGTTGAGGGAGAGGGAGGGGGGAGCTCATCAGACTATGGTAGCCAATGAAAGGAACGTATCGGGAGGGAGGGGGGGCGAGGCCAAAAGGGTGGGCGATGGACGTGGAAGCGCTTGTGCGCAAGCGGCCAATTACTGCACACGCCAACACAATGGAGCGATTGTGCGCAAGCGGCCAGCCACTGCACCCGCCAACACAATGGGCAGAGAGGAGGAGGGGAGGTCTAATACACATGATAGACAAAAGAACGAAAATGATGATGGGTACAAACTTAGGGGGAGCTCATCAGACTATGGTAGCCAATGAATGGAACGTATCGGGAGGGAGGGGGGGGCGGGGGGGGGGCGAGGCCAAAAGGGTGGACGTGGAAGCGCTTGTGCGCAAGCGGCCAATTACTGCACACGCCAACACAATGGAGAGAGAGGGGGAGGGGGGGTCTGATACACATGATAGACAAAAGAACGAAAATGCCCATGTTTATACCAATGCTGGCTGAACAATGAAGAGAGTACTGTTAAAATAACTGGGGATGTTAACACTCGGTAAAGTGCAGTAAAATAGTGCCTGTCAGATAAGATGGTCCAAAAAATTTGTGATTAAGTCTTTTTTGCGTGGTTGATAACATCTTTCCAATGATTACTAAGTTTGTACCCATCATCACGGTTGAAATTATGTCTGTGTTTGTATATTTGTATGGCTTCGTGTACAAACCTTTGATGGTAGCCGGGAGGTTTGCAGAGAACCTTGGTCTCGGAAAAGACAATTTCATGAGAGCCCACCGAGTTGTAGCAATGATCGGCCACGGCATGGATTCCTGCAGTCACGAAAGCTTCGAATCGAGAGGAATTGATTTGTACCAAGATCTGGCACCGGCGTTGCGTTGTGCGTCATTGCAGCGCGCTGCACAATTTCGAAAGACCCCGGTGCTGATTGAGATCTACGCCTGTGTTTGTGCTTGGTGAGAAAAGGTGGCAACCCTCGCTCATGTGAATGGATTCAAAACTTTCCTGTTTAGCCGCAATAGCATGCTAAATAGCCCAATGGGTGAGGCCGGCTGAGCAATACAGCTCTTGTTCAGATGCGACCTGGCCACAAATGATAGCTCAACGAAGTGGCTTATCACGTGGACATTTATTCGCAGCCAAATACTCTGAACGCACGATTGATTCTAAATGTGGAGGGGAAAACCAGAGGACCTGGAGAAAAATCTACGCGACCACGGGGAGAGAGAGAGGCAAGCTCCAAATATACAGCAGGCGTCAGGCTCGGGATCGAACCTACGACCTCCTGTATACCAGGCGAAGTAGTTAACATCTCGCCACTGTGGCTCCCCTTACATTTCCCCCCTAAAAGCGCTCTGTAGTCCTCTTATGTGTCCTGATCACATCATCCTGACCGGTTTCAGTGGCGGTCTGGCATTTGCCAGTCACTCAGACCTCCGTAGTGAGTAGAGTCACGCCCAAGCGGTGTCTAATGTATTTTCTGTTGCTCTGTGTTGCAGGCGACTGTACGAGTGTGTCCATCATACAATGGTGCGCAAAGCATATTGCCATTTAGCAGCAGCAGCTTAGGCAAGCTGTGAGTAGCGGTCAGTGGAGCTTTTGAACAAGTGAAGTCGAATTCATTGTTCTCATCGTCATCAAAACAAACACAACAACAAACCAAACACGACAACAACAACCCAAACACAACAACAACAACCCAAACACAACAACAACAACCCAAACACAACAACAACAAACCAAACACAACAACAAACCAAACACAACAACAACCCAGTTCTAAAGAAGTGAGCTTTTTCAATCTACACTTAAAAGTGCACAGCGTCCAGTGGCTGCCTAATATCGGACGGAAGAACGTTCCAGACGGCCGCCATGATCAATCCACTGCTGGATGACCGCTGCTGCCCCCTCTTACGGACCCTGCGGTGTCACGACCCACCAGGAGCCCGCAACGGGTTACAGAATTTTTTCTCGCAGGGACCACACGCGCGATTTTGTTTGAAATAGTTTTTTTCTTCTCGAGCTCAGATGTTATTGCGTTGCCATTGGTGCCTGGAAACACCCCACCCCTCCCCTCCCCCCCGCGCTCACCTGGGCAAAATGTTTTGTTGTTTAAATACCACGGCGTACAGTGTGGGGCACAACACGGAGTTTGGGACGTGACCTGCGTAGCTTCGCGGTGCGGTGGGGGGTGGGAGGTTAAAATATATTGTACGCCGTGGATATGGGGCCGTCCATAAATGACGTCACGCACCTGGGGGGGGGGGGGGTCAGACATTTGTGACGATGTGTGACGAGGGGGGGGGGGGGGTTGAGAAATGTGACGTCACATCAAAATGCGCAACTTTAAATAAATATAGACAACACGTTCTACTTAATTAAATAGACTTTTTTAATACATGTTCTCTCCTACAACATCAGAGTGCAGCGCCACATTAAATACGCACTACAATGACAATAGTTTAAAGCGATTTGAAGCATGTTTTATTTTGGGGGGGGGGGCAGAGCTTTGTAACTTCATGTGACGAAGGGGGGGTGGGTAAAAAATCGTCCAAAATAGCGTGACGTCATTTATGGACGGCCCATATCACAATTACAATACTATGCAGGTAAAAACACAAACAATAGGCTGCTTTGCTACCTTCTGAGGTACAAAGAAAACTCGGACGTATCATGGGAGCATAAATATCCCACGACACCAGAACTACATTTAAGTTATGGGAACCTCATTTGCCAGTAAAAATATGATAATTGTTTTTTTACCCTTCTATCTGGAGTCATGTTTGCATAGACCACAATACCTGCAGTCATAATACAAACAAAAGAACATAACTCTGATAATGTGCACTATCCTTGAAGTTGATTGGAGACTAGGCTCTAAGGAAAGCTGTCTCGGGTGTGGACCAATCAACTTCAAGGACAGTGCACATTATCAGAGTTATGTTCTTTTGTTTGTATTATGACTGCAGGTATTGCGGTCTATGCAAACATGACTCCTTGTAAAAAGGTGTCAGTTTTGTTGCCAGATAGAAGGGTAAAAAAACAATTATTACATTTAAGTTTCTACATGGTCGTAAGTGGTGTAGAGGTTGGTCCAGATCTCTTGTGACCCCCAATTAACTGACCCCTATATACATTTTAGCATATTCATTTCTGTAAAAATAATAATTGGGGGTCACAAGACACTGGGACCATCCCGTAATTTTGTACAATCTCTCCAGAACAGCCATCATAAAAAGAGGTCATTCGAGCGAAAACTGGGACAGTTGGCAACCCCAGGCAAACGTCATATGTCCTTTTAATAATGCAAAGAAAGAAGATAGTCCACCTCGGTTAAAAGTTTCTTGACGACACCAGATATTTATTTTATATTTTTTCGAAAATAACATGGCATTTCAGAATACAAAGACAAAGATCCTGCGTATAGCCTTAGCAGACTTGGGGCAAGTGTTGTTAGCGAGCACCTATGAAGGTGTGGGTGGCCAGCACCACCACACCCTTGTCTCCCTAGTGGGGATGTTTACACATCGCACCAGGTACACATTTTGAGGCCGTATGACCGACACAACAAAATTGAGACTCCGTGATGGAATCTATATTTCAGGTATTTTGATTTTACAAACAAGTTAAGACTACACTATTTGGCAAAACTTGCCTCTCATAGCCACTGCCAGATACAGAATACCGATCTCCATCTGGGTCTGTACTGATCCGTCATGGGTATGCAGTGACACCAAGCTTGTGCGTGTGGGAGTGCAAATCGACTCAGGTCAAAATCATCGGGCATCGGCCACTGAGGATCGGGTTGGTTGGCAGTCATCGGTGACGGGACTGACACCATCAATTTCACAATTCTCTTAAATATAAAGCAACATTGTCGTCCTCGTCAATGTTGGCTTTGTGATAATTAGCGTCCATCATCATCATTAGTAGCCATGGCTTGCCCAAGCTGTTGTCGTCTTTCATGGTTTGTGTTGGAGGTCTGGAAATAAATAAATAAATAAACAAAACGGTTACATCTTCTTGGTTCTTTCGGTAAAGTCACGTAGAAGGGAAGTAATAAAATAATAAAAATAAAACATAATAAAATGAAATAATTCTCACGACGTTTCGGCTACAACGCAAGCAGCCGTCTTCAGGTGAAGAATGAGCTGAAGACGGCTGCTTGCGTTGTAGCCGAAACGTCGTGAGAATTATTTCATTTTATTATGTTTTATTTTTATTATTTTATTACTTCCCTTCTACGTGACTTTACCGAAAGAACCAAGAAGATGAATCCCTGCAGTCACGAAAGCTTTCAATCGAAAAACGGTTACAGTCAAATTCTCCACGGGGCATGATCACCGATAACTCCAGATAATTGGAAGAAGTTTCTGAATAACTCTGTTCAACACCGTGGTCTGGGCCCCAAGATATTTGGATGGCCGTGCCTCCCACATATTTTGGAAGCCAGGAACCGTTTCTTTTTGCCGACCTCGGATCAAGAAATTCCCGGATAATTGGTTTGCGGATAAACGGAGTTTGACATGGGCCACAGTGCTCGGCTTTGCGCCGCTAAATGCAGGCTAGAGAACGGCACTGCAATGCGTTGAAGCAAGAAGGAAACTCCTTCCAGAGGGCACGGTTATGACTGCCTGCTGCTGTAATCAGTCGGAAACAGGTCCCACCGCATTCCTGACAGACGGTGCATTATCAGGGCCGCGGCCCGCTCTGTGCGACTGCGAGAAAGCCATCGGCAAAGATCGGTGCGAACAACAACCGAAAAACGACAAAAATACACTCAGAAGTTTCACGAACGCGCCGGAGCTAATGCGTCCTCATGCGCGCGACGTTTGTCAATCCGCTGCCGAGTGAGGAGCTCCCCACGACGTGCGGGTCACGGGGGGCTTCTCGACCATACTTCACCACGCTGGTCATTGCGGGTTGGTCAAGACAGGTGCTTTTCAGTTTGATACGGCACGATTGATCCAATTTTAAACTTTTTACACATTACTGGAACTAACCTTGGTTTCGATCACACCAGTTTTCAACCAATCCTCGCACCGGATTAACATGAACGCGTACAACGTCTTTGCTCAATCCACTGCTGGATGAGTTCCTCCCCGCACTCAATTGGTGATTGGGCTTATTTTACCATACTCTTAGTTCTTTCGGTAAAGTCACGTAGGTAAAAAATTAAATTAAAATTAATTAAAATTTAAATTAATTTTAATTTCATTTTTTACCTACGTGACTTTACCGAAAGAACTAAGAGTATGGTAAAATAATTAAATACATTTTAATTTTATTTTTTACCTACGTGACTTTACCGAAAAAACTAAGAGTATGAATCCTTGCAGTCACGAAAGCTTCAAATCTAGAATTATTTTACCATACTTCACCGTGCTGGTCACTTTTAGACTTGGGAGTGTACGAGTATAGAACGCACAAGAGTGGCATTTGCTGCGTCACGCTTACGTAGCCCCACAGCCTATAACACCTGTCATGCAAGGTGGTCTCCCATCCAAGTGTAATCCAGGATAGTTTCCGAGATATGACGACATTGCGTGCAATCCGGGAGACTTGGTCATAAACTGCAGCATGCAACGTGCATAACCTATACGACAAAGTCGAGACTCCATGATGGGATCTTTGTTTCAGGTATTTTGATTTTCCAAACAAGTTAAGACACGAGCCTTGGCAAGCTTGCCCCCCATAGCCACTGCCAGATACGGTATGCCGATCTCCATCTGGGTCTGTACTGCTCCGTCTTGGGTATATGCAGAGACACCAAGCTTGTTGCTGTGGGAGTGCAGATAGATTAAGGTCATAATCATCGGTCACCAGCCACTAATATCGGTGACGGGGCTGACACCATGAACTTGACCTTAATTCTGTAATACACAAAAAAATCACCACCGTCAGTCAACCTTTGTGATAAATCGCACCGTCACCATCATAGTAGCCATGGTGGAGAAAGGCGACAGGCTTTGGTCACTGAGCTGACATGGGTGGAGGAAGCTCAGCTGCAGGTCCAGAAGGATGCCAAGGAGGTGAGGGGGCAGTGCCCATCTACGAGCCATTTGTAGAAATTCCTCGTTACGATTGCAGGGGGTGAGTATATAAAAAAAAAAATTGAACACTTTTTGATTTTACCAGTTAAGGTCCACTGAGCTGTATCGCCCTTTTTTCAGCAGTGACCTGGCCACAAACAAAAGCTCAACCAAGTGGCGGCTTATGATCACGTGGAAATGCACAGCGGCCAAATACTCCAAACGCACGTTGATTCTAAATGTGAAGGGGAAAAACTGGAGGACGCGGAGAAAAATCCACGCGACCACGGGCGAGAGAGACAGGGGTCAGGGTCAGGATCGAACCCACGACCTCCTGCATCCGCTGACCTTCCACGAACGTGGCCCTAGTTTTACCGACCCTCTCTCTCCCCTGTCGTCGCTCTCCGCGCAGGCCCTGGGCCAGATGTACTGCAGTCAGCGGCAGACGGTGGTGGAAGGGGCGACGCGCGAGGAAATCCTCCTGGACGAGTCGGCGGGGAAGGACGCGTTCTACCTCTCCGAGTTCCTGCGCCTGGAGGGTGAAGTTCGCCACTCGCGCACGACACTCAGCAACGCGCAGGCCGAAGCCCAGCGGCTCGACTGCCTCACCCTGGGCCTCAGCGAGGTGAGCGACGTTTTTTTGTTGGAAGTGGATATCGCATTGGGGGGGGGGGGGGGGAGGCCGTGCGTGCGAGTCGTCGCTCCTTCTCTGCTGCTGCTTCCCCCCATTGTTTGGAATTCTCTGCATTCGTGTTCGAGTCCAGGCTGAAGACTTTCCTCATCTCTCTTCCGATGGCTCTCTGCCTCTCTCTCTCTCTCTCTGATGCGTCTTCGATCACACTTTTACTAAACATCATCTTGACCGCCAACCCCTCTCTGGCCTATATTATTCTGCCCATCATTCTTACCACATGTCTTTGCCGTCTTCTCATTCGAAATAAACTATTTCAGAACCTCTCTGAATCAACAAAAACTGGAACCCCAAAATATGTATATCATTACGTAAAAAATATTATAAAGAGGTCACTATCACATTCCATATACACACCACACACGCCTGTATGTCTATGCCACCAAAGTTGCGTACATTCAGGCAGTTGCGCAGCGCAAGAGTCAGATTTTTGAGGCTGGTGTTTTTAGGGGCTGCTATATCAATTAATTAAGTTTAGCTCTCTCCAGAAAATGAATGGCTCGTGTGTGCGTGTGTACAAATTAATTGACTGCAATTAGCGAGGGAAGTTGACTGAACACACACACACACACGGGGCCGGTGAGAGATTCTCTTTCCACGTTCTTGGGGTGTGGGATACATTATTAAATCGCCTTTGGCCTGCGTCCCACGCCAGCATGAGCAGATGCAAATTTGAATGACTCCCTTGCGGTGGGCTTTGCAACATTTTCAATTATATATATAAAAAAAATGCTTGGTACAAATTACCGCTAATTAACAAGCTCCAGGGCAGAACACAATTATTTTCACGGTGGGATTCTCGAACATAAATGCACGTGTAAAGAAATATAAATCTTCATAATTTTAAATACAACGGTTACTGACAATTAGAAACAAAAAAACATATACAGATATGCTAAACAGTGTTGTGCAAATATAGAAAAATTGTCGAATTTGGAGTGGTACGATTTAAGCCGTGGAACGGGTTGGGTTATTGGAAACAGATGCAATGCTCGGGCGTGCAGAGATTTCCTCTGTGTGGACCTAAAGCGTTTGTTTATTCAGTAAAAAAAACTTTTAGTACGAAAAAAAAGGCATGCTCAGCTCACAGTGGAACTGCTTTCGAAGGAACACTCGGAAATGCTGTTGACGGCGGCCACTCGCTCGCTTTACTCGCAATAATGTGTATTATATAACCGAGGGTAAACACTGCAGATTCCCATTACATTCTCAAGGGGTACTGGCAAGATGCCAACAATACACTCGCCCAGGCTTTGGCGTGTGCGCACGCGTGTGATCCAGCACTGTGAAGGCAGCCAGAATTGGTAGATCACCACACAAATGTCGTGAAGCTCCTTTCCCATGGTGTGTCTAGGAGGTGCCATACCCTGGCTCGCAAGGAGAAGGCATTGCAGCGAGTGGTCTGATCGCCATCCGTTTCCATCTGTAAGGAGGATAGAGCGTTGCCTCCTCTTGGGTGCTGCTGTTTCATCCCTACTTGTACAATAACTCATGAATTGGCTGAAAACTTTCTTAAAATAAAATCCACAATGATGTATCCTCCTGAAGCAGATTTCTGCAGCTCAGTGAGGCTTTCATCAAGTAATAAGTAAATGTCCATTTTTGACTTCCCCAATACTCCCTTGCTAGCTCACCCACGCACCCACCCACGCACCCACCCACGCACCCACCCACGCACCCACCCACGCACCCACCCACGCACCCACCCACGCACCCACCCACGCACCCACCCACGCACCCACCCACGCACCCACCCACGCACCCACCTACGCACCCACCCACCCACCCATTCACCCACCCACCCACGAATCTAATAACACACTCGCTGCTTGATTTTCTCTCTCTTAAATTTCGATTTAAAGCTTTCGTGACTGCAGGGATTCATCTTTTTGGTTATTTCGGTAAAGTCACGTAGAAGGGAAGTAATAAAATAATAAAAATAACACATAATAAAATAATTCTCACGACGTTTCGGCCACAATGCAAGCAGCCGTCCTCAGGTGAATACCAGGTCTGTCGGGGAGACAGCGTCTGAAGCTCCAATAAGATTTCTCTCTCTCATCCACCCACCCACCCACGCGTTAATTCGCTCACCCACCCACTCACTAACTTTACTCGCTTACTGAGCAACTCATTCACCCTCTCGCTCGCTCGCCCGCCCGCGCGTCCGCTGGTGCGCTCCGTCACTTTGACACGCCACGCGACATGGCTCTCGTCGCTCGGCTGCTCGGTTCAGAGCGTCCAGGAACTGCAGTCGGAGAGGGGTCTCCTGCGGGAGGAGCTGAAGCAGTACAAGCTCCAGGAGGCCAGACTGCTGCAGGACTTCAGCGAGCTGGAAGAGGAGAACATCTCCCTGCAGAAGCAGGTCTCCATTCTCAAGCAGAACCAGGTGGGAGAAACGCACCCAGCCACAAGCATCCGCACACCAGACCCCTAAGCAATGGGGGCCCCACACCTCTAACCCCCCTGACCCCTGACCCCTCATCCCCCACCCCCCACCCCCCAGACCTGCTAATCACAGTGTTCTTCACAAATTTTCAGATGGGGGCCACTTTCGAAGATAATTAATCATCAGTGTGAGGAAGGCCGCCGCACATTTGAAACCATTGGGGGTTTGGCACGATGATGATGATGATGGTGGGGGGTGTTTCCACTCTTTGTGTATTGTGGGGGGCCGCACATCAGGGCCGCATTGAAGGCCACCAGGGGCCTGCCAGTAGCCCCTGGTGGGCCTTGCGACGAAGAACGCTGTTCTAGACTGTACCATGTGTGCATTACGAAAAATATTGGACTTTTACATTTGTGAAATTTATTTGTTTTCTTCCTAAGTCTCATTCTGGTCTCGATAAATATGTTGACAACCCAGCGTCCCGAGCGAATTGAATTTTCAAGTAAAATGTACAGTTTGTGAAACTCTTTGCGAGCGTTTGATAGGGCGGTGCTTGTTTATGTGAAGTTCATTCCACTGCAGCATTTAATGTCAACAAGAGTTGTTTTAGGGCGTAACGATATGCGCACACTCGGTGCATTTCACCAGATGCAGGTAGCATTTGGTCGTAAAAATAACAAAACTGTGTAAAATAAAACAAACAAAAAAGATTTACAGTAATTTCATAGGAAGAACCTTTTTTGTGATTTAGTGGACAAAAGAGAGATACAATTTTCATGTAAAATATAAACAATATTTATACTTTTCATGCTTTTGTGAATCCATGGCTGTATGAAGGCCTCCCTATGCCTTTTGGTCTTGGGGTATGTTTGACCATACTTCACCATGCTGGTAAACGTGCGCTAACAAAGGAGGGATGAAGGAGAGAGGAGGGGGGAATGGTGGTTGCAGGACTGGTTCAGACTTAACTCACCCTCAGAAACGTTAATTTAAAGTATTTGGCCGATTTAAATGTCCACGCGATAAGCCACTTCGTCGAGCTATCACTTGTGGCCAGGTCGCTTCTAAAAAAAGACATACGTAGCTCAGTGGGCCTCACCCGGAATAATTTTCTTCCGCAATAAATGCTCAACACCCGGTCGAACCCAGGACCCCACTTTTGAGAGCGCGCTGCCGTGTGAACGAGCCCTCTGACCGCCGTGCGTGCACGCGCACCGCCCGCGCGCGTGGCTGCGGCGACAGGTGGAGTACGAAGGCCTCAAGCTGAAAATCCGTCAGCTGGAGCAGGAGGTGGAGTTCATCAACAGCCAGCAGGAGGAGGCCCTCCGCCTCAAGTCCATGGCCGAGAAGCAGCTAGAGGAGAGCCTCGAGGTGCTCGCCGCTGAGCGCGAGCAGAAGAGCCTCCTGCGCAAGGAGTTTGCCCACTACTCCGGTTTCGGGGACGGGGCGATCACCCACGGCGTCACCCTGGCCGACTCCTCCTCGCCGGAGCGGGCGGAGCTCGACGACGACGCGACGACCGCGAACGGCCACGGCCCGGCGGCGAGCCGGACGAAGGGGCGTTGCTCGCCCGGCGATCGCAGGAGTTGGGACGGCAGGTCGCCGGCTCCCGGGGTCGTCTCGGATCTGCTGAGCGAGCTGCGATTCACCGAGATCCAGAAGCTGCAGCAGCAGCTCGCGCAGGTGAGAGCTCCCGCGTCCCAATTCCGTCGCCAGATTCAAGGAATGTTATCCTGGTCGGGCGTCGCCTGGGCACGCCGTTGCTTTGACGGTCGATAGCACGGGTGCCGTGTTGTGCGGACGTCGAGGGTAGCGGTTGTCCCACGGATGAGCTCGTCCCTGCCATAAGAATGCAGAATGTGTAGCACTGGCACAGAGCTGTAATCGGTGAGATAATCACCGCCCCCATGGTCAGTTGAGTGGGGAACAAAGATACTTTTTTTGCGTTGTGTTTCTGAGAATAAACATAATTCGGAATCTGTGATGAAAATCAGTGGCGGCTCCTGCAAAATCTCTCAGGGGGGGCAAATGTCTGGATGATTGATAAGGATAAGGTCCACCCATGCAATGGATAAATTAACAGCTTAAGCATGCAAAGGCAACTTCACTTTTTTAATATTAATGAAAAATAAAGTGACTCTTACAATACATCTTGTTTGTTTCTATACTCACTATTAAAACAAACCACTCAAGTTTATTTTATTAAAGATTGCACTAGGTGGCGACAAATTATATTGTTGGATGAAACGTGCTTATGTATGATGACATAAGCACGTATGATGACGTAAGCACGTTAGGGCGAGCCCTCCCGGAAGCCATAGAGAATGCATTGCAGCGCCCCGTTCGAAAAAAAACATCTTTGAATGTAAGTCTATGGGACCACTCGGGGCGATTCTCAGCTGGAGGGAAATCGCCCAAAAAGAGGCGGTACTCCACAGAACGTAGCATGACGCTGATTGGACTATATCCAGAGGCACAGTGACGGCTAGCGTGACTCTGTGGTTGAATGACATTGGTGGTGCGTCGCCCAATCGCCCTAATGAAGAAACCGCCCCTGATGAAAATATCTGTTAGCAACCAGCACTGAGTAAGTATTGCCTAAACAGATGGTCCCGTGGGAGCAGCGACACTTACTGACTTGTAAGTGAGTCGTGTGCCCTACGTAAGACAACATAAAACAAATCAAAACCTCCATTAACCTAATCACGTTTATTCTCAATTAAACTATAAACATTTGGCCAAATTCAGTTTCATCATAAATTAGCGCATCTTGATGAAACAATTCGTAACGTTGTCGTTTATTTTTTCTAAGAAAGCTGCATGGAGTCTCAAGCCTCCTTTTCAGGAGGTTCCTGCATTTGGGGGTTGCGTGGCAAATTCCATCGACGAATGGGTAGAAACCGGCGTACAGGGGCGTCACGGTGACGAGATGTTAACTCCCTCGCCTGGTGTACAGGAGGTCGTGGGTCCGATCCCGACCCTGACGCCTGCTGTATATTTGGAGTGTGCGTTTTTTCCCCGTGGTCGCGTGGATTTGTCTCCTGGTCCTCCGGTTTTTCCCTCCACATTTAGAAACCCTCGTTTAGAGTATTTGGCTGCTATAAATTTTCACATGATAAGCCAATTCATTGAGCTATGATTTGTGGCCAGGTAGCTTCTGAAAAAGAGCTATATAGCACAGTGGTTCTTACCTGGTTAAATAAAAATAGTTAATAGTTTTATATGAAAAGTAGAATTTAACTCTGTGATCACATAGACCAGGGGTCCCCAACCCCCGGGCCACGGACCGGTCCATGGCCTGTTAGGAACCGGGCCGCACAGCAGGAGGAGGTGAGCGGTGGGCGAGCGAGTGAAGCTTCATCATCTGTATTGACAGCCGCTCCCCATCGCTCGCCTTGCCGTCTGAGCTCCGCCTCCTGTCAGATCAGCGGCGGCATTAGATTCTCATAGGCGCGCGAACCTGACTGTAAACTGCGCACGCGATGGATCCAGGTTGCGCGCTCCTTATGAGAAGTCAGAATCCGACACTTATTTTAGTCCGCGCGTGGCCCGCCCATTATTTTATTTACCACTTCCGTCCGAGCCTCTTTCCCGCACTGCGCACTTGTCTCAGTCACAGTTTTGCTAAGCCCACAAGCTCTAACCCCTAGTAGCCAAAATGAGTAAAAAACAAACGTCGCTAGCGAGCTTCTTTAAAGAGGGGGAAAGACCCAATGATGACCCCCCCCTCCCAGTCCGTGAACAAATTGTCTTCCACGAAACCGGTCCCTGGTGCCAAAAAGGTTGGGGACCGCTGGCTTAGACTAGGGGTTGACAACCTGCGGCTCCGTAGCGGAATGCGGCTCTATACAGACTGCTTCATGACGTAATGTATTCACATGCATTGAAATACTGAGTTTCTTACCATAATCGAAAAAAATGGCTTCTCTTTTTTTTTGGTTGCCTTCGACGCATCGCAGTGGGTGATGTTCTGCCTTTGCTCCTTCACAGGTTGAAAAGGAAAACAACGGTCTTCAAGCAAAACTGCAGGAATGTCAGAAGGCCCTTGCACAGACGGAAGAGACTCTCAGCAATCAGCGAGAACTTCTCAACCAAGCGACTGATTTCAAGGGTGACAGCAATGGAAACGTGGAGAACGGAAACCATGGAATTTACCCGGCCACGACGGAACATTCCGTGGGAAACCACGGGACGGACGGCGTTAAAGGCAACGCGGCGCGGAGAGACTGCTCCGACGAGGAGATCGCTTCTCTGCAAGAAAAGCTCCTGGACTTTGAGTCGCGAGAGGGCAACGTCGTGGAGAAGCTGTCATCGATGGAAGAGCGGGAGAGGAAACTGCGGGATCTGGTGGAGGTGACGCGGCAGGAGCTCAACGCGGCCCAAGAGGAATTGGTGCTGTTCAGCGAGGAGCTTGCCAACATCTACAACCGCGTGTGCATGCACAACAATGAAATGCCCGAGCGCATCATGCTGGACTACTACAAGAACGGCAGCGGAGAAGCCCCCGACGCCGGCGGCGTCGCCCTCCACTCGTCGGACGACGGGCCGCCCGGTCCTCGCCGCCCGGCCGCGATCGCCGATCCTCCCGGCGTCCCCGACTCGGTGCCGCCGTCTCCGCTGTCGTCGGTCCGGGCTGAGCCCATGGGCGTCGGCAGCCTGACGGCCGTCGTCCGCTCGCAGGTGAGCCGCCTGCAGGGCGCCGTGGAGCGCGCCCTCGAGGTGTCGTGCCAGCGGTCGGCGGCGCGTGACGAGGAGGCGCTCTCCGCCGGCAAGGACAATGGGACGCTGGCGCAGGAGGTGCTCAAGCTCAAGTCGCTGCTCAACACCAAGCGCGAGCAGATTCAGACGCTGCGCATCGTGCTCAAGGCCAACAAGCAGGTCGGTTCATGTCCCGCCTACCCCCCTAGCGCCTACCGCCCCCACCCCTCGCCCGTTGGTGTCACGTGGTGTTTTGAATTCAATAATGGGAGCAGCCTGGTTGGGCAGCAAAACGGTGCTGTGGATAGTTTGGGGACCATTGGTGAGAGTTTAAGTAAAACATAAAAATTTTATTGTAATTCTCCCTTTAAGTAGCGTATATGTTGTTTGTCTCTTAACTGCATTTCTTAAACACGTTATTGTTCGTTTTAACGTGAGGTCAGAAACACTCACTTCGTCTGGGCTCTCCAGTTGCCTGGGCAAAAAAGCGATCGGCGTTTTGCTCAATGCTGGCCAGTTTCCTCGAAAACTTGTTCAATTAAATTAAACTAATGCAGCTGGGCGGGGGGGGGGGAGGAGGGGGTGGGGCAATCGTACGCAAACCTTGGCGGGTGCGGTGTGGACAATGCAGGGGTCGTCGGTGCTGCCTTGAATAAGTGCTTTACTGTTAACCCTAACTTGATAAAACAAGATGAACAGATATATATTCTTGTTTTTTTCGGTAAAGTCACGTAGAAGGGAAATAATAAAATAATAAAAATATAAAACAATAAAAATTCTCACGACGTTTCGACTGCAACACAAGCAATCATCATCAGGTGTGAAATCCACAGCAAGATTTGATACCTGATGATGATTGCTTGTGTTGCAGTCGAAACTTCGTGAGAATTTTAATTGTTTAATATTTTTATTATTTTATTATTTCCCTTCTACGTGACTTTACCGAAAGAATCAAGAATATGAATCCCTGCAGTCACGAAAGCTTTAAATCAAAAGATGAACAGACTTCCCCTAGCTTCGCGGTCAGTAGGTGGGCTTGCGCAGGACGCGTCGCCGGAAGGGTCAGAGGTGAACGGGCGAGAATGTTTACCGGCTGGCAGCCGAGAAATGGAAACGCGTCCGCGAGGAAGCCCATCGGAGGAGGGGGGGGGGGGGGAGACGTTGCGATGAAAACCGACTTTCGTGCGGATTGTCACACGTCGCGAGATCGTGAGCTACGGCGACGGCTTCGGGGGAGGCCGCCGTTATCCATCAGCGGGGCGGCACGCGTCCGACGAGCCGGCGAAGCGAACGGATGTGTCGTTGTCCGTCGCCGCAGACCGCGGAGGTTGCGCTCTCCAACCTGAAGAGCCGATACGAGAACGAGAAGTGCCTCGTGATGGAGACGGTGCTCAAGATGCGTAACGAGCTGAAGGCCCTCAAGGAGGACGCGATCACCTTCTCCTCGCTGCGCAACATGTTCACCACCCGGTGAGGAAAGCACGATGGCACCTCTCGCTCGTCCGTCCACTCGTCCGTTCGTTCATTAGAAACTAAACGATGGAACGTACGTAAAGCCAGGCACGTGTGTACGTACGTTGAACGTCTTTCGCACCGCACGTAGCCAACCGAGCTCGTCAGAGGTGCGGGGAAAGGAGAACAAACTAAAAACACGGAAGGCTGTTCTAAAGGAATGAGTTTTTAAGCTACAATGAAAGCTGCGTAGGTCTTTGTCAGAAGCGACCCAGCCACAAATGATAGCCCAGCAAAGTGGCTTTGCACGTGGAAATTTATAGCAGACAAATACTCGAAATGCGTGTCGACTTGAAACGTGCAGGGATAAACCGGAGGACCCGGAGAAAAATCCACGTGACCACGGGGAGAGAGAGAGAGTGCAATCTCCAAATATACAGCAAGCGTCAGGGTTGGGATGAAACCCACGACCTCCTGTATACCAGGCGAAGCAGTTAACATCTCGCCACCACGGCGCAACATTAATTCGTTTAACCCCTTGATCATCCATTTATTCAATCGCTCAATTTTAATAATAAACAGAGCAGCTGTCGCCCCCTCCTGCAACAACTTGGAAGATTCATAATAGAGGTTTTTTTGGGTTAGATCGCTTAAATATATAAATGTGTCGTTAAACCCGCCACCGCCCAACAACTAGCTTCATCAGGCGACAGACAGATTTGTGGAGAAGTCTAACTGTTTCGTTCCTTATATAGAGGCGTAGATGTGTATAAGGCACAGTTGGACTTCGTCACAAATCTGGCTGTCGCCTGATGAAGCTAGTTGTAATTATTGGTGAAACGTCGTATTCAGTTCGTAAATGTCGTGGCTTGGTTCTCCAACACACCGGTTGGCATGTTATGTTTACGTGACAACCCTTACTAGTTGGCTGTGTCGGGTGGTGGAGGGTTTTAACGACACATTTATATATTTATGCGATCTATCCCAAAAAACCTCTATTATGGATGATATTGGTCGTGAAAGCCTACGTGTTAAACTAACTTGGAAGGTTAAATCTTGACTTAAAGCTTTCGTGACTGCAGGAATTCATATTATTGGGTTTTTCGGTAAAGTCACGTAGATTGGTTCAAAGAAAATAAAAAAAAATAACTTATTTGGTTTTGTTATTTTTTGTTATATATTTTTTTACCCATCGACGTGACTTTACCGAAAAACCCAGGAATATAATTTGCAAGGTGCCCACGTGACCAATGAGATTCGGTGAGGCTTTCCTGACTAAACACGATTAATAGTCATCAATGTCATCGACTAAAGTCTTCAAGTCAAGTCACAAAATAGTATTAGTGATGACGATCGTGGTGGGAATAATGATAGTGATAATGGTGATGATGATGATGGCGGTAATGATGGTAATCATGATAGTAGTGATGATGATGAGGACGGTAATAACGGCGGTAATAATGATAGTGATAATGGTGATGATGATGACAGTGGTAATGATGGTAATCATGATGGTAGTGATGATGATGAGGACGGTAATAACGGCGTTAATAATGATAGTGATGATCGTGATGATAACGAAGGCGGTAATGAAATAAGGGGGTTTGACTCAAAGCCTTTCTTCAAACGCACAAAGGGGTCACGTGACAGCCCCTTGTGACGGCCTTCTGGAGCGTTCCTCCTTCCGATATTAGGAAGCCACTGGAGCTAAAACTCGTTCCTTTAGAACTGCTTTTTGTGTTTAGTGTATTGTCCTTCCCCCGGCACCTCCGATTAGCGCGGTTGCCTCCGCACGGTGTGAAAAAAAAGTTCAATGTACGTACACGCAGAGCCAGAGCAGAGCGCACGACAGGCAAACGTGCATCTCACCGTCACTCGTCCCGTTCAGCGTTCACCATCTCTCGTCGTCAACCGTGACACGTGCGTCGCCGTGAGTCACCACCCGGCCCGCACACCCGCGTTAAACGAGGTGGCGTTCGCTACAGGGCCGGCCGCGCTCCTGTGTGCCCCCCACCTGGCACACCCGCCCCCCATCCCCCCTCCAGGTGCGACGAGTACGCGTCGCAGCTGGACGACATGCAGCGCCAGCTGCTGGCGGCGGAGGACGAGAAGAAGACGCTCAACTCGCTGCTGCGCATGGCGATCCAGCAGAAGCTGGCGCTGACGCAGCGTCTCGAGGACCTGGAGATGGGACGGCCGGAGCACGTCCGGCACGCTCACCACCCCGGCCACACCAAGGTGCGCCCCGGGCCGCCTTCCTCCCCTCTCCCACCCGAGCATTGGTGATCATCCTCATCCTCCTCCTCGGTGATTGATTTCATCCCAACCCTGACGCTTTGCTGTATATTTGGAGATTGCACTCTCTCTCTCTCTCCCCGTGGTCACGTGGATTTTTTCTCCGGGTCCTCCGGTTTATCCCTGCACGTTTCAAGTCGACATGCGTTTCGAGTATTTGTCTGCTATAAATTTCTTGTGCCTCGCGCCTACGAAAACTCAAGGGCCTACGAAAAAAAAGTGACCACGTTTTTAGTTGTTGTTTGCACGATAAAATGTTTTAACCAACATTTGTTCTAGAATACATATAGTTATATAGCAAGAATATGCACAGTGTATATACAGCAGAGTCATGTCAATCGTTTTTTTTTCACGAGGTGAGAGAAATGAACGCAGACAACTAACTGTTGCTTGTGTCTTCGACAGTGCTGAGTGGCCTCCTACTGACGGCCAGCTTGCCATCGATCGCGTTTGACCTCCGCGCTTTGGACGAGGTGCGAGGGCTCTCAGACTTAACAACACAAAGGTCACGACCTTTGTGCTCAGGTCACGACCTTCTTGCTCCGCCGGTTCGTTGCCTCGGTTGCAGAGGACGTTGAAAGACCGCCGCCCCCCCCCCCCCGTGAGATTATTTTACAAAGGGCGGGCCTCTAGTGCCGGCGTCACGGCCCAAATTAGCCAAATGAGAAGAATTACCCGCAAATGACTCCGTCGGGAGACACGGCAGCAGTGACGCTGCCCCCCCACCCACCGGGGACGCTGAAGAGTGTTGAGACTCGATGAAGCATCCCAGAGTTGACTAAGTGTGTCATTATTCGTGCAAAATTAATCACGAACAATTATCAGAATATACCAAAGACGAAGGGCTACTGCTTTTCCTGCATAGATCTCGATATTGTTTTGAATACGTTTAAGATATATATAAAACAATTGTTGACACCCGCTAATCAAACCCCACATTTTTATAAAGCCATTGAAGGTACTCCTAGAGTATATGTGTATGTTAAAATTAAAAGGCATTAATGTATACATCCACAAGTTAGCATTAACGATTGTGTGGTATTTATTGAAATTAATTTCGTGACTTCAAAGCACATTTGAAAGTAAATTTTGCACACTTGTTCCAATATTGTACGGCAATTATGATTTTAACTATTTAACGACCCGAAATGTAATCCAAAGTGCTGAGTCTTTCCCAGGGCTAAATTTCGACCTGAGCTGACTGTCACGTGGTGAGATACACAAAATATTCAACGCCCCGCCCCCCTCCCCACCCGCCCCCTCCGCCGCCCTCCCCCCCACCCCCGCCCCCCCCCCTCCACCCCGCTCCCCCTCCTCACCCCCCGCCCCCCCCCACATAAGGAGTCTACATTATAGTCTACATTATAGACTGCCAGTACGCTCACTCAGGTTCAGTTTAATAACCATTGTTACAGTCTACATTATAGACTGCAAGTACGCTCACTCGGGTTCAGTTTAATAACCATTGCTACAGTCTACATTATAGACTGCCAGTACGCTCACCAGCTTAAAAACCAAGCTACAGCCTACCAGGCTACAGTCCATATTATAGACTGCCAATACGCTCACTGTTTTATTACTTTTATCATTTTTTCTAAGTGACTTTACCGAAAGAACCAAAGAATACGGGGCAACAGGTGTTTGAGCTCAGCATTGATACGCGGTGCTTTTTCTGGAAGACTTTGCTGTTTTTCCCTGGATTTTTCTGTTGCGCGTAGTCACTTTAAGATGTGTCTTGCTCGTGTTTTTTTTGTTGCGGTTGCACCCTGATTCAAGAGCCGAATGGCTCACAGGGCTACACCTAATAAATGGACTGAACTGATGGTTTGGGGGGTCTTAGCTGCCTTGGCCCTACATTTTTGCACACAAAGTGCTCGCTACAGATGGAGCGCAACGCCTCCCCGACCTCACCGAGGAGCGTAAACCACCATGCCAACTCGGGGCCTCCTCGCAACAGCAGCAGCGGCGGCGGTAGCGGCTCTTGGTTGGCCATCGATCAAAGACGGTGGCCGCAGGAACGCTCTTCCTTCCGATATAAGGAAGCCACTGGAGCCATACGATTTTAAATCTGGACTGAAAACTCATTTATTTAGAACTGATTTTTATGCGTTTAGCATGTCGTCGTTCAACCGCACCTCTGATGGCTACGTACGGCGTGAAAGAAGTTCAACATACGTGGGGGGGGGGGGGGGGGTGCCCTCATTGGAATCTAAACGTGCGAACCAACTCCGGTGTTAACCACGAGGCGGCGATCAGGGACCTCGCAACGCAACCCAGCGAATTTGCAGGGGTTGTGATTTTTCGATTTAAAGCTTCCGTGACTGCAGGGATTCATCTTCTTGGTTATTTCGGTAAAGTCACGTAGAAGGGAAATAATAAAATAATAAAAATAAAACATAGTAAAATAATTCTCACGACGTTTCGGCCACAACGCAAGCAGCCGTCCTCAGGTGAAGAACAGGTCTGTCGGATTCAGACGCTGTCTTTCCGACAGACCTGTTCTTCACCTGAGGACGGCTGCTTGCGTTGTGGCCGAAACGTCGTGAGAATTGTATTTTATTATGTTTTATTTTTATAATTTTATTATTATTTCCCTTCTACGTGACTTTACCGAAAGAACCAAGAAGAAGGGTTGTGATTGTTTTAAATCGACAACACTGAAAAGCCCAAACTCACCGCTCAAGAGGCGATGGATTTGCACAAAACAGGGATCGACCGCGTGACTTCGGGACCGCGAAAAGCCGTGACACTTCCAGGGCCAAAGAAATCTGAGAAACCTCAAGTGGCTCAACAACAACTACTGTTGTTGTTTTTCGCGTGGAATTCCGTGCGATGGATTTACCTGCTGCTCTCTCGGCTTAAAGAAGGTTGCGTGTTGTTTTGTACTTTAGATGTGAGTGCATGCATGCCAGTTGGCAGGTGAGTTGGTGAAATTGCCCACGGCATGTACAACTATTCTACAGTAAAGTTACGTCAACAGGATGGTCCACATGTCTTGTGACCGCCCCCCCCCCCACCAATTAACTGACCCCTATCATTTCCCCCCCCCCTTTTGAATAGTCATGTCTGTTTTAAACAAACCTTACTTATTAAGAGAATTACATGGGGGGTCACCAGACATTTGAGCCGCCCTGTACAACGTGCCTCCCACAGAGTATGTTTGAATCAGGTGGCGCGGTTGCGCGTTCGTTATGCTTCGTTAAACCCAGCAATATGACTGAGTTTGATTCCCGACCACGGTTAACATCAGTGGCGAATTCTATATGAACCGGTCCCATCCCCTCCAAAGACCCACACCGACTAGCGTGGTGAAGTATGGCCAAATAAACCCCATGACTGACGCAGCAATGGGAGGCCGTCTTCCCGTCTAAAGATTGGCTAAAGCGCTGCTAATTGTTATTGATATGTTTTGGATTCATATCACCGCAATAAATAGAATACATTTACATGTCAATGGAGTGACCCCCAAATAGTGACGATCCATCTGACGGCGTAGGTATTTCATTATTGTGTCCCGACTTTCAAAAACGTGCAACAAAAATTCGTCGGTAGTACAGTAACTCCCCGGTTTACGTCGGGGATGCGTTCCTGAAAGGCGCAATGACGAATATCGACGCGACGTAAATCGAAGCAATTGACAGAGTAGGTGGTGGTGGTGGTGGAGGCAAAGGCTGAGAGGCGACGGGTAACGAGAAAGGAACGGACGGTGCCGCCAGCGACGTGAGTGCGACGCAAGTCGGGTAGTAGCCGTGTCGATGATAAAGTGACGACGTGTTTGCGAGACGACGCTAAAGGGGGCGACGTAAATCGGGGTATTGCCGTCCTGCCCTAAAGTTGGTCCTCGGTTCGTGCCATTGATAGGGCTTCAGTCTCGCCCCGTGAGTGCCTTCATCCAACAGGGGGCAGCCCATGGTTGCTGATGTTGCACTCGCCTAGTCAGTTTGCAAGTTCAGCTGTCGAGCTGAATATTCTTTGCTCATGCCACCTAGCGGTCGCCAGTTCGTCTATTGGCAACTTCTGTGTGGTGGGGGGTAGAGGTCGCAAACGGGTTTTAATTCCTTACCCGTACCCGGCCGCACCAGGGTCGCAAACGGGTACCCGTACCCGGCCGGGTACGGGTAGCCGGGTATCGGGTAGGGTACGATTATCGGGTACCCGGTTGCGACCTCTGGTGGGGGGTAAAGTGTTGGGTGATCCCACCTCCTCCGAGACATCTGAGCAGCATGGAGATCCTCTCCAGGGGACTATCGAGAGCTCCCTCTTGCTGAGGTTTGTTCACCAGTAGTGGGTCGAGCAAGCCGTTTCAGGGCTGTGACTTTACCATGTTTAAGATGTATTTTTTTTGTTACGTTATTATGATTTAGCCGAGTCAATCTGCATTGACTGCTTACCTGCTGTAGTTCTCATTAAAACTTTTTTCTTTGTTATTAAATGTGCAGTGTAACAATGTGACGAGTTTTCACAACAATATGTAAGGCTGCTTATAAAAAAAAAGTTGTACCGTATTGTCGGCCAACTTTCTGATGTCCCTTTCCGAAGTTTGTGAGGCTGGATTCCGTACCGACGCGTCGCAGAGGTGTGGAGCGATTCAGCCGCTCGGCGATTCGCCGAATTAGCCTCGCTTCGTCGTCAGCTGCCGTGATCTGTCCACTGCTGGACGAAGCTTTCCTCCCAAAGCGTCGCCGTCTCTCGCCGTGTAACGGATTCACCGTGCCACGTGCGAATGAGCTGAGTGAAGGAATGATGTACGCATGCTATGTTGAAATTCTTTCGCTCCGTTCGTAGCCCACCGTCCTAATCAGAAGTAGGCCTTCGCCCAGCAGTCTCTATTGACAATCAGCTGTAAACTATGCTCGACAAATTGACAGGCGTTAGTTATTACACATGCGATTTGTTGAATGCATCCTCAAGCTTAATAATCGATATCAATCGATGAATAATCACACCCCTAATGTGCTGGTTTATATAAAGCAAACGTACTCACGTGGATGCGATTTTCATTAAAAAATAAATAAACTTCTGCCTTGCGTGGTATTAAACCTCGGCTATTTCAGTAATCGGGATGCTTCCGTGGAGTAAACGTGACCTCGCTGCACTTGCAAATTCAGAGGTCACCAAGTTCGATCTCTTTGCGCGGCAGTTGAGACGACGGTACAATGCTTCTTAAATTCTTCCGACGCTGTCCCAACCAGCACGGTCGGCTACGAAACTGCACGCAAGAATTCTAGATTTGAAGCTTTCGTAACTGCAAGGATTCATACTCTTAGGTTTTTCGGTAAAGTCACGTAGGTAAAAAATAAAATAAAGAATAAATAATAGAAATAATAATAGGAATCAAATATTTAAATAATACATATTGATTTTTTTTTTTTACCTACGTGACTTTACTGAAAAAACGTAAGAGTATGCACGCAAGAAGTTCAACAAACACACACATACAGTCGGTGTGAATGGGACCAGCACAGCCAGTCAATCCGTAGAGGGTACAACGCGTGGCTACTCACACCTCTTGCAACATTTCAAGGCGCCGTGTTTAGCGTGGAAGATTGGACGAAAGAACGCCATTCTCTTTTCGGCACTCTCTAGAGCTCCCTATAGTGGAGGATAATCTGGCAGCAAGTGGCGTGAGCAAAGCAATTGCAGGGCTGCACCTTTGCCTTTTATAACTGTAATGTACATACATATATAATGTAACATAGCCTAAGCATTGTATAAAGGATAGTACGTTTACTGTGTGATTTGCAAAGCAGTTGCCTTAAAGAAACTACATTTGTATATTTTGTATTTGGGTGCATGCGATGGAAGTGCAGTATTTTGTAACTCTAACTTAAATTTTGCAATAAATGCTCTGTGCTTTGTCGATTCTCCGTGGGATGTTTTGTTTAATTTCAAAAGTGAATGATAGTAAGATCGTTCATTCGACACACACACATCTGTGGAGCTAAAACAATCGCGAAGGTTCTAACATTCTAATTGTATCTGCCGGTCATCTCAGTCTGTTGCCTCACAGCACCTGGGTTTGTATCGTGACCTCCTGCCAAAGAACCTTTGTCACTCTAGGTGGGACTCAAAGGGCATTTAGCATTGGACAAGCACCACAGCCTTATACAGTGGCATGGTGGCGAGATGTTAACTCCCTCGCCTGATATGCAGGAGGTTGTGGTTTCAATCCCGACCCTGACGCCTGCTGCTGTATATTTGGAGTTCGCGTGTCTCGCTCGTGGTCGCGTGGATTTTTCTCCGGGTCCTCCGGTTTTTGCCTCCACATTAAAAAACAAACATGCGTTTAGAATATTTGGCTGCTATAAATGAGCATGTGTTAAGCCACTTTGTTGAGCTGTCGTTTGTGTGGCCAGGTCACTTCTGAAAAAGAGCTCAGTAGGACTTACCTGGTGAGATAACACTTGTAGTTTAAAGCGTGTCTACAGGCATGGGTATGCTTCCGGCATATTGGCCAATCTGCGCAGTAATTAAAGACCCGGTAGAGACCATCATCCCGCGACACTTGAGAACATAGTTTGATGATGAATCACAGGTGCTTAGACTGGAACGCACCAACGTATACGAGTTAATACGATGGAAAATTGTAAGCAGGCCACAGTAGAGCAGTTGTAACCATGCAACCCAAGCTACGGACCACCACAGTAAACCCACTGTGGTCTGCGCTCCTGCAACAGAGGAGGAGGAACAGCAAGAGCACACGAACTCACTCTCTCTCTCCTGAAGCCCTCTCGTCGTGACCAGCAGACCTCGAAATTGGCATTTAGCTCCTGAACATATGTGTGCCGTCATATGCAAGAATAGTATGACAGCTCGTGACAACGAAGGGTGATGAATGATGACCGAGGCCGTGAATTTGGTGCGGTAATGTTTTCGTAAAAATTCATGGCCGTGATGTGGGTCAAAAGCAAAACTATTCACAGAAAGTTCATGAAAGGCCAGTGCATTTTCGTACTAAATAGCTGAAAATATTTACGCATTTATAATGAATACAAACTTCTCATAACTGTTTAGAAGTTTGATGTGAAAAAATAAGAAAACCAATTGGCTAGTTTAAAGCGGTGAACTGCGCTACCCTTAGGAGAGCTTCACGGTTTGGAATATCCAGCGGCCGCCCTGGTGAATACCGCGGTCTGTGTGTAGTAGCCGCCACTACGCCGTGCGGTGTGCCTCACGGTGGACGTCACAGATGCCACGACGCCGTTCGCAAGAGGAAGGCCGTCGCGTGCCGCCGTGAGTGGCTCAGATTTTCCGGATCTTAAAAAATGACATCGCAAATGTATCCCACCTCGTAAGCGCGAATTCGCATAAGTTGGGGTTCGCCTTTACGAGTCTAGTATATAAAATGGAAATAAACTGTTATATACTACGATATTACATTACACTACTATATTACTCTATTCTACTATATTACAAAAACTACTACATTACGAAACACTACTATACTAATCTTGATTTGAAGCTTTCGTGACTGCAGGAATCCATACTCTTTGGTTCTTTCGGTAAAGTCACGTAGGTAGAAAAATTAAAATAAATCACGATGTTTCGGGCGCAACACAAGCGTCCGTCATCAGGTGGGAAAGCAGTTGTCTGCTGCTGAGGGAGAATGTTTAAAAAGGTTTGAAATGGGTGTAGCCTTAGGGTCATAAAGAAGTGGCTGGGGCTAGTGATGTTAATGTGAGAGATTCGCATGTAAATACTATATTACTCTACACTACTATGTTACTATACAATACCATATTACTATACACTACTATATCACTATACACTACTATATTACTGTACGAGTGGAGTATAGAAAACGTAAGAGTGTATATAACATCTATATAAATGTACATGAATGTTTAATAAAGTACATTACTCTACAGTAAACGTTTCACGAATCATCAGTAGCTTTCAGGTCAGATAGAACACTTTATTCAAGTTCAAGTTCAAGTTCATTTATTAGGTATAGCCCTGTGAGCCATTCAGCTCTTGAATCGGGTGCAACCGCAACAAACAAAAAACAAAAACATGAACAAAAAACATCTTAAAGTGAATATGTGACTAAGTGCAAACAGAACATCCAAGAAAAGGCAGCAAAATATTGCAGAAAAAACACCGCACACCAACGCTGTGTGCAAAAATCCCAGTGGGATGCAAGTCAAACAACAACAACCACAAGACAGCTTAGATTAAGGCCATCAGTCTAACTCTGTACTACAACAAACAAACATGGCTAAACCAATACACTTTTCGAAATCACCAAAATAAAGCCATGAAAGCAATGAAAAAGCAATCATAGGAACTGTGACAGAATTTTCACAATAAATGGCATAAACAACATGTACTACCAAAACCCTGCAGCCATAGCTGGCTGCATGAGTCACTCCACCTTTAAGATCAGCACACTAAATCAAAACACAGGTCATACTTTGTAGCGATCATCCGGAGCGAAACATTTTATTTTAGGTCACTGAATAGCACTGGCAGCTAGGGGTGTACAACTCCTCTAGAGCAGTTTTGAGTGAAGATCTCATAGGTAGTGACTCAAGTTTCAATTTATTGGCAACAGCATTCCAGACCCTGGGGGCATCAATAGCAAAGGCCCTTCCTCCAGTATATGTACGGCAATAGGGAATATTAAGCTGGTAAATGAGTGTAGACCTTAGGCCAAATTTGTTCTTTGAAACAGAGATGAGATCCAGCAGGTAATCTGCAGATTCTTTTGCAAGTACATCATGAATAAATAAGATCTGGTGCACAAGCCGTCGAACATTCAGAGATGTTAAGTTTGACCCAATGTAGAGGTCACAGTGGTGAGTCCTATATGGGCAGTTCAATGCAAATCTTAAGGCCGAGTGATACATTGAGTCAAGCTTCTTCAGTACAGTACTTGGGGCTGATTTATAAACAATGTCACAGTAATCAAGTAGAGGCAGTATGGTAGCTTTAATCAATTCCAAACGGAACATAGAGGGGAAGCAGTGCTTGTGTCGATATAGAAAACCAATTTTAATTTTTGTCTTTTTCCCAATATAATCAATGTGATCTTCAAAATTCAGTTTTGAATCCAGGATGATCCCAAGATACTTATAGATCTTAACTTGCTCTATTTGATCATTATTTAAGGAATGTAATTTGGGGAAAATAACTTCCCGCTTTAGTCCTGGTGAGAAGCATAGCACCTTGGTTTTGGCAGGATTTAGGACTAGTTTAAGAGCAACTAGCTGATGTTGTAGTTTGTTGAAATCACTCTGGAGCTTAGCAATCACGTCATCCGGAGAGCGGCCAGCAGTAATTAGTATTATTATTATTCACACTTTATTAGATCACTAGAGATTTGTTTGGACTCGTTTCTTGCGCGGGCGATATCGCTGCAAGCCCTTAAATCCACGTCCGCGTGATTTGACTCCTCGCTTCCCGCTCCGTGCGCGGGCAGCGATATCACGAGTCACAAAGTGTCGGGATTGATGGGGGGGAGTCGGTCGCGTACTCTGAGACCTTACGGCACTCCACTGGAATATGCATTGCCACCCCCCTCCAACTGCAACAAATACTTGGCCAAGACCCTGCTAAAAATGAGTCGTGAGGCTCTCTCCTGGGTAAACAAATGCAATATTAACAAACACAAAAATCTGAGGTTTTCTTGGCATTTGGAATCGATTCGGGGAAAACTCATTGAGAAAGTAGGTTACGGTGGAATTGTTTTTCATATATTGGGCAGGATAGGTTAAATAGGTAATATAAAAAAAACTTTTTTTTTTAAACAAGCTTTAATTAAATGTACCGTACTAGTAATGGAAAAACTCCACGACTACAGGAAGTGGCCCCGAAGTTTGCCATAACGTAAGGGGCCGTGGTCAATTACAGCCAACGTCAGTTGAGCGTGGACAATTAGACCCAAGCTGAAACATAACATATAAAAAAGAATGTTTAATTTTTTTTTTATGATAGAATATAGTATTGTCATCAGTATGACATACGTATACCAAGTTTGCAGTCGATGCCACATTGGGAAGTGGGTAACAATTGAGTTACAAGATTTGAGGATACAACAACAGACTGAGTGAGTGAAAAAAAGCGTGTAATAAAAAGGTGCAATATGGGGCACCTGTTTTGCATAGAGACAGCGCGATCCATGCCTCCTCTACCCCCCTTGCTCTCCCCCGGCCTGAACTGATCTGTGTCCTTGCAGCCACACCGAGCAATGTCACAAACTTTATGCAAATTACCGGGGTCAGTGATGTGCCAATGTTGTGACGTACGGTGATGGATGTCGTGTCACGTGATGATGCTGACATCGGTAGTAAATGCGTCTTAAGTACCATTGGACCTGTGGTGCACAATGGTTGCAAGTCCACAGTCACTCGTAATAAAAAAAAACCCTGTGGGAACTGTTGCACAATGCAAATGTGTCATTACTCAGCGGTTGCTATTCAGCAGCAGCAGCAGCAATCTCATGTCACTTTATTACCCGTAAGACTCTTCACCGTTTGAAAGGAAACGTTAAACTTGTATTATCAAGTGGCCATGCACTATTCATTTGTAACATTTATTCATTGTGGCTGTGCGCGCGTCTGTGTCTGCGAGAGAGATGGAGAGCGGTTCGATTCCCGCTCACGGCCAACACCAGTGACGATTATCTGAGCCGGTACTGGGCCTCCCCTAGGTCGACTCAGCCTCAAATTAGTACCTGGTGCGGTGTGTAAGAATCCCCACTCGGGAGACAAAGGCGGTCGGGCGTGGTGTTGGCCACTCACCCCCTCGGTGTTCGCCAAGATCACTTACCCTAACAAATCTGTTATGGGCTCGTTGTTGTGGCCGATGATTATCCACCCTCCGTTATCATCTCTCTCAATTCAACAATTGGTATCTGTATCTGTCCCGTCACCTCCAGCCAGCGAGTCTTCGATATTTCAATTAGCCTCAAAGTGCACCTAGCCTGCCACAAGTTTTGCGGTTACGTTGCCGTCACTTCGTGGCAAATGGTGGTTGCTGTTGTTGTTGTGCTTTGCGAATCTGGAAAGTATGAATCCTGGCTTAGGCTCATGTCAATGAAAAGTGGTAATGAAACATAACCTAGGCTTCTCTCTGGTTATCTGGGCCTTAAATGAGTACTCAATGCAGTGGACAATCATCAGCAATGGGCAGATAAAAGTGGTCGGGAATGGTGCTAAGCCACACCAGTGCTTTGTAGGCCGTGCTTTCCTTAATAGCTGCTCACGAACAGCACTTACACAAGAGTCAATGAAGGCTACACGGATCATCGTTGTCTTTGCACGTTAATCAAAGTGTGGGATGTTGTCATTCTAACTGAAGCAGTGTCAACTAAATACGAAAGGACACCAGCATACGGTCGTATGATTTTTCTGAAGATAAATGTTTGGATTTTAAACAGTGTAAAAGTCTGCTCACGAAGGCAATGTAACGTCTATTTGACAGAAATTGTTTTCGTTTAGTAGTTTTCTTTGTAACCGCGGCCAACACTGGAACATTCAAATGTGCTTTTACGATTATAAATTGCAACGGGTGCATTAACCGGCTGATATAATTAGTTATGGATTTCCTCTCTGCGTCGGGCGACGTGCGAATGGAGATGTCGTGGATATTGTTTAAACGTAGCTGAAGGCTAATTCCAGCCCGAATGGGCGATGTCGCGCCGAATGAGATCGCCGCACGGGAATTACAGAGCAAAGTGCTTTTTTTTTTAAACACCGCGTTGGGCTCCAGGCTTTGATCTTCTCCGCTTGTGCAGCAAGTGGCTACATCTTCCAGTACAGTATTTAGAGTATGCTTTTGTTATTTTGCCAGATAAGGCACCACTGAGCTGTATCGCTCTTTTCAGAAGCGAACTGGCTATCACAAACGATAGCTCAACGAAGTGGCTTATAATTTCTAGATTTGAAGCTTTTGCGACTGCAAGGATTCACACTCTTAGATCTTTTTCGGTAAAGTCACGTAGGTAAATTTAGCTGTGACGGTCCCACCTGATGACGGAGACTTGTGTTGCCTCCGAAACGTCGTGATTTATTATTTTATTTCTATTTTTATTTGTATTATTATTATAATTATTTCTTTTTATTTTTACCTACGTGACTTTACCGAAAACACCTAAGAGTATGGCTTATCATCATATGGAAATATATAGCAGCCAAATACTCTAAACGCACGTTGATTCTAAATTTGGAGGGTAAAAACCGGAGGACCCGGAGAAAAAAACCACGCGACCACGGGGAGAGAGACACGCAAACTCCAAATATACAGCAGCAGGCGCCAGGGTTGGAATCGAACCCACAACCTCCTGCACACCAGGCGAGGTAGTTAACATCTCGAGTGGCGCCCTAGATATCTTCTCAAGCAGTTCAGGGTTGCCCAAGTTTTTCCGTGGAAGGTTTGGAACTCTGCCAATTCACCGCTCGGGTTAACTGCCAAGCTCGTCTTCTCGCAACGCGTTTACCACGCACCGCTGCTGCGGGCGGGCATCTTCAGGTGCCGAAGAGAATTAAGAAGAGCGACTCAACACGATGCAGCCCATCCCGGGGAAATCTACACTCGGGTGACGAGCGGCTGCAGTGTCTTGCTCGCTCGAGTCTTACAAAAAGCTTCTCCTTTCGCATGTCCCGGGACGAGTTTATAAGGCGGGTGATGCGAAAAAGGGCCATTGCCAGAAACGTCGCATGTTATATTTGATTTCCGTCCATGGCGACAGTGTTCTTGGCGAACGTGTGGCGTGTTGCGTGATTTGTTCACCGCAGCCAAGTCAGCTTCATCTGCAAGCAATTGGTTTACAGGATAAGGTTTTTTTTATGGTGATAAAGGGACCGTAGAGTGTGTGTGTTAGCCGTTACTTCCTTGTCAGTGTGTAAAGTTAAGCATTGCGAAACTTGCAACCTTATCTCATCCCTATGGTTGCTCAACCAGTGAAGATATCTGTGATGGAAGGACACAACTGAGCGATGCACCAGAGTACGTACGTGTGTGTGTGTGTGTTGAACTTCTTTCGTACCGCATGTGCGGAGGAAGGAAAATCAGAGGTCCGGGGGAAGGAAAAGAGTCAGGGTACCCAGGGGCAGTTACTGAAAGTGGACTGGGATTGGAATGACGGGCGCAAGAGGAGTTTCATTTGAGAGTTCAACTTGATAAGGGGTCGTGCATAAATGACGTCACGCACCTAGGGGGGCGGGGGGGGGGTCAGACATTTGTGACGATGTGTGACGAGGTGGGGGGGGGGGTTTGAGAAATGTGACGTCACATCAAAATGCGCAACTTCAAATAAATATAGACAACACGTTCTACTTAATAAAATGGGCTTTAAAATAAAGGTTTTCTCTTACAACATCAGAGTGCAGCGGCACATTAAATACGCACTACAATGACAATAGTTTAAAGCGATTTGAAGCATGGTTTTTTTTTGGGGGGGGGGGGGGTTGGCAGAGCTTTGTAACGTCATATTTGAGGGGGGGGTCTGACTTTTTGTGACGTCGTGTGACGAAGGGGGGGGGGGGGGGTAAAAAATCGTCCAAAATCGCGTGACGTCATTTATGGACGGCCCCTAATGAAAAGCAACGATGAAATTAGAAGCGCCTATCGCCTGCTATGACATATGCATTAGGAAACGTGGACTCTTTGGACTTTGGCAAAGCAAATGTCGTACAAGATGAGAGTTTAACGAAAAGGAGCACGGAGAGGTGCATGCATGGGAATTATACTGAGAGGTTGAGAGAGGAACACGTGGATTAGACAACAAAAGCGAGTGAAACGGATTGTCTCGAGTGTCTTTAAGAGCAAGTTGCCTTTGCCAGGACACGTCGCCTAAAGTGATAACGGCCGGTGGTCGCTGATGTTTACACACCGCAGCAGATACTCATTTAAAAACTTAACCACCACTTTTTTTTAAACAGGTAAGGCCAACTAAGCTATATACTGTAGCTATTTTCCAGAAGCGACCTGGCCACAAATCATAGTTCAACGAATGGGCTCATCGCGTGGAAATGTATAGCAGCCAAATACTCTAAACGCATGTTTCTAAATGTGGAGGGAAAAACCGGAGGGCCCGAAGAAAAATCCACGAGACCACAGGGAGAAAGAGACATGTAAACTCCAAATATACAGCAGGCGTCAGGGTCGGTATCGAACCTATTGAACTGGTTCAGCCCCCCCCCCATCCCCTCCCCAACCCAGCCCACTTCACCAACCACGTGGAAAAGTATATCAGCCAAAATACTCAAAATGCACGTTTCTAAATGTGGAGGGAAAAACCCGGAGGACCCGGAGAAGAATCCACGCGACCACAGGGAGAGACACGCAAACTCCAAATATACAGCAGGCATCAGAGTCGGGATCAAACCCACGACCTCCTGTATACCAGGCGAGGTAGTTAACATATCAGGCTGTAGAGGCCCAGGACTGATTCAAATACACTGCTATTAGTCGTGAGCGGGAATTGTATTCGGGTCGCCAAGTTCACAGCGCAGTGCGCTAACCACGACACTACCGCTCTCCATAGAGACGCGCACACACATTCGCGCGCTCATTCGGAAACATGAACATTTTGTCGCACGAGTTTCATCCCTCTACAACCTCCACGTGTTCACCGTGGCACCGGTGACACACATCGAGGTGTCAGAGAGTCCCGCGTGATTTCCAGCAGCTTGGAGGGAGCTTTCGAACGATCTTCCGATGCAATGTTGAAAATCAACCTATCTCTTCGTTTGTTTTTTCACCATAACAATTCTAGATGCGCTATATTGTCAACATTTCTACCACACAGTTTACACTATTGTCGAAAAACGATTTTTTAAGGACGGATGATGACTTTTCTGAAATCTTGCATGTAATTTAACCATCGCTATGCTTGTATTTCTTTATTACTTTGCAAAGTGTATATAGGCTAAGATATAAGTCCATGAACCCCTTCACAACTGCTTTATATACACATATAAACCAGTTGTATTCTCATTGTTTGGACTTTGCACCATGACTAATGAATTGCACGCCAGGGCTAACTTGAGCTCGCGAGCGATATCGGAACCATTGACCAGAAGGGTGAAGTATGGTCAAAGAGCACTCATGACCCAAACAGAACGGGGATATCGTTTTACCAGCAGTAGGTTGACAAATGAATGCACGTTTATACATAAAACATGAAATGAACGTCACAGTAGACACTTTATAGAAGTTAGTTGGTGATTGAAATCTCACTACCACAAACATCTTTTAGAGTCCCATTTGTTCAAAAACTAAAACTGGCACTGCTGCAGAAAGTAAGTGATCTTTATCATGCCAGATAAAAAAATAAAAATCAAGTTTCAACAGCAAACTCCTCTGAATATAAATTCACGTACGGCACTTAAATTATACTCACACATCAGACTATTACTCTGCGGTAATAGTCTGATGTGTGCTAGAAAAAATATAAATTTACGTAGATAATTTTTGTTAAGTGTATTTATAATAGTGAAACGTGCACTGCACGCCTTGCTGATTACACTGCCGATGTGACGTGCTTTACTTGTGACTGCATTTTGCAAATCGTAACGCTAGCACTGAAGCCAACACCGATCTCCGGGCCTGCTGCCTGTCCTGGCGAATATTCTGGCTCCGAATGTCCGCAGGGACATCGCGCACAACTGCGAGGGAGTTGACACCTTTTTTTTCCTGACGACGACGACTACCACCTTCCTATCAACCAAGACCTCACCGACGTCTTCTCACCGCCGATTCAAGTCCAGAAGCCATCCTTTCTGGGATTACGCTGCTGATGCCACTGCTGCTGCTGTCACCATCCTAGATTCTCAACCAGATCCGGAAGAACCGCTTCTGTTGCTGCTGAGCGAACAGAGTGGAACAACGCAGACGTCCGGAACAAACTCCTCATTCGTGACCCCATTATCATTGCACCTCCTCCTGGCTTTGACATCCCTCGAAGGGACTGGTGGTGGGGCCATCAAACGCATAAGAACGTCAACATGGCCGATACACAATATTAAAAACACCAGCCACAGGCCAATCCAAACGTGGGACAGTATAGTGAAGCATTGTCGTCTGCACTCCTTCAACGGAGGAGGCACAGCAAAACAACACGGAATTATCTCTGCTGAAGCCCTCTCGTGGCAGACTTTGAAGGTGGCCGTTTATCTCCCGAATATATTGCCACATACAAGAATAGAAACCTGAGATTGTCGGGAAAGTCCACGAAGGTGACCGTATAGATATATATTTTCCCGTGGTGGGGACCCTGCCGCGGTGCAACGGTGAGCCACGTGGACTTGCAAATCCAGAGGTCACCGGTTCGATGTCCTCTTCCGGCACGCAAGTTGAAACTCTGCGGTGCAAAAATGATCAATTCCCCCTGCACCTCTGCGGTGGGCCCCAACGGTGCAACTGGGTTACACCGGTGGGGAGTCGGTGGGCAGGTTGCGTGTGGTGGGGCAAAGTGTGGGAACTCCCACCTCTTTCAAGACATGTGGCGAGGGTGGAAGAGTTCGGTGAAATATATTCCACAGGGACTCCCTCGAACGAGCTCCTTCTCGAGGGGAGGCCCTGCCACCAGCAGTGGCGTTGGCGAGACATTGCAGGGCTGCGCCTTAACCTTTCAATAAATTGATTGTGCGAAGGTCAAAAGCGTGACACGTCAAGGTTTGTGTTTTTAAGCGCTAACCACGCACTTTTTTGTTTACAGAATGAGATGGTACATTTTAAAGAAGTGTAAATGCCCATTTTCGATTTAAAGCTTTCGTGACTGCAGGGTTTCATCTTCTTGGTTCTTTCGGGAAAGTCACGTAGAAGGGAAATAATAACATGAAAATAAAACGTAATAAAATAAAATTCTCACGACGTTTCGGCCACAACACAAGCAGCCGAAACGTCGTGAGGATTTTATTTTATTATGTTTTATTTTTATTTTACTATTTCCCCTCTACGTGACTTTACCGAAAGAACCAAGAAGATGTAAATGTCCATCCAAGTGAAGTTCAGATGCATTACTCATCAGGACAGCAGTCACCTTCTACCCAAGCTGAGGCAAATTATAACTTTCCCCCAACCCCATGAAACAATACGTATTATTACCCCCACTTACATTCCAAACGTGATGTCAGTGTCGCGTTATGAGATGAAGAAATGTTGCATTTGGAAGTCTCACACAAAGCGTTGTCACGTAACTCTATGTTAGAGATCGGCCTCTGGAAGGAGACACTAGAGAACGACTTCTGAGACACTATGAGATCTCTTTTACCAGTGGCAAAATATGATAGTAGGTTTTTACCCTTTTAACTGGTACAAAACTGACACCTTCTGAGACCCCATAAATTGTTCGTTGTTATCTCTGCGAGCACCGCTGTACATTCTCACACGCTCTGCTACAGAATCGCGTATTGCATGGATATCACAATGACGTTTGAAAGTGGTTGGCACTTAAATAATACACATCGGATGTGAAGTGAGAAATATACAAGATGGTTTTATTTCGTGCAGTCATCGGTGACCAGATGCATACAACCATAAAACTTGCTAGACTTGAGAAACCCAATTTAATCAGAGGCAGTTGTATGAAGATCAATCTTAAGATTATCTCAGCTGTTCTATCTTTGTGCTCTGACACAAAATTAGACATCACAGCCACTCAGCTACTTCTAAATATCCCGTGTTAACAAAGCCTTAACATCTGATTAATTTGAGTTATCTATAACTGCAATAGACAGGCACATATACGTTGATTGATAAGATAATTTGTTTATGACTAAGCAATTGTATATGTTTTTCATAGGCTCATTTGAGAGAGTGCTTATTCATTCTTACCAACATTGCTTTCATGTAAGCTCTGCAAACACTGGATTTTCTATTTAAAGCTTTCGTGACTGCAGGGATTCATCTTCTTGGTTCTTTCGGTAAAGTCACGTAGAAGGAAAATAATAAAAATAAAACATAATAAAATAATTCTCACGACGTTTCGGCCACAACGCAAGCAGCCGTCTTCAGGTGGAGAACAGGTCTGTCGAGAAGGCAGAGTCTGAAGCTCTGCATTCTCCACCTGAGGACGGCTGCTTGTGTTGTGGCCGAAACGTCGTGAGAATTATTTTATTATGTTTTATTTTTATTATTTTATTATTTTCCTTCTACGTGACTTTACCGAAAGAACCAAGAAGACTGGATTTTCTGTTATGTAGCAAGAACAGTGAACTTTACTTAGATTCACTAAAATATAGAGATGTTCTATAAATTGAGCACTATCTTCGGATTATAAGATGCATAGGCTGCACCTGTATCGATAAACAAACGTTGGGGGTGCAATTTGTAATCCATTAGCTATGTGTGTTTAACACGTAGGTTGTCGCGACCAAAACATCCATAAAATATTTTTTAGGGTTAGATTGCGTAAATATCTAAATGTGTCGTTAAACCCGCCACCACCCGACACAGCCAACTAGTAAGGGTTGTCACGTAAACAGAACGTCGCATCTATTTGGTTCTTTCGGTAAAGTCACGTATAATGGAAATAATAAAATAATAAAAATAAAACATAATAAAATATTATTATGTTTTAAAAATAAAACATAATTAAATATTATAATGTTTTATTTTATTATTTCCATTCTACGTGACTTTACCGAAAGAACATAATAAAATATTATTATGTAAATTTTTTTATTATTTTATTATTTCCACTCTACGTGACTTTACCGAAAGAACATAATAAAATATTATTGTTTTATTTTTATTATTTTATTATTTCCATTCTACGTGACTTTACCGAAAGAACCAAGAAGATGAATCCCTGAAATCACGAAAGCTTTAAATCGAGAACGTGGCCAATTCGTCACTAGTACAGCACTAACCGGTTTGTCGGAGAGCCAAGCCACGACAATTACAAACCGAGTACGACGTTCCGCCAGTAATTACAACTAGCTTCATCAGGAGACAGCCACATTTGTGGAGAAGTCTTACTGTTTCGTTCCTGATATAGAGGCGTAGATGTGGTGACCGCGCTATGTGTGTGTGTGAGACCAGATTTGTTGACACAGGGGAACAAGTTTAGTTTGAATCTGACATTCTGGCGCATATTATCATCCTGAGAACGCGGTAAGTACACATACAATGTATAGTGCACCTCGTCCAATTAATCCTGCAAAGTTACTTAAGAGTTTGACTTTGCGACAGTCATTTTATTGTCCTAATCGTTAACCTATTAACAGCGCGCTTTTCCCGAGGTGAGCAAGCCACTCATCGGATGCCAAAGTTTACCACCTGCAGTAAATGTCATGCGTCACGCACGTTTGCCCGATACCCACTCCCCCATTCTATCTTCCACCGCCCCACGTCACCGTTCACCTGCACGCGTCCGGCAGCTGCCTCTAACACACAACCCACCCTGCCTCTAACCCACCGCTCTCTCGCTCCTCTCTCCGTCGGCTGCCCCGAGTTGACGGCAAGAGCGCATCCCGCAACTCGAGGAACTCCCGCGCACTCGTCCCGATATTTCGTTCCGTTTTGGAGGTAAGCAAGGAACGGAAGGAAGGCAAATAAAATCAAAACCCGCAAGCCGATGGCTTCGTTTTGTCCGAGCGCTGCGGCGAGCCCTCCGTGCGTCCGCGGCCGGACGCTCGTGGTGCTCCTGGCAGCGATCTTCTCGCAGGCCCTCATGGCCCCCGGCTCTTCGGCCGAGTTCAGTTCCACGCCGACCACGCCGGGAGATTTGGGGGCCACGACCCAGCCGCAGGACGGCGTCGGCCCGGGGCCATCGCCGACGCTGAGTCACGCACGATACCTGACGGACACCAACTTCGACCAGGGAGGATACAAGGCGCTGTTCTCCATGTTGCACGCCTTCCTCGGCGTCGTTCAGAGCAACGAGCTACCGAAAGGTGAGCCCTCCGACGTTGACCGTGCGGGGTCAGGGACGCGTCCCTCGCTGCGGGGGCAGTCGTCACTGTGACCTTCCGTGATTTTGTCCTGGCGGCGCTTTGGCGTGGTCGCAATCGAAACGCCGCGTCTGATCGGTAAAGGCGGTTGTCGGGATTGTTGTGAAGATGTGCCCGTGATCTCAAACGATAATTATGGGCCCCCCCCTAAACGCTTGCACGCCACGCGACTGTTAAAGCGTGCGGCTGTGCTGGGTGGTCAAGGGTTGCTGATGCCACAGATTCAATCGGATCATTATGGTGAATCTGAAAAATTCAACACATTCGTCAATAACAATGCCCTTTCAAAAGTAAAAACAGATATAATGGTTGACGATTCAGGCGATGCCCCTTCTTCACATACATAGGCCAGAACGGTAGGGTTATGACTCGAGGTTGAGCCTGATGAGTAGTTGGATGGAAGGCTGCCTGGGAATAACCAGGCACTGTCGACTTATTTCGTGTGGCTGATGCAGATCCAGAGCAACAATTGCAATTTCACATTCAGATGGTGGTGGATTGACTTTGACTGGTGGGCCTCGTAATTAGGATGTACTCGTAAGTGTTTCAGTTGAGCATTGAACCTCATCGAAGTCGGGTGGCGCAGTGTGCCCACCACCACACAAAGATCCACCGTGTAGCCTTAACAGACTGTTGGGGCAAGTGCTGTTAGCGAGCACCTATAAAGGCCGGCACGGCACGCGACGGGGTGGGTGGCCAACACCACGCCCGGCCGCCTTTGTCTCCCTCGTGGCAATGTTTACACATCGCACGAGGTACTCACTTGAGGCTGAGTCGACCCAGAGGAGGCCCAGGACCGATTCAGATAATCGTCACCGGTGTTTGCCGTGAGCGCGAATCGAACCCGGGTCGCCAGGTTCGTAGCGCAGCGCGTTAACCGCTACTCCACCGCTCCCCACACACGCACACAGAAAGGCACATGGACATATATTAAGTAAAAAGCTGCCAACTAGAGATACCCAAACCCACACTAACCTACTCCAACAATTGTATTTAGCTGAGAATTACATTTGGTGTTGTACGATCAGCACCACTCAAGGAGATGCATCTGCGCACTCGAAGGAGGTGCGGTTGTCAGTCGCTCCGTCGACTCTTGCGGCAACGCCACGGTCTTTGACGTACAGCGAAACCACGAGCCGATGACATGCGTCGCCTCAAGTTCAAGTTCATTTATTAGGTGTAGCCCTGTAAGCCATTCGGCTCTTGAATCGGGTGCAACCGCAACAAAAAAAAACTAAAACATGAACAAAAAAACATCTTAAAGTGAATATGTGACTGAGTGCAAACAGAAAATCCAAGAAAAGACAGCAAAATATTGCAGAAAAAAACACCGTACACCAACGCTGTGTGCAAAAATCCCAGTGGGATGCAAGTCAAACAACCAAGGCCATCAGTCTAACTCTGTATTACAACAAACAAACATGGCTAAAACAATGCACTTTTCGAAATCACCAAAATAAAGCCATGAAACCCATCAAACAGTGATCATAGGAACTGTGACGGAATTTTCACAATAAATGGCATAAACAACATGTACTACCAAAACCCCTGTAGCCATAGCTGGGCTGAATGAGTCACTCCACAACAGCAGCAGGAGCATCAATCGGAGTATTATAATTTTTCAATGCACCTTTAAGATCAGCACACTAAATCAAAACACAGGTCATACTTTGTAGCGATCATCCGGAGCGACAACATTTTATTTTAGGCCACTGAATTGCACTGGCAGCTAGTGGTGTACAACTCCGCCACTTGTGTCGCTTGGCAGCATCATCTGCTCTTTCCTCGTCATCCGTCGCCTCTCAGCCTTCGCCTCCACCACCACTAACCCTGTCAAGCGTTTCGATTTACGCCGTTTCGATATTCGTCCTGGCGCCTTTCAGGAACGCATCCCCCTTGGACGCAAACCGGGGCGGCACCGTGTTTATCCATCGATAGCTTTGCTCGGCCATGTCAACCAGCTTCGTCGGGTAGCGCTGTCAACATCAAAGGCAACGCAACGACTTTCTCACCTCCCTTCGGCTGCACGGCGCGAACCACGTGGTGTGTTTCACTCGGCATCGCAAACCGGCGATGCCGATGACCACGCGTGACAAATATTTGTCACGGAGCGACGAACGGGTAGGGAGGCTTCATCTCGCCGCGTGTACAGACCACCACACCACCCCCCCACCCCGTCCACAAAATAATGCGGTGGGACTAAATCATCGGGCCCTGCCTTCCTGCCCCGCTGGCCCAACGTGGCCAGGACAACGGGCAAAATAAACTCCTTTAAAAAAGTTTTATTTAAAGTGCACTAAAAAGTCAATAACTCGCTTAGACAAGGGGAAGTGAATGACATCGTGATGATGAAGAGACGCGCGGCGCCTGCTTCTTGCGCGAGGCGATTCCGCAGTTTAGGGACCACGGCGTTTATCACCTACACAAAAAATATATAATTAATATGCCGTCCATGAATAAATTGTAATCGCTTGAAAGGAGGCAATTAATTGATGAATTGATGCCGCTTTTAATACAGGCATGCATTGTCACCGGATCTGAGTACGTGTGCAAAAATTGGGATTGATTGGAAAACAGGAAGTAGACTGACTTTTGATTACAAGATTTGACCACGACACAGCTTTCAAGTTAAGTAAAAGCGTTGAAGAAAAAAATAAGTAATATTAAAAAAATGTAAACACGCTTTAATGAAATCTACCGTACGAGTAATCGCAGAACTCCACGACTCCAGGAAGTGGCCCGAGGCTTGCCATAACGTAAGGGGCGTGGTGATTTACAGCCAACGTCAGTTGAGCGTGGACAATTAGATCCAAGCCGAAATATGACATATAAAAAAGATTGTTGAAATATTTTTTATTTTATTTTTAATGATAGAATATAGTATTGTCATCAGTATGACATAAGTATACCAAGTTTGCAGTCGATGCCACATTGGGAAGTGGGTAAAAATTGAGTTGCAAGATTTGAGAATACGACAACAGACAGAGTGAGTTAAATAAAAGCGTGTAAGAATACATTTTGCTGGTTCTCAAAATTCACCTTGAAAGCGTGAACCACTGATTTGCACGGGTTATCCGTGCAACGCCCACCCCCGTCCGTCCGTCGTGCATCCAAAATGGGAGGGGTGGGGTTGGGTGGAGAGGGGAGGGAGGGGTGGGGCTGGGTGGGGAGGGCTGGTCACCCCGTGGTGCCCTGATAAAACTCAACGTTTAACCTACTCACGCCGGCTTGTGCCCGCCCTCACAGTCGGGCATATTTGCGAAATACACCACGCCGCCGTTGACCATGGCCATTGACCGAGCAACCCAACGTTCCTACCAGCTCCCTCCGCAGGAATATGTTTTTTGTTGAAGTTGAGTTAACTTTTCAAAAAGCACTCAAAGTTGCCCACGTCAGCCTCAAACATTCCGCCATTTTTAATAAGCTCAGGATTACTGACGACACGGGAATTGTAATAACGGCCAAGGGAAATCAAATGTAAAGGTCTTAAGAATTGAATGAAAAAAATCTGCAAAATTGGACTCCAGATAGTGCTATTTTATTGTATTCACCAGCTAAAGCTCACTGAATTAATGGATTTTTTTTTCAGAGGCGACCTGGCCACACGTGATAGCAAATCGAAGTGGCTGATATCATCACCATCATCATCACCACACGTGGACATTTCTAGTAGCAGCCACCTAACCTAAACTTGCCCAGAAACGCCGGCAAAACAAAAGCCCTTTGCAACAAGCGGTCTGAACAAACGACGGTATCTGTAGGGAGGGACGGAACTGGGAAACTCCCCATAGTGTGTACTCCTAGGGCAGTTATTAAATACAGACTGAGATCAACACAGGTTAATGTTTAACGAATGTATTGTTTGTATAGTTCTCACGTAGTGAGTATTTAGGGTTCACTTTGTCCCGTGTTTTATCGTTCTGGGCACCCAGCATGAATATTGCCGTTACCTAGCAATGTAGGTGAATTATAGCAGATAAAATGTTTAATGCGAGACTAATTTCAGAGTAAAAAAGCAGATGTAAAAAAAATGGTCATTAGGGCCGTCCATAAAGACGTCACGCGATTTTGGACAATTTCTGACCCCCTCCTCCTCGTCACACGGCGTCACAAAAAGTCAGACCCCCCTCAAATATGACGTCACGAAGCTCTGCCCCCCCCCCCCAAGCCATATTTCCATTTTGAAAATAAAACATGCTTGAAATCGCTTTAAACTATTCTCATTGTAGTGCGTATTTAATGTGGCGCTGCACTCTGATGTTGTAGGAATGTTGTTATAACAATTTGTGTTGTTATAACAATTCTATATTTATTGAAAGTTGCGCATTTTGATGTGACGTCACATTTCTCAAACCCCCCTCATCACACATCGTCACAAAAATCGGACTCCCCCCCCCCTAGGTGCGTGACGTCATTTATGGACGGCCCCCTTGTCTAACCTTGGATTAGAACGGTTGGCTACGTATGGTGCGAAAGAAGTTCAACATACATACGTCAAAATACGTCTCTAGCTTGTTGATGTGCTACTTATACTTAAAATAAATTCATGTATGCACCCTCAATTGTTTCATTCCTGAGTAAAGCGCATATCCGAGTTTTAATGGGCGTTATATGTGAATGCTGAACGCCTAATTTACATGACTTTAAACAGCCTTGACAAATAATAACCCAAAAAAAAATCCCACGGCATGTTCACATTACTCGAGAAAATGCATGCAAAAAAAAGCGTTCACACCCCACACAAACTTTGAAAACAAATTTCACGTTTTGTCAATGAGAACATTTCGTCAGTGTCAATATCTGCTAGAAAAGCCCGGCGTTTCGTTTGTCTGTTTGTCCGTCAACTAAACTATGAGAGCCTTTCAGAAGGTCTGAATCAAAAAGTCATGGCAAGTGGACCGCCCCCTCCTTCCGTGATGTGGCGCGTAAAAAGTTGACTCAACAGACTTGATTTGAAGCGTGTGTCTATGTTGTGTGTCTCTCTCTGTGTGTCTCTGTGTTGTCTCTCTCTGTGTATCTATGTTGTGTCTCTCTCTGTGTCTCTGTGTGTGTCTCTCTCTGCTTGTGTGTCTGTCTGTGGGTCTCCGTGTCTGTGTTTTGCCTCTCTCTCAAATTTCGTTCTACCTGATGACGATTGCAATCAAAACGTCGTATTATATTATTGAATGTATTGTCTTCGTGACTTTACCGAAAGAACCAAATAATTGACCCAATAGGTTTGTAACAATCGTCGACCCCCCCCCCGTCCCCAAAATAATTTAAAGCTTTCGTGACTGCAGGGATTCATCTTCTTGGTTCTTTCGTTAAGTCACGTAGAAGGAAAATAAATAAAATAAAAAAAAGAATCAATAAAACATAATAAAATAATTATTTTATTATGCTTTATTTGTATTATTTTATTATTTACCTTCTACGTGACTTTACCGAAAGAACCAAAAAGACAGATGGACGTAGGCCACAGAAATTCTCGTGATAAAAAAATAATCCTTCAGGCGTTAAGATGTTTCAAACGTCAAATAGACACCTATTGCCAGGCGTCAAGTCTGCACAAACGACAAACAATTGCGGTAATATAATGCTCACAAATATGCTCCGACAATGTACGCTTTGTCCTTGAAACTGACGAACCTACACGAGAGACAACCTCTGTTATCGATTTGTCTCACCATTACTAGACCAAAGGTCGCCAAAAGCATGAATGGCCCGGTATGAAGATGTGAAATGCTGCTGGATAATTTTGGTCAGGACATTTAATAGGGGCCGTCCATAAGTGACGTCACGCACCTGGGGGGGGGGGGGGGTCAGACATTTGTAACGATGTGTGACGAGGGGGGGGGGGGGGGCGTTGAGAAATGTGACGTCACATAAAAATGCGCAACTTTAAATAAATATAGACAACACCTTCTACTTAATTAAATATACTTTTCAATAACTGGTTTATCCTACAACATCAGTGCAGCGGCACATTAAATACGCACTACAATGACAATAGTTTAAAGCGATTTGAAGCATATTTTATATATATATATTTTTTTTGGGGGGGGCAGAGCTTTGTGACGTCATATTTGTGGGGGGGGTCTGACTTTTTGTGACGTCGTGTAACGAGGGGGGGGGGGGGTAAAAAATCGTCCAAATTCGCGTGACGTCATTTATGGACGCCCCCATAGGACAACGGGCAAAAGCAGCATTCCCGTGGAGATGCAGAAGACAGTTCTGCCTAAATATGACTCGACGAATAATTGTGTCATTTTGAGGAGAGGACAAACACCTAAACAAAAAACCTTATACGGCCACAACAATTGATTGTCTATAAAAGACACGTTTGTTTAGAGCATGTGGGCTCACGGACAGAAGTGAGTGAATTAGCACGCGGAACTGTCTACCAATCTGTGAGGGAGGTAATCATTTATTGTAGATTTGAAGCTTTCGTGACTGCAAGGATTCATACTCTTAGGTTTTTTTCGGTAAAGTCACGTAGGTAAAATAATAATAATTATAATAATTGTTATAATTCTAATTTAAAAAAATTACTTACGTGACTTTACCGAAGAAACCTAAGAGGAAGCAATCATTTTTTTAAAACAAAGACATAGCGATGGGGAAAATAACGTGATCCAATGAAGCCAGATTGGGTTATCGAGTCAAAAATTGGAACACGTAGAATGTTGCGTCTCATATCCGACTCGCTGGGAACTGATGTACAGGCGGATATGTGAAAAGGCCAGATTTGTAAACAAATATAGAAAAGCTGAGTTACATCGTGCACAAATACTGTGCTGCGTATGGGCGGTTAGTTTGTCAAGTCGAATATGTGACGCTCGGATAAGCGATGATGAACTGGGCATATGTACAACAATATGTGGATCATGAATGCATTTGCAGGATACCCAATGCGAAATGTGACCATCTCGTTCAGTATTAAAAATCATGCGCATTTGGATCGCGGTATCCAGAAATCTATTGCTGTGTGATATCTTAGGTCCTCATGTTATTCAAATAAGGTGGTCACATGGCTTTGTTACAGAGACATCAACAGCTACAGGTCACCCGTGGTGGTGAGATGTTAACTCTCTCGCCTGGTACGCAGGAGGTCGTAGGTTCGATCCCAACCCTGAAGCTGCTGTATATTTGGAGTTTGCATTTTATTCCAGTGGTCATGTGGATTGTTCTCCAATTCCTCTGGTTCCCCCCCCCCGCCAATATTAAGAATTAATATGCGTTTAGAGTAGTTGGCTGCTATAAACTTTCACATGATGAGCCATTTCATTGAGTTATCATTTGTGGCTAGGTCGCTTCTGGAAATGTGCTTTATAGTTCAGTGGGCCTTACCAGGTGAACATTTTTTGTAGCTTTATCTGTTTCGCAAGTGTGCGAAATACGCACGTATGCATGTTGGACTTCTTTGGCATCGTGCTAATCGGAGGTGCGGGGATAGGACGACTAACTAAACACAAAAAGCAAATAACTGGAGTTAAAGTAGTGACGGAACAACTTGCCAAGTAACATGACGCTAACACATGCCTGTGGAAGGAGCTGGTAGGAACGTTGGGTTGCTCGGTCAATGGCCAGGGTCAACGGCGGCTTGGTGTATTCCGCAAATATGTCCGGCTGAGGGCGGGCACAAGCCGGCGTGAGTAGGTTAAACGTTGAGTTTAATAAGGGCACCATGGAGTGACCAGCCCCTCCCCACCCAGCCCCACCCCTCCCACCCCCCACCCAGTCCCACCCTCCCCACCCAGCCCCTCCCCACCCTCCCCTCCCCACCCAGCCCCTCCCCACCCTCCCCTCTCCATCCAGCCCCACCCCTCCCATTTTTTGATGCACGACGGACGGACACAATAATCCCCTGTGGGCTGGTGGAACCAGGTGGTTCCTACCAGTATACATGTATTGCTTAAGATCATCAGTGGGGGGTGGAACTTGGACAATTATAAAAATCAATGCTTTATATGTGAATGCCGACTGGCACTCTTGAGTTACAGAACGTTTAAGGGGAGATATTATTGTCTGTATGTGTCTTTTGTACGCATTTATCATTCTGTGAGCCTTTGCTGTTAACGTCTCCGTATGTGTGTCTATATTTCCAGATATAATTCAAGAATTCGTCAATGGAGAAGACCTTCTATCTGTTTTAACAAATAATTCCACGAAGGTAAATTACAGTCACGTACAAAGCAAGGTTTTTTTCTCTCCCAAAAACGCATTTTTAATACTAATACAAAATATCTGTTCGGAAATTAGGCTGGGTAATATGATGTATCGATTCATTGATTAATATTAATTGTTGAGTTCAAGGTACATTCATCGAATGGAGTGTGTAGGAAATCATGTCTTTATGATTCACGTTCCATTGTATGTCACTGGATCACACGAATCCAGCTGCAAGCCACGAGAGACGCTCCATTCACACCAAAGTGAGAAAATAATAACCTCACAAGTGATTCCGGAATCCAATCATGAGCCAGCCTGAATCTTGCTATTTCATTGAATCAACGGGGGCAGTGAATTATTACAACCTCAGCTTTAACGTAGAAAAAAAAACTGGTTGTTAAGATATATACAGGAGTTACCGAGCATATATTATTCAAAGCAATAGTTCTTATTAATTGGGATTGTGGCCACAGTTTGGCTTTTAAGCCCAGCAATTGAAGTCTGATGCTCGATCATTGCGGCTGAAACATAATTATCTGAGCGCCACGTATGATGCAAACTCAGCATATGGTGCACTTCAGTTCAACAGACATGAGTCCATAATTGGTCTTTTGTCTGGTAATTTATCCAAATTACAACAAAAAAAAGCCATTAGAGTATTCGAACAGAACAATTCATCACGAGCTACCGCATATTTATTCGCGGTTGTGACCGTACGGATCTCTGATGCGTTTTCGGGGTTGCTGCTGTTTTCAGCACTATATCTGACGTTTCACTCCGTGTTCTGGGAGTCTCTTCAGGAACTGTTCCTGAAGCAGCTCCCGGCATATACATATTGAATTGGATTCAGTTTCCATAGAAGTTCCCAGGATGACGAAGCCAAACGTCGGACATCGTGCCGAGCAGCACATGGTGGAACCCGAAAACACATCGGGAGAGCCGTGCAACTTACATGCCCCGTGATGATATCCCAAGTACATTCACAACATGGCAATATTGCCCTCTACTGCATGGACGTGAGCAATGTACAAGTACACACTCCGGTGGGGACTCCTGCAATTCCGATGAGAGCTGAACACTTGTTGAGATTCATCTTGTTGGTTCTTTCGGTAAAGTCACGTAGAAGGGAAATAATAAAGTAATAAAAATAAAACATAATAAAATGATTCTCACGACGTTTCGGCCACAACGCAGACCTGTTCTTCACCTGAGGACGGCTGCTTGCGTTGTGGTCGAAACGTCGTGAGAATTATTTTATTATGTTGTATTTTTATTATTTTATCATTTCCCTTCTACGTGACTTTACCGAAAGAACCAAGAAGATGAATCCCTGCAGTCACGAAAGCTTTAAATCGAAATTTAACTTGTTGAGATGTCTGTTCAATAATATTGCACATACGGCTACGTACGGTGGGAACGAAGTTCAACATACTTTGATACATAGCCCTTGAGTATCATCGGCAGAGTCAAGCTTGTTAAACAAATGCTGCTGGATCACCACCCCCAGTAAACATGGAAAGATAGACCAAGCAGATGCCCTACGTTTGTTGAACGTTGCATGTTTACTGGACCGATGGCGTTGTACAATATGGGACGTTGTTCAATTTCAAAACCAAAATCTCCAGCTTTACAAAAAAAAGAGGTAGCAAAACCATCTGGTCATGCAGCACCATTTGTTTCACAAGTCTGGATTTGCTGATGAGATGCAGATGTTCAAACCCGGTCGATAGTTTTCCTGCTCAAACAAATACTGCTTGATAATAGAGTATTGATAATAGTTGGCCTGAAAAAGTCAATAGGCTCATGGACTAAAACAGATTTTTGCAAAGGGAGAGAGAATCGAGCTCTGTTTATGAATGTGATTGTATTTACCGTATGGCTGTGGTTTGCACCAACCAACAAAATGCTGGTATATCTGTTTCAGCGTATTTCATACGACACACAAAAAACCCGAACCTGGGTCGCTGTTTGTAGTGTGTGCACATCGCTACTTGGGAGACAAAGGCGGCTGGGCACGGATGTTGATCACACACCCCCTCGTGCACCGTGCCGACCTTCATAGGTGCTGCTCGCTCACAGCGCTTGCCCCAACAGTCTGTCAGCGCTATACGGGGGGATCTTTATCTTTGCGTGCGGTGTTGCCCCCTTCCACCAACAGCTGGCTGTGTACGAGATGGGCTTCCTCATCTGTTTGGCCATCGGGCTGCTGTACTTCCTCCTCTTGCCCTTCGTGGCTTTCTTCTTCTGCTGCTGCCGCTGCTGCGGGAAGTGTGGCGGACGCAGGTACCAGAGCGACGCCGAGGCACGCAGCAACTGTCGTCGCATCTCCTACTCGGTCACCCTCCTCCTCTGCTGCCTCCTCGCCACGTGAGCAAATTGGATTTGAAACGTCGACGGTTACCCCACCGCGTGTGTTGTCTTGGTGTGGTCTGGGATTGTTTTTTTTGTTGCCTTGCTGCCTTTTCCAGGGCTGCCACTGTGACGAAATGTTAACTACCTTGTCGAGTCTTGATTTAAAGCTTTAGTGACCGCAGGGATTCATATTCTTGGTTCTTTCGGTAAAGTCACGTAGAAGGGAAATAATAAAGTAATATTAATATAAAACAATATAAAGTCACGTAGAAGGGAAATAAAAAAAAATATATAAAACAATATAAATATTCTTCTTGGTTCTTTTGGTAAAGTCACGTAGAAGGGAAGTAATACATTCAGACTCTGTCTCCCCGACAGACCTGGTCTTCACCTGAAGACGGCTGCTAGCGTTGTGGCCGAAACGTCGTGAGAATTATTTTATTATGTTTTATTTTTATCATTGTATTACTTCCCTTCTACGTGACTTTACCGAAAGAACCAAGAAGATGAATCCCTGCAGTCACGAAAGCTTGAAATCGAAATATTAATATTTGTTTATTATTTCTCTTCTACGTGACTTTACCGAAAGAACCAAGAATCCCTGCAGTCACGAAAGCTTGAAATCGAAATATTAATATTATTTTATTATTTCTCTTCTACGTGACTTTACCGAAAGAACCAAGAATATGAATATCTTGCCGAGATCGCGGGTTCGATCCCGACTCGGACGCCTGTATATTTGAAGTTGGCATGTGATCTATATTTCTCCCCGGGGTCGCGTGGATTTATCTCTGGGTTTTTACGTCCATATTTAGAATCGACATGCGTTTATTAGAGTGTTTGGTTGCTATAAGAATAGCACGTGATATGCCACGTCGTTGAGCTATCATTTGTGGTCAGGTCTTTTCTGAAAAAGAGCTGTATAGCTCAGTGGGCCTTACCTGGTAAAATACCAAAAACAATTCATTTGGTCTTCTTGGTTCTTTCGGTAAAGTCCATTCGGTAAAGTCTATTCTACGTGACTTTACCGAAAGAACCAAGAAGATGAATCCCTCCAGTCACGAAAGCTTTAAATCGAAAAATCATTTGGTCTTGAAAAATCATCAGGAATTGATGTACTTATGCAAGTTGTACTTGCATATTTTCTTTTTATTCAGTGACTTGCTTAACTTTCCTATACTTTGCACTCCTGTTGTGTTTGTTGTATTGTTTGCTGCTGTAATTCTCTGACCTTTTGCCCCACACTGGACATCTGTGAAAAAGACTTCACAGCTCATCGGACTCTTGCAGTCTAAATTTTCTGATTCCAATCGCTGTTTCACGGATCCTTCTACCTGCCTGTTTGTCTGCCTACCCACCAGCGTTGATGTGGTCAGCATCCAAAAATAACGACGATAGTGCAATTTAACGTTTAACTTACGTACTAACAGGACCCTGCGGGGTGGGCTGGTAGGAATAATACTTAGTACCGGTACAGGGATATCGACCGGGCTGGGTGGGGAGGGGCTGGGTGAGGAGGGGCTGGGTGGGGAGGGGCTGGTCACCCCGTGGTGTCCTTATAAAACTCAACGTTTAACCTACTCACGCCGGCTTGTGCCCGCCCTCACAGTCGGGCATATTTGCGGAATACACCACGCCGCCGTTGACCCTGGCCATTGACCGAGCAACCCAACGTTCCTACCAGCTCCCTCCGCAGGAATGTGTTCTATGTGCCACTCAGTCCGTATTTAGCCGCCTATTCTGTTGTTCCACTCGGTCGACTGAACGGGTTTAAGGCAGTGACTGGAGAAAATGTGTTGCCCGTAGTGTGCAAAAACTCATCTTGCTGTGATTTGCTTACTAATGTAAAAGCGGGGGTGCTGCATCATTGTTTTTAATTATAATATCACTCAAATATTGGTGGGGGAAGAGGGCGGGGGGGGGGGCAGGGCTGGGTGGCGCGTCTTACTTCTCGGTGGTTTTGTTTGTGTGCAGATAATAAATCGCAACAAAATTGAAGCAGAGAAGTGCACCGCCTCCTACACCAGTTGACAGCCCCCCCCCCAACACCCCCCTCAACACCACCCCTCCCACCAGCCCTCACCACCCCCCCCACCACCCCCCACCACCACCACCCCACCACCCCCCACCACCACCTTCTGCACTAGGCCTCGCGAAGCCTCCCGCACTAGGCCTCGCGAAGCCTGCCGCATTAGGCCTCGCGAAGCCTTCTCTGCAGTAGACTTAGCGAAGCCTTCTGCACTAGGCCTCGCGAAGCCTTCTCTGCAGTAGGCCTCGCGTAGCCTTCTCTGCAGTAGGCCTCGCGATGCCTTCTCTGCAGTAGGCCTCGCGAAGCCTGCCGCACTAGGCCTCGCGAAGCCTGCTGCACTAGGCCTCGCGAAGCCTTCTCTGCAGTAGACCTAGCGAAGCCTTCTGCACTAGGCCTCGCGAAGCCTTCTCTGCAGTAGGCCTCGCGAAGCCTTCTCTGCAGTAGGCCTCGCGAACCCTTCCCTGCAGTAGGCCTCGCGATGCCTTTTCCGCAGTAGGCCTCGCAAAGCCTGCCGCACTAGGCCTCGCGAAGCCTGCCGCACTAGGCCTCGCGCCGTGCTTTTCGTGCACAAATAAGGCAATTAAATGTATCTCGTCTCCGTGTAAATAAATGTATCTGTGTTAAAAAAGTGCTGCGTTTCAGTAAAGTAAATTTGAAGCGAAGTTTAAAGTTTTGCCGCGAAGCGCCGGAAGCGATGGCCATCTTGTTTAGTTCACAGATCGCAGCGGGCGGCCATCTTGTCGGACAGGGTCATGCCAAGTGTTTGCAGTAGGGGGCGATGTTGATACACGGACGGACGGACGGACACATTAATCTATTGGTGGTCTGGTCCACTTCGTTCCTACCAGTATAATTTATACTTAACTAGAACGCCTTCACTCGAGGCGTTTGACATAGCTGACAAAACAATCGATGACAAAATGGAATGATAAAACCGGTTATTGATGGAACCAGCAACCTCACAGGTTACAAGTCCCGTCTACTCACCAACACAACATAGCAGCATCGTCTGAATGTTGCGAACGCGCTGTTAATGTTGTCTCTTTGCAACGTTGTGATGTTGTTCCTAGCGGGGGTCTCGTGTGCATGTTCCAAGCCAACATTTACACGCACTACGAAAGTGGGAAAAGCTTTGCTGGCAGTGAAGTCAGAACAATTGTGAAGAATAACCTGGCTGACATAAACACCTTCGCGGATAACACAGTGAAGGTACGCTTTGTACGGATGATTGTATCGAATGATGAAATCAACAAGTGCTAGGCTGCAGTCAGCTTTAGTGCACGGATCAATCCGGGTATATTTCTCAGCCAGATCCAGGTCTCTCAAAACAGTGCAGTGCAATTTTGTACATTATGGAAGATGCGATTATCGCGTATCTTCATATCTTGCGATATATATCGTAGTATCGTTAAATCGCGGCAAACAAATATTTGACAGGGAAGACCAACAGCGGAGTGGCTTTTGAGACATTGTAAAAGTTGGCAGCGGGATTTAAAAGATGGGGGCAACATTTAAAAGTCCAAGGGATTAGAATTTTCCCTCCAGGCCCAGAGTGGCCATAAGGGCAGCAGTCCATGGGGCAAATGCCCCGTGGGGTGGGTCCAGTCAGTGAGCCGGTGAGGGGCGGTCAGAGTAACAAAAAAGAGTTGTTTTTAATTAAAATATTCTATTACCTCTAATGTTTCCGCTTCATTGCTTATTTACGCTCTCGGTTGGCATTACGTCGCCGTATTCGGGCAGCCACAAAGTTTATTCCTCACTGGCACCATTTGTTTTTTTATTTGGACCCAGCACCGAGTGGGTCAATGAGATCGGCACGGCAATTTGTGCCCTGCTGTGCGTTTAACAATGCCTGGGCCCATTGCTAGTCCCAGTCCGTCACTGGCTCCCTCCATCCGCGACACTCTACAAATGTGGGACCAATGCATGCCCTCTCTTTGTACAATTGACGACATGCTTCCCGAGTAGTTTCCTACCATAAATTGGGTTCACTGCTTGCACAGTCTGAATGCAAATACTTTGGTTCGCTGCCTTCATCTCGCCTCCGCCTTGTTTTACTGACGCGCGTTAATGTTTTCCCGTCGTGAATTTTTTACAGGCTGGTGGTATTTTGCATTTCTTTTAATGTTTTGTCTTATGGGTTTATATATTTTTTGGCTGTTGTTCCTGCTCCTGTTTTTGTGTGCCTTTATAGCAACCGGTTTCTGTTAAAAGTATAGATTTGTAGTGGAAATTGACTCTCAACTGAAAGACAATCATACACTGAGATGATACCGGGACCTACGGGTAATTCAAACACAGGGCTTCATTCCAACATCTGAATATCCCTTGGGTGCTCACATACAGGATTTATAACGTCTGCCATATGCTACTGCTTAGCCATATAATAATTATTGCATACTCTCTTGCACTTACATAATCATCAGCCATGATCTATTCACTGCTGTATGAAGTTATTTCCGAGCTGTTGCCATCTCTCACAGGTCTTGCGATGCATCGATCCATTCAGATATTGCACACGACCCACAATGCACTTCTTCAGGAAATGCTGAGGTTTTGTTAATGCACGTGCACAAATGGCTGTGCATCTTTTGCACACTTTTGCATCTTGTTTGAAACTTACTGCGCGCGAGCTGATTTAATCCCTCCATGCCTCTGACGGATGTTCCCTTGGGCGAGTTTCCCCCCTTTGGCTGCCACTCCATCATCAGTCTCGGCCGTTGGACTTCCTTCCCAAGCACCACTTGCCTTCGTTCGTCTGGATTCGCTTTTAACGTACTCTTTAATTTCATCCTGTGCAGCAATTGGACGAAGTTGTTGCCCAGTATGGGCCAGTCAAAGACATCGCAAGCAACAAAGTACAGAGTAAGTGATGTTTGTTGTCCTTCTCTGGCACCTCCGATTAGCACAGTTGGCTATGTATGGTGCAAAAGAAGTTCAACATACGTATACATACACACGTCGCGTGCAATGTGTCCCTCTCACGTGCTTAGTGCTGACATAAATGGTTGTGCATGTTCGTACATGTTCAAAGTTTTTTTTATGTAAACCTACTCCTGAAATTAGTTTTGCTTGAAGTTGTATGCAAATCAGTCAATTAGGCCTCTTCTTGTATGTATCTTCAACTCCTTTTGCATCGTACGTAGCCAACCGTGCTGATCGGAGGTGCTAATCTCGAGTCCCTTAGCTTGGGGGCCGTGATCCACGGCTCAACGATCCCTCCGTCTGGCTTCCCTTCAGCATCCTCAACAGTCTCGTTCAGGTTACAGCGTCACCGCACGCCAGGTGGCTCAGTGGCAGAGCAAGCCGCTCGCTATTGGAAGGTTGCGAGTCTCATTCCTGATTGGGGTGATCGGCTGGTTAATACGAGCAGCGCTTTGTGGAGAAGACAACAGCGGTTGCCTCCCGACGGTTAAAGACTCGCCCACGCCATAGCCACATGGAATTTCCACCTCCCGGCTCAGAGTTGTGAACAGGAGATGACCACCGTCTCGATGCTCATTTGAGCAGGAAATAACTCTGACTTGACCTTGACTTACCACCAGATGTAGCTTAACAACATTTCCCATGAGAAAAAAAACAACTATATTAATGGGGCACAATTAGGTCACGCTTTTTGTATTAACGATTTGTCTCATTAGATAACAAGATTTGTTCGTTTATTTTTCTACCTACGTTTGAACCTCCCAACAAACGTTGTGGCGGTAACGCGACCCAGTGGCGGCACCCTTTTTCCGCCTGTTGCCGAGGCTCGCGGTTCAAATCCGGTAGGCCAGCCCGGTTAACACTGCGGGCGAAATCAACCATAAAATACTATGCGCCGTCTGCTTCCCAGTGGGCGTTCAAATCTCCACAATTCAAAGCGAGTAGGCCCTTGTGTGCCGGCGTCATGGTCCAACCTTGTAAAAAAAAAAGAAATCTCATTCACCCCCAAAATTACACTAATTTGAATAATACGTGACAATCATGACACCCCACTCCCCACTGGCCAGGCTAATTCCCGACGGGAGAGCAGCTGCTGAGATCGCCTTGTGCCCAAAGATCAGAGGTCGCAGCCGGGTACCCGATACCCGTACCCTACCCGATACCCGGCTACCCGTACCCGGCCGGGTACGGGTAAGGGGACCCTTTTGCGACCCTGGTGCGGCCGGGTACGGGTACGGGTAAGGAATCAAAACCCGTTTGCGACCTCTGCCACAGATACAGCAACCACGGGGGGGGGGGGGGGGGCTGCCCTTTTTGAAATGTGTTGAGATGGGATGTGATACGAGTTGCTTGTTGCGTGTGAAGTGTTCTGAGATGTTCCGGTGCAAAGGGTGCTCTGTTAAAAAAAACACACGTAAAAATCTATTTCATCGTACATCTGCAGCTAATCCCAACGTACGCATCTTTCCCACGTCAGATATTGGCAGTATTGTCGGAGGAAACATTCAGAACAACTTTTTGGGAGTAGTCGCCGGGCCACAAAGTGCCGTGCTCGACCTCGTTGATGGTAAGTCGCAATGCTCAGCGACGCTATTCATTTATTATTATGCATTCATTGTGGTATGGAATTAGTGGATGGTAATACACAACGCTCAGCTACACGAGATGCATGTATGTTGATAGATAAATGAACGTATATATTCATGGTGGACCACCGTGGTGGAATAATTTGCACAGTGGACCTGGAATCTAAAGGTCGCCGGTTCGATTTCACCCCCCCCCCCACCGGTACGGCAGTTGAAACATCGCAGAAAGTTCCTTAATCCGCCCCCGCCTCTGTCCACCCAGCAGAGTAAATGGGTTCACCGCAGTTAGGGGCCGTCCATGAATGACGTCACGCACCTAGCGGGGGGGGGGGGGGGGGAGTCAGACATTTGTGACGATGTGTGACGAGGGGGGGGGGTTGAGAAATGTGACGTCACATCAAAATGCGCAACTTTAAATCAATATAGCCAACACGTTCTACTTAATGGTAGGTTTTTACCCTTTTAACTGGTACAAAACTGACACCTATATTGTACCAGTTAAAAGGGTAAAAACCTACCATTATATTTTGCCACTGGTAAAAGAGATCTCATAGTGTAAACGTTCTACTTAATTAAGTAGACTTTTTAATACATTTTTTCTCCTACAACATGAGAGTGCATCGCCACATTAAATACGCACTACAATGACAATAGTTTAAAGCGATTTGAAGCATGTTTTATTTTTTTTGGGGGGGGGTGGGGGGCAGAGCTTTGTGACGTCATATTTGAGGGGGGGGGGGGTCTGACTTTTTGTGACGCCGTGTGACGACGAGGGGAGGGGGGGTCAAACATCGTCCAAAATCGCGTGACGTCATTTATGGACGGTCCCTTAGTCGAACGGCAGGCATGCATTGCATTTGGCGAGGTAGAGTGTGGCTATCCCAACCTCTTACGAGGTTTCTGGCCATCGTGGGACAGTAGGCCATAACGTCCCTTCCACCAGCAGTGGCGTGAGTAAGCACTTGCAGGGCTGCACCTTTACCACCCTTTGTTGCATGCTGAACATGAAAACCAGAATGATTCAGCAGAGACATAAATGCGTGTTTTCATTGTCGAATAATGTACACCTGCTGGAGAAGGCTCAACCTAAGGTGATAAATTACTTTCAACCTCATGCTAAACGCTTTTAAAACGTCGATGCCAGCATCCGTTAACTGAGGCATCCCCCCCTCCCTCCGTGGTGGTCAAACGATCTCACGAATCGACAACGGCGTGGGGTGGACTTCATCCAACAGTGGATTGACAAAAACGTCTGTAAGGTGACGTTTAGTCACTGCGGGTGGCAGCAGAGAAGGGGGAAATGAACCACGAGCGGCGCTGACTCACCTCGTAATCTATGCAAATTTCACGTACATTTAGTGCCGAGGTCAAAGTTGGTGGTGAGAAAACGGCCACTTTTGTCAGTTGATTAGTAACAATTGTGCTTTCATTCAAGCCGCACTGAAATGCGTTGTACTCTAACATTGCCGTTGGTTGTGTTTACTCAAACATTGGTCATGATTTGTTTGCTTCTCACTTTAGTTATTAAGAGGACCAAGGAAAATCTGAACACCGTGAATGCGTCAATGTCCACGCTAAATCTGTGGGCTATCAATAAAAACACAACGTTAGATGAGATTAGAAACAACTTGACAATACATTTAACTTCATGTAGTTCCGCTGAATGCCAATGGCTCTTGGATGAGTCAAATAATATTTCTCTTGCTGCCGACTTCAGCCCGGTAAGAGATTTTAACAATATTGTTTTTGTTATGAGATGCAATTACTCTATGAATAAAAAAAACTGTGTGTTTGATCGAGTGATTTTGTTTAATCTTTCAATTTTGCAGCACTCTAAATAGATTACAAAGCCAGTAAACTACTGTGTTAACGTGAGGGACATGACTACATTACAAGCACAACTTACTCCCTCAGTGATTCAGTAAATTGTCATTCATCATGGTTATTATTAGTATGCTTATTCAGATGGGAAAATATCACTATTTTCCAGGAGGGTCCTGTATCATAATTTTATTTGTTACATTTGGCAAATTTTATTTGGGGTCAAAATCTAATTCAAGAAACAAATCGTTTACCTCTTGGTGAAAAAAAGAATAGACTTTATTTACCATTTCCTGCAATACTTCAAGTTGTTAAGATGTTCAAACAGACCCACATTGCGAGAAAAATAGACACTTATTGCAAGGTAAAACGAATTCTGTTTTTAATAATTTTTAAACTGACAAAAAGGGTCCCACGTTTTTCTCTAGTTTCTCATCTAATTTGTGTTGTTTCCCATTTTTAACAATTTCTAACCAAGGTTTAAAGCATTCACGCATTCGCTCTGTTCGTCCGTCTGTGTGTAACGGGGGAGGGGTGGAGGGGCGGGGGGATCACGACAACGCTCATGAAGATGACCCAATAGAAATACAAATTTAGCATAAAGTTGTGGTACTATAGTGGACTTACCCTGTAGAAAACTGTCCAAAATTGATCAACGGATTGCCCAAAACATGATATATCGTGAATCTCTGCATCTTTCCATGCATACTAATTTAACCGTCCTATTTATCATGGGATTTTCTAATGATGTTAACATGTGTTTTATGGCATTTAATCATGCCCTATCAATGTGTTTTGAATGCATCAGGTTTAATTTGTCCAAATATTTTATTAGGTTTGCAGCCAATATTATATATTTTTGTGTTTTTTGCAGTTGTCTGGCACTGTTGAAGGACCCATTATAGCTCTACGATCGATATCTGAAGGTGATCTAAAAGATCAGCTTGTAAAGGTAAGAACAGCGGTTAAATTCGAATAAGTTCAGGAGCCTGATTTACATGTCGAGGTCTGCTAGCCTTGAGAGCTCTTCGGGAGAGAGTTGGTAGAGTTTCGCTATTCCTTTCTTGAAGGAGCACAGATTCCAGTGGTTTACTATATGGTCCATCGGTTTGATTGCATGACCACACTCGCACTACTGTGGCTTGTCTCTTTAATTTTACATTCATGAAGGAGATCGGCGTCTTGATGTCAAAGCCAGGAGGTGCGATAGTTGGGTCTTGAATGAGGTGTTCTGGGTGTCCACATTTTGAATTTTGGATGTCCACATTTTGAATAACCACCTGATTCTAGTAATAACGTTCACTGAATTTCCGGAAAATCCTCGCCGAGTCCTACGACTTTTTAGTCTGGTAGAATGGGACGTTTGTTCAATTCCACGAATACAAATTTGGGTTGACGTGGGAAGAAACCGGAGAACCTGGAGTGAACTCAGTGTGCTTGGGACATGATTCCACTTAAGTCTTCATGGAATCACAGATGGATTCAATTCACTTGCTGTACTGTCATCGCTTTTGCCATCTCGCAGCCCAGTGGGATTGGGAGATTCAAAAGTCCACGTGATTTAACAATAAGGTCCCATGTTGAAAGCTCTCATGTTGATTAATAATAATTACCGCTTCAATAGCAATTTTTAATAAAATCTTCAAGAATTTTAAATCAATGACAATGGACGGGGGTTGGGGGGCATAAGAAGTGGCTGAGGTCCAAACGCTTTGCCTGTCAAGGTGCTAAGTCACAGATGTGTGCGCGTGTGTGTGCGTCCGTTATTGGCTGGTGGCTCATCGTTTGAGCACAGGACGCACCCGCTACGTATACTCCCTACTACGAAGGCCGGCGTAATGACCACGAAATCATTCTTATCAAGTTGTAAAAGTAAAACGTGTCCTTCAACGTCTTATCAGTGCCTCTTAAACGAGCGCTGTGCGAATCTGTAGAAATAACTCGCCGCGGTTTACAACAGGCAGGGTTGCTCACTTGCCCTATCCATTCACACATTTTAGTCGTTAACATACTTTGTGATAAGCAATAAGTATAACCCGTAAAAACAAAGTTTTTCACTATAAATCCTTTATATGCGTGGCGGCTAGAGTCCTCTCGTCCTCTGTCTTGAGATGGCTGCCACCTATGGGTCAGATGATTGCATTGCACCATTAAGCAATTGGTAATTAAATATAATATTTTGTCCTAAAAAGTGTAACATTTTGGATTTTTTTTCAAGCACATTAATTGTCACGCACAACGAGTCTGTGTGGAAAATGTCAGCTCGATTGGATCACGGGAAGTGGGTTAAAAAACGACCGAAAGATCTGCACGGTCCTAAGCAAGCAAGCGAACTTAATATAAAGGATTTTAAAAAGAACCGGTAAGTCAAAGGTGATTTCTTACTCAAATGAGCATTGAGGCAGTGGTCACCTCCAATTTAACAGCCCTGAGCCAGCCGTGGAAATTCCACATTCGGTGCTCATTGTGTCGGCCAGGTGGCTCAGCAGAAGAGAGATGCTCGCAATTCGAAAGTTGCCAGTTGAAAAATCATCGTTGGAGGTTCACTCCTGGTTCTTTGCGATTGTTGCAGTGAATGTGGCAGGTGTGCGGATGACCAGGTTCGTTGCACGGGAGGCGGTGAGATGAAGTGAAAAGCGTGGTTTTTATTCTTGAGGCAGCGGATCACAGGTTTCTGTACCGTTGTCGCTTGCCCTAGGGTAATGAAACCATCAAGAACATCACGCAGCTCGTCGATGCGGCAGCTAGCGGCATCAAAACAGGTAACAGGAGCGACACGTAAATGCTGTGGTTTGCAAGTAGTTTTGGACCTCTAAGGGTGAGCATGGTGAACCCTACCGCACAATTCTGATTAGTATCGGTTGGTGAAGTGGGCTGGGTTGGGGAGGGGATGGGGGGGGGTTGGGGGGTCTGAACTAGTTCAATAGGTTCGATACCGACCCTGACGCCTGCTGTATATTTGGAGTTTACATGTCTCTTTCTCCCCGTGGTCTCGTTGATTTTTCTCCGGGCCCTCCGGTTTTTCCCTCCAAATTTAGAAACATGCGTTTAGAGTATTTGGCTGATATACATTTCCACGCGATGAGCCCCTTCGTTGAGCTATCATATGTGGCCGGGTTGCTTCTGAAAAAAAGCTATACCGTTCAGTGAGCCTTACCTGTAAAAACCAAAACTCTATTGGTGTTAGCTGTGGTTGAGAAATCAATAATATTTAAGTGGCCAGTGAAGCTCACCACTGCCACTGCTCGTGCTAAAGTCACGTCTAGTGGCTTGATTGGCGCTGTATATTGCATGTTACGGTGGCCGTAGATTTTGCAAGTGAGACTATTAATTAATGGGTGACTCAGAGATGTCAGAGCATCGAGCCGACCACACAGCGCGTGGCGAGTTCATGGTCTTGGCGGTTGGTCACCAATGTTTTCATTTTTTTAAATTCCAAAATATGATTTGAATGCCATGCAATTAATAGCTTTGCGGTTGGCAAGTAGCAAAGCACAGTGCCCCTGGTGAGTGTGAATCAGAGGGGGTTGAACAGGCTTCAGAATTTATGTCGGTGACATCGCCCACCAGAGACCATTCCTTCTTCTGCGTATGGATAATGTTTAGTTCGAGCAACAACTGTAGTTTTACACTCAGGTGGCTGAGCCGGGTAACTGCGTCGTGAGTGCCGGAATGGTGCACTGCCGTGAGAGAGTTCCAAATGGGAAATACAAACACGTGAATATGTAAATTGTTCTTCATTTTCCCTGTCATGTGACCATGGTCCATGCGATATTTTCGATGAATCCAGGGACCCTTGAGCTGCTTGGGGCCCTATGCGTAAGTTTAGTTTGCTCGTGGCTAGTGCCGCCAGATTCAGAATATTTGTTTATTTTCAGAATATGTATCTATACTGCAGGAGGAATCCAATGAGATATGAAGCTCTTTTTTCAAAGATATCCAGTAGGGGGGGAGGGGGGGGGCAGGTCAGAACGTTACAAAGACAAACAAAATTTCGATTGAAAACTTTCGTGACTGTAGGGATTCATATTCTTGGGTTTTTCGGTAAAGTCACGTCGAAGGGAAATAAAAACATTAAAAGAAAATTCTCACAACGTTTCGACTGCAACACAAGCAATTATCATTAGGTGTGAAATCCACAGCAAGAAAATTTGAAAAAAGTGGTTTTCACACCTGATGATGATTGCTTGTGTTGCAGTCGAAACGTCGTGAGAATTTTATTGTCTTATATTTGTATTATTTTATTATTTCCCTTCTACGTGATTTTACCGAAAGAACCAAGAATATAAAGACAAACAACACAAAATCACCACCAAACGAGACCCCGTATAACGGCGTAAAATGTACATTAATATACAACAATTGATTTTACGTTGAACAATACACTTCAATAACAGTACACTGTAATAACACACAGTTGAAGCACGAGGGAGGTGTTGATCTTCTTATTCTGGTGCAACGTTTAAAATGGAATGTGAACCTCATTTAATAATAATATTTTTTAAGGACAATAACAACTGTATACTTCCTCTCGCAGGGGTCTTGAATACGCTGACAAGTGTTGGGAATGAAATCCAAAACTTTTCGAGCCAATTAGATTTATCCCAATACCTGGACCAAATCAACACGCAAACTGAGGAATTTTCCAAAACACTGACTAATATCCAGGATGAGGCCATCTTCTTTGACAAACTTCGGTGAGTGGTTTCCGTCACTTCCTCGGTAAAGTGTGTATCACTGCGCCTTTTGGCGTCATCTGGTCCAACACCATGTGAGACTAGGCTCTAAGAAAAGCTGTCTCGGGTGTGGACCAATCAATTTCATGGACAGTGCATACATTATCAGAGTTGTGTTTTTTGTTTGCATTCCGACCACAGGTATTGTAAAAAAAGGTGTCAGTTGTGTCGCCAGATAAAAGGGTAAATAACCAATTATCATATTGTGCTACTGGCAAAGGAGGTTCCAATGGTGTGTATCACTGTGGAGGTTGAACTGGCGTGCGCGTGTCTCATGTGGTTTGGCCAACATGTGACTTCTTATTGCCTGCATATTTTCACGCAACGTAGCAAACCCTTAAAATGCGCGTTTTTTTAAATCGCGGTTTTGCGTATTTAGTGACGCGTTCATCGTAAATGCTACGTATTTGGAACTAGCGTGCGTGCGTGTGCGACTACCCCTGACAAAGAAGCGGTGAGGCATTGGTAGCGGCATGGATTGTGAGGGAGCGAACGTTTTTCACTTTACCCACCCACTGTACCTCTCAATAAGCCTCAGTCTGCTACACTCTTTCCTTTACAATGCTTTGGAATTGCGTACTGTATAATGTTGATTTATTCATGCATTCATTGATAATTGCACTTTTAAATACGTTTATTGTCCATCATTGTTAAAGGTAGGTTTAATAATACGATTATCTATGGATGTATGTTGAACTTCTTTCGCACCATACACAGCCAAATGTGCTAATCGGATATGGGGGGGAAGGACAACAAACTAAACACACAAATCAGTTCTAAAGAAATTAATTTTCAATCTAGATGATTTAAAAGTGTATAGCTCCAGTGGATTCCGAATAAAAAAATACTATACAATATATGTATTAATTAATATATACATAAAGTTAATATATTTATTTTAAACGTAATGTGTTCATGCACTCTAACCCTATTTTCCTCATAAGCTTCGAGTGATAATATCTGCGGATTTCATATTCACGACCTTCTCCATGAACGTGTCCCCCCGCACATATAACGTTTGTCCTGTAATGAAAAAAAAATCACACAAATCTTGTCCCGGGAAACTTCTCCTGAAAATGAATACGAGGAATTATATTTGAACGATGCAAACTTTTTTTTTATTTCACGTCGTCTCAGTCGCCGAGTTCATTTCTTTAAATGGCCGATAAAAGTGAAATGTAGGATAACCTTTTCGGATGAGTGGCTTTTCACGTAATTCAATTTCATTGGCCACATAAGGAAATTAGCAGTGAAGCCCTCAAGTGTTTTCCAGCTTTTCTTTGAAGTTCGGGGCAGGGTTGTGCTGTCCAGGTTCACTTGGTGGTCAGAGCACTCAACTGCCACTCCAGGAGATCCTGGGTTTGAATCCAGGGTTTTTCAACAAATCGGTGATTTTAAACTGGGTTTAAATCACCCGGGTGACGATCTCAGCCGAGACACCAATGACTGCACACAAAAAAAACCCCATCACGTTGAATACAGTCCTCGACTTAATTTTTTTCTAAATTCCAGTTTTGAGAATTAAAAATATTACTTTGACAGGAGCACATAGAATACTACTCTAAGTGGCGGTGAGTGAACGATTACTTTTTGGTTCTTTCGGTAAAGTCACGTAGCTAAAGAAAAAATGAAATAAAAATAAAAAAAGTAAAAATAAATAAATAAAATCACGAACTTTCGATTGCAACACAGGCAATCATCATCAGGTGTGACAACCACAGCAATAAATGTTATTGAAGTGGGAGAGAAGCCAGTCAATGGGTTTATACTGGGCAGGGTGAGGTGGGGGGGGCTGTATTTTTATTTTATTTTTTCTTTACCTACGTGACTTTACCGAAAGAACCAAAGAGTATGGCTCCTTGCAGTCACGAAAACTTCAAATCTAGAGTAAACCATTGCAGTGCTACCCCCGTCTTACAGCGCGCGAGCTTTTGTTGTTGTCGCTCTGGAGACCGGCAGATCGGCGATCGATGTTCGGTCGCCAAGTCGTCGTGATTTTTCTTTTAACGGAGTGGGGCCACGTGACCACTGCTGCCATCTTCCACTGCGCTGCTCCTGACGCGGCTATCTCGGGTTTGACCACCCGAACGCGAAGTTGCCGTTGTTGCTCTGCGTCTACATCAGCAGCCGCACGACAAGAAGAAGAGGGGCGCGAGCCTGCGCCTTGCTTGCTGCCGTAACCTCGTCTGCCGCGGCTTCTTCCCTCGCCAGATTCCTCGCCATACTCGGTGTGGTGCTGCTGCTGGCCCTCATCGTGCTGTTCTTCACGATTGGTCTCTGCCTCGGCACCTGCGGCTACAGCAAGAGGAAGTCCCCCGCCAACCGAGGCTGCTGCTCCAACTGTGGTGGAATCTTCCTCATGGCGTGAGTCCCTGTGCGCGTTCTGGGGTTAAACCTCGCGGTCTTGTTTGGCAATCCGATTGATGGCTTCCTGAGATGACAAGTGGAGAAATTAAGTGGCTTCCACAGCAAATATCAGTGGGCAGGTTTTCATGTTTTCCATTGACAGGGCACTTGCTTAATTTCTGCAGAAACTTAAAGCACCATTCTCCTTCTCTCCCCCCTCCTCTGTTCCGAGCATAGATGGACTCGTCCGTATGAACAACCGCTAGTTGATGTCCGTGGTGCTGACGTTCAGAAAAAACCGCCACTTTTTTCAAATTGTCTTGCTGTGGTTTTCACACCTGATGACAATGGCTTGTGTTGCAATCGAAACGTCGTGATAATTTGATTGTTTTATTTGTATTATTTCATTATTTCCCTTCTACGTGACTTTACCGAAAGAACCAAGAAGATGAATCCCTGCAGTCACGAAAGCTTTCAATCTAAATTTGAGTTTTAATTGTACATTTTCAATTCAAGAACCCAGAACACGGGACAATCACAGATGAGACATACGAATGTCGAACCCGGAACGATACACCCTCAAACGGGGGTGCCGTCCCGAGGCACTTGGGCTCGCTGCCCTTCCCTTGGCGGTGCAAAGGTCAAAGGTCGGGAGCAGCGGATTGAGGAGGGAGCCAATATTTCCGATTGTTGATAGATTTTTGGGGTCGGATCATCGCGAGTAAAATGTTGCGTCGTAAACCCTTCCTCCACCCGACACAGCCAATTAGTAAGGTCGTCCTGTGATGGTCAAACGTGACCAACTGATTGCCGTTTCAATAAATTGGCCAAGTTTGTTCACGCGACAGTTTCATAGATCGGCCGTGTTGGGTGGAGGAGGGCTTACGACGTGCATGTTACTTACGAGGTCCGATCCAAAAATCAATTATTCCTTTTCTTTTTCGATTTAAAGCTTTCGTGACTGCAGTGATTCATCTGCTTGGTTCTTTCGGTAAAGTCACGTAGAATGGAAATAATAAAATAATAAAAAATAAAACATAATAAAATAATGTTTTATTTTTATTATTAATAAGATAAATATTATTAATAAAAAAATGTATTAATAAAATGATAAAAATAAAACGTTATTTTATTATGTTTTATTTTTATTATTTTATTATTTCCTTGCTACGTGACTTTACCGAAAGAACCAAGAAGATGTTCCTTTTCTGTTCACACGTTGCATCGACTGCAAATGCCTGTATACTTGAATGATATATTGTGTATGCTGCGTCTTCCCCCTGCAGTGGTGTTGGCTTCGTATTTATATTCTCCTGGATATTCATGTTCATCGTGGCCATACTCTTCTTTATCGGTGGGAATATCCACACGCTGGGGTGCAAACCGCTAGCGGACCAGTCCCTGTTTCACGTAAGTCAGCGGCGGTGCTTGCGTGTGTCTGTGTATGTGCTTCTAATCGACGATGTCTTTTCAGCTAAGGTGAGCAGTAGTGTTGCGGTTTAGCACGCTGCGCTACAAACCCCTCACGGCCAACATCGGTGACGAATATCTGAACCGGTCCTGGGCCTCCCCTGGGTCGACTCAGCCTCAAATGAGTACCTGGTGTTGTGTGTAGTAAACATCACCACTAGGGAGACAAAGGCGACCGGGCGTTGTGCTGGCCACCCACCCCCTTGTGTGCCTTGCCGGCCTTCATTGGTGTTTGCTAACAGCTCTTGCTCCTAACGTCTGTTAGGGCTATACGGGTGATCTTTGTCTGAAGAAAAATCAGAAGCCTGCTTTGAGGGATCGACTGATAATGTGATGGCTGTGTGCCCCAGTTGAAGGGCATCGTCCAGTGACCCATGAGGTTAATTAGAGGGTGGGAAACAGAAGAGCCAAAGGCATGCGAGGAGATCCAAATTAAGGCCCGTGCCTCGAGGGTTACAATGACCTTAACCAATTCTTAATTACACTTTGAAAGTGGTTCATATAAGAAAGTTGATAAGTACATTGGGCGAGCAATGTTGCATTGATATGCCTGCAACCTATGCAATTGTGTGCTTCAATAATTGCTTATTTACGATGTAAGCACATGGCATATCGATGCTGAATGTAGGCTATGGGGTGACTGAAAATGTGCAAATGAGAGAGAAATATAAGAAAAACAAACGAGATAGTAGAAAGGAGACAAAATAAATCGATGATTGTAATAAATTCTGATTTCAAATTGAGACAATTTATCTGATCGTGTGCGGGGTGAATCAGTGCTGTATAATGGACATCGTGTGGGTGGGATTCCAGAACAGGGGTAGAATTTAGATGCATTATATTTGTTAAATCATTCTCGTATAGATTGATTTCAATGACCAGTTACACCGAACCTATGTGGCAGACAGCTTACTTCAGAATATATTTTAAAAGTTGATCTTAAAAATGTGCTATTGTCATGGTATATATATATATGTGTGCTAGGAGTGGACCAATGAATCTATTAAACAATGAATACTAATTCTTAATTAAACTCATAACTAAGCAGATGATACTCGTCACATTTCATCACCTTCTGGGAAGACATCACCTGCTTATTTATTTCCGTCACACATTCCACGAGGACACTGTCAATGATGTTATGTTCCTTCATTCTTAATGCTCCCAATGCAAGTGAAGTACCGTTGATGACTCTTGGACACCGTTGGTGAGGCACACGTATTTATTCCGTACAAGTAGTCACAACTGTGGACATGCAATACTAGAGGGGGTATCGGCCCCCTCACCCGGCTAGCTGGGAATACACTGCTAGCTATCTCTGACCTACCTCCTAGTCCTCCACTAACGGGCTAGGGGAGGCTGTCTGGCCCGACACTGGTAAGTCAGGCTACGGTACCCGGAGTCCCAGAGCACTAGCTCTGGTTCTCGGGACCACGCCACTGGCTCGGTCCTGCGCGGCCCTGACAAGGGCGGCGTCCCAGGGGAGTCCAGGGCTCTAGCTAGACGATCTTCAGTCTTCACTGGTTTAGCTTTAACATTCTGCCCCGAGCCCTCTGACACATCCCCCTTTATACTCAACCCCCGCTGAGGGGTGGGGCCCCGGGCTGCCTGGTGCGGACGTCGTTGAGAGCACCCCCCCCGTGCACTCACGTAGCCCCGCCCACTGTGTTTGTTTCTCATAAGCTGCCATGCATAACGGCTCTCTCTCTAACACCCCTACACAAGTATGGGGGGGGGGGGGTGGCACCATGGTGGCGAGATATTAACTCCCTCGCCTGGTGCGCAGGATGTTATGGGTTCGATCCCGACCCTAGCGCCTGTATATTTCGAGTTTAACACTTAGACTTTCGTGACCAATATCCTCCATGGATATATATATATTTCGAATTTGCGTGGATTTTTCTCTGGATTCTCTGGTTTTTACCTCCACATTTAGAATCAACGTACGTTTAATATATTTGGCTGCAATACATTTCCACGTCACAAGCCACTTCGTTAAGCTATGACATGCGGCCAGGTTGTTTTTGAAAAAATAGCTAAAAAGCTCAGTGGGCCTTACCTGCTAATGTTACATATAATGTTACATACAATCTACTGAAGCGAATATGGCTCTTGATTAGACCCCATCGTGTAAAGTGCAGTCTCCAACTTATACGCGATCTACTTCTCTGGCCCTCCTTCCTATGTGCTCTGAAGAAGGAATATTGCCCAAAACGTCACCTATTACATCATTGTCTTTCTAGTGCCACAGTTTAATTGACACGCATGTTGAGTTTTACGCCTCTAATTAAGGAACGAAACAGGTGGACTTCTCCACAAATCTGGCTGTCGCCTGATGAAGCTAGTTGTAATTACCGGTGAAACGTTGTACTCAGATTGTAAATGTTGTGGCTTGGCTCTCCAACACAACCGTGTGATGTACTAGAGACGAATTGGCCACGTTCTGTTTACGTGACAACCCTTTACTAATTGGTTGTGTCGGGTGGTGGCGGGTTTACCGACACATTTATATATTTACACGATCTAACCCAAAAAACCTGTATTACGGATGTTGAGTTTTTCACAGCATTCAAAGAGAAACCGTGGTCAGTCTCACATCTTAAGTTCTTGAATCGATATTAAACAGTCACATTGTATTTGTTAACTAACCGTGATGCATGTTAACATTTCTTTAGCTCTTAGATGGATTGAAACTTCCTGATCAAGCTGAAAATGCAACATTTCTGGGCTATATCACCAACATTGGCAGTAACATCACCATCACACAGGTCTACGAGTAAGTATTACTCATCGTCATCTCATCTTGTTGAAACATGTGTTTTGTGTACTGCATGTATACAGTACATCCCATTGACCTTCGTGACTAAGTATGTTTAGTTTCATATATTGCATAGTTCGTGCAAATTGCATCTCACAATCACCAAGGAAATCACAGCCAAGCTGGAAGGCAGCCAGGCAGTGAGCTGCCACCAACATTCGCCCAAGCTCTGCTCTCCTCTATATATTCAGATGTTTTAAGCCAAGGACACGAGTGGTTATACATGCGAGAGAGAACCGCAGCACCCGGAGAAAGCCCACACGATCAGAATAGACTGCACTTTGCTCTGCTGCCTTCTGGCGAGCCAGGGGATGGAACCTCATCGACCAACCATTTGCGTGACCCATGAACCCTCGCCGCTGCCTCCACAGTGCTGGATAACAGGGCACGTTCGTAGCCGCCACCACCACCGGGTGGTATGACCGACACAGCATGGGGAAGGCCTTCATAGGGCCTCATAAAATTTGTAGCCTCCAGGCGTGGGTGCACTTTAGTACTTCAAATGCATGCTTACAAACTCCCCAAAGATAGTATTTTCATTCTCATGTTTCCGGTGCAAATCGGTGTTTCACACGGAAATATATTCTTTACTTTTCAACAATCAGTTGTACGATATATTCTGATGGTTCTGAGTCTGTGTAGGATTTTTTTTGTTTAATTGGGATCTGGGTCATCATCGAGCAGTGTAATGGTAAGGGGCTAAAAAGTTTTACAAACAGAGACGCTAACTAATCCGCTTTCTTTTCATTGGAAAATTCTAAAATTCGCTGACACCCCCCCTCCCCTCCCTGCGGTCCACAAAACAAATTCCACTCAGGGAGAAAAAAAAACTCCAAAACAATTTATATATTTCTCACGGATTTTAGCAGTCACTTGACTAAAACCTCCCCTCGTTTGCAATCCTGTTCACCACGATGGCATGCCATTCACGCCAACAAGGAGATGGAATTGTTCTTACTCTTTGCATAAACTTTATACATTTATATGTTGAAACTTGATTTTGAGCTTTCGTGACTGCAGGAATTACTCTTTGGTTCTTTCGGTATAGTCACTTAGAAAGAAAATATTAATTAAATAATAGCATACGACGTTTCGATTGCAACACAAGCAATCATCATCAGGTACAAATGAAAGAGAAAACAAACTAGTAAACTTACAAACACAATGCAATACAACACAGAGAGTCGGCTAACATAACAGTCAACACCCTACCTGGTTGATTACGTTCTTCCAAAGAGTGCTAAATCTGAGAGACAAAACACAGACACGGAGACACACAGACAGACACACAAGCAGAGAGAGAGATAAACACAGAGACACACAGAGAGAGACACACATAGGCACACAGGAGAAACAACGCCTCTGTATCGAGGCCTTAAATAGAGAGAGGGGGGGCAGAGAGAGGGGGGGGGGGTAGAGAAATTAGCATGTCAAAGAGAGATTTGGAGCTTTCGTGACTGCAGGAAATAATAGAATAACAACACGAGGACACATAGAGAGAGGTAAAACACACTTAATCAAACAAACGTATTTATATTTTGATTTAAAGCTTTCGTGACCGCAGGGATTCATATTCTTGGTTCTTTCGGTAAAGTCACGTAGAAGGGAAATAATGAAATAATATTTTTTAAATAAAATTATAAAAATATAAAACAATACAATTTTCACGACGTTTCGAAACGTCGTGAGAATTGTATTGTTTAATATTTTGATTCTTTTATTATTTCCCTTCGACGTGACTTTACCGAAAGAACCAAGAATGTGTATTTATATGTTTCAGAAGAGTATTGCGGTGTGGTGTCCACACCGGCATTGCCTATCATACATTCTTGGCCTTCACCTTGAAAAGAAACTACACACAAAGATAGCTAAACTGGAATGTACAATTATTTACGTGTTAAGTGTTAATCTGTAAATCATCGTCAATGGTTTATGGTTGCCATTTTCACTTTTTAGTCAAACATTCCCCTGTTGCAGCATTGTCTGCGTGTTTTTATTTCACTTTGAAACAGGGACTGCAAGCGTGACGCTGCAATCTACTCCACATTGAAAATGGATCAATTTCAGAACCTGGATGAACTCATTGATATTCAAGAGGTATTCAAAATCGATGTGTCTCTCCGCGCTGGAATGAGTTGTGTTGGATGCACCACTCCGCTACGATTCGCACACTGCACTTGCACTACCGAGGTTTGCCGGTTTCACCTCCCTGCCTCGGGAGCATGACACTTGGGTCACGTTTGTCGAATAGCCCTCCCGCCTCTCGTCAACCCAGCAGCATAAAGGGCCGTCCATAAATGACGTCACGCACCTGGGGGGGGGGGGGGGGTTCAGACATTTGTGACGATGTGTGACGAGGGGGGGGGGGTTGAGAAATATGACGTCACATCAAAATGCGCAACTTTAAATAAATATAGACAACACGTTCTACTTAGTTAAATAGACTTTTTAATACATGTTTTCTCCTACAACATCAGAGTGCAACGCCACATTAGATACGCACTACAATGACAATAGTTTAAAGCGATTTGAAGCATTTTTTTTTGGGGGGGGGGGGGAGGCAGAGCTTTGTAACGTCATATTTGAGGGGGCGGGGGGTCTGACTTTTTGTGACGTCGTGTGACAAAGGGGGGGGGGGGGGATACAAAATCGTCCAAAATCGAGTGACGTCATTTATGGACGGCCCCTAACCGCGTACACCGCAGCTTAGTCAATAGTCAGGTCACGTGTGGTGGGATACGGCGTGGGCACTTCCAGGGCTGCACCTTCACCTCTCTTACCTTCGCTGGCCATTGGAGATGACGAGACGGCCACGGACCGAGCGTGGACACGACAGCGTTCATTATAATGCCGATTATTTACTCAGGAAGGCCTGGTCGAACGTCCATTGGGATGTTCTGCTCAGTTTTAAATAAACACGAGTGCGCAAAGGGAAGGCTCGTTCATATGCCGGGGTGACAGTTAAAATTTCGCACGGATGAATTCAAGAATCATACGATTCATATGTGGGGGTGGCAGTTAAAGTTCCGCACGGATGAATTCAAGAATCATACGATGGATTCAAGAATCATGAATCCATCACCGGACTGCCATCTCCTGGCCAAGTTGCGCTGCCACATCTCGAGGTCACCTGAGCTGCCAATCATCAGATGAGAGATCCAGAAGTTGAGAAACGTTGTGATAGAATTAGACGATCGGGAAAGTATGGGCAGCCATTCTCTATTCACTGCTTCATATAAAAAAATGTCCCCTTTCGTTAAATTGCCACTTCTAACGTGTAGGTGGATTCCATCTGTTCTTAATTTGTCCAATTTCCTTCCTGATCACTCCATTGAGACACGTTCTCTATCTCATCTGAAATTCTCAAAGGGCTATTCTCCATTGGTGTTGTGGCAGCCAATTCCACATTCCTGTCACAGGGTCAAGGCTCTCAATAGGATAACCATCGTCGACCTATTCACAAAGTGGTACTAATTTTATTTTCCCCGACGAGATGATGGGCTGAGTCAGCCCCTCAACCGGGATTTGAACTCGTGTCCTCCTGAATGCGACCCGCTCACTCTGCTGCTGAGCCACCCGGTCAACTTATGAGTATTTACTTTTGTGTGGTAGAATGTTCACTTCAATTTTATTTCTTTTTCTGAATGTTACATGACAATTTTTTTCCGTTTTCTGTCGGTATTCCTGTCCTAAAGTCAGCGTGACGTGTTAGAACATGCTGTATCGTCGTTTAAAATTCCATGCAACTTCTGGGCAAATTAGGTGTGTATTCTAACACTCAAGGGTGAGTGTGTGCGTGTTTCTGTCTTTGCAGTACGGTTTCCTCCCTGTTCCTTTTTCCTTATGGTGTGTAGTTTTTTTGTTGTTGTTGTGGGGAGCGGTAGTGTAATGATTAGCGCACTGCGCTACAAACCCGGCGAGCCGAGTTTGATTCCTGGTCGTGGCCAACACCAGTGACGAATATTATCTGAACCAATACTGATTCTCCCCTAGGTCGACTCAGCTTCAAAATGAGTACCTGATGCAGTGTGTAAACATTGCTACAAGGGTGGTCGGGCGTGGTGCTGGCCACCCACCCCCTCGTGTACCGTGCCGGCCTTCATAGGTGCTCGCTAACAGCACTTGCCCCAACAGTCTGTTAAGGCTATACGGGGGATCTTTGTCTTCATGTGTTTGCAGTACGCTAATACACCAGTGCGCGTGTGTGTGTTTGTGTTTGTGTGCGCTTGCAGTACGTACAAAAGATCAAGGATGATATCAGTGGGATCCAGGTGGATTTGTCAAGCGTTAACCTTCTGGATCCAGCAGGGAAAAACATAATACGTGCTTTTGGCAACTCCGGGGTGGACTCAATTCGCTATAACTTATTTCTGGAACAGGTGAGCATACTGTTTGTTAATTGTTGCTCGTAAAAATAACAAACTCTGTTATTTCCGAATTCTCTCACCGGAAAGTGAGACCAACAACCACTCTTTAGCGTTATTTTGAAAAAAAATAACATCTGTGAGGAGATAAATCTACGACACGGGTAGAAAGGCCTGGTGTCGTTACAGAGACTGTGAGGACTACGGCACTGGGTAGGAAGCTCAGGGCTCACGTCGAATTATCGCACAAGCAGTGCACGCCACAGCCAGTCTCAACACTCTGGCAATACCGACACAAGAGTATCAAAACATGTATATATATATTTACATTTTACCAGGTAAGGCCCACTGAGCTATATATAGTTATTTTTCAGAAGCAACCTAGCCACAAATGATAGGTCAACGAAGTAGCTTATCACGTGGAAATTTATCGCAGCCAAATAATCTAAATGGATGTTTCTCAATGTGGAGGGAAAAACTGAAGGACGCGGAAAAAAATTCAAGTGGACACGGGGAGAGAGAACGTGCAAACTCCAAATATACAGGTGTCAGGGTCGGGATGGAACCCACGACCTCCTGTATACTAGGAGAGTTAGTTAACATCTCTAACAATAATGTGTCTCCACATGTAATGAAAAACAAATATATTTACACACAAGGAGCACAGTATTAACCCCCTCCCTATCCCCCACCACCCTAAAAGAAAAATGTGCTGTTTGCTTCAAGGTGGATCTTAAAGAACTCATAACGTTATTCTAACAATTCTAGGCCATGTGAGCCACCGCCATGGTCCGAATTTGAAAAAGTTACCTGCAAATAACTCACCTGGGAAACCGCATTGGAACATAACCCCCACCTCCCCGACTGAAACACTCCTAAATCCGTGCAACGTAGTGGATTGGTGATTGCCTTGCGCGATAGTGATGGCATGCCTGTCAATTCTAGATTTGAAGCTTTCGTGACTGCAAGGATTCATATTCTTAGGTTTTTGTCGGTAAAGTCACGTAGTAAAAAAATTAAAATTAAAATTAATAAAAGTAAAATAAAAATAAAATAAAAATAAAAATCACGACGTTTCGGAGGCAACACAAGCTTCCGTCTTCAGGTGGAATTGTCACATAATAATAAAAAGTGGGCCGTTCCTGGCCATCTCCCCCCCCCCTCAACCATTATATATACGGAGTGGTATCTCTTGTAATCTCTCATTTACTTGATACAGCTGTCGTGCTGTGACGGTTCCACCTGAAGACGGAAGCTTGTGTTGCCTCCGAAACGTCGTGATTTTTATTTTTATTTTATTTTTATTTTACTTTTATTAATTAAAATTTAAAAATTTTACCTACGTGACTTTACCGAAAAAAACCTAAGAATATGACTGTCAAATGCACTAATGTTTTGATTTCATGACACATTGTGTCCTGTGTGCCGGCGTTGTTTGACCTCTAGATTGACAAAGGACTCGTGAATACAAACCTGTCCAGATATGCATCCGAGCTGAGAAAAATCGCACTGAGTGGGGTAAGTTTGCCTTGCATATACAAATACAACAATAGTGCCTCGTAACAAGAATAATGATGCCGTGGTGTCATGGTTAGCACAGCAGTGGGCATCCTTTCCAGGGGTTGCCGGTTCCATTTGATCTCCCGGCGCGGCAGTTGAATCAATGGCGTGGCTGTTGAATAAACGGCGTAGCAGTTGAATCAATGCCGCAGCAGTTGAAATCAACTGCGTGGCAGTTGAATCAATGGCGCGGCAGTTGAATCAATAGCGCGGCAGTCGAATCAATGGCGTGGCAGTTGAAGCAAATGGCGTAGCAGTTGAATCAATGGTGCGGCAGTTGAATCAACGGCGCGGCAGTTGAATCAACTGCATAGCAGTTGAATCAATGGCGTAGCAGTTGAATCAACGGCGCAGCAGTCGAATCAATGGCGTAGCAGTTGAATCAACTGCATAGCAGTTGAATCAATGGCGTAGCAGTTGAATCAACGGCACAGCAGTCGAATCAATGGTGAAGCAGTTGAATCAACTGCATAGCAGTTGATTCAACTGCATAGCAGTTGAATCAACGGCGCGGCAGTTGAATCAATGGTGCGGCAGTTGAATCAACTGCATAGCAGTTGAATCAATGGTGAAGCAGTTGAATCAACTGCATAGCAGTTGAATCAACTGCATAGCAGTTGAATCAATGGCGTAGCAGTTGAATCAACGGCGCAGCAGTCGAATCAATGGCGTAGCAGTTGAATCAACTGCATAGCAGTTGAATCAACGGCGCGGCAGTTGAATCAATGGTGCGCAGTTGAATCAACTGCATAGCAGTTGAATCAATGGTGAAGCAGTTGAATCAACTGCATAGCAGTTGAATCAACTGCATAGCAGTTGAATCAATGGTGCGGCAGTTGAATCAACGGCACGGCAGTTGCATCAACGGCACGGCAGTTGAATCAACTGCATAGCAGTTGAATCAATGGCGTAGCAGTTGAATCAACGGCGCAGCAGTCGAATCAATGGCGTCGCAGTTGAATCAACAGCGCGGCAGTTGAATCAATGGTGCGGCAGTTGAATCAACTGCATAGCAGTTGAATCAATGGTGAAGCAGTTGAATCAACTGCATAGCAGTTGAATCAACTGCATAGCAGTTGAATCAACGGCGCGGCAGTTGAATCAATGGTGCGGCAGTTGAATCAACGGCACGGCAGTTGAATCAACGGCACGGCAGTTGAATCAACTGCATAGCAGTTGAATCAATGGCGTAGCAGTTGAATCAACGGCGCAGCAGTCGAATCAATGGCGTAGCAGTTGAATCAACTGCATAGCAGTTGAATCAATGGCGTAGCAGTTGAATCAACGGCACAGCAGTTGAATCAATGGTGAAGCAGTTGAATCGACTGCATAGCAGTTGAATCAACTGCATAGCAGTTGAATCAACGGCGCGGCCGTTGAATCAACGGCACGGCAGTTGAATCAACGGCACGGCAGTTGAATCAACTGCATAGCAGTTGAATCAATGGCGTAGCAGTTGAATCAACGGCGCAGCAGTCGAATCAATGGCGTAGCAGTTGAATCAATGGTATGGCAGTTGAGTAAACTGCGCGGAAGTTGAATCAATGGCGCAGCAGTTGAATCAGCGGCGCGGCAGTTCAATCAATTTCGCGGCAGTTCAATCAACGATCCAAGTTTCTCAATTCTCCCCACCCTCTGTCCAGCCAGCAGTGTCAACGGCTACGGTGCAGTTCGTTGACCAGCATGTAGGTCGCGTGTGGTTTGGGTATTTATTCAACATCACTGATTGGCAAGACTCGTTGCCTGTGATCTCGTTGCATCACTCTGATGTTGTTGCCGTTGTCCTTGTGCTACGCTGATGCACCACGGATCTCCCTTGTGAACTCGCTGGGTCACTGGCACAGATGCGACTCTCTTAGAGACACAAATGAGCGTTGATCGATTCATCGATTTGAAATAACTGTGACGTCTTCGTCTAACACAATGGTTCTTAACCTGGGGTGCACTCTGCATGCCCTAGGGGTGCGAGATGCCCTTTCTGGCCAGATTTCTTTAGAAGGTAGATCATCAAATGAAGTACGGGCATGTAAGTACAACTACATTGTTTCATCAAACGCTGTGTATTTGTTAACATTATACTTTTTGAATGATTGAGAACCAAAGGGGTGCAAGGGTGCAGGTGAACGTTGACAACGACTTTTTCGAATAGGTTCCATTGCATGTTTGACAAGTGCAACTCTGTTCGTGTTTAACTGCATGTTCCTTGAGAAACGTAATATTCTGTTTTTCACGCATTTCCAGCCAAATCCGAATGACGCTGTGTTGATCGAAATTGCCGGCCAACTCGAGGACATCGACAGCGACATGCCTACTCAGGAATTGGTCAGTCTTCCTAACGCTTGCTGCTAGCTACCAGCTTCACTATTGCTCTTACTTTACTCTTGCACGGTCGTTGCAAAAAATTTCGGCCCCCTGTTGAGCGACGACTGGGGGCCTGTGACGCGGCCCAGCGGCAAAGAGCTCGCCGCTTGTTGCAGAGGTTCGAATTCCAGCGGCCGCCCTGGTCAATGCCGCGGTCTGTAATAACTGCTCGACAGCGGACGATTTTACGATCACCATTCGCAAGCCGTTGTGTCTCGGAGTAAAACAAAAACTACCTGCAAATTGGTACAGTACCGATATAGCTGTCAACGCATACGGTTTACCCGTATTTTTGTGCAGGGAAATTGAGTTTGCAGGTCCATACGGCGTACAGCCGTTTCAATACGGGCAAAAAAATGCGTCTATTTTTTGTGTTTCTGCCCTGTGATGGGACTTTGTAGGATGAACGTTGAGATGTATAAGGGGCACGGGGTGACCAATAAGGTCTGAATTGGTCTGTAATAAGGAAGGCAATGATTAGGGGTTGACAGGTATGCACTCTATCCTGGTCTCTGGAGTTAAATAAAATAAACTTGACAATTTGAACTCACCAACTGGAACTTGGCTGGGAGGAGCGGCGTTGCAACCTATAGAGTGCACTCCTCCAGGAATCCGGCGTGCCGAGTTCGATTCCCGGCCATCGCTAAAATCATTGGCTTGTGGTATCTGAACCAGTACTGACCTGGTGCTGGCCCACTCTGCCCTCTGGTCGCCAACCTCCGGTCACCTCTTCACTAACCTGCCCTGCTCTATCGTGCCCACCACACACGCGGCCCACCCATCACAACTACCGCTTCCTGATTGCACCTACAACAATTCACTGCCGCGTTCAATTCCGAACTCGCCGATATCGACGATGCGTGACCATGCAATTTTATTGTGATTATTTAAGAATATTTGCTAATCGATAAGTACACCTGTTGACACTGTGTGACTAATATGCATCTTGTGCATCTTTTGTTTCGTAGGATTTGATGAGAGCAAGCATCGTCCTTCTTAAGGAGGATACATCCAATATATCCGTAAGAACGTTCTCTCCCTTGCAAACAATATGTTAAAATGGCACCTTTTTTGCTAGTATCAAAGTATGAAAAAATAACAATTCGTTTTATCCTTTATGGCAATAAAACAGGTGCTAAGATGTTCAAACACCAAATAGAAACCTTGTGCAAGGGATCAAGTTCGCTCTGATAATAATATACAGTAAAACCTTGGATTGCGAGCATAATTCATTCCGGAAACGTGCTTGTAATCCAAAGCACTCGTATATCAGTTGTGATCACGTGACGCTCGGCAGACAAAGCGTGTACGTACTACTCGTATAGCAAGACCTCGCTCGTTTATTAAATTAATATTTACTTAAAAATTTTGCTCGTCTTGCAAAACACTCGCAGACCAAGTTACTCGCAATCCAAGGTTTTACTGTATTGCATTGTCTTTGAAACGGATTGGCCTACACCAAAGACGGCCATCTTTAGGGCCTGGTCTCACCAGTGTCAGGCCAGTGAAAGCCAAAAGACGAACAGTACAAAGACAATGTCACGATCAGAGGGTTTATAGCTCGGGGTGAGCAGCTACAGAATGGGACCTTTTTGTTGTTGCCAATATCAAAGTATGAAAACATAAGAATATGTTTGTATGTTCACCACAAGTAAGTGTGCTTAATGCGAACTTGATTCCTTGCATCCCAACACCTCCCGTTTTACTTCCAGAAAGGGTAAAATCTATTCTTATTTTTTCAAACCATATATTGCATGAATATGTTACAAAATATAGTGAAATAACATCGTGCCATTGTTTGTAATTAGATAAGTAGATGAATAGAAGAGTGAATGTATAACCAGGCACAAGATAATTACACTGTGTAACAGAAAATACATTCTGTTCCTGGGTAGTAAGTGTTATTTCCTAATATCTTATGCCTCACAGGTACAGAAAGTGGCTATTATTCCCCACAAACTTTGCTTTTGTGACTAGGACATTTATATTTTGAAATGTACATATTTTGAATGAGAAAACGGGTGAATTTGTGTCTTTTCGTTCACATAAAAAGCAAAGTTTGTGGGAAACAATAGCCAATTTCTATACTTTTTAGGCATAAGCAATAAAAAATAATACTTAGTGCACAGGAACAAAATTTGTATTAGATAGTGTTATCAGACAATACTCTTTCGATCCATATATAAAATATTCGTGTATTTTTTTTACACATCCCATCAGCCAAATGGCCTTCCGGGAGCAAACTCTGGAGCAGTTTTGACATTCATTGTATAACTTCAAATCTAGATTCATTATATCGTCAGCACAGTCAGGCGAGCTTGACCCAATGTGGGTGACCTGCCAGATGTATCTCGGTGGGGGGTGATGGGGTGAGGAGGGGGGTTTATGGAGTCTAAAATATTTATAATAAGCAGGTAAATACTATTTGTTTTTTTCGGTAAATTCACGTAGGTAAAAAAGAAAATATTTATTTTTATTTTCTTTCTTTCTTTTTTCTTTCTTTATCTTTTCTTTTCTTCTTTCTTTCCTTTTTCTTTCTTTTTTACCTACGTGACTTTCCCGAAAAAACCAAAGAGTATGGACCCTTGCAGTCACAAAAACTTGAAATCTAGAATGAATGGGCAGGTAAATGTTGCTAAGGTTGTATTTCCATCAATTTTTGCAGCAGTGAGGCTCTCCAGAGATCCCTCGAGTGGAACCCGTTCTGTCGGCAGTGGTGCGAGCAAACAGTTGCAGGGCTGCGCCCATGCCCATCGATTTGCGCGAGTCATTAATGTGCTCATTTGAGAATGTTCTGGTGTTTATCATACTTTAGGAATCTTGTGGCTATCATGTCAACCCACGACATACAATAAACACGACTTGAACAAAAAAACACATCCATTCTTAAGCACACAATTGAGTGTGTGCATCGTGAGCTTAATAACGCATTTCAATCGATTCATTGCTGCATCGGCAAAGCTCTAATCGTGAGAGGAAGTTACGTGAATTGTGTCTATGGTGGTGTCGTTGCAGAACAAGACGGATGATCTGGTCGATCAGCTGGACAATGCGCAGAATCTTCTGACCAACATTTTATCAAGTGTACGTATATCATGAATACTGAAAACTGGGAATGCTACGTTCCATGGAGAGATGGGGGAAATAACACGAAGTTGACTCTCAGTGCCGGTGTTATACGGCACGCTTTTGACATCCACCCAATTGTCAAGTCACCCAAAATGAGAGCACAGAGGCTAAGTAGGATTTGACCCTGGTTGCTACTTGGATGGGTGCCCACCGGGGCTTGCCAGGTGTCGTAGGTGTGGGGGCTGCGAGATGTGGCCAGAAGAGGACAGTGCTCAGTGTCACCCAAGTCCTCTGTGGGTTTTCTCTGGGTTCTCTGCTTTCCTCCCACGTGGACACCAAAAAGGCCGGGGAATTTGAACAAAAATTCCAAGGCAGGACCCTCCAGGAAAAAGGAGTCTTGAGACTCAGAGAGGTTTTTCGTGTCACTCCTTTAACATTTTAAGTTTAACAACTATAAAAAAAAAGTAGAGAAATAGATTTTTCATGCGGAAATTATTTGATACTTATTTTGGTCATTTTGCATGTAAACTAAAAATATCTTCTGTTACATTTTCCTTTGACAGGAAATATCAAACTACATTGACTTTCTCATATCGGACTTTGACCTCTACATTGGCTGGATCAAAAGAATGGTGAGGCCACACGTACACATCTCAGGGCTGGCCCAGTGGCTCGGAGTTCAGAGTGCTGAGTTTCCACCGCTGAGATCCTGAGCTTGAATCCAGGTTTCAGCTGCCCATGATTCCTTCACGTGTATTGAGTTGATGGTCTCAGCCTGGACACCAATGGCTGCACACACACACACACACAACTCTCGTTTGATTTGTTTTTGCACTTAATCTGGGTTAATTCCAGCTGTGAGAATAAAAATCTCGGTTTGACGGTCGTGCGACGAACCTCAACTCTCATATGCACAGCGAGTGGAAAGTGCTCCCCCTCGACCGTGTTTGCACCAGAAGACCACTTTAAGGGAAGTCTGAGGCAGTTCTGCAATATCCACTTCTGTGGTCTGTCCCTCTAACACGAAGTGGCCTGCACTGCAAGCGATCCGATTGGAATCTTCATCTCTCGTGGTGCGACACCGATAGCAAGATCGGCGACAATTCAGGGGAAGATGGAAACAACAATGATACACATTGTACATCGGCCACTGATGTGTGTTTAGTTTGGTCTTTAGCTTGTTTGTTTTTAGTTTGTTGTCCTTCTCCCGCACCTTCGTAAGGTCAGAAACAAGTTTAACATACATACTGCTGTAGCTGGAAATGATTCAGGTCACAAGGTTCATTGTTTATGAGCGAACCACTGCACCACACTATGTACGTATGTTGAACTTCTTTCGCGCCTTACGTAGCTAACCGTTTACAGTATACATAGGTACAGATATACAGTGGTTGAAATGGATTTCCTGTAGAGAATTACGAAATATATTTATCCTGCAGCCCAAGTTAACCGTGTTTCCCCAGTTTGTATGTTTGTGTTCTGAGAAGTGCATGTGTGGCATAGCGGCCCATTTCAAGCACTAAATATATTTCAATAAACATCACGATACTGCCTTTGTATATTATTTAAGAAGGGGGTGTGTGGATTTCGGAGACAAATTGTTTAACTTTGACACTGGAATATTACACAGAGCGGCATTAATCTCTTGAAGTGGTTCAAGGTAATGGTTATTATTATCATTATTATTTTGCACGCTTTCCAACCATGTGTTAAATTGTGTCTGTGCAGATACGATGGGAAATGGGGGGTTGCCTGCCCGTGGCAAATCTTGTTGACTCAATCCACATCATTGGCTGCAGCTGCGTCGTTGATTCACTGGTAAGGTCTGCATTGCCACTATGTGTGTGTGATAACATCTCCATTGCATATGTAGTGGTGATACGCGCTGGCAGGAGGGATCGTGAGGCAGCGCGTGGTGATTGGTTACATCGAGTGGGTGCTCACATCGCGGTCCGCATAGGCTCCGCCCCCTCGGGAGCGGAGGGCTATGTAAGGCGATGCGCGCGGGCACTCGGGGAGTTGGTGACCGGTGAAGAGAGAAGACGGAGGAAGAGATAGGCCCTGGGACCCCTAGCCCCGCTGCCCTTGTAAGGGCCGGGGTTCTGAGAGGCTCAGAGGCGAGGCCTTGGGATTCACGGTCCGACGCCCGTGTAAGGGCTCGCGCTGTGTAGCCCAGTGGTCGAGACCCGTAGTCTGACGAGAGGGGTCTGATAGCTCCCCGTGGGGAGAGCTGCTGATGCAGCTAATTCGGCTGTGACGGTCCCACCTGATGACGGAGACTTGTGTTGCCTCCGAAACGTCGTGATTTTTGTTTTTGTTTTTATCTTATTTTCATTAATTTTGATGTTTTACCTACGTGACTTTACCGAAAAAACCTAAGAATATGAATAAGTATAAGAACACTTTTATGTAGCGGTACAGAAATGGGAAGGAGGCGGATTGTCTGCTCATTAATATCGTTACACTCTTCGGGAAGAATTTTGGTGCCGGTCAATCCTGGACAGGTGGGAAACCCTAGCCTCACCCCTTATTAGACTGTCATCACTGTGCACAATTGACCTTTTTTTTTATTTAAATGTGACATTCAGTGAAACTGCTCACTTATTATATCAGTAGTATTACCGTATAAATATTCTTATCACACGATCGTGTGAATTCAACTCGAAGTGATTGTCTCTTGCAGAATGGCATTTGGTTTGGCTTGGGATGGGCCCTGGTGTTCTTGTTCATCAGTCTCATTTTCGCCGTCAAATTGGCCAAGTACTTCCGTCGAATGAAAAAAGAAGACGCCTTTGAGAGGTAAATAAGCAACAACAACAAAACGTGTATAAACGTATTTTTTGAAATATGTATAAAGTTTTAAAAGCGTCAAGGCGCAGCCCTGCAATTGCTTTCTCATGACACTGCTGGTGGAAGGGCCTACACTAGAGGGAGCTCTGGAGGGACTCTCTAGGGCAGTGGTTCTTCTTATCCTGGGGTGCACGCACCCCCTGGGAGCGCGAGATGCCCTTTCTGGGGGTGCGAGACATGCCAGGTGTTTTTAGAAGGTAAATCATCAAAACAATTGATGCACGGCCCCGTAAGTACAACTACTTTGTTTCATCAAACCTATGTATTCATTAACATACATTTCTTTCTACGATCGAGAACCAAGGCTGCAGTAAAGGGATAGCAACACTGCTCTAGAGGGCATTTGGTCTACTCTTCCACAACGGCCATAGGCGGGAGCTCCCTGACTACATCCCACCACACGTGACCTGCCTATAGGACCTCCGACTAGCATGGTTGGCTATGTACGGTGCGAAAGAGGTTCAACATACAGAATCACTATCGACTGACTGTGGTGTAAAACATTAATCCTGCTGGTTGGACAGAGGCAGTAGTGGGAGGGGATTTAGGAAACTTTCCCATTGGGTGAACTGCCACCCCAGGAGATCGAACCAGTGACCTCGAGTCCAACATGCAAACCATTACACCACAGCAGCATCCAGATATGGCAATGGCATAAAATATGACAATATATAACTATATATAAGTAGAGAAGCTCCCACGGACGTACTCGGAGACGGAGGTAAGTTAAAGGCTTTCACCAGGGTTTATTAAAGCTTAACAATAACACACAAGGGTACACAATTCCCAGGGGCTAGGGGTCCTACTCTGAGTCCGGGTCCCTGCCGGCTAGCTCCGGTCTCGCTCTCTCGTGTCGGATCGTGGACTCTGCCGACTCCACCGACCGGAGAGAGAAGCACCTCAACGGCTACCACCGGCTTCTCCCCAGACTCACTACTCGATCCCTCTCTCTACCCCTGGTTCCCTCTTCACCCTGCTTACTCTACCCGTTCCCACAGTGACCCCACTTACGTCACGGGGTCTCCCTTAAGTACCTAGGAGACGTGACGTCATCGCACTGAACGGCACACCTGACGTCACGTCCCCATTTTACTCCTCTACATATGTATAAAACAATAGCAAATAACAATAGATACAACAATGGCATTAAATATAACAACGCCAGTTAGACTTTTGGGAAAGCCTCACAATCTCAAGACCCTCTTTTTTACAGGAGGGTCCTGCTTTTGTGATGTTTGACCAGCTCCCACGCGTGAGTGTTTGGTTTAACATTGGAGGAAACCAGAGCGGCCAGAGAAAACCCCAACGATTGTCATCCTCTCAGGCGCATTCCATCCCCTGGCCTTCTCCTTAAGGTTTCGTTGGACATGGGATTGTTTTTTTTAACACGTGCTACTAAACAGCGGATTCATTCGTTTGCCGTCATTGTTTTTCAGTCCGATGTACACGTCTGGAATAAACAAGGCCTACAGCCCAGACCCTGAAGAGTTTGCTTTGCCAAGGTAAGCAAGATTCTGTTCACCGATATTATCGCGAAGGTACTGCCCTGAAACGACTTGCTCATGCTACTGCTAGAAAACGAGTCAACTATACGTAGCTCCTAGAGAGGCCCCCTCTTGGCAGTATTTGGCCTACTCTTCCATGCAGCCCAGACGTATCGGAGGAGGAGTTACCCTCGCATTACCCCCAACCACACCGCAATCTGACGGATTCACTAAACTTCGGGGGACGTGTTCACACTGCTGGGTAGGCAGGTGTTTTGGGGCGATTTAAGAAACTTGCTCCATCATTTCAACTGCCGTGCCAGGAGATCGAACCGGCGATTGCAAGTCCCATGCACCAACCATTATACTTGTGGCAGTATCCCCTTACTTGTGGTCTCCCAGTGAATGCTGATTTGGCTCAGTGTGAACCCAGCGATAAATAAAAATGGCCCAAAGCTTGTATATATTAGACAACAAGCATATATGTAATTGAATACTGCAGTGGAATATGGTTTGTAAAAACAAAAAAGTTATGTAAATAAAATAATAAGATTGTCCTCTAATGATCGTCATTGTTTCACTGAGTCCCAAATGTTCAATGCAAAACAAAGAATCACTTCAATAAACTTCCTTTGTCCATTCTGCAGACATTGAATTCGTTTTTACCAAAGTTGCAGAAAGATTTACAAAATATTTCACGCTTCAAACGGGTCCAGGGCTTACTCGTGTAAACACATTTTGCTGGAGAAAATTGGTCTCGAAAGCCCATAGGCTGATGCGCTATAGATTGTTTTTATTATATACATGGCTCACATGATTTGAGTTTTTTTTTATTGTGACATCGTTTTTATTAAAGAAAAAAATCCTCTAAAATCCGAAATTAAGTGAGACAGATTTTGGGATAAACCCAGAGGCTACTTTAAATAAACAAACATTGAAAAAAAAACACCAATCACAGAAAAACTCCAACACTCGTTAATGAAGCTCTGAGGGGTAGGATAAAGGCCGGCGTGCTTTTGTGCAGATGCAATTCTAAGGCTGTATACCCTTCCACTGTGTGACATTCGGTGAACCCATGCCCCGCTGGATGCCACGTGCTCTGATTGTGCCCTTTCGGTACCCCCCAGCCAACACCAAATGATTTGTGTCACATTTATTTTTGCAACCAAGCAAAATGTTCAAGCCCCTCACAACATCTCACCAGCCGTGCGGTTAGCCACAACCTTCCACCCCTGGACTTCGTGCGAGGTGGCGGTGGTGGATCGGTTGAAATTACACGAAAGTGTTTTTTTGTTCGTTAGATTAATTACATTTTTTTTAAACAAACCGTCAATACTTAGCCAAGTCTTATAACAGACACGATGACAATGGCTTTGTGAGCAAAGATGCAAACTATCGCACGAGCCCAAAGCAACGCGCTAACAGCAACACCGCCACAACGGACTAGCGAACACGGTGATAATATGCCTTCAATGTTCGTTATGTGTAACTGTAATTAAGATATAATTATTAAACAATTATTATATTATTTTACAGACACCCCCACCCTCCATAACTGGAATGGCTCTTTCCCCCAGATTGGGCTGGTTTGCTGTATACGATGCTGTGCTCATGAACGTGAAGGATTGCATTGGACTGGGTGTTTTTTTTGTGTGTGCTTGTCTTTGTTTGCGTCGCAGAGCCAAGTCGGGACACGGACCGTGAATTTGAGAAAACGCCGTTTCAAACGCAGCATGGAAGTCATTGCCCTTCCAAGAGCAGCAACCGTTTGTTAGAGGAAATAATATCCTGGGCAATGCACATTTTAAATTTGAGGGATTGCGAAGCTTGTTCTGGAAATCACGCACTAATTTCACGCTTTTAATATATCCGTTGTGTCCGATTAAACGCTTCAGTTGATTTTCGTTACGTTAATCCACGGCAATTGAAACTCGGAATCAGTTGTGTTTCACTTGCAAACAGCAACACGAATGACTTGAATTTTTGCTCTTGAGAGTGTCATCTGTTTTATTCGGTGCGCATGTCATATGGAACTTTATAACCATTATTTATTTTAGTATTCGTTATTTAAAAAAACGAAACCTGGCGTTTCAGCGCTCTTCAAATAAATACGTTCGTACTTGGCGTGATGTCACGTGTGCAGTCCGTATTGATTCTAATTTGGAATATATACACGGCGAACCTCTAGACTAATCAGGGGTTATGCGTGGGAGCGATGAAATGGACAAAACAGAAACACGGATGATGCAAAACTCATGCTAATCAGGCTACGTAGCAGCAAACAGATGTATTGTTCAACCACTCGGTCGGTTTATTTTGGGTAAGGCCCATTGAGCTCAGACGCTCTGTTTTTCATTGGAGATGCGGCCAAAAAAGGCCGAGCGTGTTGCGTGGAAGATGCATGGTTTACGGGGGTCGCATCGAACAAAAACTGGGGAAGTATTTAAACTTGACCAAGGCATGAGAAATTCACTCGGCAGAAGAACTTGCAAATCTCGTGAGCGATCGAATGGGGTGGGGGGGAGACGGATCCACTTAGAATGTCATCTCATTTCTACTGCTCCTCATTGCGAGAGAGGATCACCTTGCTGACAGAACGAGGACGCACAGCGATGAGCACAAAAGAGCATGCAATGCCACATTTTCTGTTTAGTTTTGTTTTGCAAGTACGGTTAATCCGTAACCCCCCCCCGCCCGATAACGGAGAGTTAACTGTAATCAAAAGGTTCTCTATCTGATTAAATTAATTAAATGTACGATTGTGTTTTTTATCAGCACGCATTACAGCGATTAGCACGGTTGGCTACGTACGGTGTGAAAGAAGTTCACCACACATACATACTTAAGGTGAAGGACGTGTGTATTGCAGAAAACCTGAAAATTGCAAGCGAAAATCAGACCGCTACGTGATATTCATTGCATCCATTCATGTGCAATTGTAAGGCCGCGGTGACAGACTTATTTCATTTAAAGGTGATATTCCCTTGTTCATCACGACGTCCTTTTTACTTCTATGTCTCAATCGCGTCACGGAGATCACGTGACGTGAGGGTTCTGCCTTTGTAGTGAGGGTTGTAAGTTGACGCTGAGGAGGGGGGAGGAGGTGCCTCGCCCCCCCCCCATGTGGAGTGACGTCACCCGCTAATTAATATTAATGGTCGGGGTGTCCATTTGGAGGACGTCACCTGTTCATAATTATTAATGAGGGGGGCTATTTGATGTGGAGTGACGTCACCCGCTCATGATTATTAATGAGGGGCAGGTCCATGTGGAGGACGTAACCTGTTCTTTGGGTCTTTTGGCAAGTCACGAAGATAGGTTCAAGGAAAATAACTGAAACACGTATGAACCTATCTACGTGACTTTACCGAAAGACCCAAAGAATATGAATTCCTGCAGTCACGAAAGCTTTAAGTCAGGACGTAACCTGCTCATGATTTTTAATGAGGGGGGCTGCTCGACGTGGAGTGACGTCACGCGCGTTACACACGGACATTCTTGGGTAAATATAGTAGTGAATATAGCATGACGGCTAACCCCAACGTGACACAAAAAATAAACTGCTGGTTTCCTTATTTTTCCTCCAATTTCTCTTCAACTGGCTACTGGCTCCTGGGAAATACTACTACAAGGTACATTTGCAGCCCATTTTCAATACACTTCTGGATGACAACCTCCCCAGGATGGGTGCTTTACGGAGAAAACACGAGCAGACGTTTTATTCAAATATTGCACCTGGATATTCCATCGAGATAAAACATCGCATTTGCAAGAATTTCCAAGGTGTCAAGTAAAACTTACAGAGATATGTATGCTATGTAGACATATGTAGTGGCATAGCGCTGGCTGCTGGCGGAAAAGGATAACTGCGGTGCATGGCAGTACCAATGTCAGCAGGCCACGATAGACACGAGAGGAGGGCATCTAGGGGGGAAAGGTCACAGAGTGACCCCTGTGAGGGACCTCGGGGCTGTTGCTGGAAGTGGAATTCCCGTCGTGCTGCTCAAGATGGTCCGTTACCATCTCGTCGCCATCGTCGTCTTCACTCGATATTGCGCTGCTAGATAGTTGTTGGCCGTCTCAAGCATGGTTAGTGTTGTGTGTAGGCTAGCAACAGTAATAGTGTGTACCCACGTGGTGCTGTGTGTAGGCTAGCAACAGTAATAGTGTGTACCCACGTGGTGTTGTGTGTAGGCTAGCAACAGTAACAGTGTGTACCCACGTGGTGTTGTGTGTAGGCTAGCAACAGTAACAGTGTGTACCCACGTGGTGTTGTGTGTAGGCTAGCATCAGTGACAGTGTGTACCCACGTGGTGTTGTGTGTAGGCTAGCAACAGTAATAGTGTGCACCCACGTGGTGTTGTGTGTAGGCTAGCAACAGTAACAGTGTGTACCCACGTGGTGTTGTGTGTAGGCTAGCAACAGTGACAGTGTGTACCACGTGGTGTTGTGTGTAGGCTAGCAACAGTAACAGTGTGTACCCACGTGGTGTTGTGTGTAGGCTAGCAACAGTGACAGTGTGTACCCACGTGGTGTTGTGTGTAGGCTAGCAACAGTAATAGTGTGTACCCACGTGGTGTTGTGTGTAGGCTAGCAACAGTAACAGTGTGTACCCACGTGGTGTTGTGTGTAGGCTAGCAACAGTAACAGTGTGTACCCACGTGGTGTTGTGTGTAGGCTAGCAACAGTAACAGTGTGTACCCACGTGGTGTTGTGTGTAGGCTAGCAACAGTGACAGTGTGTACCCACGTGGTGTTGTGTGTAGGCTAGCAACAGTGATAGTGTGTACCACGTGGTGTTGTGTGTAGGCTAGCAACAGTGACAGTGTGTACCCACGTGGTGTTGTGTGTAGGCTAGCAACAGCAAGTGTGCACCCACGTGGTGTTGTGTGTAGGCTAGCAACAGTAACAGTGTGTACCCACGTGGTGTTGTGTGTAGGCTAGCAACAGTGATAGTGTGTACCACGTGGTGTTGTGTGTAGGCTAGCAACAGTAACAGTGTGTACCCACGTGGTGTTGTGTGTAGGCTAGCAACAGTGACAGTGTGTACCCACGTGGTGTTGTGTGTAGGCTAGCAACAGTAACAGTGTGTACCCACGTGGTGTTGTGTGTAGGCTAGCAACAGCAAGTGTGCACCCACGTGGTGTTGTGTGTAGGCTAGCAACAGTAACAGTGTGTACCCACGTGGTGTTGTGTGTAGGCTAGCAACAGTGACAGTGTGTACCCACGTGGTGTTGTGTGTAGGCTAGCAACAGTAACAGTGTGTACCCACGTGGTGTTGTGTGTAGGTGATCAACAGTGACAGTGTGCACCCACGTGGTGTTGTGTGTAGGCGAGCGTCTGTAGAGTGTGCATCCACGTAGGGTGGTGTATTATCCCGATGGTGTTCGTCAAATAAAACAAGTGTCTCCAAGTAGAGACACCGCACATACACTTGTAGGTCCTTAGCAGGCTACATGGTTACATGTACGACTGTGCAGCTACACACATTATCCGATCAGCACAGTTGGCTACGTGAAAGAAGTTCAACATACAAGAATACATATCCATGAGAAATGTGTTGGGGTCCTAAAGCAATTCACAGTGAACAACTTTCTCTTTGGTTCTTTCGGTAAAGTTACGTTGTTTATGAATGTGTCGTAACCCTCCACCACCCGACACGGCCAATCAGTAAAAAAAAACGTGTCACGTTGACAAAAGACAAATAGTTCACTACTTTAGCCCACCGGTGTGTTGAAGAGTGAATCCACAATATTTACATTTTTTTAGTACAACGTTTCGCTGGTAATTACATCCAGCATCGATCGGACAAAATGCCCGATGATGTTTTTTTTTTACTGATTGGCCGTGTCGGGTGGTGGAGGGTTATGACACATTCATAAATAAACGCGATCTAACCCAAAAACCTTTATTCTGAATAATATTGGTCGCGAAAGCCTACGTGTTAAACTCAAAGTCACCTGGGTAGAAAAATAATGGATCATGGCGTTTAGATCGCCACAAAAGCACCCATCTTCAGGTGGTTGCTTATGTGGTGATCGAAACGTCGTGATCTATTATTATTTTTAAACCTACGTGACTTTACCGAAACAACCAAAGAGTTTGGTTTCCTGCAGTCACGAAAGCTTCAAATCAAGAGTAAACAACTTGATTATATAAAATGGTATATTCCCATCAGCCTTCTTCTGCATGGTAAATATTCTACGGTTTAACCGTGTCAGTACTTAGTAAAATGATCTTACCACAAATGCACAATTTATACGTATTTTCAGTTGACAGCCATCACCATTAAGTACGTTTAATGTCTGAAATTATAATCATGCTTTATAGATCCGTGTCAATGTGGGACAGATTGAAGGTCTCCCCTTTTGCATGTCGGTAACAGAGATTCAACGACCACACTTCATCTTCTTGGTTCTTTCGGTAAAGTCACGTAGAAGGGAAGTAATAAAATAATAAAAATAAAACATAATAAAATAATTCTCACGACGCTTCGGCCACAACGCAAGCAGCCGTCCTCAGGTGAAGAACAGGTCTGTCGGGAAGACAACTCATTCAAATGCTGTCTTCCCGACAGACCTGTTCTTCACCCGAGGACGGCTGCTTGGCTGAAACGTCGTGAGAATTATTTTATTGTTTTATTTTAATTATTTTTTTATTTCCCTTCTACGTGACTTTACCGAAAGAACCAAGAAGATGAATCCCTGCAGTCACGAAAGACCATACTTCATTCACCATGTTGGTCTGTGCAAGGTGGTGGTCGAGTGGATTTTTCTCCAGGCCCTCTCGCTTTTTCTCCTCCACACTTAGAAATCAACGTGCATTTAGAGTATTTGGCAGCTTTAAAATTTCCCAACGATGAACCACTTCGTTGAGCTATCATTTGTGTCCAGGTCGCTTCTGAAAAAAAGAGCTATTAATCTCAGATGCCCATTGGTATGCTAAATTCCTCTTCATATGCACATTCTTTTGTTAAGGCGCTCCTCCTCGCTACACCTATATAAGCTCCTAGCTTGATAATGTTCTCATTCTTCGCCTGAGGACGGCTGCTTGCGTTGTGGCCGAAACGTCGTGAGAATTGTTTTATTATGTTTTATTTTTATTATTTTATTACTTCCCTTCTACGTGACTTTACCGAAAGAACCAAGAAGAAGTGTAGTTTTGGTGAAGGTGGTGCACAGAACCTGTTCCTATATCAGGAAATCGAATTCACATCGCCGAATTTACAGTGTAGCGTGCTAACCACCGCACCACCACCCTACCCCGCATGTTAAAAAAATAGTAAACTGGAACCAAAATAAAGAAAATAAATGATAAAACGTGGCCCCACAACGTACGTCAACACGGCAAGGAAGAGTTTCACGTGGAGAACGTAGCGCCATATGTTTTACAGGAAGTGCCTACTGCTGTGCAACATATTTTTTGAGGAGCAGCTTTGCAGTTCGGACCAATAAAATGAGTTTTTACTGCATCGAGTAAATCTGAAAGCCACAATCCAGACAGCAGAGGGGCATTCGATAGATAAGATAAACTCGGACATACGTTTGCTCTGTGAAGCTGGCGATCTGTCCTTCGAAAATGTATTTTTTTTACATGTCGCGGACGGTCTGCTGATTTAGCGTGCCGTGCCACGCGCTTTGGCCGATGATGCCTCCGCCCCGTCGTTCGCCGGCTGATACGAGGAACCCGCGCGGTAAATCAACGACGACGAGATGGTTTCGACATAGCACGCAGGAGGTCAATGTTGAGAGATTGTGATAATATTTTACTGCCACTTGTGGTCAGCCGATTTTGGAGAGCAGATGCTGATTGGCTGCATTAATTAACTACTCTCCGCTCGGTGCATGGCGCCAGAACAAGGGGGCTTTGCTTGCCAGGAGGCGCCATTTACTGGCCATACTTGCAGGCGAGGTGCAAGCCGAATCTCCCTCCATCAGCGTGCCAATTGAATTGAAGTGTTGCATACAATGGCCCAATTAAAGGTGCGTGGGATTTCTTAAGGCTGCTCATGGTGTGTGGTGCATTGACAATGGCTTAGCGTTATTGCTGGGCACAATTGTATCTTCATTTTGCGTTTGTAATTCCCAATGTAATTCCGACCGTGCTGTCGGCGGAATTCCATGAGAAAGTGTCTGCAGAGAGCAGTGCATCATCTTGTGCACTGGGGCTTGGCCGGTGCAAGCGGTTATGACATAACTTTCAAGAAGCGACATTTAAAATATAAATATTCCACGAGACAAGAAACAAGAATACGTGTAAAAAATGAATCACAACTTCAAGTCGTGGCGATTCATATATTCGCTGGGTGATTGAAGGGGTATGTGTATGGTCCGTGTGCCTAGAATGTAGACAGATGCCATCGCAGCTGTGGCGATGTGGCCCGAGCAGCTGCCAAGTGGCTCTGCATCAGCAAGGCCCCACGTTGCCCAATTATCCCGTTTTATTACCGGAGCCAGCGTGTGCCGCACCAGCAGCAACTGGAGGCATGTGGACACAATTTAACACACACGTGGAAGAGCTATAGAGGTATCCGCTACAGCCCTACCATTGCTTTGCTCACACCACCACAACTGACCAGAGGACACGAAATGTACCCCGTCACATGCAACCTTCTTTTGGATTTTGGAGGCGAATAATTTTACAGCTATTTCGTCAATTCCACTGCTGGATGAAGGTCTCCCCATACTTCACCGCACACCGGTCAGCGCAGATCGGCGAATTAGAGGTTGTTGGCAGGGCCGGGTCAGATATCACTCAACCGTTGATGTCAGCCGTGGCCAGGAATTCATCCTCTGTTAGGTGACCTAGCCCAATGCCCTAATTTGCTTAAGCATCCTTAAGCAAAATTCCTCTTGATATGCAAATTATTTTGTCAAGGCGCTCTCCTCCCCCCTCCAACCCAGCTTAAATATACGCTCCAAGCTTGGTGGTGTTTCATTCTTCACCTGAGGACGGCTGCTTGCGTTGTGGCCGAAACGTCGTGAGAATTATTTTATTATGTTTTATTTTTATTATTTTATTATTTCCCTTCTACGTGACTTTACCGAAAGAACCAAGAAGATGCATCCTTGAATCCTAAAATCCGTTTGTATTCATTGGCAAAACACCGTCCCGCTTTGAAGTTTCCTGCACCGAAACTTCCGTTTGGCCGAGTCAATGGTGACGCCTCGTCCAAACAAACGCGGATTGCACGCTCAGTCGAGGCTTCGAGCAGCCCGAGAAAGCGCAATTTTTTTTCTTATCCGAAGTTCGCCCGTCGCAAGTGAGCTCATCATCTCAGCTCGAGCAGACGCAGCAGCGCCGTGTCGCGAGCGGTCTGGGATAAGGGGGTTAATAACTCACCGCTGTCATCGCGTGAAGACCATCTGCCGTCACCACCGCCTCCGCCGTAATGACTCTCCTGATGGGGCCTAATGTGAGCTCACTCATGACAGCCTGCAGCTTGGATCCGTGGGTTTGATAATTTTATAACGATTTCCAAAACATGCAATGGATGCCGATTTTGTTGTTGTTGTTTCAAAACAAGTCTGCGTTACAGACTCGAAATATACTAAATTTCGATTTAAAGCTTTCGTGACTGCAGGGATTCATCTTCTTGGTTCTTTCGGTAAAGTCACGTAGAATGGAAATAATAAAATAAAATAAAACATCATAAAATAATTCTCACGACGTTTCGGCCACAACGAAAGCAACCGTCCTCAGGTGGAGAGCAGGTCTGTCGAGAAGACAGAGTCTTTATTATTTTATTATTTCCATTCTACATGACTTTACCGAAAGAACCAAGAAGAAGTCGAAATAAACTTTTAAGGAGATCTGAGCGCTTACATTTTGCTTAGTGTGTGTCCCACCACTAAGGATACATTTGACAATGAAGTATGCTGGTGCAGAAATGTGTAGCAAAACGATTATCGGTATTAACATTGATTTTCAGTGTTTGTGCACGTAACCATGTACAGCCCTTTGTCAATGCTTTGCTATTTGAAGGCCGGTCACTTGGGTTGTTTTGACCATATTTCACCACACTTAGTCAGTGCGAATAAATTTAAGGCGGCGCCCTGGACTGGTTTATCTCGACGAACCACAGCAACAACACTCCACCTGATATTCAGTTCACAGTCCGTACACGACGTGTTATGGATGTTATTTAAATGCCGCGCTGCGTGTGGCTTGTAAAACGCACAAGTACAGCAGGTGTTTACACTTGAAGGATCGGACGATTAGGACGCGCTACTAATTGTTTATTAGCCCACCAAACGCCCTCATTTTAAGCCATATGGAATGTGCACTCGTTTTATGAATATTTAGATGCCTTAAAGCAAACGGTCTCCTTTCTGCAATTAAACGCACCCCTTATTACTTGTGCATGTAAATGAATAAGCTTACAATAATCGCTTGCCACGTGCAAAAAAATATATGTTTTAGCCCATCAGATTGATAGTGGCATTGTCTTAGTGCTGTTCGCCTTTTGGCGTTCTCTGGCCTAACACTGGTGAGGCTAGGCCCTAAAGAAGGCAGTCTCTGGTGTAGGCCAATCAGTTTAAAAAACAATGCCATATGTGTAGGGGTGTTAGAGAGAGAGCCGTTATGCATGGCAGCTTATGGGAAACAAACACAGTGGGCGGGGCTACGTGAGTGCACGGGGGGGGGGGGTGCTCTCAACGACGTCCGCACCTGGCAGCCCGGGGCCCCACCCCTCAGCGGGGGTGGAGTATAAAGGGGGATGTGTCAGAGGGCTCGGGGCAGAATGTTAAAGCTAAACGAGTGAAGACCGAAGATCGTCTAGCTAGAGCCCTGGACTCCCCTGGGACGCCGCCCTTGTCAGGGCCGCGCAGGACCGAGCCAGCGGCGTGGTCCCGAGAACCAGAGCTAGTGCTCTGGGACTCCGGGTACCGTAGCCCGACTTACCAGTGTCGGGCCAGACAGCCTCCCCTAGCCCGTTAGTGGAGGACTAGGAGGTAGGTCAGAGATAGCTAGCAGTGTATTCCCAGCTAGCCGGGTGAGGGGGCCGATACCCCCTCTAGTATTGTATGTCCACGGTTGTGACTACTTGTACGGAATAAATACGTGTGCCTCACCAACGGTGTCCAAGAGTCATCAACGGTACTTCAGATGTTATCAGAGCATAGTTGTTTGAATGTTCACCACAAACACGTGAGGTTAATGCGAACTGGATTCCTTGCAAAATTATTCCATTTGGTGTATGAACATCTTAACACCTGCTTTATTGTCAGAAAGAGTAAACCCTATTTTTTTTTCATAGCCCAAGAGTCCTCTGGATCAGTGTTTTTCACCAGCTTCAATTACAACTCCAGACTGATTTCGACCTTCCGAGACTCATCAGTAGAGTCAGACCTGCTAAACAAATATTCCCTGGCTGCCGGATGCTGCACGCCAGAGAATTCCACGAACATTAACATTTCAAAATGCATTTGTGAGACTCGGAACGCAAAACTGGGCAACATTGTAAAGGTAGCGAGCTCTTACCAATCACATTTGGCCATCCAGCAGCATTTTTTTACGCATGCCCGAAACTGCTGAGGAGACCACAGAAGGTGAAAACTGGTCCAGAGTGTTTTCCTTCATAAAGCAAAAATTGCCTGAAAATATTTGGTCAGCAATGCTCTGGCATGCTTTAACTGTGGCAGGCTATGGTCGTCTGTGAAACATAGAACCTTAGTCAAAGCCTTGCGCTATGCGAACGGCGTGAAGCCAATTATTGTCAAGATTTTATTTGCATTATTTGAATGTGTTTTTCTATGTGTAGATGTAATTGGTTCACATGATTCGTGTGGCCACCAGATGTCGAAACATTTCACCTCAATAGAAGATAACCGATTCTTGAATCGAATCGGAAGTTGGACTGCACTGTTGATGGCTTGTCACTACAAGCCCTGTGTGGTAGCCTCAAGGGGGCCACCGCGGTGCAGAGACAGTGCAGTGTGAGGGTACTGTGAGGGCGTCAGTCACGTGACCGCGAGGTGAACCCGAGAGGGCACGTGACCGGACCAGGGGGGGCATGGGGGCCCCCAGTCGGGGGTGAGAGGATCACGTGACGGGGATCCAGAGTCTCCACGAGGGTTCTGGAAGGGGGGCGTGACCAGGGGCGGGGCCGGCTATGCCAGGCAGCCAGTTAGCTGTCCAGGTCCGACTATAGTTAGTTAACCGTGGTGGTTACCACCCTATGCCGTTATCCTGTTAGAGTTACCCGTTGTGTTAATGAACGTGTTGCCTCAAAGTGCGACTGTACGCCTAAGATACACACCACACCTGTATTAGAAAACAAACACGTGGAAGCCAATACCACAGAACTTGATCCGATTTTCCTTCAAGAGGCCTGTCCATACAGCAGAGGGCAGTACTTTCCCACCTGCCCTGCTAAAAGCAAAATAATGTTCATCAGTTGAGCAAAACCAAGATGTTTCTTATTCAGAGCTGATATTTATCCAAGCTATGTGCAGTCATTGGTAAATGGTCTGAAACCATCAAGTCACTGCCCTCGAGCACCCGCCGTTGTGTCGCGCCCGAGTCTTTAAATCAATGGGGAGGTGAATTCCTGCACCCGCACTGTGTACACACATTGACAAAGGTCCCCCGTATAGCTTTTAACCGACCGTTGGGCAAGTGCTGTGATCGAGCACTTTTGAAGGTCGGCACGGCACACAAAGAGGTGGCTAGCCAGCACCACGCCCGACTGACTTTGTCTCCCTAGTGGCGATATTTTACACATTTGACCAGTTACCCATGAGTCGACCCAGGGGAGGCCCAGGACGGGATCAGATAATCGATACTGGTGTTGGTGACCCTGAGCAGGAATCGAACTCGAGTCACCAGGTTCGGAGTGCGGCGTGCTGACCGCTAAACTACCTTTCTCCACGTACGTACGCACGCAGATGGTGTGCCCAGACCGGCACGCTTACACCGAATACCATCAAGAATCCCTGTGGCCAGCTTTGAGACAGATCTCGTGAAACCTGCCAGCAAAACAACAACAACAAATTGAACAAATGTTGAAGGCCGGAGTTCGCGAACCCCAATTGCTTTGATTTTGGGCCCCGTCTTTGCGATGAGTACCGCCCACAAAGCCGCAAACCACGACCCAATGTAAAACAAGCCCAGCATTTCCCCCTGTTGCGCCGTGCATCCTTATTCTCATGAATGTTCCACGTTGCACATTGTTGCTTATTCTCTTTCATCATGATCACCCAGAAGTTAATGGAATGTCCTGTTTTTTTCATTTACTCTATCTCTCCCTTATATTCCAACCCCACCCCTCCGCCCCCCCCCCCAATTCCTTACAAGCTCAACAATGACCCGCCGGCGAGCTTTCATGTAGTCTATTTTGATGTGCTGTAAATAAAATGTTTTGGGACACGTCTGCCTCTCACCCAGGCCCTCGCAATAAAAATAATTGGGGACCGACCGCCTACATCTGGGCTTTGTGTTTGACACTGCGGAGCGAAAGTCGCGGGGGAGAATGTTTTATGCTTTATTTTTCTTTTTTTGCAGTGAGCATTCCTGTAGTGAGCATTCCAGGGCCGTTGCTGAAAAGCGAGATGGAAATTCCCGTCACGGCCAGAGTACGAGGTTTGCTCGAGAGGAGCTGAGAGGCAGCAATGCCTGGATGCTTTCATAGCTTCAAATCCTCCGCTTCCTACACCTGTCATTACCAAGTCTCAGATTACGCGCGTTAGTCAAACGCTCCGTATTTAATGGCCGCCGTGGTTTTCGACACGAGGCGCAACAATTTATGGTCCGATGGGAATAAAAATCAGCGTAAGCAACGTGAAACAGGCAGAGCGCTTTACAACGCAATAATGCCACTATACTGATGATTGTTGGTCTGAAGAAGCGCCATTTCCCTAAATGTCAGCCCACAATACGTTGTCGTTTTGTTTATTATAAAGGTGGTGGTAATGGCAAAGAGGGTGCGTTGTTCTGATAATCGTAAGCTGCAGCCTTCTCTTACCATTGCCCCCTTAATCTATCCGCAGATGTAAGCACTCTTCCACTGCCAAGCCTTTGGAGACCTCCGAGCAATTGGTTGAGAGAAGCTCAATGAAGCGACCTAATGAAGCGTAATAGAGCAATCACTCCCGTGCACCTGACAATACACTTGCTCCGTCGTACCCGCCACTCGATGCATTTCCAATGAGACGCTGGGTAAATTAAACGAATCGTCCGGCGACGCGGCTTTGGCAGTGGTGCACAATGCGACGACTAATAACGCAATAACAATGGGGCCTTAAAAGGAAGGGAAAAAAACAGGTGTAATCGGTGACGTTTTGGGCGATGTCCCTTTTTCAGAGCGGAGAGATAGAGTGGTGTTAAGGGTTGGAGACTGCACTTAACACCATGGGGACTGGCACGTGACCAGCTTTTAAATCGGCATAGGAATAGTTACCCGACAGTCGTTTGCATGGTACTCAATACTTTAATTACTATGATGTCAATATTCCGAGACCTTTTGAAGAAGTGCCATTGCCTAAAATGTCACAGATTCCATGCAGCGGTGTTATTGACAAACGCGTTTAATTGTTGTTGTTGTTGTTATTAAATGAGTTCACTTTAATTTTAAAAAAAACAAATTACATCTCAGTTTGACTCGTTCACCGTATCGTAAAGCCATCTACCAACAAAATAATATTAAATAGCGGCTATATTAAGCATTCCTTCATCAAGCCACTGCTGGATGAAGTCATCAAGCCGTGTCAGCCGTGAGGGTTTGCTTCACAATGCTCCACCGCGCGTTCATATCACGGTTGAGTAGTCAGGAGATTTCTGGAGTGGTGCACTCTCCACCGATGTTCGTCTTGGCCAGGAATATAAAGCCATCTACCAATCGGAATGAGTTTATCATCAGGTGATCTTAACGCAATGTCCGAAGTGGCCGAATTCTCCCTCAATCCAAACATCAGTTTATACTTTTTGGCAAGCACCAATCCGCGTCGAATGTTTCCTGCACAAATATTCCGTTTGGTCAAGTCAATTCGGCAACGAATCCAAAGAAATGCAATTGCACACTTAGTTGAGACTCTATGCAGCCTGATATCACCGGCTTATTGGCGTTAGCCATGGCAGGGAATCGAACCCAGGTTCAAAGACTACGGAAGCACTGCACTACCACCCACCCAAATCCCAACGTGGTGTAAACATTCGAATGAGATGCGTTTTTTTTTCTTTTCAGTAAACGTAATAGATTTTTGCAGGCTCAAATAAACATGCCACTTAGGAGCATAAGCAGGTCATTGAAACCCCCATTAAAGTCTGAGTGGCGTCAACATGTTTATCTCATTAATTCCAATATTGCACATTCCATAATGTGTGTAATGGAGATAACCCATGCTGTATTAATATTAACCGTATTGATACACCACCCCGTGATGGAATTCAACGCGCCAGATCTCGGAGAGTGCAACCTGTTGAAAATGAAACTGCTTTGCCCACAATTAAATGTCACGCGTCACCATCGATCCAATCTTAAACTTGACAAATGCATTAATTGCTCTTCGTTTTTGGTCACAGCGACGTCAGACGGCCCTTGCTTAAATAACCGCGACTGTCTTAAGTGGATAGGATAATCGAATGTGAAGTGTGATAATGCAATAACAGCATTATGTGTAGGCGTGTGCCCCCCCCCCCCCCCACTTTCGCATACATTTTACACGAGCTCTATTTTGTCATATTTTTGAAGCTAAGTGTAGAATTATCCTGGTTAGCAATTAGATGGGACAATTTTTGGGAATATCAGGTGATATAGGCAGGGTGCTACGGGGAGGCCAGGAGCCAGCAGTGTTGAGTTTCCATAATTCGAATGTGTGGTGGGTTCTACCCCCGTATGAACATAATGAAACATGTATTCTTATTAACATTGAACAGTCAGTGTTTATTACCAGTGGTCGAATTGCGATTTCGTGGACTGTAAGTTTAAACTCGGCACCTTTTGCACATTATTTACATTTGGTGACAACAATTCTCATCGAATCAAATGTATCTCACCCGGGCACAGCCACACTGAATAATTGAATGTTTTTAGGGGCACATTAGGCAATTTTATTGTTGCTGTTTATGCAACGACAACGATAATATTGGCTTTGAAGAAACAAACCCGCTGCGTCACATTGTAGTTTTACAGCCCGCATAGCCTTACGTGATTTATTCTACACGGCTAAATTTTAATTTGGCTTTAGATTATGCCCGCTGTACAAATGAGTAATGATGAACGCAAATTGCTGACGAATTTTTTTTGTTTTAGTGTAAGGGGAGCGGGGTGGGGGTGTGGAGTGTGTGAATGTGTAACCAATTTAAATGAACGCAGCATCGCTAACACGGCCCATGCTTGCAGCAACGCGCACTTCGTAAGATTGTGCATACAAGCGGCCAGCTGGTATGAATGCGTAATGAAACGTAATTGGCTTACGGGCCCATAAGACCGTACATCATAGCAATTTCACGTCTTCACTTCACTGGGAATAAAAAAAAAAACTTCAGCACGTGCTTTTTGCCTTTCTTGGAAAGGGCAGTGTCTACAAAATAAAGCGATGTGCCTTTTTTACGGTTATGTGCCCATTTATGCAATGTTGAATGCAGACGGGTTTTTTTGTTGTTGTTGCAAGAATGCCGTGGAAAGAAAGCGGTTCTTCATTGAAATTTCCTACGTTTATATTATTTGGCTACTATAAATTCCCACATGATGATAACCCACTTCAATGGGCTATCATGTGTGACCAGGTCTCCTTTGAAAAACAGCTATTACCTCAATGGGCTTCACGCAGTAAATAAAATAGTTTAGTGTGTTTCCCGTTTTATGGTCTGTAGCTGTATTGCAAATTCCTTTATTTTTTCACATTAAGAATTTCATCATAGATATATGGACGCCTTAGATTTCTTGCGTTTGGCAATGGGGTCCATGAATGAGTTCTGCATAGTGCGGATGTGCCAAATTTGAGACGAACAGATTTTCACGTACGTAGAACTTCTTTCGCACCGTATGTAGCCAACCTTGCTAATGAGAGGTGCGGTATGCAAGCTTTCCATGCACCATCCTGTATCAGAACACAGCTCTGGAGGGTGATGTCACTTCACACTCGGGGCACAACCTGTGTATTGTCGTCTTGCCATTATTGTTGATAGCATTGAAAGCAAACCAGATTTTTTATCTAGGAAATTGAGTGAAAACATATTCAGTATCACGGCTCTTTTGTGTAACCATTAATGACGAGCCTGAGGCCAGGAACTCAAACACTTGAGAATTTCAGTTTAATCACCAACGTGAAATTAGGGCTGCGTTGGTCCAGCAATGGATTTACACATTGCCAATTCACTCACATTCAATATTCAATCTGCTGAGTCCCACGATTAATTTAAATCCTGCCTTAAAATGTTTTTTTCCCTTAAAGGCCCTTTCTCCTTGTTAAATTTGTTGCATTTTTTAGGAGTGTGTGGGGGGGGGGGGGTTATTTTCTTTCGTGGTTAAATCATGAACCCATGTGCTTATTAGGTTTTAGGATAGCGCAAATTATTTACTTGCTTTTAGCTCTGTGCAGTGCCTTGCGACCTCTGGCTGAAACGCGATTTAGGAGTGTACATTATTATTGAAAGAGGTATCTCTGTTTTGAAGGAAGGATTTGATAAACCATTTCGGGTCTTAATTGATTGTGTTCACGCTTACGGTGACTTTCAGACCACATTCCAGTCTCTTCTTCTCCCCCCTCCTCTTTTCCGAACATAGATGGACTCGTCCATCTGACCAACTGCCAAATCGCTGTCCGTGGTGCTGACGTTAAGAAAAAAACCGCCACTTTTTCAAATTTTCTTGCTGTAGATTTCACACCTGATGATGATTGCTTGTGTTTCAGTCGAAACGTCGTGAAAATGTTATTGTTTTATATTTTAATAATTTTATTATTTCCCTTTTACGTGACTTTACCGAAATAACCAAGTATATATAAGTATATCTGTGTTGCTTGCGACTCGAGAATGGACGTTATTACAAGGATGAGTAAGTTAAACTTAACGTCAGGGAAACAAAAGTTGCACGAGGTGAAAAAAGTTGTCCCCTTTCCCAAAATGCAACTTTATCTTCCGTGAGAACGTGACCTGATCTGAACAGCAGGGGGGCAAAATGTAGGATGGTGAATACTAACAGCCGGTAACCACCACCTCACCTGCGAGTCAAACAGATATTCAGCAAATGTAATAGAGAGTGCACACAAGTACCGTACTTGGTTGGATAAAGTGAAGAGAGAGAGAGAGAGGGGACTAAGCCATTCATCATTCGAAAGTTAAATATGCCGCCAAAAGGTGGTAAGTGACATTGATTATTCACTCTTGTTTACGACAAAGTTGACCCTATATATGCACTTCCTTCTGAGTGAAAACACTGAGCACGAGCACAAATGATTAAACTGTAAGCTGTACTTGAGATAAGGACCTTACAACTATAAATTTACAGTTTTATTTTTCGCCACAGATCAAATTTAGTGTTTAAAATTTAAAGGTTTCAGGTTTTTCTTCCTTCTTTAAATTGCTTTTTATGGGGCATGTACCTCACTGTTTATTGGCCCGACCTCAGCAACTTGAAGCTCTGAAGTCAGCGTCCTGTCAGCAGAGGGAAAAAAAGTCCCTCAGCCATTATCAGAGCAAAGTTGAACATGTGGTGTGTGCTCTGCTTGAACCTTTTATCTGTGGATCCGAGCAATAATAATGCCCATTATTTACAAACGAAAACCTGAGCCTGAAGAATGTTTTTGCTTTTTCAGATGGGTCCTGGATTAGGATGTTTTTGCCAATTCCAATCGTCAGTGTTTGTCTTCGCATGGGAGGAAACCAGACAACCCGGCGAAACCCCTCGACACACACACAAAGACAAAACGCACGCACACACACACACACACGAGGGGATGCCACTCAGCACCGCCATCTCTTGGCCATGCCTCGCAGCGCCATGTCTACAGCACCTGGCAGGTCAAACGTGGCCACTCCATCGACGTGATCACCAGGTTCAATTCTGCTTGGCTTCCAAGATCCAACAAGCTCGAGCACATTCAGGGCGATTTAATTTCGAGGCAAATTAGTTTCAGGCGAATAACTTATGAGCTCCCACGTACCAATACGATTGAGAAATACCTCTTTATTGTGCAAGTATGCAGACGTTTTATCACGTGTGTGCGTGTATCCAGCGGGGAGTGGTGGCACATTGGTTAGCGCGCTGCACTGCACTGCAAACCCAGCGAGTGGCTTAAGTTTGATTCGTGGCCACGGCTAACAAGAGTGGCTCAATGCTGATTTAACCTATCCATCGCCTTCCCAGGTCGACTCAGCGTTAAATGAGCGTCTGATGGGATGAGTAAACATTAGCGGTGGGAAGACAAAGACGGCCGGGATTGGTTCTGACGACACCAAATGTGTAACACGTCGCCCATAATATGTACTCGCCCAAAAGCTCTTTCCCCAAAAGGTTTATGAAAGGCTATATGGGAGATCTTTGCCTTTGCATCAAAAGAAATCGCTCCGTGGTTTGGGAGAAATAATGATGTCTGCACTGTCATTGTTCAAAGCCTCGGAGCATCTATGGAACTTCTCACGAGATGCCATCGGGCCTTCACATGAAGCGCTTGGCCTTTGCATCGGAGTAGTGAGTTGGCTGAAAAGGGTTAGCGGTGTGTTTCGGCAAATAACAACATTCCCCCACTGCATGAAAAAATGCCGCAGAGGAGAAAGTATACATTTACCATACTGCATTGATAACATTCCGCGAGATTTTATTTGCAATTCAATCGCATGCCCTTTGGACGAAGCCCAATTATACATTACAGTAATTTACGCACAATCCAATCCACACATTTGGTTCCATATAACCAAATCTCACCTAAGCCATGGTTGGTGAATGGATGGGTGACTGCCAGCGCTTGCCAGGTGTTGTAGGCAAGAGGTTGCAAGTTTGGCGAGAGCCACGGGATGACAGGGCGTCACCGCCGTGGCGGTGAGTTTCCCTCACCGAATACCGCTTTCACCCACATACCAGCAGCCTATTCGTTGTCTAGTGACCAAGATAGTGGAATGGTGGGGGGCTCCGCTCAAGAATAATGCTTCAATAACAGGTGGGGCATTTGATATCGAGTAGGTGTGTGGTGGCGGGGTTGGTGTTGAGCTGATCCAAACAGGGCTGAGCAAAATTGAGAAGCGATTACGGGCAGTCCAGCAAGGCGCAGAGAGAGGCTTGCAACAGGACGTGAATCGGAGTGATGACAGTCTACACCACAGACAGGTGGGTGGGGGGGGGGGCCGACCTGGGAGAAACGGGCTGCCTCCGTAAGCCCAGAGTGCGAGAGGGAGAGTAAACGCGATTTCTAAACGCTTGCATATTTCACGAATTGTGCGATGCAATGTTCTCCATCGAGAACTCCGAGCCAGAGATTAATGTCCCACGAGTAGTACTCGAGCTGCCGCTTCGCAAAACGCCCTCGACGATGCTCACCGGTTCTCCCTAGAAGGCCGCTCCAGTGACGTCGGCGTGTGATAGCCGAACCAGCGGCCTGGGTGTCCCAACCTGCCATCCCCAACCCACAGTTGGGCCGGCAGCCATGGTGAAGTGTGGTCACTATCTACTACAAATTTGTTTTTTTAACCAAGGCCCACTGAGCTGTATAGGTCTTTTTCAGAAGCCACCTGGCCACGAAGCATAGCTCAAGGAAGTGGCTTGTCACGTGGACATTTATAGCAGCCAAAAACTCGAAACGCATGTTTCAAAATGTGGAGGGAAAAACCCGGAGGACCCGGGGAGAACATGCAAGCTCCAAATATACAGCGGGAGTCAGGGTGGGATTGAAGCCACGACCTCCTGCATACCTGGCGAGGTAGTGGCCATAACCCCTACAACCCGCAAGGCATGGGAAAAGCCCTCATCCAGCTGTGAGTTGAAAATACGGATGTTCGAATGAGTAACACGTGATGTGAATAGCTATTTGGGCAAAAAAAACCTGACATTTCCCCCCTTCATCTGACGATGTGAACGGTTCAGGTGTCTTATTGCCCCATAAACACGCTGAGAATGGGGTCCGGAGCACAGCATGCCACAGTAGTAATGGGACGTGGTTGTGGCTGCCACACACCTGGGTGGGTTTATCCCTGGAGGGCTTTTGCCTTTAACTGGGCGATGTGAGGCGAGCGATTGATTCGGCAAGTTTGGCCGAGAGCGGTTTAGAAATTGGCGGTATATTCTAACAAAGAAACCCACCCCCCTAATTTTATGAAAATTTGGTGGAATGTAAGAGAGGTGTGAACGAGAAGGTGACGAGGGCGAGCGGTAATATCACCGCGGACTCTTCGTGCACTCCGCTTCCGTTTGTCACGAATCTCAGGAGGAAATGCCGAAGTCAAACATTGCTTGTGGCACATCTTTTGATGACAGTGGGATAGCTGAGAGATTGTTCTTCACAGGGATGCATCGAGTAAATAGAACTTTGAAACGCTGCGTGCTCAGACAGCACAAGTGATCGGGCAGTTTCCGAAGGGGGCTTCAAGCAGTGCGGGTGAGCGAAACGTTGGACGTCGCGTCGAACAATGCATGGTGCAAACCCGAATAAGCATCGGGGAGCCGAGACGTTCACTTATCGATTCACCAGACATCGGATTTCGCCGTATTAATTCGTGAAATTACGGCCGAAAAATGTATGTGCAGCAAGGTGGCTTGACACCCAATGGTGTTGCCGGGATATAAGCAAACAAAGCCAAAGTTAAGGAGCCCAATACACTCAAGGGGCCCCAGATGCACGTGGCAAAAAGAGCGGTGTATTAAATAATCAGCTCAAGTTAAAATTCTAAGAAAAATAAAAAGTGAATAAACGTAAAATGGCAATTAATCTCTCTCAAATCTAACTTGTCTGCATCGCTCTTCTCACTACGTCTCTATTTTGACTACGTATTTATTAGCTCGCTTCATTTCTGTATCGCTATCCATCGTCTATATCACAGCTGTCATCTCACAAGGATCCATACTCTTTGGTTTTTTCGGTAAAGTCACGTAGGTGAAAACAAAATAAAAATGAAAATGAAATGAAATCACGACGTTTCGGAAGCAACACAAGCCTCCGTCATCAGGAGTGACTGCTCCAGCAAAATTACTGTAGCGTATAAAGCGAGCTATTTAGAATGACGGCCAATGGGCGTTTGTAAATTTAAAGATGTCCCACCAAAAATAATCTGCTCTGGGCTCCCTCTGGATCAGCGGCACCACCGCTTTAAAACTGGTGGGGTCAAATTCGATGTTGCTATCATATCTTGAGAAAAGCAGTTCAAAGTTCATTTATTAGGTATAGCCCTGTGAGCCATTCGGCTCTTGAATCGGGTGCAACCGCAACAAACAAAAAACATAAATATGAACAAGAAAAACATCTTAAAGTGAATATGTGCAAACAGAAAATCCAAGAAAAGACGGCAAAATATTGCAGAAAAAAAATCACCGTACACCAACCCTGTGCAAATATCCCAGTGGGATGAAAAGAGCGAGAGAAAGCAGATCACGCAGTGTTAATGCAGTGGGCTCGACAACGGCAAATAATCTAGGATTGAAGCTTTCGTGACTGCAGAAATTGTACTCATTGGTTTTTTCCGTTAAGTCACGTATGCAGAAATAAAATAAATTTTTTAAAATAAATTAAAATAAATCACGACGTTTCGAAGGCAACACAAGAGCTTGTGTTGTGTTCGAAACGTCGTGATTTCTTTTAATTACATTTTTAGATTTTATTTTATTTCTACAACGGCAGTTTGCAATATGAAGGGTAGGTGGTGCTGTTAGCTTATCGTCGGCAAACACTTTCGCTAAAGTGGCTTTGTACGCCACGTCAAAATACAAAGCCTGTTGTCATTAAAACAATGAGCGGGGATTAGAGGGAGTCTCGGACACAATGCATACAAAAAATACTCTTGGCGGTTCAAGCTGAAATTTGGTACAAATATCACAGGAATTAGGAGAACACACGCAGGCTCGGAGACCCCCACATTGATGACAAATAAAAGTAAGCGGGCTTGCTGCACGACACGTCACTATAACGGAATGACATCCAATGGGCTAGACCAGGGGTTGGAAACCAAAAATAAGAGACTTTTTATTTCAAATTCGGTAAAAGAAAACTCAATATTTCCAGAGCCGCAATGCATATGTGGAATAACGACACGAAGCAATCCTCAGACCAACTACGGAGTAAATAAATATTTGTAATGATGTCATTCGTCGTTTATTATCACTGTAGTGTGGATGCATAATCTGCAGCAGCTCGAAAGACGCAGGCATCACCCAATATCCTCCAAAACGCTGCCATCAAAAGTGAGAAGGGGGGGGGTGAAATGTGCGGCAGTCATGCCGATCAGCAGTAGTGCTTGCGCGATGTTGACAAACGATCGCGTTAGCAGCCGGACAGCCCACAGGGGCTCCAACCGTACAGGCCATTGCTCCAGCTTTACGTCGAAGACGCTTCCGTGCAATCGCACAAAAGCACTCGCTCAAGGCATTCGCTGGTGCGCGCATGCAAAAAAGATGCAGATCCCCTGCGTAGCCTACGAATTAGGTGCAACCCGTGCATCTCGTGTTCTCTTTTAGCCCCGCCCCTCCCCTCCCGATACGTTCCATTCATTGGCTACCACATTCTGATAAGCTCCCCCCCCTCTCCTCCCCCTTAACTTGTATTTAAGAACTTGCATCTTGGAATCCCTGCCTCACTTGATACAGCAAATCTGGCTGTGACGGTCCCACCTGATGACGGAGACTTGTGTTGCCTCCGAAACGTCGTGATTTTATTTTATTTTTACTAATTTCATTTTTTACCTACGTGACTTTACGGAAAAAACTAAGAGTACGAATAGGCTGTCGGGGTAAAGTGCTGTTTTGTAAGCAACCTACGGGAGCCAGCATGACACACGAGGGGCCGGTGTGGCCAAAGCCTAGCCCGGCTACCGCGATGCAAGTGCTGATATTTACATTACCGCGCCAGGGACTGGTTTATGGCCGAGTCGAGCTAGAGAAGGCCCTAGCACCTGCTCCGATATTCGTCTCCGGTGTTAGCCGTGAGCGGGAATCGAACTCGGGTTGGCGGGACGCAATGTAGTGTGCTTGACACGACTTCGATTTGTGTGGAAGTAGTGGACCACCCTGTTTGTGCTGGGTGGTCCAGATGTGGTGTGACCCCGCAATTAAATTATCCAAAAGTTTCTTTTAAAGAAAGGTGTGTAAAAAATAAATGAACATGCAATGGAAAACAATGTTCGGGGTCAATCAATTTGGGATCGTAAGATATCTGGGACGACCTTGCTGCTCTTAACATTGACTCTCCTACTCCGACAGTGCGAGATTGCTTACTTGGCATTCTTTCTCACAGTGAAACTCCCTTAAAAGCGGGAAATGTATACCGTTAAGAGTGGGACATTGAAAGCACGCGGTTCCTTGGACCCCGAATGTAATGTTTTTTAAGCCTCGGCCAATAAGTAGCAGAGCGACATTACTGCAATTCACATTGCGATGAGATAGTATTAGTATCATTGCATTGGTAAAACACGTCCACAGTCTACAGTTGGGTGCCCGCGTTCGAGTGAAGCGTGTAACATGCCGCCTGCAGCGGTCAGCTGTAAATATAGAACATTCGTTGTACGAGCGTAGAGCAGGTGCGTTGGAGTAGAGGACAGTTCGGCGAGCAGGACCTCGGATTTTAACAACCCCACAGAAATTATGGATAGAGTAACTGCTTTATTAGGGTCAAAATGAATTACCTGCAGCACGGTGATAAATCCTGCAACATAATTTGGTAATTAAAGCGACGGTATCACGTCGTGTCTTCACTACTGGTGGGCAAGTGCCGAAGTTAAAACAGTTTTGTTTATTTTAACCTTGATTTAGCTTAGCAATTCGTGTATCCCATGAGTATATATAAAGATGAGAGCTCAGATCACCGAGGTAAATAACGATGAGGCGTTTGGAAATACGGGGCAAGGGTGGTAGCGAAACGGCGAACGAAGCACGAAAGGGGACCCCCAACATGGACACGGCGGTGGCGATGAAATGTGTACTACCTCGCCTGCTATACAGGAGGTCGTGGGTTCGATCCCGACCCTGGCGCCTGCTGTATATTTAGAGTTTGCGTCTCTCTCCGTGGTGAGATGTTAACTACCTCGCCTGGTATACAGGAGGCCAAGGGTTAGATCCCGACCCTGACGCCTGCTGTATATTTTGAGTGTGCGTCTCTCTCTCTCACCGTGGTCGTCGTGGATTTTTCTCCGGGGTCTTCCGTCTTTACACCTCAACGTTAAGAATCAACAGCACGCGTTTTTATTTGGCTGCTATACATTGTCACATGATAAGCCACTTCGTTCAGCTGTCATTTGTAGGCAGTTCGCGTCTGCAAAAAAAGTACTTAATAGCTCCATAGGGCCTTACCTAGTAGTAAAAAATATATATATAGTTACTGTAATATTAAAAATGTACAGCGGCCCTCAGGCACCGGTCAAACGAAAGCAGCTCTGAACGTGAGTCTCGGAGAATTACTCAAATTGATGGCTCCCTTAGTAATTCTGTTAGGCGTTGTCACGCTTTCTACGGAGCCTCCTTAGTGGTTAAGAGTTTGAGGCTGAACGCGATCTCTGTAAGCAAGTGCACTTTGAAATGTTTCAGCAGCGATGACGTCCAATCAGAATCATCATAATCCGTTATGTAGACTGCAGGAGAAATCCTTGCAGTCACGAAAGCTTCAAATCTAGATTTTGAAGCTCTTGTTCGCGGATGTCTAGTGCGGGCGGGGGTAAGCACGTTTACAGCATGGTTGGATACGTACGGTGCGAACGAGAGAACAAGTTCAACGTGCACAAACAACAAAATATCCAAGACAAAAACGATAGGAGTGTAAAATAGAGAAGAAATAAAAAACCGTAAGCGAGTCAGCAAATATACATAACTACTAAACATTCATCTTCTTGGTTCTTTCGGTAAAGTCACGTAGAATGGAAATAATAAAATAATAAAAATAAAACATAATAAAATAATTCTCACGACGTTTCGGTCACAACGCAAGCAGCCGTCCTCAGGTGAAGAACAGGGCTGTCGATAAGACACATTCAGACTCTGTCTTATCGACAGACCTGTCCTTCACCTGAGGACGGCTGCTTGCGTTGAGGCCGAAACGTCGTGATAATTAAATTTTCTTTTATTTTTATTACTTTATTATTTCCATTCTACGTGACTTTACCGAAAGAACCAAGAAGATGAATCCCTGCAGTCACGAAAGCTTTAAATCGAAAAAATACTAAACATTCATGAGACTTCCACTCGAACTTTAAAGGATGCACCGCAGAGAGCGATGGCGACCAAATCGTCAACAACGTACCCCGTCTCTCAGTTTCTAGCAACATTGTTCCTGGTTGTGTTTTTGTCCCTTTTGTCTGGAGTGCGTAAATACAGCGTGACCGATAACAAGTTAATTTAATTATTGAGAGCGTTCCCGTGTAATTTGAAGTCTTTTCAAAGGTCACGCCTGACCACAGGTGAGCGAAGGGGGGGGGGAGAAGTCTGTGCCGCCTCGCTTGTCTAATGGAGGTGGAGATCCCTATAATCCCCAACGTTGATGCTCAATTAATCACATTAAGCATGATGAGTGTCATAAACCTCCTCCACCCCGCTAATCAAGTTCCAAAGCCTGGGATGTACCGAGACAGCGCTTTCCTTCGACAGGGTTATTACTCATCTTCTTGGTTCTTTCGGTAAAGTCACGTAGAAGGGAAATAATAAAATAATACAAATAAAACATAATAAAATAATTCTCACGACGTTTCGGCCACAACGCAAGCAGCCGTCCTCAGGTGAAGAACTTGTCTGTCGGAAAGAGACAGTGTCTGTCGTGATAATTATTTTATGATGTTTTATATTTATAATTTTATTATTTCCCTTCTACGTGACTTTACGGAAAGAACCAAGAAGATGAATCCCTGCAGTCGCGAAAGCTTTAAATCGAGGGTTATTACTCTTTGGGAGGAGATCTGCAACGTTGTGCGGTTGATGCAGATGCGTTATCTCAGTGTACGGATAAAATCCTGGCGTGCGCGATTGTATAATTTCCTGGTAAATAGCGTCAGCCTTTACTCGCTTCGGTGTTACACTTTCGTGGGAGGTGAATTATTTGGTGCACTGAAGATGGGATTTGGGCATCGTATCGTTTTGAGTGTTTGTCTTGAGACTTGGCGCAGAACTTTGGGCCGATGTTGCACATGTAACGAGAACAGGTAGAGAATAAATATTTGTAAAAGTATATATCTATTTGGGTACTCCCGAACTGTCAAGTTTTTTTTTTATTCGGACCCGCCTGTATTAAATACAATGAAATGCATTGTCTGTTGTAAATATCAATAAAATACCACTTTTTGGGGCTGGATCCGCCAATAATTATCCTCGGGCAGCAGGTGAAAGATTATCGTTGGTGAGGCGGAAATTCATTTAAAAAAATCAGTTTTGGAAAATGTATGCTGGGCGCTGGTGGCTATGCACGTTGGCTGTAATACAGCACTGTGGAGGCGGCGGGGGTGGGCGAATCGGAAAAATGACAACATATGGTACGAGACTCCCTTCCTGATGCGGGCATCGAGTTGCAATACCCTGGGTTGCCAGCAGAATGCAACACAGCAGAGCGTGGACTGCTATCATCTTGTCCCTTCTGTAAGGGATCGAGTGTTGACCCCTCGCATGCGCGTGAATTTCCTCCCACTCGCATAACCACTCACCGAAAAAACATCTTAACGTGTAGAGAACTACAGAACAGTTTTCTGGCTCCGGCTCAATGCCTGGGAGCCTTCCGGCTTGCCTGCAGTTCCGCGGAGAATGTGGGATACAAGCAGCATGAACGAAGGCGCTGTATACAATGAAGCATGGCCTTAGATGAGATTATAGAGGGCGCGAGATTGCCACACTAGCAGAGAAGAGTCCAAGGGGGCACGGGTTAACAAACAAGAATCAATACCAGCGGATACATTCTACGTGTGCGTGCTATTATTCATTGGGTAAGCAGTACATCCATTAATTAACCTAATTTAAATATGGTTTGCATTAATCATGTTTTTTTTCTTTTTCCAACCCCTCCCTCGCCCCCACAATTACGCCGGATAATGGAGAGTTCACCGTAGTTGTTTTCTCGGACCGCGTGTGTTTCGCTGGGATGACTCTAGGCCAGGGCCCAACCACGGACGCAGGAGATTAATTTGCAATTAAAATCTACTTTGCGTCTCAAGCGAGCAGCAGGCCAATGGAAGCTGTAAAATCCTCCAGAGTTTGCGAAACGTGAGCGATCATTAATGGGCATATCGGGCATCCCTCAGGCATACGGCTGCTACTAGTGACCCTTTCATGTTTTGGCATTTAAAATAATAATAATTATATATATACACACGTCTCAAAAGCCGTAAAATATTAAAAACTGGGTTTATGCGTGATGATAAAAAGCTAATTAAGATCCGATGTTTCTAAAGGTCAATTGATAATATTATTTTGGTGCTCTCCGATGCGTTATCGGGTCGCGTCGCATGCCGTTTGGCATGGTGTCCGACGTTTCGCGCCACATGCTGGGAGCTTCTTCAGGAACCGAATTCACGAGGTGGTGTGATTATAGCACCACGCTCGGCCGCCTTTGTTTCCCCAGTACCAATGGTTGAGCACCAAATACCGTTTCCTGAAATAGCTCCCAGAACGTGCTGAGAAACGTCGGACATTGTTGCCGAACAACACACGGTACAACAACTCGACAAAACATCGGTGAGCTGTGCAGCACAGCAGTGGAAAATTCGGCAATGATATTTTGTTGGATTTATCAAAAGTGGCCACGCAATACGTGTCTAACTTGCGATACGTAGCAATTGCAGGAGTGTCAATCCACATATAGCCATGCTTCAAGGATTTTAGCAAACCTGTTATAACCCATGCGTTTAAAACACACACGAAGGTTAAGGTGCAGCCCTGCATTTATTTGCCCATGGCACTGCTGGTGGAAGAGCCTCCATGAGAAGATGTTATTATATATTGAGAGAGATAATATTATTGGTCCACTCTTCTTCACTGGCCAGGCATCTTGGAAGAGATTGCTCCAACTAATTCTAGTGTTGTACCCATTTTACTGCTGGGTGAACAGACTTTTGACTTTTAAACAACTTTTTATTGCCGCCAGCAGCAAAAGCACTGGAGGCGATTTCAATATGAAATACACAAAGTCACCAGCAAACCAAAGAAAACAAACGTCACAAATCGTTACAAATCTACGCGCTGTGGCGTCGAAAGCACCGCGCACAATACAAAGAAAAGTCACGTGGTTGTGGTGGTGTCATCGCGCACGCCACGGCGACGAGCGAGCGCTTCAGAAGGTGAACACGAGGGCGCCGTCCACGCTGGTGCAGAGGACCTTTCCGGCTCCCCAGCGTTCGAAGAAGACGTGCACATCACCAACGTGAACAGAGAGAGGTGCGATTTCAGAAACCCGGAGCATTGTTTCAACTGGCCCCGCTAAACGTTCTTGAAATAGAACAGAGGTAAGTATTGACCAGTTGAAGATGCTCTTTGCTAATGGAATGACTCCTTAATTGGCTAGGTATTGAATACGGAGAAAACAAATATACTGCTTTGGCATTGGTGTGAAAACAAGAAATACAAAAACAACTCACCACACTTCCCAATGACAAATGTTTCAAGAAAAGGTCCTTCTTCAGGGCAGAGATGTTAATATTATCGAGCAGATGTCACCATCATCAGAAATGCGTAGATAATGAAGTTTCAGAAACCCTCCTGCAAGGGTGAGGCCGATCTGGTGGACCCAGCCCATGTTAAATCATCCACTGCTGGATGATCGTCTCCCCACGTGACCACCACCTCGAATGATCCCGGGCAGCTATTTTGAACGAAATATCAAACGTGCACTTTTAATTAAAAACGTGTCTTGTAAATGCAATTTTGCTAAACTGCCTTTGATTAAAAATAGCCTTTTGTTTTTGTTTCAGCATTTGTCTGCGAAGGTGAATGGTGATGAAGAAAACCTCACCAGGTCTATACGCCCATTTGTTTTGTTCCACACGTTAATATCATCACCTGCTAAGCCGCTTGGCTGCAAATATACCCACGGCGTTATGAATCATACCCCTGTCCAGGGATTTCGAGGAAACAACAGATTTCTTTGTAAAATTAAACATCAATTTGTTTGGCGAAATCAACGCTTGGTTTTCTTTCCCCCTGGAAAACGTGTTACTGTTGAACAGCGAGGATGTATGTGCGCGTGTGTAAAACGTAAAGGTGCGGCCCTGCAATTTCTGGCTCACATGGCTGCTGGCGGAAAAGGCATACACTCCAGGGAGATAAATAGAAAGCCTCTTTTGGTGGGTATTTGACCCACTCATCCACACTGGCAAGACCCTCTAATCACAAGCGGCCGGCTCATTGATCATGTGCTTGTTTACACTCTAAATGATGTTGATATTTTTGATGAGCATGGACTTAGCTTTGACAGTGGCCTTGGGGGAGATTTTAAATTTTGGTCTTAATAGGCAGTGGTATGGATTTTAAATACATATTTGCACGTCTAATGTTAACGTCAATATTTGACAATGAGCTCCTCGTGTTGCGGACACAATTAAACGCCCCAGAAGGAGGGACGATGTAAAATTAATTTAGAACGCGGCCGCAGAAAACGCAGAGCAGATAATGTCGCACATTGCACGGTTTCAAATGGCTATTCGCGCCACTCAGGATGCATTGGTTTCAGTTATTTTGCATTAAATTCACGATTGAGATGCTTGAGAGTGATACGCCTGATGTAGTTTCTTGCGGTCCCGAGAGAGAAAAAAACAACAGAAACGCATTCATCCTCGCCATACCCAAACGATACTTAAACACCACCACTCACCAATCCCCCTCTATACACGCCTTACCAAAACCACTCCACACACGTGTTACTAATGCCACTCTACACACGTGTTACCAATTCCACTCCACACACGTGTTACCAATACCCCTCCACACGTGTTCCCAATACCCCTCCACACGTGTTACCAATGCCCCTACACACACGCGTTACTAATGCCCCTATACACACGCGTTACCAATGCCCCTCCACACACGTGTTACCAAAACCACTCTACACACGTGTTACTAATGCCCCTATACACACGCGTTACCAATGCCCCTCCACACACGTGTTACCAAAACCACTCTACACACGTGTTACTAATGCCCCTATACACACGCGTTACCAATGCCCCTCCACACACGTGTTACCAAAACCACTCTACACACGTGTTACTAATGCCCCTATACACACGCGTTACCAATGCCCCTCCACACACGTGTTACCAAAACCACTCTACACACGTGTTACTAATGCCCCTATACACACGCGTTACCAATGCCCCTCCACACACGTGTTACTAATGCCACTCCACACACACGTGTTACCAAAACCACTCCACACACGTGTTACCAATGCTTTTCCACACACACTCAGTGGCGGCTAGTCGTTAGGGTTGGCGCGATATGGCGATACTACGATATATTTCGCCACATCACGATAATCGTTTCATCCATTTTTCTAAATATCGTTGCTCATTTTTACGTCTTCAACGCGAATTTGCTGAATATTTGCATTTGGAATACCAAACAAAAAAACTTAAATCATCACAGTTATAAACAAATATCAATTATCCGTTACATTTTGGGCCTTTCTAAATGTTTTCTTTTTATTTTCGGAGTAATTGATAGTGTGGCAACTCCAGCGTCACGATGTTTATAGTTATTGCAATGATGCAATTATTTTTCGTGTCATTTACAGCGTGTGCATATCAGTGTTATGGATCGTAATTTGCAATGGTACGATGGTTTATGGGCAGGCTTTTGTTGATTGAACTTGCCTTTGCAAACAACTTTTTTAAAGTAATATGTATTCGTGCTAAATCTACAGTGAGGCACAGAATCAATGCAATAAAACACGTGAAATGCAATTGCAAAATGTAGGAAACTGACATCATGATTATTTTCGCATCGAAAAAAGTGCAATATCGTATCTTGAAATGTTATATCAAAGAGACCCTCGCACTCTGGACCGTGTGCGGATTTTGACGATTTCTTTTTTGAAGGTCGCTTTCCTAATCAATTACGAGTTGAGTCAGAGCCAACTCACTCTATGTTGAGCATGAAGAAGTGAAGTGCTAATTACATTTTTATAAGCACTGGCAGCCAGCGCCGGGTTTAGCACTACGGATGTGAACCCTCAGGGGTGGATGATTGTCACCAGAGCATCGCATCAATTCCCCATGCAAGCAAGGGCTCTCTTGCCACGTTTCAACATCCACTGGGCAGTGGGCTGGACCAGCAGCTCGCAAGCTATGCAGATGTGGCAATTTGCTGGGCCAATCCTGGCTGCACGCTTTTACCTAGACCGACAGTCGTCACGTTACAGACTCAAATGGGACGTGGTATTGCTTTGTTAACAGTTGTCCAACGTGTACAGCAAAACTGCAATAATTCACGTTGAAATGGGGGTGGTGGGGGGGGGGGCACAATTGTGGATCTGGTAATCCGAGGCACACCCCGGAGGTAAGTTCTATAGTCTGAGAACTAAATGTTGCGTCGACGCAGAGTGACGTGAAGCATGCGAGGAATTATCCGTGGGATGCCATCAATCCACAACACAAACCTCACGTGTTGCAGGGGAAGCACTGCACGTGCCGAGCGACTACAGTGCATTGATGCGCTGCGACATTTTTGGATGTTTCATTTACGAGTTCATCGCAGACCCGAATTGCGCAGATCTTCCACATCGGTTTCTTGTTAAAGAGAAAAAAGTACGAACTTTAATACTTGATATCCAAGTAAACACAACAAAAAATTGCTAAAACAATGCTATTAAATAAATCACACCAGTGCAAACTAGCTGTGCTGGTGCAAAACAAAAGAATATAAGATTGCAACATCAAACAAAAACCTATTACCTCCATATTTCCCACTGCAGCGTTAGACCACTATCTCGATTCAAAGCTTTCGTGACTGCAGGGATTCATCTTCTTGGTTCCTTCGGTAAAGTCACGTAGAATGGAAATAATACAATTATAAAAATCAAACATAATAAAATAATTCTCACGACGTTTTGGCCACAACGCAAGCAGCCGTCCTCAGGTGGAGAGCACACAATTCAGCAGGTCTGCTCTCCAACTGAGGACGGCTGCTTGCGTTGTGGCCGAAACGTCGTGAGAATTATTTTATTATGTTTTATTTTTATTATTTTATTATTTCCATTCTACGTGACTTTACCGAAAGAACCAAGAAGACATTTTCAAATCGGCCAAGGATGACGGGAAGAATCGCGGAACCGCCCATCATCTCTCCGTGTGTCCTCGTGTTGTCGTATTTCCTGCAGTCACGAAAGCTCCAAATCTCTCATTGACATGCTAATTTCTCTACCCCCCCCCCCCTCTCTCTGCCCCCCTCTCTCTCTATTTAAGGCCACGACACATGCGTTGTTTCTCTGTGTGCCTATGTGTGTGTCTCTTTCTGTGTTTATCTCTCTGCTTATGTGTCTGTCTAAGTGTCTCCGTGTCTTTTTTTGTCTCTCTCTCAGATTTAGCAATCTTTGGAAGAACGTAATCAACCAGGTAGGGTATTGACTGTTGTGTTAGCCGACTCTCTGTGTTTTATTGCATTATATTTCTAAGTTTACTAGGCTTGTTTTCTCTTTCCTTTGTACCTGATGATGATTGCTTGTGTTGCAATCGAAACGTCGTATGCGATTATTTAATTAATTTATTTTTCTACGTGACTTTACCGAAATAACCAAAGAGAAAATACATGGATTCACATAATTATTGGATCACGGATTATTGGCCTTCTGCTGCAGCTCCACATATGGGAACCGTGTTATTGTTGACAAAAAACAATACGCTCTAACGTCTGAAAAGAATAGATATTTGAGTAGGATATCATACAAATATATATCCCAGCACTCGTCACCCGCTCCTAAGCCAAATATGTTCACTTTGTCAAAATTCCCGGTACGGCAAATCACTGGCCACCACCACGCCCGGCCGTCTTTGTCTCCCCAGTGGCGATGTTTACACATCGCACCGGGTACTAATTTGAGGTTGAGTCGACCTAGGGGAGGCCCAAGACCGGTTCAAATAATCGTGAGCCGGAATCGAACTCGGGTCGCCAGGTCCGTAGCCCAGCGCGCTAACCACTACACCACCGCTCCCCACAACGGCGTCAGACACACGCACCTGTGTGTTCTTGCGACTTGTTGCAGCGACAATGTCACCCATTACAGCTCAATTTGCATGAGTTTATTCATAATTGCCCGGGGCTTAACGCGTGGAGTGCCTTGCCAATTTGAGCACGACAGATCAGCTTCGGGGGAAATTATTTCTCAAGTGCAAACTGGCTCGACGTTGCGTGCCAGAACTTCCGACGCTCAGAAGGGATTTTAAAACTGGCAGATGGATGATTTCAGTTGCGGCAAACGTGTTGTTCGCTGTCACCTTGGGATCGTGAACTTTGCAGGCCCGACACCGTGGGGGCTACGTCCATTGTTGTACTGTACTATCCTTCCAAATCTATGCTCCCCGCCTCCGCCAACCCATTCTGGACCGGCATGGTCTGAAGACGGCTGTAGATGTTATCTGTGGACGTGTGTTTATGTATATAGATTAAAAGTTGCCCGGTCAATATTGCAAAAAGGAGATTTACATCGTATAACAACAACAACCCAACAAAATCTACGTCAATTTGCTTACAATTAGCGTTGTCAAAGTTGTCGCTGCCTCCCCTCCTCCATCGCTTTGATTGCGACCGTGCTTGAAGCCCAGAGACCTCCCTCCCCGCCGTCCCCCCGCTGTTTAAAATCAGCGGCCGCCGTCTCTTAACGCTCTCGGACAAATTCGTGCGACGAGTTTATATCCGGCCGCACTCGTGAAACGACTTGAGGTAGAAAATGCTTGAAACCCACTCGGGGGGAGGCAGGCAGAGAGCAAGAGAGAGGATGGTTCGTGATCACTTGAGCGAGGGAATAAGAGAGAGAGAGAGAGACACGTGCTCTACATCACAGCATGCACCTTAAATAAAGAAATAAACCCGTCGTGATTATTGTGGCACGCTGGAGCAATTGCGCGTTGGCTCTTGTACTGCGCTATACACCTGGCGATTTGAGTTGTGTTTCCTACCTGTTTCAAAACATCTATTTTTATTTTACCAGGTAAAGGCCCCACTGAGCTACGTAGCTCTTCTTGGGGGGCGACCTGATCATCACTAATGATGGCTCAACGAAGTGGCTTATCGTGTAGAAATGCATATCAGCCAAATGCTCTCAACGCACGTGGCTAAATGTGGAGGGAAAAACCGGAGGATCCGGAGAAAAATCCACGCCACCACGGGGAGAACACGCAAACTCCAAATACAGAGGCGTTAGGGTTGCAGATGAAACCCACATTCTCCCGTTTACCAGGCGAGGTCGTTAACACCCCGCCGCTGTGGCACGGCAAACATCAGTGGCGAGTGATATGTTCATTGGTCCTGGGCTCTCCACCTTCGCCCCCTCCACCCCCAGCATCCCTCCACTCCCGCACTGATCGGCCTGGTGAAATATACTTAAGCGACCCCCATGACGACTGCTACGGTGTGTCTGCGTGTACGTTGAACTACGTTCGCACCGTGCGTAGTCAACCGTGCTAACAAGCAGTGCATTGACAAAAGGTTGTAAACTATTATCAACGTCCTTCCGTTCTTCTCTTTAAGACTCGCCACCATCTCCATCTCTTTCCCTTCCCTCCCTTCGCTCCATCCACTCCTCCCCGTCTCTCCCCTATCGCTCTTTTGTGATCCCCAACTGCCTCCCTATCGCGGTCGCCCATTCCTCAAAGCATGTAGCACTGCCCCTGTCAACTCCATCATCCCCTTCTGTGTCATCGTTTTGTAAGATATGTCAGGCCCCTTGAGTGAAGGTGCTCTATAAATATAAATCAGATTAATATTTATTGCGCGCAGCTTGCACCATTTCCCCAAGCCACACATTTCATATCTAGATCAAACCCCTTATTGTTTATTATAATGGTGTACTCTTAATACTGTGTACACGTTAATTCGATGAATTCTGATTCGGAGCAAAATTGCATTTTCTCGAATCAATGTTTTTCATCTTTAAATTTTAACCATTAAATCGCTATTCGCTTTCTCGTTTTTTTTAACGTCTCATTTGTACACGTGAGCACTGTTTGCCTAAATGTAACATCATTATTATAATCATCATCATTATCATCATCATCACCACCACCACCATGGGCCATGCTCTTATCCACTGACACCACAGCATGCCCTGTGTGCACTCTGACATCATGAAGAATGTTCAGTCCCCTTTAGAAATAATGATTATGGCCAAGCAAAGTGGTCGGTAATATATTTAATAACGGTGACAATTAAGCGATGGGAATGACAGCCTCTCCTCATATACACAGGGGTTTAAGAGCCAGAGCATGCATGCATGACAGACGGAAATCAGAGCTCGTATGGTTACTCAATATGATCACGCTACAGTGCTTGGTGCCAGCAGTGGTATTATTATTGTTGTTGGCAATCAAGGCGTTCATTGTTCCTTTAAAAATAATTATAAATTACAATTCTGTGAACCCAGAGATCACGAGGCGCTAAACAAAACACGCAACACGCACACACGCAGGCTCACACCCATCAGATCTCCGACCAAAAAAGACAAGTGACTCAAGAAATAGAACAAAAGCCCTGGAACGCCAAATTGCGTCTTAAGGCGCTCGATTTGAATGAAGCGATGGGTGAGCGAGCGGAGCGAACGTCCGCCAAGTAGAAGTGAATTCCAAGGCCCATCGTCGCACAGAGACGTCACGTCGGCACACGCAGCAGGCCACACTCGGAAGACACAAGTGCTCTTGTGGGAACATATTGGCCGAGGACGTCGCATGCATATGAGGGCGCGGCATCATTGAGAGCCTTGTAGGTGAGGAGTAGAAACTAAAGCGTGGACTCTGCTCAACGCCGGATACTGTCGACAATGCCCCCAATTTATTACAAGTAAATTGACTTGCACAAAGTGTCCTCCGACGTCATGGGGATTCATCGCACACCGCGTTGCATCCACACCCGGAGCAAAGCAATGAACATATCGTTTGTATCGTGCAATCGTTCATCGCGTCTGTTGCCGAAATACCGGCACATGTTCATGCGTAGTTCGTATTACAGAATCTCCATGCTCGAGGTACTGAATGGCTGCAAATGCACGTTCTCAGTGGACCGCGTCAGCTGCGTCCGTCAAGTTTTAAACTAACCCGATTGCTGTGTAATTGGTCTTTATTCCGTATCCCCTGAGGGCACATGTGCTTTGATCCCTGCACCTGTTCTGTAAGTAACGGTAGCAGGAGCTTTGATTTAGTTACTATGAAGGCGGACACTTTCGTAATGACTTGCACACGAAAATATAATTCTGCATGCATAGGTCCGCCACACACGCTGTGTGCGCGACAAAAAGCGATGCAATTGACTGTGTGATGTTTCAGGAAGTTACATTGCAAGACAAAAAGGCCACGATTAGAGATCTTTTACGTGGCAACTGATGTATATCTTAAAACTGAATTTGGTGGGATGCATGAATATCCCATCCGTGTTGAATAAATAAAAAAACGATTGCCTGTTTGGCGATCGAAACGTCGTAATCTATTATTTTTTCTACCTACGTGACTTTACCGAAAAAAGCAAAGAGGATAAATTAGAAGTTAGTTTAACACGTAGGCTTTCCCGACCAATATTATCCGTAATAAAGGGTTTTTGGGGAGGGGGGGTTAGATCGCGTAAAATAAACGTGTCGTTAAACCTGCCATCACCCGACACGGCCAATTAGTAAGGTTTGTCACGTAAACAAAATATGCCAATTCGTTACAGGTTCAGCACTAACCGGTGTGTTGTAGAGTAAACGAATTGCAAACGTTACGGGTTCACTCCTGTTGTTCTGTTTATGTCACGCTCCAGTTTCCTCCTGCGCGTCTGAACACCCAATAATTGGCTGACAACATCTCAATCTACGTGCGCCTCCGCGATCACGGGTTGCATGGCGTTGGGTGATGCGGTTACATCAATGACGTTAGTGTGTATATTTGAAACAACAAAAAACGTTATTAGTATTTTACTATATGTTCGTGGTTCTTTCGGTAAAGTCATGTAGAAGGGAAACAATAAAATAATAACAATCTGAAACAATACAATTATCACGAGGTTTCGACTGCAACACAAGCAATCATAATCAGGTGTGAAAAACACAGCAAGAAAATTAGAAAAAAGTAGCGGTTTTTTCTTAACGTTAGCACCATGGACAGCGATTTTGGCAAAATTTAGTATTATACTTTTTGGTTATTTCGGTAAAGTCACGTAGGTATAAAATATGTTTTTCATTTTATAATTATTTTATTTGATCCCTACTTGACTTTAACGAAAGAACCAAAGAGTATGGGATTCCTGCAGTCACGAAAGCTTCAAATCAAGATTGAGTAATTAGTATTATTACCGCTATTGTTGTATATGTGGCAAAACCGTGATGGGTTTCTGCCACGGGCACCCTTTCAGATTGCACAAAGTATCGAGTAGGACGCCTTCTTGGAGCAGATTTGTAAATTTCACAGCGGGAGCCGCGGATTTCAGCCAAGACCCCCCCTCCCCCCCTATTTCGGCTCGCATGCGATTATGTAAATTGATGATGGGTCCAAAGAATGAGGGTGCTGAAAATGACCTCAAGAAATCCACCTCCCCCCCCCCCTTGAGGCTGCTGAAAATATCGTGGAGCAGATTGTTCATTTGTTAAACAACGTGCGTCAGGCCTGGCAAGACCGTTTAACCTGCATGTTTTTTTTTCTACTTCCACGCGACACATTTATGCAAAAACCTGATTTTTATTTCAATTTAATTCGCTTTGCTTTTTTTCAAATTGTGCGCGGGGTGGAGCACTTCTTATATTTTGTTAGTAACCTCTAAAGGTCATTCCCCCTTGCGTATATTACGCAGAAATGGTTCTGCTTGTGTTTCAGCATTGCAGCGTCGTCTGAATTGTAATGTTTTTAAGAATTGTATTAGCGGTGGAAACCGAATTGAGAATGTGTGTTTGTGTGTGTGTGTGTGGGGGGGGGAGCGGTAGTGTAGCAGTTAGCGCTACGCTGCGCTACGAACCCGGCCACCCGAGTTCGATTCCCGCTCACGGCCAACACTAGTGACGATTATTTGAACCGGTCCTGACCCCCCTACCCTAGGTCGACCCAGTCTCAAATGAGTACCTGGAGCGATGGGTAAACATTGCTGCTCGGGAGACAAAGGCGGCCGGGTGTGGTGCTGGCCACCCACCCCCTCGTGTGCCATGCCGGACTGCATAGGTGCTCGCTAACAGTACTTGCCCCAACAGTCTGTGAAGGCTATACGGGGGATCTTTGTATGTGTCCTACTAGGAGCGTTGATGCAGTGGCTAGCGCACCACAATCCAGTGACCCGAGTTCAATTCCCAGCAATAAATGTAACACGTGACATTTTAGACTCCCCTGTCTCGGACCTCCCTTAGGTCAATTCAGCCTGAAATGAGTACCTGGTGTGTGAGTATCAGCACTGGTCACACCATCCTTTCGTGCGCATATTGCAGCCTTAATAGGTGCTCGCTAATAACGACTTTACGCAACAGTGTATTTGGCGGTGAGTGTCTGTGTGCGACAGTGCAGTGTGTAGTGCACTGCGCAACGAACCTCCGTGGCCTGAGTTCAGATCCAGCTCATTACTCACATCGGTGGCAAATATCTTCACCAATGCTCGGCTTGATCGGTGTGGCATCATCAGCACAGGGGAGACAAAGGCGGCCGGGAGTGTTACTGTCCGTCCTAGCCCCTCGTGCGCCATGCTGGACTTCACAGGTGCTAGCTAACAGCACTTGTCCCAGCAGCCTATGCATGGCTATACGGGGAATCTTTACATTTGTTTCACACGCGCGAGATCGCAGTGAGCTGTATATGATTCATTCTTTCATGCTAAATAAGGCCCACCTCGCAGGAAGGCGAATAATCAATCACAAACGAGTGATTTGTGGCCAGGAGTGGGTGGCGTTGATTTAATCAATGCAAGGCGGATACAGGCTCGGGGAACAATCGCACGCTTCGTCGCTGCCAAAGCGCAGCTGAGCAACCTTTCATCTTCTTCATTCTCGGCACCGCAAAGCCACGTGCTCGAACGTTCAGCAGCGACGAAGCTGACTCCATCCCCGAATGCGGAACATTCCTTGCATTGTAGAGGATCAACTTGTAACCTCTTTCTACTCTCTACATGTACACATACGTGGAGGTCCCGCTTTTTGTTGTCGATCCACTGCTGGATGAGTTGCCCCCACCGTGCACCACCACCAACTTTCGTTCAGGTCGTGGGGGGTTACTTCTTGACCATACTTAATCGCTCTGGTCTGTCTGGCTCGGTGAAGGAATCGGAGGCTGCGACTGATTGTTGCTGCTGCCATCTGCTCACCTCGTGACACCGGAGCATCCTACGATACGTCAGAATGAGAATCAGAATATCATTTTTTTTTACTGGAGAAATCCGATGAGCTATTAGGCTCTTTTTTGAAAGATTTTCAGTACGGGGCACGGGGGTCAGAACGTTCACAACAACAGACACGATGGGATTGCAAAGTATAGGAAAGGTAAACAAATCAATTTTAAATATATATTTAGACTGCAGGAGGAATCCGATGATCTATTAAGCTCTTTGTGTCACAGATGTTCCAGTCGGGGGGGTCAGACAGTGATAACGTCAAACGCAATACAAAAACACCCATAAGAAGTTTGTTGGGTTACATCGCGTAAATATATAAATGTGTCGTTAAACCCCGCCACCACCCGACACAGCCAACTAGTAAGGGTTGTCACGTAAACAGAACGTGGCCAATTCGTCACTAGTACAGCACACCGGTCGCGAAAGCCTACATGTTAGACATACAAAAACACGATAGGAGTGCAAAGCATAGGGAAGGTAAACCACATCAATTGTAAACAATACAAATAAAACTAAACCATGTTTTGTTTTTATCTTAGCAGGTAAAGCCCACTGAGGTATGGTCGCACATTCAATGACTATCCAGGGTCAACCCCGCTTAGCTTACGAGAGCTGCCGAGATCGGGCACATAGCGGGTGGTTCAGGTCATAGGGGCCGTGCATAAATGACGTCACGCACCTAGGGGGGCGGTGGGTTTGAGAAATGTGACGTCACATCAAAATGCGCAACTTTAAATAAATATAAACAACACGTTCTACTTCATTAAATAGACTTTTTGATAAATGTTTTCTCCTACAACATCAGAGTGCAGCGCCATATTAAATACGCACTACAGTAACAATAGTTTAAAGCGATTTGAAGCATGTTTTTTTTTTTGGGGGGGCAGAGCTTTGTGACGTCATATTTGAGGGGGTCTGACTTTTTGTGACTCCGTATAACGAGGGGGTGGAGGGTCAAAAATCGTCCAAAATCGCGTGACGTCATTTATTAACGGCCCCATAGGCACTGTCAGTACAGGAGTACAATTCCGGATCGTATTTCAAACGAAAGTTAAACAGGACAGAATCGGTTGTCCCACAGAGACTCACTCAGGACTGCAAAGACAAGATGGGTTGCCGACCCATGGTCGTTTAGGTAAAATATAAACATGGGATGTCTTTTTATTTCCTTTTCTACGGTGATTCACGCGAGCTCCCGTCATCCTCGCTGCAGCGGCTTTCGGGAAGCCATCCAACGGAGAAGATCAACGCATCGCGCGCTTTCACATGTGTTTATGTGGCCGTCTGGAACGCTCTTCCTTCCGATATTAGGAAGCCAATGGAGCTGTGCACTATTAGATCTAGATTGAAAACGAATTTCTTTAGAACTTATTTTTGTATTTAGTTGGCTGTCATTCGATTAGCAAGGTTGGCGACGTACGATGTGAAATAAGTTCGAGGTAGATACAAACTGTAATAGTCAAAATAACAACTGGAATTATTTCAATGCATGATAACCGATCTCAACAGTGACTTAACTAAACCCATGTAATTTGATAATAGGTTTTCTTTTTTCTGGTAACAAAACAGGTGTTAAGATGTTAAAACACCAAACTGAAACCTTTTACATGGAATCATGTCTGCATTAACCACAATGCTTGTGGTCAGAATGCAAACAAAAAAAGTACTCTGAACACATTCCTGCGGAGGGAGCTGGTAGGAACGTTGAGTTGCTCGGTCAATGGCCAGGGTCAACGGCGGCGTGGTGTATTCCGCAAATATTCCCGACTGTGAGGGCGGGCACAAGCCGGCGTGAGTAGGTTAAACGTTGAGTTTTATAAGGGCACCAAGGGGTGACCAGCCCCTCCCCACCTAGCCCCACCCCTCCCACCCCCCACCCAGCCCCACCCTCCCCACCCAGCCCCTCCCCACTCTCCCCACCCAGCCCCTCCCCACCCACCCCTCCACAACCAGCCCCTCCCTCCCCACCCAGCCCCTCCTTGTACGACCGACACAATAATCCCTTGTGGGCCGGTGTAACCAGGAGGTTCCTACCAGTATAATATATGCATTGTCCTTGAAACTGATTGGTCCACGCCAGAGACAGCTTTCTTTTGAGCCTCGTCTCAAACGATGTTAGACCAGAGGACGCGGGCATCTGTGAAAACGAGCTTCATAGATCATCGGATTTCTCCAGGATAAATTAAATATTCTGATTCTGACCTCTAGATTGCAAGTACGGTGTGCTACGGGGTAGCATCCTTATCACATTTACATTCACATTAAACGTGCAATTATTTGTTTCAAGTCGGGAATGAGGAAGGGGGGGGGGGAGAATAACAAAGATCCGAGATCATATTTATTCTGCTGATTGTTCAAAAGTCCACGCTGGTCCGCCGAATGATAAATTAAACTGCCCGTTTTAGCTAACGGATGCACAATGACCAGCGAAACAGAAAGTGCGTGTCCAAGTCGTTTAATAATTTCCATAGTTCACGCAAAGCTACGTTGCGTTAGGGCATGATCCTAAAAAACCTACAAGCATAACAGCTGATGAGGCCCAAGAGGTTGTTGAAAGCCATTCACACCGCTGACTGAATCCGTCTTTTCAAATCGCGGGCTTGAGAGTTGTTTTCCTCGCCTCCTTGGCCTCTGACCAGTCATGCACATCTCCCTAAATGTCTCGATTGATCAAGAATAATCAACGAAGTTGCAGCAAAGGAGTGCAACGCGTCCCAGGGGAGATGGAGCGACGGAGTTAGCATGTGTGCGGGTGCCCGTCCAGTGCCGAATTAAGCAAGTGCGGGGCCTGTAGCATATGTAGCTACGTATGCTATTAGGATAATTCGGCAGAACCACGAGTGGTCGCAAGAGGTTTCATCCAGCGGTGGATCGTTCACGGCTGATGATAATGTGCCGCGCGCGTGAGCCACGGGTCCATTCATCTCCATCCACGCCCTCACCTTCTCCAAGATGCCGAGCCATCGCTTTCCCAACATCCTGGGCACCTGTTTGCGAGTCGTTAGAAATCGGCGGGGTGTTTCCAAGCGGATCGCCCCGTGCTATAAATCATCGCTCACCTCCCCACGGTGCGCGTGGCGTCTCGAGACGCGGCTGCGTTTAACGAGGGCGGCCGCCGCCTTTGAACCGCGAGGCTGCTGCGACAGGCGGGCAGCGACGACTCCGACCGGCCGTGTCAGACGTCGCTCTCCCGGTTTGGCTCAATCGACCTTTCGGGAGGTGCGGTGTCGGATATCGATTTGGTGTTTTTTTCTTCCGCGGTGGGCATTTTTTGTCGGACGAGAATCGCGGAGCTCCGGGGGGCTCCTCCCCTGCCTGCCCCCCCCTCCCCACCCAAGCAGGACACACCAAGCGCTTAATTCCGGTTACTCTCATGGAGCGTCGTTATCCGTTGTCCGTCAGCGCAAAGAGCAAGGATCCATCATCGTTTACGGAAATTAAGTTTTTGTTAGCTCTAAAGTCCGAGTGTGTACGCCCGCCCCTCCCCTCCCCCCATTAAAACGTCGAAAACAAATTATCTCGGCTGCGAACCCTTGCACGGGAGATAATGGATCCGGCGGTCGGGAACGACTTGATGGACCTTCTCGTCTGATGGATGGCGTTGCTTATGTTTTCCCAACAGGCGGGAGATGAACGAGCGCGGTGAAGTGGGAATCGCCGCCGCTTTGATCTCGTTAATTTCTCCGGACTGTCGTCGCATCTGCTGGGGGGAGGGGGGGTAGCAAAGTTTGTGACTCGGAGTCCACGCTGCTGCCGTTCAGGGTTCGCGCAACATTTTCTACCCGCAGGGAGAGAACTCCGCCACCACGACGAGAGGGGATTGAATCTTGATTTGAAGCTTTCGCGACTGCAGGATTCCATACTCTTTGGTTCTATCGGTAAAATCACGACGTTTTGGGCGCAACACAAGAGTCCGTCATCAGATGATGATTGCTTGTGTTGCACCCGAAACGTTGTGATTTATTTTATTTTATACCTACGTGACTTTACCGAAAGAGCCAAAGAGTAGGAATGACATCCTTCACAGATGGGGTTATATCACGGATTTTGTGTACTGTATTGAATCGGACCTGGATCTTGTGTCTGTTTAATATTTGGGAAATATTTTTGGTAACACCTGCTATGTATGGTAACGTGATGTTTTGATCGGCTTCTCAGGGGGTTGTTTCTCCATGGTTGGAGAAACAGCTTTGCGAATAATGTGGTCCGAGTACCCATTCATCCTGATGGCCTGGTGCACATCCCACAGTTCAGTTGGCCCCATTTACTGCTCACAGGTCCCACCCACTAAGCAGGTAACCCCCCCCCTTTGCTTTTACCAGTGGTTCTTACACATTCCTGTGGAGGGAGCTGGTAGGAACGTTGGGTTGCTCGGTCAATGGCCAGGGTCAGCGGCGGCGTGGTGTATTCAGAAAATATACCCGACTGTGAGGGCAGGCACAAGCCGGCGTGAGTAGTTTAAACGTTGAGTGTTATAAGGGCACCACGGGGTGACCAGCCCCTCCCCTCCCCATCCAGCCCCACCCCTCCCACCCCCTACCCAGCCCCACCCTCCCCACCCAGCCCCTCCCCACCCTCCCCACCCAGCTCCTCCCCACCCTCCCCACTCAGCCCCTCCCCACACTCCCCTCCCCACCTAGCCCCTCCCTCCCCACCCAGCCCCTCCCTGCACGACGGACGGACGGAAACAATAATCCCCTGTGGGCTGGTGTAATCAGAGGTTCCTACCAGTACCTGGGGTGTAGGTATCCCCTGCAGTGCTGGATCAAGCAAGTGTGGAGCCTGTAGCATATGTTATAAAGGGGCCCTAAATAAAAAAAAAATATACATATAAATATTAAAACACACATTTTTAACTTGCATAGTAAAGTCAATATATTTTTTCATTTTCTATACAGCCAGAAAATACGACAAATCGCTACCATTAACACACAGTCGTTCGTAAAAGTTGAAGGCAGTTTAGTAATATAGTAATAGAGCAAGTGCATAATCACTGAACCGCATTTGATAGCTGTCAAATAGAGCTATGAATTAGCGCGGGGCCCTTGAAAGAGCGGGGCCCGTATCTACATATGTAGCTACTTTTGTGACTACGATAACCTGGCACTGAGCCCCTGGGGTGCGAGGCACGGCCAGATTTTTTTTTTAGTAAAATAATCGAAAACACAAATTAAGTACGGGCAGGTAACTACAACTTACTTTGTTTCATCAAACCTATGTATTTATTAACATCGATTTTTCTTTTACGATTGAGAAATCCAGGAGTGCAAGGCTGCGGTAAAGGTTAAGAACAATTGGCCTATACAATGAGTCAGGCACAAGGATTTACATTGTGAACGTGAATATGTTTCAGGAGACTAGGAGGGCCTTACCGTAACCGGCCAGGTCAGGACATTCGGCAGCTGTAGTTTCGGCGACAGTCGGGCTTATCCAACAAATGCTGCTGGCTTGCCAGATGTTATTGCCGAGAGCACTCCACCTTCACAATGGGGCCTGTTTTCGTCTTACCTTTTTGCCATTGAAGATGACACTAATTTAACCAGGGCTGAATGTCTCGGGTGCAAGCCACGGCGTGCATGCGGGTGGTGTTCGCATGCTTTGTGTTCTCACTTGACTCTTGCGGAATTTCTTTTTTTTTGCTCCATGATGCCTTTTTGTCAGCTTTTTTTTTGATCAGCGGAGAGGTTCGGCAAAACTACCACGGGGCTCCGTGAAGCGAATTTGGCATCCGCAGTAGATCCAATTATATGGACAGTTCTATGCTCTGTGTAAATCAGTGCGAGGGTTTAAAGGTATGGCAGATAAAGGCCACAACGCTGCTACCATTTTTTTCATATCCTTCGACTGCCTATGTTTAGACCTCGGAATACATGGATGTGCACCCCCGCTGTTAAAGAAAGCAGGCAATGCATTGCAAAATATGTCGACTTGCACATCTTGCAAATGCCACTCCTTAATATTCTACCGGCTTTGTTTCTGTGTCGTGCCCCCTAAAGCCACAGTAGCGACATCTCCCCGTACTGCGAAAACTTGGCAGAATCCTCTTGAAAAAAAAACGACTCGGTAATGCTGTTCCCGTTAAATGGACATAATAATGAACGGAATGCAAGGCACCAAGCTGAACTAGTGTACTACTATTATGCATGTGGGAAATCAAATTAAAACTACATTGTTATCAATAACGATGAGATGATTGCATCGTAGCAATCAGTCGTCCTGCGTCGCTATTACGGTTTTAACTGCTGAAGTTTTGGTTGCAGTTTCCATAACAATGGGGCCACGGGGGTCTTAGGTGACTGCTGTGCGTGGACGGTGATTAGTTAATCGCCTGATATATTAGTTGAAAGTGGAATTTTTTGACCTAGAGGTCGCTACCAAAATGAGGGGGGGGGGGAGGGGGTGCAAGGAGAAGTTTCTGGAGGGGGCGCGGGTCGGGGGGGGGGTGTCAATGACAAGGGTCGTAAGAGTCGGGAGAAAATAACCAGGGCAGGGAATAAATTTGCGAGCTCGCTCTCTGAACGCCACGAGTAGCTCCTCTGCGCCCCTGTGGCTACGTGGGGGCTGTCAAACAGCCAGGAGATCTCTCATCCCTTCAGCGCCTCTCGTCCCTCCGGCGCTGCGCCCTTCGTCTATTTGTAGGCAATGCGCCAGAATATTCGCCAAGAGTGGAGGGATGGCAGGCAGGGCTTCATTTCAGCTGGGAGAGTCGAGACGGCTGTTTCCTGGAATTATTTTTGGTACCGCTCGCGCCACATCGTGCACCTTCGTCCACCTTGTTTTCGCATCTGATATTTTACGATCCTGCTCACGGCATTATAGGTGTAGCGCAGTGACGTCGGAGATGATGTTTGTAGAGGCACCTTCTTTAATTAACACACACGATCTCGCCTGCGCACACTCTGCAGTCGCTAGCCTATGACACAACACGAGCCAACTAGCATCGACGGCGCTGGCCGAGACAGCTGACAGGCTCCCTAGCAGCGCAATGTCTAGCGAAGACGGCAGCGACGACGGCGACGAGACGACAGCCACGACGAGACGATCCAATCCCCAAACCGGCAGCCTCAAGCTCCCCGCTCTCGGCCCCTTTTTATCCTAGCAGTGTGGCCTGGCTCTGCCCTGGCCGCGCCTCCCTTCTCGAACCCACTAGCAGGTTCCAGGGGCTTCCAGATGGGGCCCTCCATGGCCCTTGTCCCAGTTCCTCCGCCCTGCCGACACAGCCGTGTGCATGCTCGCCGGCGTGTGTACTGTTTGTCCACCGCAGTTGCCGCTGCTGGCCACCAGGCGGCGCTATTACACTACATCGGCACAACATGAGCACGCGTGCAATGTTGATGTTGAATTCAGTCAAGAAGAGTGCTGTTAGCCAAACCGGTGAGGAGATGTATTTGGTTAGATTGTATCCATACTTCGTCATGCAAAATTACACTCTCTGTGCGCGTGAAAATCTTGTCACGTGGTTGGATGGGGTTAATATCAACAAAACAATTGGCGTAAACCTAATATTATGCGGCCGAACTCCAAAACAAATATGGATAATGGGTAAGAGAATTGGATACGAAAATACACGCTTTTAATTAACTCAATACGGGAAATGGCCTAACATCCCAATCCTGGACCATCGAAAAAAAAATTGAGACTAGATGTGGTTTTTCTCGATGGTGGTCATGAAGCTTTGTGAGCCTCGGGAAACCACACAACACAAGGACATGCACAACAACACAGACACCCTGTCGTCATTCATACAATTACAGTCAACATTGTACAACCTTGTGATGTTGAGACTCCCCTCCAATTTCCTTCATTACGCTTCTCTGCTCAGGTGTGTCCAACCAATGTCACCGCTTCGGTTACTTTTCAACGCCGACTCGACGATGTTTTTATTGCGTCCACGGTGTGTCCCGTGAGTAATCCCCTGGATTGCCTCCTCCTTGGCACGCAGCTTTCTAAGATTTCAAACGTACGGCCCTGAAGTCACCCCAGAGGAAATGGGACCCACAGTTTTAGACTTAAAATTCCCGCATTTAACCCTCCTTTCCATCTCTTGCAAGTGAATCGCTGATTCGTAAAGGGGCCTCACCTGCTGACGTTTAACACCTTCACACAGGTCATCGTTGGTACTTACTGGTTCTTCCTTCCTCCCTCCCTTCCTTCCTGTTCTCTAGACTGCCCTGACAGCTTTTCTAGTGTCCCCGAACACCCTTGAGTTCCATGAGGGTGCAAATAGCAAAATCCTAGAGGTGGCAACGTGGCTCTGAGTTCAGACTGCTGAGTTGGCAGCGCTGACATCCTGGGATTGAAGCCACGCAGCCACCAATGATCAACAACGTCTTAGTTTGCGTCTCAGATTGATGGTCTCAGGCTGGCCACCAATGGCTGAGACCTTCATAATGTCTTGGTTATACACTACATTTTCATAAATTCCAGCTCTGAGAGTTAACAGCGGTTTGACTGCCACGTGACGAACATTTTTCTCGGTGGAAGATGTTACTGAAAACGATGTCATTTTTTTATTGTTAAGATGCTGCCGTCTACTGTGTGAACCAAAGGTCACTGGAGGATATCTCAGACGTACCTCTGTGATATCCTCTTCCACGGGTCATTCTCCTAATACACAGGATTGCCCTGCACCGCGCGTCAGGTGACGCGAAGGCTGCGAGTGGAAGCTCGCTGCAGAGAGTATCGCTCGCCTGCGTGGCCCTTTTCATTTGCATTGAAAAATTATAATACTCCGATTGATGCTCCTGCTGTTGTGGAGTGACTCATGCAGCCAGCTATGGCTGCAGGGTTTTGGTGGTACATGTTGTTTATGCCATTTCTTTTGAAAATTCCGTCACAGTTCCTATGATCACTGTTTCATTGCATTCATGGCTTTATTTTGGTGATTTCGAAAAGTGTATTGGTTTAGCCATGTTTGTTTGTTGTAGTACAGAGTTAGACTGATGGCCTTAATCTAAGTTGTCTTGTGGTTGTTGTTGGTTGTTTGACTTGCATCCCACTGAGATTTTTGCACACAGCGTTGGTGTACGGTGTTTTTTTCTGCAATATTTTGCTGTCTTTTCTTTGATTTTCTGTTTGCACTTAGTCACATATTCACTTTAAGATGTTTTTTGTTCAGGTTTTTTGTTTGTTGCGGTTGCACCCGATTCAAGAGCCGAATGGCTCACAGGGCTATACCTAATAAATTAACTTGAAACTTGATTTGTGCGAGCGAGGGACAAAGCAGCGCGTGAAACCGCGTGTTTTAATGCGCCTTTTCATGCGGACGACGCCTATGTTAAAAAAAGTTTCACTGCAAAGCGCCGAGCAACGATGAATCCTGAGCCCGGCGAGTTCGCGCCGGTTTCCCGGTGGCCAAGGAATTTGGGTACCATGAATAAAAGTCGCTTTGGAGGAGGGGGCGAGGCGGGGAAGAAAAAAAAGGAGAGAGATAATCCCACATTGGTCGTAAATAAGAACAACGCAAACACACACAAAGGGAACAGATAACGTATCGAACGGAGCCGGGGAATACTGCGCACGGTAAACGAAAACAAACACACAGCCGGGAATCTCGACGTAGAGGCCCTTCCACTGGGAAGTCTCAAGGAAGGGACGACCAGCTGTCAGGCTGCACACGATGTCATGGGGACAGACGGCGTGTCCGAGTGCCGCGAAGGAAACTGTAGTTTACCCTTTACTCCTGGTATGCAGGAGGTCGAGGGTTCGATCCCGACCCTGACGCCTGCTGTGTATTGGCGTTTGCGTCTCTCTCCGTTGCGAGATGTGAACTAACTCGCCTGGTATGCAGGAGGTCGAGGTTTCGATCCCCACCCTGACGCCTGCTGTGCATTTGGAGTTTGCGTCTCTCTCCGTGGCGAGATGTGAACTAACTCGCCTGGTATGCAGGAGGTCGAGGGGTCGATCCCGACCCTGACGCCTGCTGTGTATTTGGAGTTTTCGTCTCTCTCCGTGGCGAGATGTGAACTAACTCGCCTGGTATGCAGGAGGTCGTGGGTTCGATCCCGGCCCTGACGCCTGCTGTATCATTGGAGTTTGCGTCTCTGTCCGTGGCGAGATGTGAACTAACTCGCCTGGTATGCAGGAGGTCGTGGGTTTGATCCCCACCCTGACGCCTGCTGTGTATTGGAGTTTGCGTCTCTCTCTCCGTAGCGAGATGTGAACTAACTCGCCTGGTATGAAAGAGGTCGTGGGTTCTATCCCGGCCCTGACGCCTGCTGTGTATTTGGAATTTGCGTGTCTCTCTCTGTTCCCCTATGGTCGGTGAACTTTCCCCCGGGTCCTCCGGTTTTTTCCTCCACATTAAAAAGCAACGTGCCGCTTTAAATGTCCACGTAATAAGCCACTTCGTTGAGTTATCATTTGTGATTGACAGGTCGCTTCTGAAAAAGATCTATATTGCTCAGTGCGCCTTACTTGTAAAAAAAAATGTTTCGTTTATTGTTATTGTTGTTGTCGTCGAAACCGGAATTGTTTACGTTCGTAGTAGCTTTTGTCCGGCGATGCCGAACGGCTTCAAAGTCCCTTCTTCTGTTCGGACAAATCCGGTGCTGAATAATTGGGACGACTGCGGGGTCAAGCACAGTCTCGCGCGATGCGTTCGCGTGAAATGCCTACGACAAGGTGATGCAAATAATTATAATTACGATGACAATCGGGGATATTCGTGCCACCGGGGCGCATCTAAACGATGAACTAAAACGATTTCATATTTCACCAGGTAAGGTCCCACTGAGCTATATGGCTCGGTTTTCAGAAGCGATCTGGACAAATGCAGCAGACAAACACTCTACGATCGCATATTGATTCTCAACGTGGAGGGGAAAAACCCAGGTGAAATGTGCATTGCTGGAAAATAATCGTGAGATCCAGTGAGGTTTTCCTGGAGTAAGCAAGCTGAACAAAATACCAATAAAAATATGATGATATTTTTTCGGCTATTTGTCCACACCGGCAATGTGAATAATTAAATTAATAAAAATAATATAAATTAAATGAAATAAAAATAATAATGTTGCATTCAAGCGTGCCGTATTCTCAGCTTTGGATAAAATGTTCCAATGCGAGAGCTCGCAATTGTAAGGGCGAATATATTTTTAATGAAAGAAGAGACGTCAAAGTCAAACGCAGCGACCCGCATGTGTGATGTTCAGTTGCTATTAATAGACGGCAAGGCAATTAAAAATGAATGCATACGAAGGGCCGTTTGGTGGTAATTAAAAATGTTCACAAGAGCGTGTTTCATCAAGTGTGTACACGCAGGTGAAATGTGCCAGTCGCTGGGAGACAAACGCTCAGGATTAGTGTCAGATGAAGTGGCAGAATGGAATTGTGACTTTTTTTTGCGTCTGGTAAGTGGGGTAGAGTTGAATTGGGGTTTGAACAGAAGCGTTGAGGAAGGCGCTCCGCACGCGCCGTCAACTTGCGCATCCCCGGAACCACGTGGTCTGACTTCATCACGAATATCACCGTGGCATCCGCCGCACTGGTCTGCCCAACGCCTCATCTGACAGCGACCCAGTTGGGGCCCTGTTTCGGACACACGGGCCTCAGCTTAAAACCCAGGTGTTCCGACTCACCGCTTTGCCCTGCGGTTAGGAAATGGATCGGGAGCTAAACACGATCGTCCGTGGCCTCAACGCGCCAGGGGAGGGTAAGGCCACACTCAGCCTGGTGCTGATCTTGGCGCTCGATGACGCGGACCGTGGCAATCCAGGAGGCATGGAATGAACATTTCTAAATGGCCCGTTGAAAGCTACTGCGAATTGAAGAGGAGTAGGTTCTAACGTAGATAGCGTTGTTGAAATCCGTTTCGTAAAACCCATTTTACGTGGTTGCCGATTTTTGTCTTTGTAACAACAACAACAACGTTAATTGGCGTATGTGGGCTGCGGAATCTCATGCGGCATCTGGTGTTGTGCGGCGGTGATAGTGATGTTATCTTCCTCGCCTGGTGTGCAGGGGGTGGTATGTTCGATCCCGACCCTGATGTCTGTTGTATATTTGAAGTTTTCATGTTTTCCCCGTGGTCGCGTGGATTTCTCTCCGCCTCTCCGGGTACTCTGGTTTTTTCCTCCACATTTAGAAACATGCATTTCGGGTAGTTGAATGCTGCTGTAGATTCCCACGAAATAAGCCACTTCGTTGAGCCAGGTCACTTCTGCAAAATAGCTATAGAGCTCATCTTTGATGACAACACATCTGCCATTTAGTTGCAAATTTTTATGAAGAAAACAAAACATTCCATCTGACTGCTAAGGGTTATGTGCATAATTAATGGGAGTCCGTGCTTATTTAAATGTTTTAGAAAATTGGCACACACACACATGCACAGATGCATGTGGTGGTCAAGGCAATATTAAATCTGCTTGGCAATGAAAGTGCGACTTTACGTTTTATATTAACTCGATCAACTTTTAACGGTTGATGAATGTGGTTACCCCGGGCCTAATCAGATACCACTCCCCAATGATGTGAACTGTGGGTGGGAATCTAACTCAGGTCCACTGGGTTCATTACCAGATTGTGCTAACCACTGTGCTATAAAACATGGTAAAAAAATATAAACATATCAGTAAACACCACTGTAACGGTGTGAATAAAAATTGTGTTCGTTTTTGTTAAAATTGCATTTTAACGCACAATCCACTGCTGGGTAACCAGTGCTTGGGTTGTTTGTACATACTTCACCACGCTGGTCAGTGCAGCTAGGTGAAGGGGATGGCCCAGGAACGGTTCAAATCTCTCGCGAAGAATGTTAGCCGCGAATGGGAATCGAACTCGGGTTGCCGGGCTCACAGTGCAGTGAGCGAACCACTCACTACAGACTTGACGGTTGGAAAACTTAAAGCGAAAAACTTGGAATTGAATAAGTGCAACGGACTGCACGGGTGGCATCCACTGAATGCACCGTTGATGTCGCTGATGGCTATCGGGGCTGCAGGAATAAAGTGTCTCATTGTACGTGAAAGGCAAACTGATGGGGTGGAAGAGACGATAGTTCAAACCTGCAACTCTGCCCATTCCAAGTGAGTTTTGTGTAATTCGTTTTGCATTCCATCTAGCAGGCTATGGTGGGAGTTTGTGATTCAAGATACATGCTTCCAGTTTTCCGAAAGGGATGCCCTGTTTGTATACGTATGTACACTTTACACAGATCTATTTTATTGCATGTGTTTGCTATTCTTTGCCGCGTGTGTATTTGTGTGCACCTCCAATTAGCACGGTTGGCTACGTACGGTGCGAAAGAAGCTCAACGTGCATACACTACGGATGAGTTTTTGGATCAGAGTATTCAAGGTTATAGATTTTTTAAGGACAATTTCAGATCCATTTTTTTTCAGACTTCATGATGTTTGGATGACTTGCGCAATGTCGCGGGTGGCCGCGTCTCAACGCAAACGAAAGCGGGATCGTCCACGTGATCGCCCCTCTTGTTGGGGAAAAGCACAGAAGTGACGTCATAGAAGTGGGGGAGGAAAAAACAACAACAACAACAAGTCAACACACATGTCAACAACACCGTCGCAGGATGACAATGAAATCGAGCCGAGCAGCTCATTGGGGCTTTCCTACTGAAATAATATAATCTATCTAGACTATATTGGCGACATTTTAGGCAATGGCCCTTCTTATATATATTATTTCCAGCCAATGTTGTTGACTAGTGAGTTGTTAGCTTAACACGTAGGCTTTCGCGATCAATATCATCCATAATAGAGTTTTTTTTGGGTTAGATCGCGTAAAGATATAAATGTGTCGGTAATATCCACCACCACCCGACACAGCCAACTAGTAAGGTTTGTCACGTAAACAGAACGTGCCAATTCGTCACTAGTACAGCACACCGGTGTGTTGGAGAGCCAAGCCACGACATTTACAAACTGAGTACGACGTTTCGCCTGGAATTACAACCAGCTTCATCAGGCGACAGCCAGATTCGTGGAGAAATCTTACTGTTTCGTTCCTTATATAGAGGCGTAGATGTGGTGACCACGCTTCTGTACTCTTGCGCAAAGTGTGTGTGTGTGTGGGGGGGGGGATTAATGAGCCAACGTACATTATGCATGCGCTTTATGCGACAACGAGGAGCACGTGGATTAGAGAACATTGCCACGTGCGAGACATCACACTGACCGCAGAGTAAGTTGACTTGGGCAGAAACGTGTTGCCGGAAGGGATGATTGATGGCGGCCAAGGCTCATGATGAAGTTGCAGCCAGGGCAGGGAAGACACAAGCTCGAGAGGAAGTCCGCTGCATAGATGGAGAAATGAAATAAGCTCTTGTGAAGGAGCTCAATGAATTGTTGGATCATGGGGACCACGAGGTATGGTGACAGCTTGGGGGATGCCTTCATCCAGCAGTGAATAAATCATGGGCAATGATCATGATTACTGGGAGAGGCAGTGTATGAGTGACAAATGATCAGCATCATTATTTTCCCCCGTACGTGTTTGGTTTACTGCCCGCACTCGTACGGATGCCCACAGTTCATCACTGGTTTCAGATTGACGAAACGTTCTTTTGCGTGTTTCATTTTGCGCGCATCTGTCGAAATTGGTGCTCGCGGATGAATAACTGACGGTCGTGATTTAGAGTTAACTGACACGTTATGTAATGCGGCGTGGAAGCGTGTGACTGTGTGTCAGTTTTCCGTGACCTTTGCTTGATATACTTGTCACCCTGGCTAATGGGGCCTGTGTTTCCGCATTACAGCTCGATGCAAACATCCCAACGATGCCGAGTCAAGGCAAGAAATGATGAACGGAGTGCCAACGGAGCCAAGGCCGAAGGCTCCCACCGCAGCGCACGGCATCAGAATGTTTAAAATGTATCATTCTGGGAGTACGGCACTGCTGCACTTTCATTATTCATTACGGTAATTTGTCAATTACACCGCATTGAAAAAAAACCGAATATTTAAATTCCCTACCACATAGATGGTGAGAGAGAAAAAAGTGTAGCTTTCGGATAAAGTCACGGTTCAGAAGTTAAACAAGAATAAGCACAACAAATTAAACGGCCTGGTTTCATAACACCTAGTCAGATGCTAATGATCTGCTGGTAGGTACGAATTCATCCAGCAAGCAACGAATTTAAAATGATATTAGCAATGGCCCCGATAGCTTATTTTCTCAAAATACAAATCTACATTTACATTAGATAATGCTACCTTAAAACGGAAAGTATTTATGTGTCTGTGTGTCAAAGGGTTTTTGTTGATATTCGTTATCTTGGAATAAAAAACTGAATGCGCGTATTTTCAAAACGGATTCTTTGTCATCATCATCTTCTTCTTGGTTCTTTCGGTAAAGTCACGTAGAAGGGAAATAATACAATAATACAAATATATCTTTTTACATTTTTAATTTATTTTTAATTTTATTATTTCCCTTCTCCGTGACTTTACAGAAAGAACCAAGAATATGAATCCTTGCAGTCACGAAAGCTTTAAATCAAAATTTAAATCATCATCATCATTAGCCATGGTCAATCCACTGCTGGATGAAGGCCTCCCCAAGCCGTTGCCACTCATCCTGATCCTGCTATGCGATAACACACCTGGCACCTGCACACGATCTGGTTTCATCGCTCCATCTCCTCAGCGTATGTACTGTCAACTTAATTAAAATTGTCTCAGTTTGTTCTGCAAAAATGTATGCAGCGCACAATAATCGCGTTCTTACAGACAAGTTGATGCCTTTATATATTTATATTTATTTTCTTATAGAATGAAAAGGGTGCCTAGAGAAAACACGTTTCATTTCGACCGCGGATTTTGTCTAGGTATCATTTATTACTTGCAAATATTTTTTTCCCGCCAAAAGAAAATTGAGATATCACGTGTAAGTTATGTTGGCCATGGCCATGAATCAGACCCAGATTGCCAGGTTAAGAGCGCAGTGTGCTAATCACGGCATTCCTATTCCCCCGATAGATGACTATCTCTCATTATATCTTTGTAAGCATATATGTTCAACTTATTTTTCACCGTACTTAGCCAACCGTGCCAATTGGAGGTGCGGGGGAAGGACAACAAACTAAACACAACAAGCAGTTCCAAAGAAACGAGTTTTCAATCTAGATGATTTTAAAGTGTGTCGTAAAACCCACCACCACCCGACGCAGCCAATTAGTAAGGTTTGTCACGTAAACAGAACGTGCCAATTCGTTACTAGTACAGCACACCGGTGTGTTGGAGAGCAAAGCCGGTTTTTCACGACACATTTATATATTTACGCGATTTAACCCAAAAAAAAAATCTATATTGTGGATGATATTGGTCGGGAAAGCCTTCGTGTTGAACTGGTTTTCTAATATCGGAAGGAAAAGTGTTCGAGACGGCCACAGAAGCTCAGTTGCTCATATCAGCAGGATCCGTGGTACCATCTTTTAAGGAATTCATCAAACACTGAATACAGATTATGTACATCATTCTGGTTCATCGTAATTTTTACACACTCTGGTTGAAACTGAATCCATAAACCACACTTTTTATAAAACCCATCACAATTATAAACCACGGAAATTTGCTTTTTTTGGTTAGCAATTTGTTAAAAAAAGTACAAAAGCGATGTTAATATTCATCAATAAATATACATCAGTATAGAAAATGAAAAAAATAAGTAAGTGTGTGGTATGCAAACGACGTTCATGATGGCTCCGTCCTGCACGTATGTGCATAATAAATTCCAATTAAGTGTCGTTATATTCGCAATTATCTCAGTTTCGTGTCATTTCAGAAAGATGCACTAGAAGGTAGGACAAAACCGTGATGGACGGGGTAATTGTAATCACCACTGCCCCTGTTTGCATAATTGCAGTTTGGCAAGTGCAGTTCTCTCACTTGCCTGATTGCAATGCTAATTAAAGTCAGAAAATGATGGGACCGAAGAGCGGAAAAAATATCTATTCGTAAATCATTAACCCGTCATGCCTCGCTAAAAAAGTCTACCGAAAGTCCTCTTTTTAAACTTCCTCAATGAAGCATTCTTCAAACTTTTGCATCGATACGGCCGCTAATTAAAATGCTTCTCGCCGCACGTAAGCAGACCCGACGTTCGGGCACAATTCGCCTTCTGATAAAACTGCGTTGAAACCACCTGTGGTTTATCTTCTTGGTTCTTTCGGTAAAGTCACGTAGAATGGAAATAATAAAATAATAAAAATAAAACAGAATAAAATAATTTTCACGACGTTTCGGCCACAACGCAAGCAGCCGTCTTCAGGTGGAGAACAGGTCTGTCGAGAAGGCAGAGTCTGAATGGCACGCCCCAGGCTTGGAGCGACTATTTATGCTGGGATGGAGGGGCGAAGAGCGTCTTGACAAAATAATTTGCATATCAAGAGGAATTTAGCATATTTATGGGAAATGCGTAGGAGGTTTTGCGAGGGGTTTAAAGTCATTATGCCCATGCATTATGCAGGATTAGCAGTATCAAAGGGAGGGAGTAAGGTTAGAATTTATACAGGGAAGGAATGTTAATAATATGGCGCCGCAGCAGACTATACATTGTAATATTACACTATGTATTATTTTACCCACCCAACTGTATACCACACTGCTGTATATTCACTATAAAATTACGATACTATATATTACCTTATACATTGTGGTTTGGTCACCACGGCGTCGGGCGCACGCTTCACGCTTGCGACAACACGACGCAAGCGCCTTGGCCACTGGCCCACGTGCCATCCCGCGTTGGCTGCCCATTGGGCCGCGCGCGTTCTCAACGGCGGAGCTGAGAACGCGCGTGGCCTTTGCGACAATGGCTTTATTTTGGTGATTTCGAAAAGTGTATTGGTTTAGCCATGTTTGTTTGTTGTAGTACAGAGGTAGACTGATGGCCTTAATCTAAGTTGTCTTGTGGTTGTTGTTGGTTGTTTGACTTGCATCCCACTGGGATTTTTGCACACAGCGTTGGTGTACGGTGATTTTTTTCTGCAATGTTTCGCTGTCTTTTCTTGGATTTTCTGTTTGCACTTAGTCACATATTCGCTTTAAGATGTTTTTGTTCATGTTTTTGTGTGTTGCGGTTGCACCCGATTCAAGAGCCGAATGGCTCACAGGGCTATACCTAATAAATTAACTTGAACTTGACAAAGTAGTCGCTTTGTCGCAAAAAGGCAACGGTTGTTGTCCCTGTCGAGAGCCTCATCCCGACTATATCGAGCAACGCTCCAATTTCCACCGACTTGGCTCAGGGTTATGAACAGGGGAGACTCATCTCCCCTGATTGATCATCTGGGAATGAAATTGGTCTCGGCTTTTTTTCTTCCTTCGGAATGGGGGGGGGGGCGGTGATCATAGTACCTGTGGCGTTTTAATCGGCCCCGTGTCTGCGCTAGCGATCTTTATTTTGTGTTTACGTACACCGGCCGAGCTGCGCGTGACAACGTAATGCAGTTGGGGCATATAAGGTGACAGTGTGGAAGTTAATGTTGTGCGGACACCCCTATTACCAGTCGCAGCACAGCAGTCTCATTACCAGAGGTGGGACAAAGTCATTGTTATGCAAGTCCAAGTCGAGTCGCAAGTCATCAAATTCATGACTCGAGTCTGACTCGAGTCCAAGTCACATGACTCGAGTCCACATCTCATAGGTGGGACAAAGTCATTGTTATGCAAGTCCAAGTCGAGTCGCAAGTCATCAAATTCATGACTCGAGTCTGACTCGAGTCCAAGTCACATGACTCGAGTCCACATCTCAGAGGTGGGACAAAGTCATTGTTATGCAAGTCCAAGTCGAGTCGCAAGTCATCAAATTCATGACTCGAGTCTGACTCGAGTCCAAGTCACATGACTCGAGTCCACATCTCAGAGGTGGGACAAAGTCATTGTTATGCAAGTCCAAGTCGAGTCGCAAGTCATCAAATTCATGACTCGAGTCTGACTCGAGTCCAAGTCACATGACTCGAGTCCACATCTCAGAGGTGGGACAAAGTCATTGTTATGCAAGTCCAAGTCGAGTCGCAAGTCATCAAATTCATGACTCGAGTCTGACTCGAGTCCAAGTCACATGACTCGAGTCCACATCTCAGAGGTGGGACAAAGTCATTGTTATGCAAGTCCAAGTCGAGTCGCAAGTCATCAAATTCATGACTCGAGTCTGACTCGAGTCCAAGTCACATGACTCGAGTCCACACCTCTGCTCATTACTGCCAGCAGCGACATATTGGCCGAAGGAGATCAATGGGGTAATTTGTATTAGTGGGTTCCTTTTCTCTGCCCCCAAAACCATCCTGCCCTCTGGCCCGTCAACCCCCGAGATCCTAATGAGTTTGGAAGAGTTGAACGTCTTTGGAATGCTCTTAATAGACTTGACGCAACACTCAAGACATGCAAATGAGGCTCAAGGCTTTGGTCTAGAAGCCAACTTCATTGTATAATGATATGTAACTGTATACATGTGAATATCTATAAAGGAAGAGTTTCTGATTAAAAACATTCCGGTTTTTGATTTTCAGATTTATTGGCCAATTTTGCGGATGTTTTTATTGTTTTTTTTTGGAGGGGAGGGGGGATTTAGGGATGATTCCATGACGGTGTAAATGAACGTGTCTTTGTGCTGAGTAAAGTGACGTCATCGGATCGTCATGTCATTCTTTTATATTCGTGATGTCATGCCTTCGTTTTGTTTTTTCATGACATGCTTTCGGATTTATTCTAAAGATAACAAAAAAACATCCGGATTACCCTACATTTCGTATCTATGCTTATTTTTTAAGACATTTCAGGTTAATCTGAAATTTTTTAATACATGCCTCAAGCATATATATACACTAACTAAATAAATGAATGACCGATCTAACACAGGGAGGACTTCATCCAGCCGTGGCATCACGTGATGCTTCTTTCCTTACCCAGGAATTCCACAAAACTCCACATTGATTGGAGCAAAATGTTACTGGCATTCGAAATTATTCGCCTCAACAAAAATCTTTAGAACCCAATCAGTCACCAACCACGGCTCTGGTTTGCTTAAATGTGTCCATTTGTATTCAAGGTAAAGGACTGGTCTGAGTCATCTCGAGACATCTGCATTCGGTGTGTTTTCACGAATTCTTCAATCTTGACGGAATGCAGCCATTCGCAGATACAAAAATGTAAACGACAGCTTAACAGCGATACGGGTAACGCGACGCATGCACAGATGCGTCCGTTCATCAATTAAAATCGATCCCCACGCTCACCACGCATGCCTCTTCGAAATGGTTCTGGGGAGCGACGATTAGTTATGGGCAGCTGGCATGGCCGATCAGTATCGCGTTTGTCGCTTTGCTGCAGAAGGTTCGCGGTTCAAGCCCCCGGGCCGCCCCGGTTAACACTTTGGGTGCAGTTAAGCAACAACAAAAACAACCGCCATCTGTTGCACAGTGGACGTGAACGATCCTGTGAAGTCGTGTGAAAAGAGGAGACTACGTGTGCACGCGTCGCGGTCCAAGGCATGGAAAATGTATCGTCGCATTTTCTCGCAAATTGCTCAAGCGGAGTGACCAATGGCAAGATCGCCAACCCACCTTCTGCCCACGTTCAGGCCGGTGCTGCGTCACGTGTCGCGGTGCACGAGAACAGCTGGCATCGAGGTGGGTAAAGGAGTGGGGGGGGGGGTCCCTAGGCTAAGAGAAAATTACACCTGGGGATTTGGAATGATTGAGATGAGCTGTGGTGTAAGTCACTTTGAGACGCTGGGGCATTTAAGCAGCCGGTAAATACAAAATCCTTTTTAGTTATACAGTGGGAATACCAAGTGTTACATTTAGGTTAATGGAGTGCAAAATGAAAACCGATATCAAGTAAACAATAAAACGTTTAAACAATGCAAATGAGACAATAAAAATGGGATGAAAATAATAACATAATTTACTCAAATTGCAACACTGAATCACAACAATTCCTCAATTCAATTCAATGGGCAGATGGGTTGGTGGTATTCATTGCTGCACGTCTTGTGCACATCTTGGACACGTTGACATGCGGCAACATTTTTAAAAATTCAACACGCTTCAGGTTGACGTATGCACGCCCGAACAGCAGAGCTTATGTCCAGCTCGGTGGCTGCACATCTGATTGTTTTAAATGTTGCTATGTCTGTGGACCCGGGTGTCAGTCAGGCTGCTAGAGCGAGTCATCAGCACCGGTGGGGAAATCGATGAGGGAAATTTACGCGAACGGGAACCGTGGCAATAGCGATGGAAGAGAGAAAATAGAGAAAATAGTCTTAATCGGATTCTACTGCACCTTGATCAATTGCACTGCCATTCTGTCGATGGATTAAATGCAATGCATCCCTCCTATTGAAAGGGCAAACACACTCAGCAAAGACAAAAATCCCCCTCATAGGCTTAATAGAGTGTTGGGGCAAGCAATAGCGATGGAAGAGAGAAAATAGAGAAAATAGTCTTAAGCGGATTCTACTGCACCTTGATCAATTGCACTGCCATTCTGTCGATGGATTAAATGCAATGCATCCCTCCTATTGAAAGGGCAAACACACTCAGCAAAGACAAAAATCCCCCTCATAGGCTTAATAGAGTGTTGGGGAAAGCGCTGTTAACCACGCCCGGCCGCCTTTGTCTCCCGAGTAGCGATGTTTACACATCCCACCAGATACTATTTGAAGCCGAGTCGATCTAGGAGAAGCCCTGGATCGGTTCAGATATTCGTCACTGACGTTGGCCGTGAGTGGGAATCGTCCACTAACGTCGCCAGGTTCGTCGTGCAGCGTGTCAACTGCTGCACCACCGCTCCGCACGCAAACGACCTGGTCATCACTAATGACAGCTCAGCGAAGTGCCTTATCACGTGGGAGCGCCACGGTGGCGAGATGTTACCTACCTCGCCTGGTATACAGGGGATCGTGGGTTCGATCCCAACCTTTGCGCGTGTATATTTGAAGTTTTTGCGCGTTCTTTGTGCCCGTGGTCGCGTGGATTTTTCCTCCGGCCCTCGGGTTTCCCCCCTCCACATTTAGAACCAACGTGCGTTTCGAGTGTTTGACTGCGACACAACTCCACGTGATGAGTCACTCTTTCGTTGAGCTATCATCTGTGGCCAGGTCGCTTCTGTAAAAAAAGCTTGCATAGCTCAGTGGGGCCTTACCTGGTAAACATTAAAAACGCAGTTGTATAGTTTAAACACACGCACGAACGCATGCACACATAAGTCCTGCGGAAATACCAGCTCAGGCAGGAGAGAAACGGCGTGCTCGAGCTTGTAGGTGTTTTGGCTCGCTCGCACAAACGAGAGGCAACTGCTTTTGCTTGATAAGGGCTCCCAGCGTCGGGAGTGCACGCTATGATGTCTATAATTAATGGCCATGCGTGTTATTTCTCGCTCACATTTATTTATTTCTTCACAATGCGGTGGAGCATAGCGGGGGGGGGGGGGTCGTTTTTTTCCTTCACTGCTGGAACAGCTGTTAGCACTCAAAGGCGGCCGGCGTAACATTGGTAGGTGGTTTATTTTTTGGTAACAAAGGGTAAGATTTCACTTATTCAAAATATGTGAAATTAAAACGTAGCTTTATTTGTGGCCCGACCCTATGATTCATATTCGTTTGTGGGTTAGGGCGCGTGCGTGTTCGTGTTATGCCCACAATTATTGTTGTTAACTCCCTTTGCTACACGCAAGGTCGTCACGTTTAAAACAAGATACGATTATTATTATTATTATTCGTACGTGGACGATGCCGTTCATCAGAACTTGAACAATACATCGGCCATGTATAGATACTGTGTAGAAGAACGTGACGACTTTGTCGGGTGGTGTAGGATTAAGGAAGTATATTTTGGCATAAAATTACCACGTTGCCGAACTAAAACAAAATATTGATCTTCTTCTGCATATGGATACGCAGCATCCCTTATACACTTAGGAGGGGATGGTGCTGTGGTGCAATGGTTAGCACATTGGACTTGGGTGTGATAACTCCCACCTCTTCCAAGACGTCTGGCCAATGTAGAAGAGTAGGCCAAATACCATCGAGATGGTTCTCACTCTGGACATTTGCAAGGACTGCTCCTTTGCCTCTTCTTTAATTTATTTTGTAACTTCGTGACTTTACCGAAAGGACCAAAGAGTATGGATTACTGAAGTCACGAAAACTTTAAATCTAGATTCTTCTTATTTTTTGAATGCCTTTATTGGAGCACTGACGTAGTCAAAACATTTAATTTGAAATAAGATAGATACAAATATAAATGCGCTTTAGCACCATAATAATATAGACATTGGGCAAATAACGATCTCACCATTCCCACCCTCTTACCTTTATTGTATTTTGATATTTTAGTTTCCTGTCTCGCTTGTTGAGTTTGTTCGCTCCATTATCCTACAAATATGCACTTAATTTTCTTATAATTTACACTGAATTGCAAGAAACCGATACGCACACGCACGATTCCATTTGAGTATCACAAGCGCAAAAAATGATTTGGTTTTAATCGATGAACTGAAGCGTCATCCGTCATCGCGCACACATCTAGAAATGACCGTTCCTGTCTCAATGGGGCCCAAGCCAGACGGTTATTGCGCTGAACGATTCATCCGTTCATGAAGTGCCCAGTGCCGGATCATTTCGTAGCAAAAGTAGCTGCATATGCTACGGTTCACGCACTTTCAAGGGCCCCGCGCTAAATGCTTTCAAGCTATCAATTCCGGTTCAGTGATTCCGCAATTGCTCGATTACTATAGTTCTATACCGCCTTAAACTTTTATGAACGACTGGATGTTAAAGGTTAGCGATTTGTCGTATTATCTGGCTGTATAGCAAATGAAAAACATAAATTTTTTTATTTAAAGCTTTCGTGACTGCAGGTATTCATATTCTTGGTTCTTTAGGTAAAGTCACATAGAAGGGAAACAATAAAATAATAAAAATATAAAACAATAAAATTCTCACGACGTTCCGACTGCAACACAAGCAATTACTTTACTACGCAAGTTAAAAATGCGTTTTTAAATAATTGTTATTTTTAATTTAGGGCCCCTTTGTAACATATGCTACATGCCTCGCACTAGCTTAATCCGGCACACCAAGTGCCCTGTCCCTAGAGCAGTCCGAGGCCCACGTTTCTCCTCCACGTCCCTCTGTCTTCTGCCCCTCTCTTCTTGACCTGCCCGTGCGTCCTCACCCTGTGGAGCGTGAGCAACAATTGCCATCCTTCCTCGTCCACCCTTCGTATTCTCCCAAAGAATCTCACCTCGACCTTAGTGGCGTAGTGACGACGTTATTAGCTCAGGGGGTGCGGCAATCGGTCAGGTGGGCTCCCCCCCCCCCCCAATATTTGATTTGTCTTGCCCTAGCCAGTGCAGTTCATTTCAGTTCAGTTCATGTATTAGGTATAGCCCTGTGAGCAATGCGGCTCTTGAATCGGGTGCAACCGCAACAAACAAAAACACGAGCACGAAACATCTTAAAGTGACTACGCGCAACAGAAAAATGCAGGAAAAAACAGTAAAGTCTTACAGAAAAAGCACCGTGTATCAACACTGTGTGCAAAAGTCCCAGTGGGATGCAAGTCAAACAATAACAACCATAAGACAATTTAGATTAAAGTTATCAGTCTAACTTTGTACTACAGCACACAAATATGTCTAAACCAAAAGTTTTCGAAATCACCAAAGTGAAGCTATAAAAACAATGTAACAGTGATCATAGGAACTGTGATTCAAATTTAACAATAAACGATATACAAAACATGTACGACCAAACTTTGCAGCCATAGCTGGAAGCATGAGTCACTCCATAACAGCAGGAGTATCAGTAGGAGTGTAAAAAAATTTCAATGCACCTTTAAAGATCAGCACACTATAATCAAAACTCAAAATCATACTTATATCGTCGTTACGCTCACGGTCTCGAACATTTAACGCTGTAAGGGTGCCCCGTCTTTGCTCCGTAGTAGTGCCTTTTTGCAATCTTATTGACGCGTATCTGACGAACTAAATATCCCAGGAAGGAAGTTCAATGGGCAATGTTCTTTTGCGCAAGTTACTCTCACTGGTACGCAAATTATGTTCGTAAAAAAAGAAAACTGTAAACTGCGTTTAAGATAAGTTTGTGTTCTTTCACACTGTCGTCGAAAACAAATCTCACGGTGGTTGTCAACGGAGGCCCCCCAACTCGTAGCTTTGGCCACCAGGGGGAGGGGGCAAGGCACCCTCAGGCCCCCCATGCTCGTGACGCGACTGCCTCAATCACCTCCTCCAGCTCACCCCCTCTCACAACCTCAACCACCTCCTGAAGCTCACCCCCTCTCACGACCACAGCCACCCGGCTTACTTTTGCTTAATTGACTCTTTGCTGGTCCCACAATTCGAAGCCTTACAATCATCCGCAGCGTCTCTGTGTTGACAGGTCTGCATGCAAAGTGATAGCGATGGCCCATTCGACAAAACAGTACACCATTAAGCAAACCACGCGTTTGCAGCGCTATCACACGGAGCAATACACCAGCGTAACAACCACACGCGGGTCTCCCCCGGGACAGGGAAATGTTTCACTCCGGTCTGTGTGTTTGTGTTGTTGCTGCTGCGGTGGATCTCGTCTCGAACAGGAAACATTCGTTGTTTTTCTTTCACCACTCAGAATATTGCTCGAGCGTTCTGTTCGCATCGTGCCACGATTGCGCTAAATGCTCTTTGCGAAATGTGTTTGGGCTCCGCTGAAAATTGAGAATATCGAAATTTCACTCCCCCCCCCCTCCCAAAGATCCCCCTCGTATAGCCTTAACAGACTGTTGGGGCAAGTGCTGTTAGCGAGCACCTATAAAGGCCGGCACGGCACACGAGGGGGTGGCTGGCCAACACCACGCCCGGCCGCCTTTGTCTCCCTAGTGGTGATAGTTACACACCGCACCAGGTACTCATTTGAGGCTGAGTCGACCTAGGGGAGGCCCAGGACCGGTTTAGATAATCGTCACTGGTGTTGGCCGTGAGCGGGAATCGAACTCGGGGAATTGGGTTCGTCGCACAGCGTAGCCCTAACCACTACACCATCACTTACACGCACACACAGCCCCACGCCCCCTAACCCCCAGACTCCCCCCGCCACCCCCTACTTAAATCCCACTTTTGCGTAATCACTTGTTTTATTCCCCGAGGTTCTTATATCTTATATTCTTATTCCCATACCCCACAGCTCTCATTAGCACAGTTGGCTACATGCCGTGCGAAAGAAGTTCAAGAGGCATACATATCAAATCCAGACTTTAAAGTAATACATTTTTACTTTCGTTGTCATAATTGTATTTGTATATTTAATAACAACAACAACAATAACAACTAAAGAAAATCACCCGAACCAGGGCACATGACTTCCAGACGACCGGCACAAACAAGCGTAACGTTAATGATTGCCTCGTTAGGGCTTGGGTAACGACAGAGACGCAAGGCAGAAGAAAGGAAGAACAGGAGGAGCCAGCACACGGCAAGGCGAGACGAGTCTCGGAAATAATGCCAAAGCAGGGACACTTCAACAGAAGGAGACCAGATATGAACTACGCTAAAAACTCAAACTATTTTATTTTATTTTACTCGGTAAGGTCCACTGAGCTCTCATTTCAGAAGCGACCTGGCCGCAAATGATGGCTCATCACGTGGAAATGCATAGCCCCCCAAATACTCTGAACGAGTGATGTTCATTCAAAATTTGATGGGAAAAACCGCAGGACCCGGAGAAAAATCCATACGGCTACGGGGAAAACTTACAAACTCCAAATAAACAACAGGCGTCAAGGTCGGGATTGAACCCACGGCATCCTATAAACCAGGCGAGAGAGTTAGCATCATGCCACCGTATGCCATGACGCGATCCCTGATACAGTCCCTGGGTTTTCAGGAGTGGATACCTCGTGCATTCGGTTGAAGCAGTTTAGAACTTTAGTCCTTGGCCTCGTGACATTGTCTGAGCAGTGGCGTGTTTGTAGCTGGTGGCAGGGCTTGGTTTGTCTGTGCCCCACAACTGTCACTGGTTAGCACTGTCGGGGTTTTAACCACAAGAACCACGAGCCATCCTCTTCACAGTCGACATTAAAGATCCCATTGCGTTATTAGAAAAATGGTAGGCCATCTGCATCGATGTCATGGTTCAAAATTGGCCAAAGTCTGAAAAATTTTAAACTTTGAAAAAAAACACAAAGAAGCATTGCCCCCCTCCTGAAATAAAAAAAAACACCCTGAGACTCAATGAGGGTTTTTTATGTAAATAAATGTTGATTGATTGTTTAAACTCCAAAACCCCCCACGCAATATTCCTGCTGTGCTGCAAAGGTACCAGGAAACAAAATCAAACTTCAACTGCAATTACAACTCTGCTAATACACTTGGATTAGGTGATGGTCCTTGTGTTCTGACATGGCACAACATATTTTCGAATATTCTTAGGTTTTTTTCGGTAAAGTCACGTAAAACCTAAGAATATGAATCCTTGCAGTCACGAAAGCTTCAAATCTAGAATATTTTCGAATACAAACAGTGCTTCAAAGAGGTTGTGTTTCTTGTGACCTAATCACCAGAAAGAAGGATCTTATTAGATATTGGAAGATAAGCGGGATTGAGCCTGGTGAACTCAAGGCTGGGTGAGAGCCAGGACTTGCCAGGCGGCCTAGTCGTGGGGCTGCGTGGTGCCCAAGGCATTGCCAGTGCAATCATGGGCTAGGCCAAACATCCCAGAACAGGACCCTCCTAATACTCCCCAGACTCGCCCGGTAGTGAGGATTATCTCTGTGAGTAATTGGCAATGTTATTATTATTATTATTCTATATAGCGTGCTAAATGTCAAACGCATGAATAAAACGTCACTTATTGTGCAGCCTGACTTATCACAGTGTTTTGCAGGGCTGACACCAAAAAAGCAATAATATACACACGTTTGAAAGTTAGACTTTTTATTTTAGTTTTCAGTGGCATATGGATTTGCTGTTTATGTATTATTATGATATTTTATTCTGCCCTTGCAATAGGTTCAGGAGATAAACGACAACGAATGACTGAGTGAATGACTCATGGCAATTATAATATTCTTTTAGAAGGACTAGAATACTAATAATTTCCACGAATGTAGTCAAGTTTATGCTTATAAGCTAGAAAACAAATGCAAAGTAAAAGTTAGATTATGGACCCCCATAAACTGTAGTGAGGGGTCAGCTTTTGGATGTCGTAGTCCCCCACCATTATACCACGACAGGCATCTCAGTACTCCGAATACCGTGCAAGTAAATCGATAGTTTGTGTGTATACCAGATAGCCCTTTTCCCCATCACAAGAGTGTTCATTTATCAAAAACAAATGGACTGGGGTGTTACATGAAAGGCAGATGCCCCGAGCACACTATTATTGGTCCTATGTCGAAGAAATGTAATTGGTTGTTGGATGTCATAGCTGGTGTCCCTTAAGGGAAAAACACGGGGGCCTACGTATAGATTCATTTTCATTGATAAATGGCTAGCTTGGGGAAGCGAGTTTATTTATATATTTATTATGTGCGTATGTCAGAGGGGCTGTTTGAATAATGTAAAATAATGTACAGCCCTTTGTCAATTCGCTGACGGATGAAGGCCTCCCCATTCTGCATCAGTCAATTGGGATTGTTTTCCCGAGGTTGCATGACCATACTTCACCAGAATTGATCAGTACGAGTTGGTCAATGGTGTTTGGCCCAGGACTTATTCGGATACCACTTACCGCCGATGTTAGTAGTGGCCGGGAATTGAACTGTATTTGTAGCGCAATGCACTACTTACCACTATTCCAGCACTCCACCTATTATTTTAGTTTACGAGTGTATGCAATTTCTCTAATAGCATAGTGAGCATGTAAGGGACACTATTAACCCATGCTATCAAACGTGAATTGGCGAGGTGACGGCATAGCTTCGAGGTCAGTAGGCAGTTGCATAAAACGCATTATGTGAAAGTCTACCTGAATTGACAACTGATTCAAACTAAATATGAAGCCGAGGGGAATTGGAATTGAAATCGTTTTCTGCAAACGCACTGTCATTTCGAACAACTGGAGGTATCGCGGTGTGTGCTATCGTCACTATTCAAATGTAAGAAACGTAGCCTGAGCAGATCAAATGAAATCTGCACGAGGAAACCGGATTATCCAGTTAGGGAGATAACCGCGCTCCAGGTGATGCCGTCGGAAGAAACGTGCGGGTTGCCCTGTGCGTGGACACGGACGAAGTGAGATGTGGCGCTGAGCAGTCTTCATCTGTTCAATAAAACACGACACTGCAATTGGCTCACGCGCGCGCGCTCGCTCGCACACACACGCACGCAACGTCTGTGTGTGTGTGTGTGCGCATAGCGGTGGTGTAGCGGTTAGCGCGCTGCACTACGAACCTGGCGACCTGGGTTCGATTCCCGCTCATGGCTAAACACCAGTGACGATTATCTGAGCCGGTTCTGGTCCTCTCCTAGGTCGACTCAGCCTCAACTGAGTATCTGATGCGGTGTGTAAACATCGCCGCTAGGGAGACAAAGGCGGTCGGGCGTGGTACTGGCCACCCATCTCGTCGTGCACCGTGCCGGCCTTCATAGGTGCTCGCTAACAGCACTTGCCCCTACAGTCTGTTAAGGCTATACGGGGGATATTTTGTGTCCGCATAAATACCCCAAAAGTGTACAATTGTCAGGCACATCCTGTACGAAGGCTTATGTATAATTCAAAGTAATTGTCAGATTTTTTATTTATATATATAATCATTACAATAATAAAGTGAAACGGTAGATTTAGCAGACAGCAGACATTTGTGGAAATTGAAGCAATTCATTAAAGGTTATAAAAGGCAATACTATTACTCCAATGCTGCCGTGCTGTTAATGGCTAGCACACTGCACTTGAAATCCAGAATCGACCCTCCCGTCCCACCACCTCCGTCCCACCACCTCCGTCCCACCACCTCCGTCCCACCCAGCAGTAGGAGGAATGGGCGTGGTGGGTTCCACATCTTTCGTGACACTGGCCGGGGTTTTACATTTGTTTGGTAGTAGTGGCTGTGTATGGGATTTGGCACCTTATATATAATCATAACGTGCAGCGTTATGGGATGCTATTGACATGAATGACGCTCTATAGAATGAACGCATTCTCGTTATTATTATGAAAGAGGAGGTGTAACTACCCTCGAGGCCTCTGGAGGGCCGCCTTTCGTGGAAGCCCTTCAGCCAGCAGTGGCATCAGAAAGCAGTTGCAGGGCCGCGCCTTTGCCTCCACCAACGTCACCACCCTTCACCTCGTGACGTGTATTCCACGTAGACTCTTGTGCGCGCGCGTGGCCTCACTCGATCGCGGTTTGGTGATAACGCTACGACGGCAAGCGCCACCCACCCCACGCACTGCTTCTCTCGTTCTCTCTTTCACCCCCCGGCGTTGGCAAATGCCAAGCCAGGGGCTTGCTGTGAGCTGAGCCAACCCCGTGGAGCCCTCACGCCGTCGTATAATCCAATTAGACGCAAATTGAAGCGGCTTGAAAGTGTTTGGTGCCGAATGGATTTTAAGCTCCTTTTCGTTTGCATTGAAGGTACGGCGCGAGCCACGCATTAATAGCCGCCGGTAATTGCAGCGCCTTTGGACAATTATTAAGAAATATGTTTGCGAGCTCATTTAATTTGGAGGCAGGTAGCAAGAATATCAATCAGTGTAAAGGCCACATCTGTCGTCGAATGGGATTTGGCCATTAACAGCTCGCGATATTGCGGAGTTCTTCCGAGGGAGGGAGAAAGTGTTGGTTGTGTGGCCTTATCATCGATGTCTATGTTAAATGGGACACGGGGGGGGGGGGATATAGCCTCTGATGAAAGATTCCCTTGTCCGTCTTTGCGATTCAAAAAATCCTTCACAATATGAGGTGTGATGGTGCCTTTCATCAATGCACTCTGCCAGAAATATCACGCGTATTTAGATTTTTTTTTATTTCTTAACAACCGACTTGCGTGCGGATGGATAGGTTGACATTAATAGGGTTGGTGGAGGTAGTGAAGAATGAATGGACGGATGGAATTATACGTGGGTTGAAGTGAGGTTTTCATTAAACGCTATCATCTACAATCTACAACTCTTACAGATATATTAAAGCGTGAGGTTATTCTTCCTCTCGATGACTTACGTCTGAAATTGTTAGCGCCGCGTGGATATTTTACGGCGAGAGCACAACATTTCATTTGAGGCGAAAATTGACCTGTAATTTCGACAAATGACTGAATTCAATGCAGCTTAATACATTCCATTAACAAAAAAACCCTGCCAAGGCCTCGACTGCACGCACGTTGCCTTGAAGTGAGACACATTGCAAGTGAAATATTCCCTGGTAATTTCCGTGCCGTTGAGAGTAACTGAGTAAAGAGAAGATGAAATATTGGGTTGAACTCTTGGAACAAAATATATATATATATGTGAGCATGATTAATGTAATAGACATTGCGAATTTTGCGCACACATACGCGTATTCTTACAACGACAACGGGGGAAAAAACTACCCCATGTTGAATATTTCATTCAATATTTCTGGCCGTGATAGCACAGTGGGGCGTGTTTTTTTTAAATCCTTTATATTAAGTTTGCTTGCTTGCTTAGGACCGTGCAAATATTTCGGTCGTTTTTTAACCCACTTCCCGTGATCCAATCGAGCTGACATTTTCCACACAGACTCGTTGTGCGTGACAATTAATGTTCGTGAAAATTTTTTTTCAAATTTTTACACTTTTTAGGACAAAAATATTATATTTAATTACCAATTGCTTAATGGTGCAATGCAATCATCTGACCCATAGGTGGCAGCCATCTCAAGCCAGAGGACGAGAGGACTCTAGCCGCCACGCATATAAAGGATTTAAAGTGAAAAACTTTGTTTTTACGGGTTATACTTATTTTTAAATCAGAATCATAGGACAATATACCAAACAACACATCACAATGTTAGTAAAGGGCGGTTTACAACTGCACGGTAAATAATTGCGTCGTAAAATGCTGATGCACCGATGTATATCGAATACCTTTACATTCTACTGTGTTATGGTACAATTAAACAGCAGCTTTAATAAGCACACTGCATATTTCCTCGACTTGTTGTGGCAATTCTAATTTTCAGGATTGTGTCAATCCACTGCTGGATGAAGTCTTGCCTGTGCCCTGGGTTGTTTTGCCATACTTCACCGCGCCAGTCAGCGTGAGTCGGTGAAGGCAAAGGTCAGGACCAGTGTTCAGGATGTAACCCACCACTGATGCTAGCCGTGGCTTGCAAGCTCATGATTCCGGGTTCATATTGCACAGCGTTAACCCGCTGTCACAACTTCTCTGTCGAGATCAAGCTCGTATAAATGTGTAATTCATTTATAATTGGGCCAAATTAATGTATCGTGCCATAGTCGAATGCCATTGTGTGCATACAGCAGTGCTGTGAATACGCAATAATTATGTAATACTATTACAGTCTTAAGTATCTTATCTAAGTAAATGCAAATGTTTAGCACAAATCGTGTGATTAATTATTCATGAAACTGCTGCAGTGGCATTAATTTAATTTCGCTCTTCGATATAAATGTGTTGCGTTTTTCTTACTCGTTTCAACTTTGATGAATTTTAAAGCAACTGTCAGTGTAATGACATTGTCTAATGATACATACTATATTTTATCAATTATATATTACTAGCTGTGCTACCCGGCTTCGCCCGTGCAAAAAATATATGCATTATTGAGCTCCCCCCCCCCCCCAAAACCCCCAAAAGTGTATTTTTATAATTTTTGCATAGTTTACAGTCTGGAAAGTACCCACATGGCAAATTTGCAGTTTGTTGCATGTCGGGAAGTACGCTAAACATTTTGAACAGACACACATATTCACAACTTTGCCTTTTATATATTTGGAGATTACAAAAATACTCGGGATTACACTTAGAGACGGAAAGTTGTAGAGATCGATTAGAGAATTCAAGCAGGATGAAGGGACCAATCGACCTATTGAGAACAGTAAGTGGGCTTGGAAAGTTACCATAAAAGATGCTGGCAGATGGTTAAGACTCATGATGGAGTGGCCAGCAAGCAATGGAATACATCTCACGCAATGTCCATTTAGCAATGACATCAGATCGTATACAGGTGTTTGGTCGATTGTTACATTTGAGGGTGTTGAGCAGTGCCTGCAGCTTCATCCAGCAGTGGAGTGACCAGGCTGCTGCTGATGATGATGAGGAAATGACTCTTCTGATCGCATTGCAGATTCTGTAATTCGCAACGATGACATCTCAATGAGTGCTCGCTATCTATTCAAATGGAATCATCATGCAAATACCCCAATAACTTTACATTTCTATACAACAGAGGTCAAATGTTAGTAACGTCTGGTATGATTCAAGTAAGGTAATATTATTGTATGTGAAAAAGTTAACTCTTTTGCTATTTCAACAGTCTGTTTTTCAAGAAAATTGCCATTTTTCGCCCAGCTCCCAGCCCCTGCTGAAATTACGGAATAAATCTTTGTACTATTTCGTGATGTTGCATTGGCAGTGGTGAATAAGCACAATTAGCAACACATCCGTCAATAGCACTGTGCAGCCTTTAAAGGAAAACAATATGAAATAGCCAACGTTTTGGGAAATGGCCCTTCTTCATAGCACACATATCTATTGGTAAATCCATGTGTGAGTCATGAAGTAGAGCCATTTCCAAAAACGTCGACTATTATACATTATTATTGTATTATATATAAAATTCATATTTTAGATATTATATGTTTTCCTTTTATGGCAGTGTTATTGATGAACCTGTTGATATTTTCGCTCGCATAGTTGGGTGCGGTTAGGAGGGTGGTGGGGGAGTGGTGGTGCAAGTGTTCAGTTCAATGTGCTATGAATTTGGCAACCGGTGTTCCATTCCTGGCCTCGGCTGTGATCAGCGGCGAGAGATGTATGAGCCAGACCCGGGCCCTACCCAACTTCACCAACTCACAATCGATCATCGCGGTGAAATATGGTCAAGCAACTCATGTCACCGGAACGTTATGGAGAGGCCTTCATCCAGCAGTGATGTTATGCAGGGCTGGTCATTTAAAAACATGTTATACTGGTAGGAACGAAGTGGACCAGACCACCAATAGATTATATCGTCCGTCCGTCCGTCCGTCCGTCCGTCCGTCCGTCCGTCCGTCCGTCCGTCCGTCCGTCCGTCCGTCCGTGTATCAACATCGCCCCCTACTGCAAACACTTGGCAGGACCCTACAAAAACCTTTTGACTCATTGGGGCTTTCCTGGCTTAACAAGTGTAATAATACATTATGTTTATATTCTTTGGTTATTCGTTCCTACCAGCCCACCCCGCAGGGTCCTGTTAACTCTACTGTGATTAGAACTTCATAAACATCTGTCGGGCATGAAAGAGTGGGGGTGGGGGGGCTCTCTTCAGTGCTCTCGAAAAGAGAGGCTTTTTTTACCAGCAGTGGAGCAAGTAAGCAATTACAGGGCCGCACTTTTACCTTGCATAACTATTTAAAAATGAGTGGTTTCTTATTGTAGCAGTTGGTTAATATGCTCGCGATGGCTATCGGGCCCCTCTGTAACTGTGTACTTGCGCATTTGTGTTGTCGACCCGCAGCGGCACTTAGTATGTTAATCTTAGGGCAATAGGCATTAAATAATTAAACTATTTGAATTTCCTCGAAATTGGAAATAAGCATTTACGCCGAGGAGTTAACGCGGTGAGAATTGCGGGGGTGCCGGCCGTTAATCTATCTGCTCGAATTGCCTCTTCATAATTATCAAGCACGGAATTCCCGTGATTAGTTTTTTTTTCTTCATATTTAAAATATGCGCAACAAAAAAAAAACTAATAAGATATTTGCGATTCTATGAATATAATTTATTTATAAGCCGCGCACTAAATCGTACATTTAATGAGTCTCCTCGGCACTGCTGTGCCCCCCAAAAAAAAATCGACGAAGAAGCCTTGCACGTTGCACGATTGAGATTGGGTCAGGCTGCTTTTGCATTTGTTGTTGTTACAAATACAGGGGAGCCGAAGGGAAAGGTTTGGCCATGCAATCGCTCGATCACGCCGCTGTGCTCAGAATCAGACGTTCATCATTATCCGAGCAAATCAGCCGTTGAGCAATGCGGCTCTTGTCGAATGGTGACTCGGCCAGCGGACAGGCACGGCGGAAAGAATCACACGTTAATAAATGAACGCGGTATAAAATATGAACAAATAAACAAATAACGCAATTTAAAGTGATCTTTACAAAACAAATGCCGTGAGTACGCGCATGTATTGTTAAGACCGCGATGATGTCTGTTAAGAATGATGACTCCAAAAATGTCAGAATTTAGTGCACAAAAATATTATTAATCAAAATACGTATTAACACTGGAGGAATCAGATGAGCTAAAAAGCTATTTTCACAGATGTCCAGCCGTTGCCGGAGCTCTCTGCCATGCACCCTGCTGGTGTGGGAGGCAGCGGTGTAGCGTATTATTAGGTTTTTTCGGTAAAGTCACGTAGGTAAAAAATAATAATTAATAAAAGTAAAATTAAAATAAAATTAAAATCACGACGTTTCGGAGGCAACACAAGCTTCCGTCTTCATGTGGAACCATCACAGCACGACTGCTGTATCAAGTGAGAGAAATTCCAAGAAACAGTATTTGTATATATACTGGTTGAGGGTGGGAGGAGCCAAGGTAGGCCCTGAATATTATTATATTTTTTGTGAGGTTCGGTGCGGCTGAAGCACGCTGTTAGGAATGAGCCTTTGTTGTGTAAACTCTTTTACTTTTATTAATTAAAATTTTTTACCTACGTGACTTTACCGAAAAAACCTAAGAATATGAATCCTTGCAGTCACGAAAGCTTCAAATATAGCGGTGTAGCAGTCAGCGCTGCCCTGCGCTATGAACCCAACGACCCGAGTTCGATTCCCGCTCACGACCAACACCAGTGACGATTATCTGAACCGGCCCTGAGACTCCCCTAGGTCGACTCAGTCGCAAATGAGTACCTGGTATGGTGTGTAAACATCGCCACAGGGGAGAGAAAGGCGGCCGGGGGTGGTGCTGGCAACCCACCCCCTCGTGTGCCGTGCCGGCCTTCATAGGTGCTCGCTAACAGCACTTGCCCCAACAGTCTGTTAAGGCTACACGGGGGATCTTTTTCTTTGTCTTTGTCCTGCTGGTGGGTGAGTGTGTGACCTGCTGGTGGGTGAGTATGCCTCCACCACATGCCCAGCTTAGAGGGAGCTCTAGCGGGGTATTTGGTCTACTCTTCAAAGCTGACCAAACGTGGTTGGAAGAGGTGGGATTCACCACATTCGACCCCATCACACGCGACCTCCCAATCGACAGACTGTGGTTGCACCCATTCATGCTGCTGGGTGGACTGAGGTGCAGTCGGAGAGAGGGGGTGGGCTGGGGAGATCTAATAAACTTGCCCAATTGTTTGCACTGCCGCGCCGGGAGGTCGAATTGAACTGTTGACCCCTGTGCATTGCAAGTCCGGTGTAGCCCACTACTGCACCATTGTCGGAGTCTTCCACGATGTGAGGATCTTTCCAATGCAATGATTCCATCAGGACATGTTTACATCGTAAAAAAGATCCCCTGGAGTTTCCATCATTTATTGAGGCGCAATAAGTAACTCCGGCATGATGGTGATGACAAGTGCTATTAAAGCCAGATGGAAAAGACGGAGAGAAAAAAAGTTTATAGTGTGAACTACAGGTCCGCACATCATTTATTCATGGCACTGTAAATTGCCTGGATGCTGCCGAGTGGTGTAACTGATAATGCACTGCCCAGGCAATATACGTAGCTTGAACTTATTTCCCAACCGTACGGAGCCAACCCGTGCTAATCGGAATGTGTGATCCCAGAGGTCGATGGTTCAGTGCGGTCTCCTGACCGCTGCAGTTGAAACAACGGTGCAATCGATCGAGCATCAGCTGGTGCATGGTGGGGTAAAGTGTGGGTGCTCCCACCACTTGCCAAGGCGTATTGTCAGCATTGAAGAGGAGGCCAACATATCCTCAAGAGGGCGTTTAGAGAGCCAGCAGTTTTGTAAGCTCGTAATTGCAGGGCTGTTAATATGTATTTATCATCAATATATCCCAGACACGATGGTTTAGAAATGTCCAAGCATAGATCAAAGGTTGATAATAAACGTTTTCTAAGAATTATCTGCAAGTCGTTATGTTTTGTTCTTTAAGGCTCGTAAACCTGTTTTCTCAGTGGAAATGTGCTGCAAAAAAAGTCCACCGATTTCCGTTGAATTGTCAAGGATGTTTTCTTGGACAAGTGCTGCAGTGCAGCATTAACTGCGGTGTGAGATCCCACTGAACTTGCCATGTGCATGCCAGGAAGAGAAATGGGTTACATTTAGTTCTAAAGAAATAACGTGGTGCCGAAAGTTGATCGTAATGATTTAGGCCCATTGAGAGACGCTGGTTTGTGACGAGGTAGCGAATTGATTTATATACACACACACGCGCGCCGCGAGTTGCAATGAGATCACCTTCTGGAACACAGCTGTGTGTAGGCTCTCCAATTAGGGTTGCAACCTGTTCTGCTATTCCCAGGATCCTCCCTTTTGTCGAGGTGGCTGCCATCCTGGGGACAACTGTGAGTCTAACCATGTCACGAAAAGTCCATTTGCATTATTCGTATTTGTATGGCTGATGTTTGCGCAGAGAAACAACTGCGATTTTAGAACATTGCGTCAGGAGTGTAAGATGGCAGCCTTCACGTGGCCCATTCTGAAACGCGACAAATCACAACTCATGCGACCATCAAGCCGGCGACCGGACATCGATCAACGATCTCCTGGTCTCCAGAGCAGCAACTCGTTTCCACGAAAACGTATCACCCAAACACAATGCATTTTCACGTAGCGAACGCTTAATGTTGCTCGGCTGGATTGTAGTCGCGATTATTGGCGTAAGGCACTGCCAATAAAGTACAAAGTTTGCCTATTCATACTAATAATTGCACCCAAAATTAATGTACCCTTTCGTGCCAAAGTAAATCCCCGGAACAGTGCCCCGGCTTAAAATAAGCGCTGTGTATTTTTCTCTCCTCTTTCCCAGTGTCGTGAGTCGTGCCTTATTCTCTCCATACCTCAGATGCGGCAACCTTGCTCACAATACAAGCACACGAAACAGGACCTGGGTGTAGTAACGTCGTGAGTGGAGTTTCACGTGCTCGCCCTGGAATGGCTTTGGAAGCACATTCCATCCAGATCGTGGTGCTTGGGCAGGTTTTGCCCAACCATCACAACGCACGTGTTCCCCAAGCGATGATTTGGGTAACTGAAAGGAAGGTACAGGGTGGTTCAGATGTCTTACGACGTCAATTTGATTCTCTAAAGCTTCATTAATATATATATAAAGTTTATTTAAAACATAAACAGGAATGGATGTTTAAAGGAAAACATATGTTAAGGGTCAATTAATTGGGGGCCACAATACTTCTGGACCAGATTAAAGAAGAGGAGGAAAAGGAGAGGGGAGGAGTGGAGTTCTTGATGGACTCACTTAATGAGAAGGATCAGCTCAAAATCGAATCAACAAAGTGAGATCACATCCTCGGACCTCCGAATCATATTTTAAAACCACAACTTTGAGCGCACAACAGCCGCTGTGTATTTACCCAGCGAAAGGGCCACGCAGATTCGGCAAAACGAGGCTCCTGCATATTCTTAGTTTTTTTCGGTAAAGTCACGTAGGTAAAACATCAAAATTAATAAAAAAAATAATAAAATAAAATAAAAAATCACGACGTTTCGGAGGCAACACAAGTCTCCGTCAACAGGTGGGACCGTCACAGCCGGATTAGCTGCATCAAGTGAGGCAGTGATTCAAGATGTAATCCCTTAAAAGCAAGTTGAGGGGGGGAGGAGAAGGGGGGGGAGCTCATCAGAATGTGGTAGCCAATGAATGGAACGTATCGGGAGGGAGGGGGGCGGGGCTCAAAGACGGCACGGAGTGCCACGTACAACGCATCGGGAGGGGGAGGGGGGCGGGGCCAAAAGGATGGACGGCGGCTTGGACGCGGTTTCTGCTGCACACGCCAACGCATTGGACAGAGAGGGGGAGGGGAGGCCTGATACACATGATAGAAAAAGAACGAAAATGCCCATGTTTATACCAATGAAGAGAGTACTGTTAAACATTGGGGATGTTAACACTCGGTAAAGTAAAGTAAAATAGTGCCTGTCAGATAAGATGGTCCAAAAAAGTGTAATTAAGTATTTTTTGCGTGGTTGATAACATCTTTCCAATGATTACTAAGTTTGTACCCATCATCACGGTTGAAATTATGTCTGTGTTTGTATATTTGTATGGCTTCGTGTACAAACCTTTGATGGTAGCTGGGAGGTTTGCAGAGAACCTTGGTCTCGGAAAAGACAATTTCATGAGAGCCCACCGAGTTGTAGCAATGATCGGCAACGGCCGAAGAATCAGTTCTGCCGTGTTTCAGATCTGACTTGTGCTTGCGGACACGATCAGAAACATGACGTTTCGTTTCTCCAATGTAGCAATCACCACAAATGCAACTCAATTTGTAGACTCCAGGATACTGTAAGTCAGGAACGACATCCTTCACAGATGGAATCAGATCACGGATTTTATGCACTGTACTGAATCGGACTTGGATCTTATGTTTGTTTAGAATTTTGGAGATCTTTTTGGTCACGCCAGCTATGTATGGTAACGTGATAGTTTTGGTCGGAGTTTCATGTGGCTGTTTCTGTGTGGTGGGAGAGACAGTTTGGCGGATAGTACGGTCAGAGTATCCGTTCATCCTGAGGGCCCGATGTACATGTCTTAATTCACTGGTCAGGTGGTGTTGGTCAGAAATGCCATGGGCTCTGTGGTATAGCGTTTTGATGAGAGAATTCTGATGACATCCTCGTCAGCTTTGATGTAGTATCTTTGTTTACCAAAGTCCCTGTACCGGACACCCTAACAATAATTGAGGACTTAGTCCAACATGGATTGAATTCTGATGCACCTGCGCTGGTTAGGCATTGCCTCACCAACACCTATTTTACCTGGAATGGCACCTTCTACAAACAGAATGAGGGTACCCCTATGGGCTCCCCCTTGTCACCAGTTATAGCCAACATGTTCATGGAAAAGTTTGAATCAGACGCCATCCAGACATCCACCTTGCGTCCTTCCCTGTGGAAGAGGTATGTGGATGACACTTTCGTCATCTGGCCACATGGCCTCCCAGCATTGAACCACTTCTTGGACCACATCAATTCTAGACACCCATCCATCAGATTCACCATGGAAGTGGAGAAAGACGGTAAACTACCATTCTTGGATATTCTGTTTGAGAGGAGGCCTGACGGATCCTTGGGACATTCTGTCTACAGGAAAGCCACACACACAGATTCCTACTTGAAACCGGATTCCCACCACCACCCAGCTCAAAATAATTCTCTCATCAAAACGCTATACCACAGAGCCCATGGCATTTCTGACCAACACCACCTGACCGGTGAATTAAGACATGTACATCGGGCCCTCAGGATGAACGGATACTCTGACCGTACTATCCGCCAAGCTGTCTCTCCCACCACACAGAAACAGCCACATGAAACTCCGACCAAAACTATCACGTTACCATACATAGCTGGCGTGACCAAAAAGATCTCCAAAATTCTAAACAAACATAAGATCCAAGTCCGATTCAGTACAGTGCATAAAATCCGTGATCTGATTCCATCTGTGAAGGATGTCGTTCCTGACTTACAGTATCCTGGAGTCTACAAATTGAGTTGCATTTGTGGTGATTGCTACATTGGAGAAACGAAACGTCATGTTACTGATCGTGTCCGCGAGCACAAGTCAGATCTGAAACACGGCAGAACTGATTCTTCGGCCGTTGGCGATCATTGCTACAACTCGGTGGGCTCTCATGAAATTGTCTTTTCCGAGACCAAGGTTCTCTGCAAACCTCCCGGCTACCATCAAAGGTTTGTACACGAAGCCATACAAATATACAAACACAGACATAATTTCAACCGTGATGATGGGTAAAAACTTAGTAATCATTGGAAAGATGTTATCAACCACGCAAAAAAGACTTAATTATACTTGTTTGGACCATCTTATCTGACAGGCACTATTTTACTTTACTTTACCGAGTGTTAACATCCCCAATGTTTAACAGTACTCTCTTCATTGGTATAAACATGGGCATTTTCGTTCTTTTTCTATCATGTGTATCAGGCCTCCCCTCCCCCTCTCTGTCCAATGCGTTGGAGTGTGCAGCAGAAACCGCGTCCAAGCCGTCGTCCATCCTTTTGGCCCCGCCCCCCTCCCCCTCCCGATGCGTTGTACGTGGCACTCCGTGCCGTCTTTGAGCCCCGCCCCCCTCCCTCCCGATACGTTCCATTCATTGGCTACCACATTCTGATGAGCTCCCCCCCCTTCTCCTCCCCCCCTCAACTTGCTTTTAAGGGATTACATCTTGAATCATTGCCTCACTTGATGCAGCTAATCCGGCTGTGACGGTCCCACCTGATGACGGAGACTTGTGTTGCCTCCGAAACGTCGTGATTTTTTATTTTATTTTATTATTTTTATTAATTTTGATGTTTTACCTACGTGACTTTACCGAAAAAACCTAAGAATATGAATCCTTGCAGTCACGAAAGCTTCAAATCTAGAATTAAGGCTCCTGCATTGGGAAGAAACACCCAAAATTCACGTAGAAAAAGCACCCAAGTCAGGAATCGAACCCAAGGTCTTACCGTCGCCTGCCAGGCACCAGTGTCAACCCAGCGCCCACCCCTTCCGTCTACCACGTGTCGTTGCATCGTTGCAATCGCTAGTGTTTACAAAGTGGTGGCTCAGGACGCCGGGAAAAATAAATGTATCACCGCGAGTAGCCTTCGTTGGGTCGTGTTTTATTGATGAAAAAAAAACACCCCGTGCAGTTTGACTGCCACAGGCTTAAGATCGCATCTGTCTGAGCCACGTGTAATTCCTGTTCCGGGGTGGATTACTTTAAAAGGGACGATAGAAAATCAATTGATATTGGTGTCATCGCCGCTCGAGTTTCCAGTGTGTTCTGCGACTGGGGCATCATCGCGAAGGCTTCACAGTCAGACATCGTCAATGCGCGGAGCGTGTTCGCGCCGGTGACACGGGCTCCGTGGTTGGAAGTGGATTTCGAGAGGCGCCGTGGGGGGCGTGGGAGGAGGGGAGGCTGCAGCTGCTGCAGCTGCTGCTGCTGTGGATGAACCCGGCCTCTGCGACCTCCACCCAAACAGCGACGTCGACTGCCCCGCGGCGACCGGGGATCGCAGCTCCCCCCCGTGGTGTACTCGACACGCTCGCTGCCGGGCGTTCAGCGATCGCCGCAAAGATGCACTCCGCGTTAAAGGCACTTTTACTCTGTTTTCTTCTTCTTCTGCCGCCAGCTGTCTCGTGGTGCAGTTCCGTTGGCTCCTTGACTTCCATGTAAAATTAACAAATGTAATCAGATCTCGTTTCGAAGCTTGCATATAAAGCAAACGTTCAGTTCATCAGACATTTGGCTCTCCAGATCAATATTATCTATATTCTTAGGTTTTTTCGGTAAAGTCACGTAGGTAAAACATTTAAATTATTTTACTTTTATTAATTTAAATTTTTCACCTACGTGACTTTACCGAAAAAACCTAATAATATGAATCCTTGCAGTCACGAAAGCTTCAAATCTAGAATCAATATTATCTAGCTGCATTTGTTCAAGCAAGCAAACTCTGGACCCGTTTCGATATTCTGAGTCTCAGCAGTCGAGTAAGGCCGCTAGACATATGCTGCCCGACTACCAAATGTTATTGGCGAATGGGATGAAAGTAATTGACCCCATTCAACACAAAACGCAATGGGTTTGTGTAAATGTAGCAACATGGGCCAGGGCAGGACAGATCGCTGTGAGACACAATAGCCTGCGGCCTGCGGGCGAGACTGGTGAAGGAATAGCAACCACATGCAGGGCCCTTTGGTTGGAGATGTGGTGTCGAGATCTGTTCATGTTTGCAGGTGTGGGACGAAACGTTGGCATCGCATGTTCGCGAGGATTGGTGACAGCACGTGGGTTGATGCCCGTACCGAGCGGATAAGTAATGGCCACCGATGATGGTGATGGTGATTTGCGTGATTCACAATCAATACACACTCACGACACAATGGATGTATCCACAACATAAGAATTAATTTTAATCAATGCGTTGATTATAATTATGTGCCTATTTATCATCACCATCAGCAGTCATAATCAATTCACCGCTGCATGAAGGCCTACCCAAATGATGTATGCTGCATGTTGAACTTGCATATATGTTGAACTTCTTTCGCACGGTACGTCTCCAACCGTGCCACCTCACGCCTCTCACAATCCTGCGATGTAACGATCCGCCCAGCGCCTGCACGCCGACTGATTCCATCGCTCCATCTCCCTCGACGCTCGTCCACTTGGAAGGATTCAAATCGCTTGTCAGCCCCCTCCATTATGGTTCTTGACTATCGGCCTAGGAAGTAGTTTACAATTGTGCATCATTTCTGGCACGGCTCCACTCTTGCACTTAATTGCCTTTATTTCTTGCATTCGTTTTCACCCAGGTATGCACAGGAATAGAGAACGGTCGTCTCAAAGGTCCCCTCGCCTCATTTTAAGTCAAGTATTTGATTGATTTAAATTCTTCCCTTGGGCGGTATTGGAGAGAGAGAGAGAGAGAAAAAAATAAAATCGCTCTTTGTTTTATTTTATTTAGATTGTGCTATTGGCATCACGCCCCCCGCCCCAAAACCGTGTTAAAGAACAGCCCGTGGAAGTTCGACACGGAATTACAATAGTTTCACGTGAATCTGTGACCCACGCTCTGGGGAGTGCACCGTTCCCACGCGTCCTGCTACAGAGGAACGAACGCCTGTTGCGCCTGTAGTGGTGTTAACTACTCGCTGTTCGCAAACTGTGAGAGCGGATCGTAAACAAGGTTTTCCCGCTCAATCAAACGGTCAGGGTCAAATGGGGTGAGGTAGGATCCAAACGCCAGATTGGGAAGGACCAATCGGAGGGTCTCACAAGGTGGCCGGGGATTGGACAACCCGGCCACGAACAGGTATAAAAGCCAGAGCGCTGAGAGCACTTGGCCAGTTCTGCTACACGAAGACCCAAGTCGGTCGAAGACATCTAGGACCCTGGACCAAGCCCTCCAGCCCTCGTCAGGGCTAGGGCTCAGTGTAACCAGTGGTCGGGGAGAGATCCCCTAGGTCCAGCCAGAGGACGCTGGGAGAGCAGGGAGATTAGATAGCCTGCAAGGTCCGGAGGCTTGTACCTTCTCAGGGTAACGGGTGAGGGGACCGTATACACCCTTTGTGTGATAGGGACTGTGTATTAAGATAATAAACAGTGTGTGCCATAAAGAAGTTTAGAAGCCCATCCTTTACAACACTACACACCTGGCGGTATTACTTCCGATATTAGCAAGCCACTGGAGCTATGCCACTTTTAAATAATCTCGATTGAAAACTCATTTCTTTACAACTGATTTTCGTGTTTAGGTTGTTGTCCTTTCCCCCGCACGCTCGATTAGCACGGTTGGCTACGTACGGTGCGAAAGAGGTTCAACATACGGACGTGTATACATGCAGTCAAATGGTTGCATTTTTTTATTTTTAAAGCTGGAAGTTTTGACAGATTAAGCACAAAACCAGACTATGTGACTACTCTTTTTTATTTTATTTTATTTTGTGGGTCATTGGTGATAGGGCTGAGACCTTCAACTCACTACAAATTGAGAACGACGTTTGATAACAAGTGGGTGAAACCCACGGGATTTGAGATCTCGGCTGAGCCAACTCATTGCTCGTCAACTGAGAGTCTTAACATTCAGTTTTTTTGTTAAAAGTCAATAACTCGAATGTTTGGGCCTCTGTGCATGTATGTGGCGGAGAGCAGTAGTGTAGCGGTTAGTGCGCTCACGGCCAACACCAGTGACAATGATATGATCCTGTCCTGGGTTATCCCCTAAGCCGACTCAGCATAAAATGAGTACCTTATGTGGTATGTAAACATCGCTACGCGGGAGACAAATGCGGCCGGGCGTGGTGCTGGCCACCCACCCACCCCCTGGTGTGCCGTGCCGGCCTTCATAGGTGCTACTCGCTAACAGCACTTGCTCCTACAGTCCGTTAAGGCTACGCGGGGGATCTTTGTCTTTGTATGTGGGGGAGCAGTCGTGTAGCGTTTAGTGTGCTGGGCTACGAACCCAGTGACCCCAGTTCGATTCCCGCCCACGGCCACTATCAGTGACAATTATTTGATCCGGTCGTGGGCCTCCCCTAGGTCAACTCGGCCTCAAATGAGTACCTGGTGTGGTGTGTAAACATCGCCATTAGGGTGACAAAGGCGGTCGGGCGTGGTGCTGGCCAACGACCCCCCTCTTGTGCCGTGCCTGCCTTCATATGTGCTCACTAAAATCACTTGCCCCAAAAGTACGTCAAAAGTGTGAGCTGGATCTTTATCTTTGTATGTGGCTGGGCAGATGCGAAGCGCATTCCTCAACAAAACTGCTTTAAAAAAGAAAACCTATAGGCAACGTTGTGGGTAATAGCCCTTCATCGTAGCGCATAGTTAGAGAGGCGATAGAGATGGAGTTAATAGAGTTTGGAAATGCAATTAGCACCATGGGGCCTGATGATAAATAATTGACATCCCAGGTCATGTATGCCACACTGCATATTACAACAGTTTAAAGTTAACTTTCAACTGATATTGGAAGTTCACCTGGGTTTACTTGGTTAGGCTCGCACATTGAAGTTTATAAAGCGTAATGCATTAGTCGATTCAAAAATATAGATATTAAAAGGCCATCTCTATTTGCAAGTGCCGTGTGTGTGCGTGTGTGTTTAGTATTGACGCGAGGGTGCGTAGAAACGGCTTCCAAGAAGCTTTTAATCCCTTGCGTTTTGTTGGCCGAGCGTTTATAGATAACTGTCCGTGCAAAATGTACAGATATTTGCCGTCGCCGCAGTATCCCTGAGTGATTAGCTGAAGCATCTAATTAGCACTTGACGACTCTTGACTAATTACCGGATGTGTTAAAGGTTCACTTTTGAGGGTAGGGTTTAGGACTAAAGATTTCGACAAACGTGTTGCCTTAAAACACACGTGACGAATAGCCTCGCTAATTTGGCATTGTGAGCAGGAACTCAAGATAATTGGCAGCAAGGTATTTCATTATTTCAGTCAAACTAAAGTTGTGTTTTTTTAAAAATTTGGGATTACGAGTAGAGACGTTGCATTATGCATTAAGCTCGATTAATGCATCACATATCTCCTCAATAATCTCATGTGGTTATTAATGCTTTATATACACAATAATAATAAGCAAATATACTAATTTATTTCCTCCGCCCCCTAACTCACCCTTTGCTTGCAGGGGAAATAATTCCTCAGTGGAAACTACAGCCAATGAATAAAACATGGACAAAGGCGTTTATTGCCACAATCTGTTAAAACAAACATTGGTGTACATTAGTTACCCAGGTGTTCATGCACATGGGAAGCGATTGACTTTTGAAGTGCATTTTGCTTAGCGTGCACGTATGCTTATCAAGGTAATACGAGTTGAATTCGAAAAGCACTTACGTGTTTATTTCACGTAACGTTGCCCTTGAGTAAGTAACAGCAGTGGCATGGCTCACATCTGTTTGGGGGTTCGCTGAGAGAGGAATTAAGAGTGTAGGATTAACACGTTCATCATTGAGGCAGAACTCATACTCTTGTATTGCATTGCCTGCCCAAGTTTGGGACATTACATAAACCTACCCAACATTTCATCTGCTGGACGCATTGGGGCAGTGTAGTTACGAGGTGGCGAAGTGCTTGTCGCTTCGTGCGTGGAGATTATCAGTGCGAGCCCAGTGGCCACCCTGGTTAATACCGGCGCTGTGTCGACCACGTGATGCCGTGCAACCAGGTGAGAACTCACGAGACCAGAATGAGTCTCATTTGTAAGAGTGGCCTGGGGGGGGGGGGCGGGGGGCGAGGTGGGGGGTCCACCAAAAACAACAAAAGCAAAAAATAGTAAAATAAAGTTCAGCAAATGAAACAAAATATCAACAAGAACCGAAAACAATCGCGTCACACGCGAAGGTGAAACTGTTACACAAACGCAAATCAACGTTGATGGACGTCCCGTGATGTTATTCCGAACAGGGCGAGCCGCGTGTGTCGGCGTCACATCACAAGTTTGTTAAATTCGAAACTTGCTCGCATATTGCCTCATTGAGTAAAGACGCGACAGCAGGGCCACGCCCATGCTTTGAAACTGCCGTAGACGGATGGCCGCCTGTGACCTCAGCAACTTCGCGATGAAGCCATGCGCGGTAGCCACGGCGCGAACACCAAACGCGGCCCATGATCGAATTCGATAATTGAGTGATATCTGCGACGTGTTTTTTTGCGACGCAGCACAATTTCCACGCGGCAGGCCACGCGTGCCTTCGTGGTTTTAACTTAGCGCGAGTCAAGACCTCGACAGAACTGCGGAGAAGATCGATGAGTGGATAACATAAAATAAGCCCCATTGATCTCTGTGCCTGCCACCTAGAGTGCAGGAAAAGACTTGCGGGGGGGGGGGGGGTGGTTGAAAACCATCCAAACCACTGTTTCTTCCAGGATAACAAAAAAAGGAAATTGAATCTGAAACTCCGCCGGCACATGGCTCTATTGATCCACTCGCAGGCAATGCTGAATAATGTATGAGTGTCGAGTGGCACATAATTTTGCTATTTCACCATTTCTGCGCTGGTTCTCATTGCGAACTCATCGGCGGCGGGGTGGGGGGGTGAATTAGGATGTACGGCGGTCATCGTCTGTGTGGTAAAATCCATAACAAAGCAGCTTACGCTTAATATCGCTCCTAAACTAAACCAGCGCTGGCGGTGCCGGTGATGATGATGATGCGTTTGGGGTCACACTCCACGTGCTGTGATGGCGCGTGGGGACAGAGTTACTGAGAAGCCAAGCCTCACGGCGGCATGTTTGGGCTGCGTCGCCTTTCTCTACCCTAAATGTACGCGGTGCACTAAACGTAAAAGCCGCATTGTACACATTGCATGTGACACTGGGATGGCGAGTGGCTCGTCGGCACAAATACTAAAAATTACGTAGACACATTTGTCAATTGAACGTAAAGAAAACACATTTCGCCACGAGTGATTTGATGCCTGTACCGACGTAGCATACCTGACACCCGATACCTTTAGCAGTTTGTGGCTGGTGATTATGAACGCCTAATATATCGGTGCCAAATATTTCGCTTGTCGGGTGCCATCTACCAGATGTGCCAACTGTCTGCGTGCCAGTATCAGCGTAATAGGCGTAATGCTTGGCGAGATACCCCGGGAGTTAGAGCAGTGCCTTTCAACCCAATCTGTGGGTTGTCAAAGTTCTTGTCGGAAGGTTGGTGGGGGAGGGGGGGGGTTACAGGTTGTGGCAGGGATACCGTGCAATAGAAATGTTGAATGTGAATGGGGAACAGCATAAGGCCTAGCTTTGACTCAGGATACACAAGGCACACGCATGCACAACACGAAGCGCATGCCCAACGAGCCTTACGAACACATATCCCGCGAATGCACAACATGAAGAAAATGCCTTACCAGCACAACAACGCACTGATTCGCAACACGATGTCAACACCTAACACAAAAAAACACTGAATACACAACCTCAAACGCGTGCCTTACCCACACAAAACACACTGAGACACACACGCGCGAAGCAAGGTGACTTATTGACGCCGCATTTGACTCGAGGCGTGGACACGTGACTCTTCCGTGTGGTCACCTGGGGAGGGGGGCAGCAAGTTGGGGAGGCCACGCGCGTGTTGCACTCGTTGCGTGGGAAGGGCGCGATCGCGACGTGTCTGAGACACAGCGATCCAGGTTGTGGTGTCAGAGCCCACGTTTTTCACCTTTCTCAGCATCTCGAGTTATTTTTTTTGTTCATAACTGCTCTTCGTGTTTAGTTCCCTGGCTTGCCCCCCCCCCCCCACCTCCCATCAGCACGGTTGGCTACGTACGGTGCGAAAGAAGGTCAACGTACAACAAAAACAAAGATCCCATTATACTGTATTTCCTAAACAGATTGTATAGCCTAAACAGACTGTTGGGGCAAGTGCTGTTAGCGAGCACCTATTAAGGTCGGCACGGCACACGAGGGGGTGGGTGACCAACACCACGCCCGGCCGTCTTTCTCTCCCTCTTGGCGATGGTTTACACACCACACCAGCTACTCATTTGAGGCTGAGTCGACCTAGCGGAGGCCCAGCACCAATTTAGATAATTGTCACCGATGCTGGCCGTGAGCGGGAATGGAACCCAGGTCTCCAGGTTTGTAGCGCAGCGCGCTAACCGCGAAACTACCGCTCCCCACTACCGAAAGAAGTTCAACGTACGTTACCGCAACGTACACACCGTCGCTGGCTCCTTTAACTGTTGACAAGAGCCAGCTATAAAATAAACAACGGACGAGCTTAAGGTTTTACGCGCGAGTTTCTTTTTCTTCCAACGCCAGCACAAAACGCCCAAAGCTTGGTGGAGCTGCAGGCTCGGAGATTGGTGCGCGCTTCCGTGTGTGTGAGACTCGCTCGCTCTCTGCGGCAATGCTTCTTCAAAGGTGCATTGATTGAGTGGCCAGCAGATGTCCAGGGTGCCTCCTAGGTTGCTGGCACTTCACAGCCGGGAGCTGTGTGTGCTGTGTGTCCTTGGGGCTTCTAATAACAGGGGGAAAGGTCCTCTCTCTATATATCAAACAACGATCCCCCCCGTACAGCTTTGACAGACTTTTTGGGGCAAGTGCTGCGAGCCAGCGGCACCGATGAAGTCCGGCAACGGTACACGAGGGGGTGGGTGGCCAGCAGCTCAGCACCGTACCTGGCCGCCTTTGTCTCCCCCACCAGATACTCATGTGAGGCTGATTTTTGTTAATACAAATACAAAGATCCCCCGTATAGCCTTGAAAGAGACCCTTGGGGAAATTGCTATTAGCTAGCAACTACGAAGGATGGAACGGCGGAACGGCACACAAGGGGGTGGGTGTGGCCTTGAGCCCAACACCATGCCCCGGCCCCCTTTGTCTCCCCAGTGGTTGATTTTTATTCGTAATAAAAAATCAGCAATTTTTTTGTTAATACGCACAGGCTTGACGAACCAGACCGGTTGGGTGTGGCAACTGAGATGCGTGGGCTCGGGTGGGCAATTTGATGCCACCCTCTCCGTGGATTTTTTTTTATTTAATCCACAACCAACCGGCCAGGCGTGCCCGTGCGACACCTGCGATTCAATTGACACCGGCGCCAGCCAGGCACAAGCAGCCCCCATCCAAAACTCGTTTTGTCCAGCGGTGGATTGCTGCCGGAGCAACTGAAACGGCTCTGTCTGCTTCTCGTGGCTCGGGCTTCGCTGTGCCGTTCTGTTTGATAAAGTAAATTTAGCTGTGACGGTCTCATCTGAAGACGGAGACTTGTGTTGCCGCCGAAACGTCGTGATTTATTATAATTTTATTTTATTTTTATTTTTTACCTAAGTGACTTTACCGAAAAAACCTAAGAGAACCGTTCTGCGTTGTTCATACCAGATGATTTCCGAGCGCAGGCCCAGCCAACGCCAAGCGGCCAGCAACAGACAGCGCGGATAAGACGAAAGCCATGTGACAAATTGAGCGATGTTATGGCATTGGGGTGGTTTGTGTGTGTGGTGGGTGATGGTGGTTAATGGCTGGGAGCCTCTTATTGTCGAGTCAAAAAGGTGTTGGTGCGCTGTTCAACAGCAGTGACACTCAACGCCATTTGTCAATAATGCCGTGGCCTTGACAGGCGAAAGCTATAATGATGGCTCAGGTTTCAGGCAATCGCCCTTCTTCATGGTGAATAGATAGTGAGGCCAGAGAGGAATCAGATGAGCTATGAAGCTCTGTTTCACAGATGTCCGGCATACACTCAGCACCACGGGGCCTCGTAAGCATTCAAATAAAACAATATATCCTGATTAACAGTTTGTATGAACAATGTCCATTGCCTGGACCTCTGCCTTGTCATATATGTTGCTTTCTGTGTAAGGCCACGGCGTTAACGATGATTGATCATTGTTGTTGCTGATTGTGCCTGTACATCACTGCCAACACGACAGCAACAGCATCACCAAATTATTTAATTAACAACCCATCGCAAACTTTCTTCAAAGTTTCGTATCAATCGCACTTGATCGGCCACACGTCCCCTTCTTATAATTTGCAAACAAATTTTTTTGCAAAACAAACGGTTCGCATTGGTTGGACAGCGCTCGACAAAATGCACAATCGAGTGCTGGCCATCACACAGCCTTTAGCCCACACACATACGGCGGCGTGACAGCATGAAGCATATAGACAAAGGCAGATCGCATCGGTGCTCATTAATTCAGCCGTTAACGTTTGGAGTTTGTTTAACATTGACTATTATAGATTTGAAGTTTTCGTGACTGCAATGATTTCGGTAAAGTCACGTAGGTAAAAAAATTAAATAAATTAAATCACGACGTTTCGGGCGCAACACAAGCATCCTTCGTGATTTAATTCATTTTATTTTTTTACCCACGTGACTTTACCGAAAAAACCAAACAGTATTAACATTGACCGTGCCATGCCCGCACCCCCCACCGCTCACCCGTCCACCCAAACCCCCTTTCCCTTCCTTGAAACAAGGTCACCCTACAGGGCTGATGTGGGACGCTCGGCCACGTGTGCATTCCGGCACAGGACGTGACGACCGTGCACTCGGCGCCAGAGAGTGGCAATGTCCATTCAGCACCTCGTGGTTCTGTGGAGACGGTGATGCCGTGACGACACGAGCTGGGCTGGTCTGTGGTGGCTACGCACGCTGGGGATCCAGCTCTGTGGAAGCAGTGGCGAGGGTTGGTGGGGTCGCTGCACAGGCGTCGTGTAGCTTTCTTCCGGTGGGCGTCAAGGAGATGCCATACCCTGGCTGGCCGGGAGAAGGCAGTGCAGCAAGTGGACCAATTGCCATCTGGTTCCAACTGTACGGGGGAGTATTACCCCCTCCCTCCGGGCGTTCCGGTTTCTTCCCACTTGTGTCATGAACACAACTCGTGATTGATTTGCTGAAACTATCTTAAAATGATGAGCCAATGTGGCAGGACCCTCCTGAATAAGAGCCATGTGACACAGTGTGTCTCTCTCCTGGCTACATGTATTATTAGTATTCAACATAATTTGATAGTGTGTATGTATGTTGAACTTCCTTCGCAACATGTTAATCAGGGATGGTTTGACATCATCTGTGAAATGTGCAGTAGGCAGCTACGGGCTATCTGCCCATGGATCGTGATGATGATGATGAGACGTCGTTCTGCCAATGCATTGATTCTGGCAGCCGAGAGTATGACGAGCAGGAGACGGATAACCGGTGGAGTGGCATCAAATCATCGTCATCACTGCTCAAACCTGCGCTGGAAATTCCTAAGCCGTCAAAACACCCGTCCTCCCATTTCAGACGTGTTATTTATCTGGGCTATCTTTTTTTTCATTATTATTATTTTGCTTTAGACTGAAGCTCTACAGCACAATGCGACATTTTTTGGCCCCGACACCTTTGTCCGTGAGGAATTTGCAATCGAAACCCAAGATGATGAATCCTTAAATACTTTGAGTGCGCACACACTTCGTCTTTACTCATCAACACAAAGTTCAAGTGGATGCCCGCTCAATTGAGCGTGTGTAGGGCGGTGTGGGGAGCGGTGGTGCAGCGGTTAGCGCTCTGTGCTACGAACCCCGGGCGACCGGAGTTTGATTCCCGCTCACGGCCAACACCAGTGATGAATATCTGAACTGGTCCTGGGCCTCTCCTAGATCGACTCGGCCTCAAATGAGTAGCTGGTGGTGTGTAAACATCGCCACTGGAGAGACAACATTGGTCGGGCCGTGTTGCTGGACTCCCAGCCCCTTGTGTACGATGCCAGATTTCATAGGTGCTCGCGAACAGCACTTGCCCTAAGTCTCTTAATGCGATACGGGGCATCTTTGTTTGGGTTGTAGTGCATTTCTTACCTACAGCCTTAAATCAGGCGTATAAATTCTACATTTTTATGGTGGAGATGTGTTTATCCAAAGCAAAACCAATATTGACTTCCCTGCAAAGTGGTATATATTTTATCGACCAAAAGAGGAATGAGGGGAGGAGTCGATGTGCCCAGCCCAGCCTAGCCCAGCCCAGCCCAAACCTAACGTCACCATAGCAAGCGCCACACTCGGCCACTCATGGTTTCCCAAACTCCAGTCCTTGCGACCCCAACACCCACGCTTCTTTTTTCCGCATTTATCAATTTACTTCCAATTCAAATACACATTAACTCGTTCCACGCTGGACGCGCACGATGGTTGTTAAACACACCCCACCTGACGCGCGAATCAATGAAAGTTGTCTGTGTGAATAGAGCTGATTCAAATTATGATTGGGATATCGGTGCGTGTGAGTGTGTGTGCGCGCGCGCATGTGTTTCACGTGACGCACAGAGCGTTACTCACTTAACGCGTCACGTGGGCCGTGTTTAAGAATCATCGGGTTCGTGAAAAGAGTTCATTTGCACGGGGAGTAAATTGATAAAACGCGGAGAGAGGTGGCGTGGTGGGCCGCGCGGACTGGAGTTTGAGAAACTCATATTCTTAGGTTTTTTCGGTAAAGTCACGTAGGTAAAAAATTAAAATTAAAAAAAGTAAAATAAAAAATCACGAACGTTTCAGAGGCAACACAAGCTTCCGTCTTCAGGTGGACGGTTCCACGTTTTGGAGGCAACACAAGCTTCCGTCTTCAGGTGGAACCGTCCACCTGAAGACGGAAGCTTGTGTTGCCTCCGAAACGTTCGTGATTTTTATTTTATTTTTATTTTACTTTTATAAATTTTATTTTTTTATCTGCGCGACTTTACCGAAAAAACCTAAGACTATGAATCCTTGCAGTCACGAAAGCTTCAAATCTAGAATTTGAGAAACTCGTCCACTTCTGCGCCCCCCTAGCCAGGCACGAGATCCGTTGGAGGCCTTATTTTTTTTTGCTGCCACCGATATTCCGCGCGAACCACACTCTGTGCTGCATTGTTACTGGTAAGAACCTCCTGGTTCCACCAGCCCACAGGGGATTATTGTGTCCGTCTGTCCGTCGTGCATCCAAAATTTGGAGGGGTGGGGCTGGGTGGAGAGAGGAGGGTGGGGAGGGGCTGGGTGGGGAGGGTGGGGAGGGGCTGGGTGGGGAGGGGAGGGTGGGGAGGGGATGGGTTTGGAGGGGAGGGTGGGGAGGGGCTGGTCACCCCGTGGTGCCCTTATAAAACTCAACATTTAACCTACTCACGCCTACTGGTGCCTGCCCTCACAGTCGGCCATATTTGCGGAATACACCACGCCGCCGTTGATCCTGGCCATTGACCGAGCAACCCAACGTTCCTACCAGCTCCCTCCGCAGGACAATGTGTTAATAATGAAGACGGGTTTGAGATTAGCTGTCGCTCTTTTGGATTGAAACTAGCCAAGTGCATTTGGGATTCCCGCGGAGATAGCATGTGCTGAGCTTGATATTGTTTCAAGGGTTGATTCAATCTTGGCGATTGCACTGGGACTGAATATTGGGACCAGGTTTTCATAAGATTTAATGGGGAATTGCAAAGTGTGGGTGGGGTTTTTTTTACGCTTTATTGTGTTATGCTTACTGTAGTAGATTAAACATGCATCTCCTGCGAATGAGACGGCAAAAATAAGCCTTTGAAACGAATTCTGTGCAATTGCCTTAAAACCACTGAGATTGTTTTGATTTAATTTTGAAAATTTAAAAATAAAAATCTAGTTAAAATGAGGATCGAGGTGGCGCACATCTCCTGCTAACATCCATGAACCACTGATGGAAATTCTACATTCCTATAGCAGGGGATAGTCTGTGCATACGACACCTGCTATTGACTTCCCCGCAAAATGGTTACTATTTTCTCAACCCTGCACCACGAATAGTGCCTTGCATCGTATCTGAACTGGCCACAGCAGGGGACATCACCTCCCCCACGAAATACAAACTTAGCAATCACTCGAATGCGACTACGGCGCAACACGGCAAACAGTGGGGCACCTCGTGAACTCATGTCCTCTTTAGGAGCCTATGGGTGTGTGTGCGTGCGAGTTTATTGGTGTGTGTGCGTGTGAGTTTATTGGTGTGTGTGCGTGTGAGTTTATGGGTGTGTGTGTGAGTTTATGGGTCTGTGTGTGAGTTTATTGGTTTCTGTGTTAGCCTATGGTTCTGTGTGTTAGTGTATGGGTGTGTGTGTTAGTTTATGGGTCTGTGTGTGAGTTTATTGGTTTCTGTGTGAGCCTATGGTTCTGTGTGTTAGTTTATGGGTCTCTGTGTGAGTTTATGGGTGTCTGTGTTAGCCTATGGGTCTGTGTGTTAGTTTATGGGTGTGTGTGTGAGTTTATGGGTTTCTGTGTGAGCCTATTGATGTGTGTGTGTGTGAGTTTATGGGTCTGTGTGTGAGTTTATGGGTTTCTGTGTGAGCCTATGGGTCTGTGTGTTAGTTTATGGGTCTGTGTGTTAGTTTATGGGTCTCTGTGTGAGTTTATGGGTGTCTGTGTTAGCCTATGGTTCTGTGTGTTAGTTTATGGGTGTGTGTGTGAGTTTATGGGTCTATGTGTGAGTTTATGGGTTTCTGTGTGAGCCTATTGATGTGTGTGTGTGAGTTTATGGGTCTGTGTGTGAGTTTATGGGTTTCTGTGTGAGCCTATGGGTCTGTACGTTAGTTTATGGGTCTGTGTGTTAGTTTATGGGTCTCTGTGTGAGTTTATGGGTGTCTGTGTCAGCCTATGGTTCTGTGTGTTAGTTTATGGGTGTGTGTGTGAGTTTATGGGTCTATGTGTGAGTTTATGGGTTTCTATGTGAGCCTATTGGTGTGTGTGTGTAAGTTTATGGGTCTGTGTGTGAGTTTATGGGAGTCTGTGTGAGCCTATGGTTCTGTGTGTTAGTTTATGGGTCTCTGTGTGAGTTTATGGGTCTCTGTTTGAATCTATGGGGCTCTGTACAAGTCGATGGGTCTCGGAGTCTATGGGTCTCTAAGTGAGTCAATGGATCTTTGTGTGAGTAAATGGGTCTATGTGTGAGTCCACGGTTCTGTGTGAGTTAATTGGTCTCTGCGAACTCATGTCAACTGCAAGTGCTCTCCGAGGGCATTAGTGGAATTCACAGTCATTGTCCCTTGAAGCCAGAGGCTGGTTTCACAACTTAGATGTTTATTTATAGTTGCTCCTCAATTTATATCCATAGGAAATATGAAAAAGACACCCACCGTTTTGCCGGTATCAATAACGTTATACAAATCTGGAATCGCTTGCACGCGCATATGCATTATTATAGGTACCCCAACTTGTTTTTTTGCTTTGATATGCAGAGGGAAGAATACAAAATGTATCCTTTTGTGTGTGTGTCAGCAATTTATTTTTGTAGTGCTTGCGAATATGGTGTTGCAGCAGCGTAATCATTGCTCAAACTGTGCTAGGTCATGCAGACTGCTCGCCGGTTTCCGATGTGTTAAATAGCTTTCCATATCTCAGAGCCGTTTTTCTTTTTTACATCCCGAAGCTACACCGTCTTATAAAAATTCGGCCGATGCCGCGCACGGTGAATGCTAAATTCTGGCGAATGGTCAGCAATGAGCACATCGCACGATCGCGTGGGACGGTGGTGGCTTAGAGAGGCCTTCGTCCAGCAGTGGATTGCCCGTTGGCTGACGGTGACGACGATGATGAGATTATACGTGGGCTTTTAAAATCGCGTAACGCATTTGAAGTGCACGTAAGTCGAATGAAGCTCATGGTGTTGTCACTGTGGTTAGATGTTAACTACCTCGCCTGGCATACGGGAGGTCGTTGATTATCTTCGGGTTGGTCCGGTTTCCTCCCATGTGCTGCAATAAACTCAACTCATTATTTATTGGCCGAGCGCATCTTTGAAGAGAAAGCCAATGTAGCAGCAGCAGCAGCAGCAGGGCCCTCATGAAAATATCCCTATGACTCAGCGTGGCTTTCCTGAATAAATAAATACATTTCAACGTTGCCGTACCTCCTCTATGTCGTCGTTTTGTTTCTCGATCCAATGTATTTGATATTAAGAACGAAAAAGAAGATGGAAGAACACGAGGAAGAACAAGAGGAAGAACAAGAGGAAGAACAAGAGGAAGAACAAGGAGGAAGAACAAGAGGAAGAACAAGAGGAAGAACAAGAGGAAGAACAAGAGGAAGAACAAGGAGGAAGAACAAGAGGAAGAACACGGAGGAAGAACAAGAGGAAGAACAAGAGGAAGAACAAGGAGGAAGAACAAGGAGGAAGAACAAGAGGAAGAACAAGAGGAAGAACAAGAGGAAGAACACGGAGGAAGAACAAGAGGAAGAACACGGAGGAAGAACACGAGGAAGAACAAGAGGAAGAACAAGGAGGAAGAACACGAGGAAGAACAAGAGGAAGAACACGGAGGAAGAACACGAGGAAGAACAAGAGGAAGAACACGGAGGAAGAACACGAGGAAGAACAAGAGGAAGAACAAGGAGGAAGAACACGAGGAAGAACAAGGAGGAAGAAAAAGAGGAAGAACAAGAGGAAGAACACGAGGAAGAACACGAGGAAGAACAAGAGGAAGAACAAAGAGGAAGAACAAGAGGAAGAACAAGAGGAAGAACACGAGGAAGAACAAGAGGAAGAACACGGAGGAAGAACAAGAGGAAGAACACGGAGGAAGAACAAGAGGAAGAACAAGAGGAAGAACAAGAGGAAGAACACGGAGGAAGAACAAGAGGAAGAACAAGAGGAAGAACAAGAGGAAGAACACGGAGGAAGAACAAGAGGAAGAACACGGAGGAAGAACAAGAGGAAGAACACGGAGGAAGAACAAGAGGAAGAACACGGAGGAAGAACAAGAGGAAGAACACGGAGGAAGAACAAGAGGAAGAACACGGAGGAAGAACAAGAGGAAGAACACGGAGGAAGAACAAGAGGAAGAACACGGAGGAAGAACAAGAGGAAGAACAAGAGGAAGAACACGGAGGAAGAACAAGAGGAAGAACAAGAGGAAGAACACGGAGTAAGAACAAGAGGAAGAACAAGGAGGAAGAACAAGAGGAAGAACACGAGGAAGAACAAGAGGAAGAACACGGAGGAAGAACAAGGAGGAAGAACAAGAGGAAGAACAAGAGGAAGAACACGGAGGAAGAACAAGAGGAAGAACAAGAGGAAGAACACGGAGGAAGAACAAGAGGAAGAACAAGAGGAAGAACACGGAGGAAGAACAAGAGGAAGAACACGAGGAAGAACACGAGGAAGAACAAGAGGAAGAACACGGAGGAAGAACACGAGGAAGAACAAGAGGAAAAACACGGAGGAAGAACAAGAGGAAGAACAAGAAGGAAGAACACGGAGGAAGAACAAGAGGAAGAACAAGAGGAAGAACAAGAGGAAGAACAAGGAGGAAGAAAAAGAGGAAGAACAAGAGGAAGAACACGGAGGAAGAACAAGGAGGAAGAACAAGAGGAAGAACAAGGAGGAAGAACAAGAGGAAGAACAAGAGGAAGAACAAGAGGAAGAACAAGAGGAAGAACAAGAGGAAGAACAAGAGGAAGAACAAGAGGAAGAACAAGAAGGAAGAAAAAGAGGAAGAACAAGGAGGAAGAACAAGAGGAAGAACAAGGAGGAAGAACACGAGGAAGAACAAGAGGAAGAACAAGAGGAAGAACACGGAGGAAGAACAAGAGGAAGAACAAGAAGGAAGAACACGGAGGAAGAACAAGAGGAAGAACAAGGAGGAAGAACAAGAGGAAGAACAAGGAGGAAGAACAAGAGGAAGAACAAGAGGAAGAACACGAGGAAGAACAAGAGGAAGAACAAGAGGAAGAACACGGAGGAAGAACAAGAGGAAGAACAAGAGGAAGAACACGGAGGAAGAACAAGAGGAAGAACAAGAGGAAGAACACGAGGAAGAACAAGAGGAAGAACAAGGAGGAAGAACAAGGAGGAAGAAAAAGAGGAAGAACAAGAGGAAGAACAAGAGGAAGAACAAGAGGAAGAACAAGAGGAAGAACAAGAGGAAGAACAAGAGGAAGAACAAGAGGAAGAACACGAGGAAGAACAAGAGGAAGAACACGGAGGAAGAACAAGAGGAAGAACACGGAGGAAGAACAAGAGGAAGAACAAGAGGAAGAACAAGGAGGAAGAACAAGAGGAAGAACAAGAGGAAGAACACGGAGGAAGAACAAGAGGAAGAACAAGAGGAAGAACACGGAGGAAGAACAAGAGGAAGAACACGAGGAAGAACAAGAGGAAGAACACGGAGGAAGAACAAGAGGAAGAACAAGAAGGAAGAACACGGAGGAAGAACAAGAGGAAGAACAAGAGGAAGAACAAGAGGAAGAACAAGAGGAAGAACAAGAGGAAGAACACGAGGAAGAACAAGAGGAAGAACACGGAGGAAGAACAAGAGGAAGAACACGGAGGAAGAACAAGAGGAAGAACAAGAGGAAGAACAAGGAGGAAGAACAAGAGGAAGAACAAGAGGAAGAACAAGAGGAAGAACACGGAGGAAAAACAAGAGGAAGAACAAGAGGAAGAACACGGAGGAAGAACAAGAGGAAGAACACGAGGAAGAACAAGAGGAAGAACACGGAGGAAGAACAAGAGGAAGAACAAGAAGGAAGAACACGGAGGAAGAACAAGAGGAAGAACAAGAGGAAGAACAAGAGGAAGAACAAGGAGGAAGAAAAAGAGGAAGAACAAGAGGAAGAACACGGAGGAAGAACAAGGAGGAAGAACAAGAGGAAGAACAAGAGGAAGAACAAGGAGGAAGAACAAGAGGAAGAACAAGAGGAAGAACAAGAGGAAGAACAAGAGGAAGAACAAGAAGGAAGAAAAAGAGGAAGAACAAGGAGGAAGAACAAGAGGAAGAACAAGGAGGAAGAACACGAGGAAGAACAAGAGGAAAAACAAGAGGAAGAACAAGGAGGAAGAACACGGAGGAAGAACAAGAGGAAGAACAAGGAGGAAGAACAAGAGGAAGAACAAGAGGAAGAACACGGAGGAAGAACAAGAGGAAGAACAAGAAGGAAGAACACGGAGGAAGAACAAGAGGAAGAACAAGGAGGAAGAACAAGAGGAAGAACAAGGAGGAAGAACAAGAGGAAGAACAAGAGGAAGAACACGAGGAAGAACAAGAGGAAGAACACGGAGGAAGAACAAGAGGAAGAACAAGAGGAAGAACACGGAGGAAGAACAAGAGGAAGAACACGGAGGAAGAACCAGGAGGAAGAACAAGAGGAAGAACAAGAAGGAAGAACACGGAGGAAGAACAAGAGGAAGAACACGGAGGAAGAACCAGGAGGAAGAACAAGAGGAAGAACAAGAGGAAGAACAAGAGGAAGAACCAGGAGGAAGAACCAGGAGGAAGAACCAGGAGGAAGAACAAGAGGAAGAACAAGAGGAAGAACCAGGAGGAAGAACCAGGAGGAAGAACAAGAGGAAGAACCAGGAGGAAGAACCAGGAGGAAGAACCAGGAGGAAGAACAAGAGGAAGAACAAGAGGAAGAACCAGGAGGAAGAACCAGGAGGAAGAACCAGGAGGAAGAACAAGAGGAAGAACAAGAGGAAGAACCAGGAGGAAGAACCAGGAGAAAGAACAAGAGGAAGAACCAGGAGGAAGAACCAGGAGGAAGAACAAGAGGAAGAACCAGGAGGAAGAACCAGGAGGAAGAACAAGAGGAAGAACAAGAGGAAGAACCAGGAGGAAGAACCAGGAGAAAGAACAAGAGGAAGAACCAGGAGGAAGAACAAGAGGAAGAACAAGAGGAAGAACCAGGAGGAAGAACCAGGAGGAAGAACCAGGAGGAAGAACAAGAGGAAGAACAAGAGGAAGAACCAGGAGGAAGAACCAGGAGAAAGAACAAGAGGAAGAACCAGGAGGAAGAACCAGGAGGAAGAACAAGAGGAAGAACAAGAGGAAGAACCAGGAGGAAGAACCAGGAGGAAGAACAAGAGGAAGAACAAGAGGAAGAACCAGGAGGAAGAACCAGGAGGAAGAACAAGAGGAAGAACAAGAGGAAGAACCAGGAGGAAGAACCAGGAGAAAGAACAAGAGGAAGAACCAGGAGAAAGAACAAGAGGAAGAACCAGGAGGAAGAACAAGAGGAAGAACAAGAGGAAGAACCAGGAGGAAGAACCAGGAGGAAGAACCAGGAGGAAGAACAAGAGGAAGACCAGGAGGAAGAACCAGGAGGAAGAACCAGGAGGAAGAACCAGGAGGAAGAACAAGAGGAAGAACCAGGAGGAAGAACCAGGAGGAAGAACCAGGAGGAAGAACCAGGAGGAAGAACCAGGAAGAAGAACCAGGAGGAAGAACCAGGAGGAAGAACAAGAGGAAGAACAAGAGGAAGAACCAGGAGGAAGAACCAGGAGGAAGAACCAGGAGGAAGAACCAGGAGGAAGAACCAGGAGGAAGAACCAGGAGGAAGAACCAAGAGGAAGAACCAGGAGGAAGAACCAGTAGGAAGAACCAGGAGGAAGAACAAGAGGAAGAACAAGAGGAAGAACCAGGAGGAAGAACCAGGAGGAAGAACCAGGAGGAAGAACCAGGAGGAAGAACAAGAGGAAGAACAAGAGGAAGAACCAGGAGGAAGAACCAGGAGGAAGAACCAGGAGGAAGAACCAGGAGGAAGAACCAGGAGGAAGAACCAGGAGGAAGAACCAGGAGGAAGAACCAGGAGGAAGAACAAGAGGAAGAACAAGAGGAAGAACAAGAGGAAGAACAAGAGGAAGAACCAGGAGGAAGAACCAGGAGGAAGAACAAGAGGAAGAACAAGAGGAAGAACAAGAGGAAGAACAAGAGGAAGAACAAGAGGAAGAACAAGAGGAAGAACAAGAGGAAGAACAAGAGGAAGAACAAGAGGAAGAACAAGAGGAAGAACCAGGAGGAAGAACAAGAGGAAGAACAAGAGGAAGAACAAGAGGAAGAACAAGAGGAAGAACAAGAGGAAGAACAAGAGGAAGAACAAGAGGAAGAACAAGAGGAAGAACCAGGAGGAAGAACCAGGAGGAAGAACCAGGAGGAAGAACCAGGAGGAAGAACAAGAGGAAGAACAAGAGGAAGAACAAGAGGAAGAACCAGGAGGAAGAACAAGAGGAAGACCAGGAGGAAGAACCAGGAGGAAGAACCAGGAGGAAGAACCAGGAGGAAGAACAAGAGGAAGAACCAGGAGGAAGAACCAGGAGGTAGAACCAGGAGGAAGAACCAGGAGGAAGAACCAGGAGGAAGAACCAGGAGGAAGAACAAGAGGAAGAACAAGAGGAAGAACCAGGAGGAAGAACCAGGAGGAAGAACCAGGAGGAAGAACAAGAGGAAGAACAAGAGGAAGAACCAGGAGGAAGAACAAGAGGAAGACCAGGAGGAAGAACCAGGAGGAAGAACCAGGAGGAAGAACCAGGAGGAAGAACCAGGAGGAAGAACCAGGAGGAAGAACCAGGAGGAAGAACCAGGAGGAAGAACCAGGAGGAAGAACCAGGAGGAAGAACCAGGAGGAAGAACCAGGAGGAAGAACCAGGAGGAAGAACCAGGAGGAAGAACCAGGAGGAAGAACCAGGAGGAAGAACCAGGAGGAAGAACCAGGAGGAAGAACCAGGAGGAAGAACCAGGAGGAAGAACCAGGAGGAAGAACCAGGAGGAAGAACCAGGAGGAAGAACCAGGAGGAAGAACCAGGAGGAAGAACCAGGAGGAAGAACCAGGAGGAAGAACCAGGAGGAAGAACCAGGAGGAAGAACCAGGAGGAAGAACCAGGAGGAAGAACCAGGAGGAAGAACCAGGAGGAAGAACCAGGAGGAAGAACCAGGAGGAAGAACCAGGAGGAAGAACCAGGAGGAAGAACCAGGAGGAAGAACCAGGAGGAAGAACCAGGAGGAAGAACCAGGAGGAAGAACCAGGAGGAAGAACCAGGAGGAAGAACCAGGAGGAAGAACCAGGAGGAAGAACCAGGAGGAAGAACCAGGAGGAAGAACCAGGAGGAAGAACCAGGAGGAAGAACCAGGAGGAAGAACACGATGATGGACAAGAGAAAGAAGGAAGAACACGAAGAAGAACGAAGAAGAACTCAGCATATTTGTCGATATAAAAAAAACGCTTGCCTTCCTCACGGCACATAGATAAGCCGGAGAGGTAAACGAGGTAAATGCCATTCACGAGCACGCGAGATTGCATTGCCAACGTTCCTATGCAAATGTTTTGTTTTTTCCGCGGCGATGCGACTGCGAGGGCACGTTACCCGTGGGAATTTACAGAATGTTTTTTTTTCCCCCCACACACGATTGTAGATTTGTCACAGCAGGGGTGGGCTCTGTGTTGATAATTTGATCTCAGCAGGATGTGAAAGCGTGTTAGGAAGAAGTACACTTGTGACCGACAACACTCTCTGGTGTTCCTCGTCCCAAGTTCAAATAAAAAAGCACTCCTCACCATGTTCATCTGTCGCACTGCGTAATAACAGATGACGATATAGTAAGGCTGATATTTTGGACAATAGCCTTTTAAAGCCGAGATGATTGGGGGGGGGGGGGCAAGAGAGATTGAGTGGCCTGCATTTGGACATCGCACTTTACACTGCGAGAACAAAAGAAAGGAACGTGATCTTGTAAGAAAGCTGATTATGAGTGCTGAACTGCCATTGCTGAGAATCAAGGTTCGAATCCAGGCAGTTCCCAAGACTAGCAGCGAAATACTCTAATCGGGGCTTAAATCCAGCAGGCGATGTTCCGTCTGGGTCAAAGAACCGGATTTGTTTCTGCATCCGGCACACCACATCGAGTATACTTTGCACTTCCCATGAATATTTCCAATCTCAGGGGGTCTTGTAAGCTCAGCAGCATTACGCCTGGCACAGATGTCACACTGCATCCACTCTCCCCATATCCCCAGCGCCCCCAGCCTCCCACCAACTGGCGTTTCAATCATCTGTCGTGATTCAAGGTTATGGTTAGATTCGATTGTTTTCTTTTAATTTTCATGTTCAGCTCCGATAATAGAAAAATATTCACTGACGTGCGACGAACATTACTCGGGTACGCAACGTTGAGTGGGAATGGGCTGCCGCCTACCGTGTGGTCGAGTGATCGATCGCTGTAAGTGTGATCTCGGAGGCAGCTCTGTAATACCCACTTCCGTTCTCCGCCACCAAGGGTTGCCCCCGCTCTGCGAGCACTCTGGATGCATCCGTCATCTCACCGACACGAAGCCGATCGAGCATTCAGATTAAAATAAGCAACGAGATTAAAGCACAAGCAGCGCAATTTTCGTCCATTTTTAGCGGTGCATAATGTTCTTGTATTTTTAACACTTTTTTTTCATTTTATCACTTTGGAAACAGATAGGCAAGTGGGGACGTGTGTGGTGTCCCTTGCTCCGCCGCTACCACCACCACCACCCTGTGTGACTGTGGCACCTCGCAGGACTACGGGGACATGCCTGCACAGGTCCACATGAGGCCAAACACTCATTAGTGGGAATTGTCGAGTCATCTCAATGCAGGTGCCTGTTACCCCACCCCACCCCAGCGTTATGCCCTTGAAACCTGTGAGCATCGTTACTGTTTCTGGCTTGCCCCCAAGTTTTCAATGCCAAGCAGCCACATCGTAACTTTAAATGACTCTAAATTTTGATTTAAAGCTTTCGTGACTGCAGGGATTCATATTCTTGGTTCTTTCGGTAAAGTCACGTAGAAGGGATATAATAAAATAAATATAAATATATTTTATTGTTTTATATGAATACTAGCAGAAGTACCCGGCGTTGCCCGGGTGAAAAATATATTTCTTAATAACCTTACATATATACACAGATGGGCTGCTACCCCTGCCCCCCCCGCCAGCCACGATCTCCTCGGCCGCTGTGCAGTAATATGTACGGCCTATAGTGTGGTGGGGTGTCGAGGCCTAGTACCGTGCAGAGCCTCCGGCCTCGCCTAAATTGCCCACCCGGGTGAGGCTGGGTACTGGGGCCGTTACCCCCCCCCCCCGCGCTACAATAATACTGTCTAATCGCTATAATTTTATTATCTACCGACCCTATAATAGTAATTGCACACATTGGGGTGGGGGGGGGAGTGAAGAGGACGTGAAACTTTGATGAATTTACCTCAGAGTCGCGTGTTAATGCGCATATTTTTAACGGGAATTAAAAATGGCGTCCACCCCGCAGCGAATGCGTCGCTACCCGTTGCCAGGGGCAACCGCCGTGGAAAACCAAATGGACCAATCGTGTCTCGCAAATCCCTCACATTTCGTCCAATGAAACTGCGTATGGTCCGGCGACACACAGACAGACACACAGACAGACAGACAGATTTGCGATTTTATATATATAGATTATTTTAGTATCTCCCTTCTACGTGACTTTACCGAAAGAACCAAGCATTTTAAAGGACTCTGTTAAGTGTCGTCGCTGCAACAAACCTTAATATGAAACTGCTTATTTAAACTAAAATCTCAACATGTAAAAATGTTATTTCATCTACCAGGTAAGACCCACTGAGCGATATTGCTCTTTTTCCAGAAGCGACCTTGCTATCACAAATGACAGTTCAACGAAGTGGCTTATCAAGTGGAAATTCATCGAAACAGCGAAATACTCTAATCGGGGCTTAAATCCAGCAGGCGATTTTCCGTCTGGGTCAAAGAACCGGATTTGTTTCTGCATCCGGCACACCACATCGAGTATACTTTGCACTTCCCATGAATATTCCCAATCTCAGGGGGTCTTGTAAGCTCAGCAGCATTACGCCTGGCAGAGATGTCACACTGCATCCACTCTCCCCATATCCCCAGCGCCCCCAGCCTCCCACCAACTGGCGTGTCAATCATCTGTCGTGATTCAAGGTTATGGTTAGATTCAATTTTTTTCATTTTCGCATTTCGAACCCATTACGCACAACGGGAATGTGAATTCAAACCGATTCTTACACACGCGATTGATTGTACGTATCATTAATAAAATAAACATTTTCTGTTATTTGATGCGTCTTTTGCAACGCTGTTGGTTAGCGCTTGGGTCCGAGACTGTCTGGGAATACGAGGTGCTGTAGGCTTGCCCTTGGAAGTGGCCAGTAGATGGCAGTGCAGCTATGGATTGAATCCATTTGTCCTGAGCTTCGAGTGTTATCTCTTCATTGCACGCCGGCTTTCGACGACGACGTGGGTTTCCTCCCACATGAAGCCAATCACTGATTAACGAAATTGTCTAATGATCCCCAAAAGTCTCGAAACGTCACGGAAAGGGTTTGAGATGGATTATGATTGTACAATACATACTTATCGTTGTTTGATTTTAAAAAAAATCTAAACTTTTTTTACATTATTAGGTAAGGCCCACTGTGCTGTATTCCTCTTTTTCAGACGCAACGTGGCAAGAAATGATAGCTAAACGAAGTGGCTTATCATGTGGAAATCTACAGCAGCCAAATAATCTCAACGCGTGCTTCTAAACGTGGAGGAAGAAACCGGAGGACCCGGAGAAAAATCCACGCAACCACGGGGAGAGAGACACGCAAACTCCAAATATACAGCAGGCGTCAGGGTCGGGATCGAACCCAGGTCCCTCCTGCGTACCAGGCGAGGTAGTTGAAATCTAACCAACGCCCAAAAAGTTACCGGGTTTCCTGGTATATTTTTACTATGTTTTTAATTGGGTCCAAATCGGGGAAAACTCTCCTGAACAATGATTACACTTTCTCACGTTGCGAACACGACGAGGCTTGTGGTATAATACGTAAATTTTATAATTTTAATTAAATAACGGTAATGAATTGCTGATTAGATTGTCGTGACAGGTTCATGAAAACAAGTGGTCTGGTCTCATAATGAATCCTCAGCGTGCGACGATCGGCAACTCTGAGACGAGAGAAAAAAGTCGCACGATAACGTCACGTTGAATTTGACGAGAACTGCAGCTAATACTTAAGGTAATGGATTAAATCTCGTTCATAAGGTGACCGAACGAATGAATATAAATTAAAATCTGTGAAACAATTATAGCGTGCTCAATATATAAAAAAGAGGAAACTTTACTCCATTAATTTTTCGAATGCGGTTCTTTGTGCAAAAAAAAAATATTAATAGACTTCCATCGATGCTATAATTTTCTGTCCTTGTGAGACTACTTAATTTAATAAGCTGCCGTGGTGGGGAGATGTTATCTGCCTCGTGCGGTACGCAAGGAGGTCGTGGTTTTATTCCCAGACCCTGACGGTGGCTGTTGTATTTGTGGAGTCCGCGTGTTTCCTCCCCGTGGTGGTCGCGTGGATTTTTCTCCGAGTGATCGAGTCGTGCCCTCCACATTTAGAGACATGCATTTAGATCATTTGGCTACTCATGAATTCCCGCATACGGTGGTTTCACCCACCCACCTTGATGAGCGATCAGGTGTGACCGAGCCCGCCTCTGAAAGAGAGCTTATAGCTCCGTAGGTTTTACCTGGTAAGTAACATAGTTTACTTTGATAGCTGGCCTTGGTGGCATGTGTATGACCGTCTTGGCACCGCGGCCGTGTAGGGCGAGGAAAGTTGACCGTGTACACAGGGAAAAGAAAAATCCGAATGATGGACAACTTAAAATGTTCCGTTACATCGGCAGTTCTCAACTCGTGTGGCTCAACCACCTGAGACGGGGGGGGGGAGGTTCATCAAAGCGTACCAGGATGACCCAGCCTGCGGCATGGATACTGTGCAGGATACATTTTGAATGTGAGCAGGGAGCGTCAGCGCCACGTTATGGTGACAAAAATACAAAAATATACAACATAAAATATCTCCCTTGCTAACGCAAACACACACCAATATACAACATGAAATATATCCCTTACTAACGCAAACACACACCAATATACAACATAAAATATCTCCCTTACTAACGCAAACACACACCAATATACAGCTTGAAATATCTCCCTTGCTAACGCAAACACACACCAAATAAACAACATGAAAAATATGCCTTACTAACACAACACAGTAATGCACAACACACAACGGATGCGTTACTCACATAGCACGCACTGACACACAATTTGAAACAATTGCCTTTCTAAAGCACATTGACGAGAGGTGTGGACATCTCATCTGTCTGCGTTATTGTGGTCCTTCGTAACCTGGGAGGAGGGAGGGTGGGTGGCAGCGGTTGCTAGGGCCGCCGTGACAAAAAAAAAATTGAGAACGACGATTGTATTCCGTCAATGTGATGATGATGATGAGAACAAACACCTTAAATGGACAGTATTAAGATGATGATTCCAGAGTATCTAAAATCTCCCGTTCGTCAGTAGGGGCCTCTACAGAATAATCACAATCATTGCATCTCTCCTACGGTCTTATGGGTTTGGGGCCCACTCTCCAGGTCAGATCAAAAGACAAATATCTCGAGCATAGCTTTAACAGACTGTTGTCGAGCCGAACCTATGAAGGCCGGCACGGCACACGAGTGGGAGGGTGACCAGTACCCCTAGCCCGGACACCTTTGTCTCCCGAGTGACGATATTTACACATAGCATCGGGTACTCATTTGAGGCTAAGTCGACCTACTAGGGGTGGCCCAGGATTGGCCGTGATTGAGAATCGAACTCGGGTGGAAAGGTTTGTAGCGCAAGGGGCGTTGAGCTCAACACTGCCACTTGCCACGAGTCAGATCAAATCACGGCCTTCTCAAACAGCCTGTTTTTTTTTTGAAGAAGTGAAATTACTTTGAAGATCTTTTATGCCTTGCACATTCTCGTAAAACTTATGGTTCTCCTTTAATCAGTGGAATTTGATTTCAAAAAAAGTATTTCGGTGAATCAGTGAATGTGTTCTTTGGATACCGATAAAGGCACGGATGCGATGGTAAATTAATGGATCAATTGCTAGGGTAAGACATTGCATTCATAAGTCAGTTTTCCATTTGTATCCTTTCACAGCTGGATATTTGGAGTATTGAATGGAGCATATTTGTTGAACGAGACGTAAGTAGTAAGGCAGTGATAATATATACACTCGAAAAATAATAACCTCCTTTTAGCCCGGAGTCAAAGCCCCTCCTGCCAGCAGCGTAATGCATGAGCGAACAGCCAAATGCAGGGCTGAACCTTTACCTTTACACAAAAGAATAGCCTGTGACCAAGTCATATCCGGAAGCGATAACGATGACAGTTCACTTATAATCGTTATAGAACATTATATCATTATCCGCCTTGCTGCATGTCTCTATAAAAAATAAAGTCAAACAGTGAAAGTAAAATTTTCTTCTCAAATGAGCAGCATTGATGCATTGGTACGTATCTCCCGTTTACAGCCCTGCAGAGCCGCCAGTGCTGGAAATTCCACATCCCTATGGCAGGGGCGAGTCTCGCTACAGCGAACAACCGCTGTTGTGACCAACCCCCCTTGCCCCCACAAAGTGGTACTTAATTTATCGACCCCGAAAGAGATGGAGAGATGATGATGATGATGTGCCGCGTCGACCACGCCTCGCTCGACCGCCCAGCCACACCGCGCGCCCACGTGCTGCTCGAACGGCGGCCTCCTCCTCCTTCACAGACGAGGCCCCCTGTGGTGGTTACCCGCGCCGCTTCGTATGCAAGTCCCGCGGGGCCGGCTTAATCTCGCCATCTCACACCGCCACGTGCGCTCGCGGGCGGGCGGGCGGGCAGGCGAGGTAGGCGGGAGGGGGATGGAGGTAGAGCGGCAGGGAGGGAGGGAGAGTGGACGTTGTAGGCGGATGTCTTTCTGCAGCGGGAGAGAGGGAGGGAGGGAGCTTCGCTCATCCAAACTGGAATGTTGCTTGCCCCCCCCCCCAATTTTTTTTTCTTCTTCGCTCGGTGTGTCGGCGCGGTGATTTTTCGGCTCATCAGTATTCTGCAAAATCTCCGCCGCTGTGCAAAAATTGAATGGCAGTTTTTTTTTTTGGGTTGCAGTTCACGGCCAAGATATTGCGAGGGTTATAGTAATGGTCTCAATAAAGCATCCGTTAATTTAACTCCTGCTTTAAGTTACATCCACAATGGCAATAATGATTAAGTATATCCGTGAAGGAAGAAATGCACATCTTTCTGTTGACTAGTGTGTATATACAATAAATAAAAATTGACATAGTATTTCATTTGCGCCGTGTTTAACCGCTTAGGTAATGATGCACCGGTGAACCTGACTACATTTTTGTTGTTGTAATCCACACAGCTTAATTACCTTCCTGAGGCGTGTAGCACTGCAGTGATTGAAAACAGAACCATCGCTGGTCTTGTAAGTAAATGGCTGGGATGGACCATTGGTGCGGTAGATGGAACATTGCCCTATGAAGCCTCAAACCTTAGTTTGATTCCTAGGAATGGATAATCTCAGTGGCTCCTTATACCTGGACCGGTATTAGCCCCTGCCCCTTCACAGGCCTGACACAATGACCAGATGAGTCATTTATACAGCAGTGGATAGAAAAAGGGCTGTGAATTATTGTTTTGATTGCTAGCCCTTGCAACTCGTGACATAATTGTTTCCCAATCTGTGAAAACAAGCGTCTTTGTATGGGGTACAACAACAACAATCAAACCTCCATTTTATTCTAATGTGCAAAATAATATTTTTGCAACCATGCTAGTGACACAGTCATCACGTCGATAATGTCAAGGCTTCCGTTCACGCTCCGCATGAAAGTCATTTCTTCACGAGGAGCTGACAAAACCATCTAGCAGACTGCAACCGGGAGCAGCGCTCAAGCGGGTCGATGGCACGGTGACTGGGAGACGCCCAAAGCGATGCGAACCCGCCGACAAACCGATGTACGATTCGCAGCCACGCCTCACATTAGGTGTTAAGATGTAAAAAAAACACCAAACATGATCATTTTTTCAAGAAATCCTGTCTGCATTAGCCACACGTACTTGTGGTGAACATGCAAACAAAAACATGCTCTGATAATAATTATTATATACTAGCGGGAAGTACCCGGCGTTGCCTGAGCGAAAAAGACACACACACCACAGACATCGACTTACACACACACAGACATCGACCCACACACATACAAACACATCGACTCACACACACACACATATGGACTCACACACACAGACATCGACTTTAGACACAGACGCATGGAGTTACACACACACATGGACTCACACACACACACACATAGACTTACACACACACATCGACTCACACACACATACATAGACTCACACACACATCGACATACACACACACATCGACACACACACACACACACACACATATCGACTAAGACACACACACACGCATGGACTTAAACACACATGGACCCACGCACACACATCGACTTACACACACACATCGACGTACACACACACATCGACTGACACACATAGACTCACACACAAACATACATCGACTCACACACGCACATAAAGCCACACACACATCGACTTACACGCAGACATTGACTGACACATACACATTGACTTAGACACAAACACATCGACGTACACACACACACACATCGACTTGCACACGTCGACTTACAAATGCACATGGACTCACGCAGACACACATTTCGACGCACACACACACATCAACTGACACACATGGATGCACACACACACATTGTCTAACACATACATCGACTTAAACACACACATACATAGACTCACACGCACATGGACTTACACACACACATCGACTAAGACACACACAAGAGCACATTCAAAGTCTATTCTTCATGATCATTGGTTCATCCCTGTCATTAAAGCGAACCTATAAAGGCAATTTGTAATGAGTAAACAGTCATGGTAATAAATGTTTGAAGGGAGCTGTAAATCTGCACATGTTACCTTGCATTGTGTCCACACGAAACAGAATTCCCTCGTCACCCCCACCGTACGCATGTGACTTGGTAGTGGCCATCCCCCCCACCGAACGCGTGTGAGTTGGTAGGGTCTAGCGTGCGCTAGCTAATAAATAAATAACCAAAAACAGCACTTAATCGCTCATTAAACCACTTTAAAGGTGACGGACGCGAAATCGGAATAGAAATACACACACAAACATCGAGTCACACACACAGACATCGACTTTAGATACACACACATATCGCGTACACATATACAGCGACTTACACACACACATCGACTTACACACACATATGGACTTACACACACATTTGGACTAAGACACACACACATGGACTCACACACACACACATGGACTTAGACACACACATTATTATTTTCAAATTTAGTAACCTAATTGTTAAGTATTAGTTGTGTACACACACACACAACACGCACACACATTGACTAACACACACAAATATGGATTGACACACACAAACACATGGACTTACACACACACATACATCGACCCACACACACACATCGACTTGCACACACACACAAACACAGCGACTCACACACACACATCGACTTACACACACACACATATGGACTTTCACAAACACATCGACTCACACACACACATAGACCCCCACCCCCCATGGTAAACTGAACTCCCCCATGGTAAACTGGACTCTCCCATGGTAAACTGAACTCCCCCATGGTAAACTGAACTCCGCCATGGTAAACTGGACTCTCCCATGGTAAACTGAACTCCCCCATGGTAAACTGGACTCTCCCATGGTAAACTGAACTCCCCCATGGTAAATTGGACTCTCCCATGGTAAACTGAACTCCCCCATGGTAAACTGAACTCCGCCATGGTAAACTGGACTCTCCCATGGTAAACTGAACTCCCCCATGGTAAACTGAACTCCCCCATGGTAAACTGGACTCTCCCATGGTAAACTGAACTCCCCCATGGTAAACTGGACTCTCCCATGGTAAACTGAACTCCCCCATGGTAAACTGGACTCTCCCATGGTAAACTGAACTCCCCCATGGTAAACTGAACTCCGCCATGGTAAACTGGGCTCTCCTATGGTAAACTGAACTCCCCCATGGTAAACTGGACTCTCCCATGGTAAACTGAACTCCCCCATGGTAAACTGAACACCCCCATGGTAAACTGGGCTCTCCCATGGTAAACTGAACTCCCCCATGGTAAACTGGACTCCGCCATGGTAAACTGAACTCCCCCATGGTAAACTGAACTCCCCCATGGTAAACTGGGCTCTCCTATGGTAAACTGAACTCCCCCATGGTAAACTGGACTCCCCCATGGTAAACTGAACACCCCCATGGTAAATTGGGCTCTCCCATGGTAAACTGAACTCCCCCATGGTAAACTGGACTCTCCCATGGTAAACTGAACTTCCACGATTCGCCTTTTTATTTCAAGAGCCGCACTGCTCTCCCTTAAAGAGCCGCATGCAGTTCCAGAGCGGCAGGTTTCCCCCCCCCCCCCCGGTGCAGAGCAACAGCTGTCATTTTAAGTCGAGGTGGTCAAGCTCGATGATTGTGTCAGGCGTGGCCGAGTTGCTTTGCTGTCACGGTATGTGCTCTGTGGTCTGCTCTGAGGGTCTCGGTGCGCGTGTGGCCCGCAAGGCTAAGAGATGCGTCGCGTTATTGCGCTAATCTGTTGAAATCTTTCGCCTAGCAGAGGATGTGGACATATATAAAACAAAAATTCCCCCCCCCCACATAGCCTTAACAGACTGTTGGGGCAAGTGCTGTTTGCGAGTAGCACCTATGAAGGCCGGCACGGCACACGAGGGGGTGGGTGGCTAGTATCACGCCCGACCGCCTTTGTCACCCCAGTGGCGATGTTTTACACACCGCACCATGCATGCATGTATATAGCCAATCGTGCTAATCGCAGATGCAGGTACTCATTTGAGGCTGAGTTGACCTAGGGGAGGCCCATGACCGGTTCAGATAATTGCCACCGGTATTGGCCTTGAACAGGAATCGAATTCAGGTCGCCGGGTTCGTAACGCAGTGCGCTGACCGTTCCCGACGATGTGGACATACACCCAACTGTGCCATAATTAGTTCCCGTGGCTTCGAACTCCAGAAGCCACATCCACTGCGCTCGAAGGGCTTCCGGCCCAAAATTTATCGAGGCCAGGTCTGGCTGAGCACCAATTGCATCCTGCGGTCGGTAAAATTTAAATGTGGATTTGAATTTTAAATTCGAATGGAAGGGACTCAATTGAGAGTTCAATCCGTAAATTTTAATCAACACCGTTTGACAGATGTTAATCTATCCTTAATGCATTTATTATGCATGAATAAGTATAATTGCAATTTAGCTCATTAGCTATGGATTGTACATTGCATGATCCGGCAATGTGGGAGATTTGTATTCAATGGAAATGCGTTTACAAATTAAAACAAATCGTTTGCATGCAGTATGACTTCCCAAGTTAAAGTTTTGATATTTGGTCCAACACACAAGATATTTACGACCATATACTGTTCTTCGACAATAATTGATTCGTGCAAAGTATGTGCCTCGTTACACGCATTCCACGTATTGTTGGAGAGGTTTAAATTGATGTATTTGGCAAAACACACAATGACGCTTACAATAAAATGATGTATTATGTTTTTTTTTCTTTCATAAATAGCCAGACTATTTAACATACTTCTATTTTGCCTGCACGGTGTAATGGTTAGCACACCTGATTCGCTTGATGGTGTATGCTCATTGACAAGATCAACAAGGGATTGTGGTTCATCTGTTGCAAGCACTTTGTGTGTCCAATGAGTGCGACCTCGGCGAGCACTGGACGGACACATGATGGTGTGCTAACCACTACACCACCGCTCCCGACAATCGAACAAATCACGAGCCACACTGGACCAAGTTTTTTTCGTCGCTACATCTGCATGGTGCACGTCCCCTTGGGCATGTCTCCTCGCTCCGTCATGAGTGTCGATCTTACCGGCCCTCACGCTTCCTCGCAACGTATGCTGGCCAGGCCTACTTACTTTTCATGGGTCAACACGACGCCTCTGCCGTGCATACTCGCTCCAAATCCTGCGTTCCTCCTCCTGTCTCTCAAAGTAATTCCAAAGCGTGCCACCACTCCAAGCTTTTCTGTGCACTTTTCGGCTTTTGGCCCATGATCCATACCATAGCAGCTAATTGTACACTCGCTCAACATGCCGTAGGCACAGGATTACGTTGCTTCCTCATTCTAAAGTTGAACAACTTTCCCAACTCTCTGCCACATGCCCGCATTTGCCTGGTCCCGGTCGGACTTCAACACTGACCCGAGATCTACCGGCCAGTGTGTGTTTCCAAGTTGTGTTCCTTTTATAGATCTTTAAATTGTTTTGTGAACCTATTATCAATTAATGTTGTTTTGCTTGATTGTATTTTTTGTAGTACAGCATAATCTCACACACACACACACAATGTGACTAAGCACCGATGAAAGTAGGAACGGTAGTGTAGTCGTCAGTGCACTGCGCTACCAACTCAGCGAATTAAATTTTATTCCTGACCATGGCCAACTGCAGTTGTGATTATCTGACCTGGTCCTGAGCCCTCAGGCCTCGGTCAACTCATCCTTAGAACGCGTCGCTAAAGGCGGCCGCCTGCGAACGGTTCTGACCACACCACGACCTTGTGGCCCGTGCCGCCCTCTAAAAGTGCTACATACGGATACATACTCACGTGAATGCGCGCACGTGTGCAAACACACACAAAACAAAGACCCCCCCCCCCCAGACTGTAGGGGCAAGTGCTGTTAGCGAGCACCTATAAAGGCCGGCACGGCACATGAGGAGGTGGGTGGCCAGCGCCACGCCCGACCGCCTTTGTCTCCCTAGTGGCAATGTTTACACACCACACCAGGTACTCATTTGAGGCTGAGTCGACCTAGGGGAGGCACAGGACCGGTTCAAATAACGGCCACCCGTGAGCAGGAATCGAACCCGGGTCGCCAGGTTCATAGCGCAGCGCGCTAACCGCTACACTACCACACACTACCACGCACACACACGAACACGCACACTTTAACAAGTAACCCAAGTGCCCTGCGCGGTGATGAAGTGGAAAGTGCCAATTGCCGTGCCGTTCAGCGCCGTGCACAGAAAGTCACCGGCCAGATGGAGAGCGGAAATAGCCGCCCTGTGATTTAGCACTTATTTTTTTTTGCACCGAGTATGTTTTATTTTTTGGGACCTTGCCAGAAAGTCTCTGCAAAGGAAACCAAGCGATTCGATAGGGAAAAGGTCAGGAAGGTGGGCTCGGCATCATGCTTCAAACGGAGTGAAGCCGCGGCAAATGTTAACGTTCTCGTTTGGCCCTGGTGTGTCCGCAGACCCCCACGCCGAGGCAAGCAATAGAAACACAAAAAATAAATAAATAGACGTGGACCTGGAGTGACCAACCTCACTTGATGATGGATTTTATTCCGCTCACGCTGGCAATGAAATCACCACCGCGCTGCCACGTCAAGTTCCTGTCGTGGTTTTTGTAAGTGTCCTGGCCGGTGCTGGCCCATTGAGAGCCCTGAAACGGAAATCATTTTTTGGGGTCTCTCCCCCCCCCAACTCCCACCCCCAGCATACTTGAAATTAAACTTTCAAATAAATGAAATCGTAGTGAGATGACTGAAGACAGGGAGAGAAAGATGCAGTGAGATAAGAGAAATCTGGTAAAAAGATGAGACGGAGTGAGATGAGATACAGGACATGCAGACGAGGCAAAGATGAGATGAATAAATTAATTTAGCGCGCTAATGAGCCTGTTATTTTGATTAAAATTTGAATTTGAGATAATATCTGATGAACCCTTATCCTGTCATGGGTGCTTGAGCCCCTTGAGCTGCTTGCGTCCCTCCACTTTTTACTTGGTTTGTGTTTGTGTTGTCGTCACAACTGCAAGGCTGTCAGTCAAATCCGCGCCTGCAGGTAGCTCTACTTAACCCCGTCGTCATTACTTCAGTTCGTGCACGGTTAATGTAGTAACTCGTATTTCATTTCAAATACACGAACGAATGAAGGAATGATGTTGTCGGTAGTGTACAAGTTAAAGACACGCTATCTTGGTTATTAACTCTGTCCCCGAATTGTTTTTTTTATACATGCGAGCCATTTCAGGCAATTTCCCTTCATCTTCAATGTCTTTCGATGGAAACCACTCGCACGTGAAGTTCCTTCAAACTTCGCCGTTACGATGTTAAAGTAGCGTTTCCATTTCCGTCCGCGGGTTTTTTCTCACCTTTCACTCTGCTCCGGCGAACACGGCCGTTGCCCACAACACGCGCCCAGGAGTGGCCAGCCTCTAACAAACCGCGAGCCAACAAGTATCCCTTAGACTTCCTGCAATAGCCAAGTGTATATATGTGTAGAAAGAAAAAATACAATAAATAATAGAACACGACGTTTCGATTGCAACACAAGCAACCGTCAGCAGGTGAGAAGCTCGGAGAGAAACACTTATACAGAGAGACAAACACAGACACGGAGAGAGACACATACACAGAGAGATAGACACACACAGAACGAGAGACACACACAGGAGAGACACACGCAGAGAGAGAGACACACGCAGAGACACACAGAGAAACAACGCCTCTGTGACGAGGTATTATATATATAGAGAGGGGGGTTGTTTGTCTCTCTCTGTGTATGTGTCTCTCTCTGTGTATGTGTCTCTCTCCGAGCTTGTATTTACATACAGTTATCACCTGATGACGGTTGCTTGTGTGGCAATCGAAACGTCGTGTTCTATTATTTACTTTATTTTTACTTTCTACGTGACTTTACCGAAAGAACCAAAGAGTATAAAACACATTCCTGCGGAGGGAGCTGGTAGGAACGTTGGGTTGCTCGGTCAATGGCCTGCAGGGTCAACGGCGGCGTGGTGTATTCCGCAAATATGCCCGACTGTGAGGGCGGGCACAAGCCGGCGTGAGTAGGTTAAACGTTGAGTTTTATAAGGGCACCACGGGGTGACCAGCCCCTCCCCACCCAGCAACTCCCCTCCCACCCCCACCCAGCCCCACCCTCCCCACCCAGCCCCTCCCCACCCTCTCCACCCAGCCCCTCCTCACCCTCCCCATCCAGCCCCTCCCCACACTCCCCTCCCCACCCAGCCCCACCCTCCCCACCCAGCCCCTCCCTTTCACCCAGCCCCTCCCTGCACAACGGACGGACAGACACAATAATCCCCTGTGGGCTGGTGTAACCAGGAGATTCCTACGAGTAATATCTTGATTTGAAGCTTTCGTGACTGCAGGAATTACTCTTTGGTTCTTTCGGTAAAGTCAAGTATATAATAATTTACTTATTGACAGTTTTTGGCACAGCACGGGAGACATGCGTTATTCTTTGCTACCGTCATAACACTCTCTACGTGATGTCCCTTCGATGTTGCCACGTGTGGGTGGATTTAAGAGCCACCGGCTGGCCACCGCTGCCCTAGCTCATAACCATAATGCCTGGATTACAAGACGGGCGCATTCCCCCCCTTCGTTTAAAAGCATCTTACAATCCGGCGGGAGCGTTTGTAATGAGATATATGTACGTTTATTTGGCACGGGACACTATTTGTGGTGTGCGTCCTTACTCTCCGGAGCCTCTAATGGTCCGGAGAACGATGCCATATATCATTCTTTGTTGTAGAGTATTGTTGGACAAACAAGGAAAGTGCTTTTTCACCCTTTACCGGAAAACTTCTATCCTTCCCCACAAACAGTACAAACAAATCCACCTGGTAATGATGATCATGAGTATCATCATCATCATCATCAGCCATGATCAATCCACTGCTGGATGAAGGCCTCTCCAAGCCGCTGCTGCCACAACGCGCCTCTAGCCGTTCATGCGATGTACCAATCCACGCAGCAACCTGCACACCGACTAATTTTGTCGCTCCATCTCCATGAGACACGTCCTCTTGGACGTGTTCTGTTCGTTGGTTGTTCTTCCGTCCTTATTATTCTTGGCACCTGATGCCAGTGTTTAAAATTATCTGGAAGAAAAAAATGAATGTGCAATACATCATCTTATGAGCGTTTGTCTGCTGAGGTCTACAGTTCTTACGAGTGTAATAAACGACTGGACCACGATGTCTGTCCCAGTGTCCTTTATTATTCGGTTCGTGCTGTACACCCACACGGCTGTCTTTACTCTGTAGCTTCTCCACGGTGCTGACTCCAATGTCGGCCCGATCCACAACAGCAGCTCCGCTGCTGTTTCTCTCACACAGCCCCCCTTGGCTGTACTCTCTGCTGCTCTTCTCCCTCCGCAGCTCTCACAGCTTCTTGCTCTCTCTCTCTCTCTCCGCAGCTCCTCCTGGCAGCCACACCGCTGCCTCTAACAAGCAGCCCTCTCTCTCTCTCTCTCCGCAGCTCCTCCTGGCAGCCACACCGCTGCCTCTAACACGCAGCCCTCCTGGCTGTCTCCTCCCCAGCTGCACACCACTCCGCAGCTTCCTCTTATCTTCGGGGTTGGCTCCCGATCGCCGTCGGCGCCCCCCCTCTCCACACTTGCCCGCGTGGCCTCACTCTTTTCCGCTCACACCCCGACTACCTTCCCCTTCCGGTTTACCCACTTAAAGCCCCGAACCTTACCCCCACGTCACATGACTCCACCCCCCGTGACGTCACCTCCGGAAGGTCGCTTACGCCCGCATTACACCACCCTCCCCCGTAGAAAAATCCCAGCCGACCTCGGCTGACCAATAGCAAATCGTAATGCGGCGAACCGAGCTTCCCCCCCTAAAGGACACTAAGCATATAATGTAACAACAAGAACAACAACAACGCAATGAACATCAACGATCGTACAAAAGCATGCAATAAATACAACTGTAAGAAAAAAATAACAAGACAGCAACAATCAACGAAACGTAAGCGATTTGGAACGTGTGCGGGTCGCCGGCCCGTCCCGGACGGTCGGCGGCCCACTCGCAGAACGGGAACGCGATGAAAGTCGAGGAATGACAGGGGGTAATCCCCCTGTCGCAGCTGGAAGTCCACCGCCGTCCCGTGTCTCTAAAGAGTTAGTCTTGGGCTTGTCCTGTGACCGTGCCCGCAGCTGGGTCGGAAGGGCTGCAGGGCTCGAAGGTCCCGCAGACCTGGCAGGCGTCCTCCGAGCAGGGCCCCTCGTCCCCCGCAATGTCACGGCCGGCCTGTCTGGAACAGGTACGACAGGCGCTCTAGCGAGATCAATGGACGCAGGCAGGGGAGAGTCAGCAGCAACAGACCCCGGCAAGGCAATATTGGGGGATGACGCATCATGTAAGGGAGCAACATATGGTTTCAAGCGCGACGTATGCACAACCCAGCGACGAGACCCAATCTGGACGCGTGCTGTCTGTGGGTTGGGAACCGCAATGAGGCGTACGGGACCATGCCAGGGTTTGTGCAATTTCGGCGAGGTCCCCGGACGTACCTGTGGACAATGAAGCCAGGCTAGGTCCCCAACCTTCCAAGGGCACTCCCCCTCAGACCGTCGCGCATATCGCTCGTTCCGGGCCTGGGCTTTGGCCGTAGCCACGCGGGCATTCTCCCGCGCCTCCGTGACTCGGCGAACCGTGTCCTGGATGTATTCAGGAAGTGGTTTCCGAGGTCCCTTCACCCCAGTTCCCAATTGCACATCCACCGGCGGCACGTTTTCCCGACCATACATAAGGTAAAACGGCGAATATCCTGTAGCCGCATGAGGCGTCATCCTGTACGCCGAAAGCACCCCGGGGATGTGCAGATCCCAATCTGATTGTTGTTCACTCACGGTATGGCAAAGCATGGCAGACAATGTCCTGTTCAGCCGTTCAACCATACCATCCGTCTGCGGATGGTATGGGGATGTCCGTACTTTCTTAGTCCCAAGGCCCGCGCACACTTCCGCCAATAATTTAGAAGAGAAATTCCTGCCCTGGTCCGTGAGGAGTCTCTCAGGCGCCCCCTTATCCATAATATACCCAAACAAAAAGGCGTCGGTAATGGCCGCGGCCGACTGATCGGGCAACGGCCAGGCCATCGGCCAACGGGAGAGGTACTCAACCCCTACCAGCAAATATTTATTACCCCTCGCCGATGGTGGAAAAGGTCCCAATATGTCCAGTGCCACCAATTCATTGACTCGAGACACCTGAATCGACTGGAGAGGCGGCACGTAAGGATGTTTCGGCGGCTTACGTTGTGCACACGCAGGGCACGCGCGCACGTGCCCTACGACATCTGTCGCCATGCCGTGCCAAAAATAATGACGTTGCAACGTCAACAAGGTCTTCTGCACCCCTAAATGTAAGAGAGTGTCACAATGGAGGGTTCTAATCAACTCGAACCGCAAGGACGTTGGTACCACCAGGCGCCAACGTTCCTGGAACCCCTCCCGCCACATAAGCAGACCATCTCGGAGAGCGGTTTGCGGCCCCACAGCCGTACTCGGACTCCCATTGTCCTTAGCAGACCGCTTCCGCAAGGACACCAATGACTCATCCATCATCTGTTCCCGGATCCAGACAGACCGCGGCAGATTCAAAACCCCGTCAGCCGGTCCCGGTTCCATCGGAGTGTCCGACTTCTCGACGGCCAGCGTGAGCGGCTGAGGGGGGTTTGGAATCGGCGAACACCTATGCGTCCCCGACTCACATTTACAAGGACCGCGCCGCGGTAATCTGGAAAGTGCGTCAGCGTTCGCATGGCGCACACCCTTCCGATGTTGAATTTGGAAGGAAAATTCCTGTAGCGTGTCCAACCAACGTGCCAACTGTCCGGATGGCTGGTCAATTTTAAGGGCATATTGCAAGGCCGCATGATCCGTACGCACAATAAAAGAACGACCGTAGAGGTATGGTCGAAATTGCCGTAGGAAAAAAACAACCGCCAATAGTTCTCTGCGAGTGACACAGTAGCGGGTTTCCGCAGGAGACAAGACTCGGCTACCATACGCCACGACACGCTCTACACCCCCTTTAGACTGTGATAACACCGCCCCAATACCTGTGTCACTCGCGTCCGTATCAAGAATGAATGGGTGATCGAAATCGGGATAATCCAATGTTGGGGCCGTGGCCAATAGATCACGCAGACTCCGAAAGGCCGCCTCCTCCGGCTGTCCCCAAACAAACTTCCGTCCTTTACCCGTAAGGAGATGCAAAGGCCTCGCAATCGTCGCAAAACCCGGCACGAATCTTCGGTAATACGAGGCAAATCCCAAAAACCGCCGAACATCCCCCACGGTGGCCGGAGTCGGCCAATCCCGGACGCACGCCGTCTTTTCCGGATCCGTGGACACTCCCTCAGCGCTCACAATGTGCCCCAAATAACGGACGGACCGTTGCAGTAGGTGACATTTCTTTGGTTTGAATTTCAATTTGGCAGAACGCATCCTCGTAAACACTGTCTCCAGCCGCGTCAAATGTTCATCGAATGTGCGGCTGAAGACAATGATATCGTCCAAATATATAAGACATGTCTCCCACTGCAACCCCGTCAAAACGAGCTCCATCAATCTTTGAAATGTAGCAGGGGCCGCATTCAATCCCATCGGGAGACAGTTGAATTGAAATAACCCCTGAGGCGTACGGAATGCGGTTTTCTCCCGTGAGGACTCGTCAAGGGGAAGCTGCCAAAATCCCGAAGAGAGGTCCAGTGTGGAAAAGAACTTAGCCCCCGACAATGCGTCGAGGGAGTCATCCATACGCGGCAGAGGGTACGCATCTGCCACCGATATCTTATTCAATTTGCGGAAATCAACACAAAATCGCAATTTGCCATCCTTCTTCTTAACCAAGACGACTGGAGCGCCCCATGGGCTGTTAGATGGCGATATAATGTCCGCAGCCAACATGTCTTCCACTGCCCCCCGTACGTGTTCTCGCTCCGCAGGACTCATCCGATGCGAATTTAATCGAATAGGGGCAGCATCGCCCGTCTCAATGTGATGGTAAAGCAAGGAAGTGCGGCCCAAATCCAAATCATCGGAGCTGAACACGTCGGAATATGTCAACAACAATTTACGCAGCGCACCACGTTGCTCCATGGACAGGGAAGAATTTTCGTCACATAATTGAGCAACCCAACGATCATCCGAACTCCTTGGCTCGGAAACCCCAGCAACAACTCCCCGGCTATGTGGACAATCATGGGTCGCAAACGCCGTAGTGGCATGTGCCACAACCGTACCGGCCGGGACACGGACGTTTTCTCCCCCCGCATTAAGCACCTGTAAAAACGGTAATTGATCCGGCCGGACGATGGTCTGTGCCCCCACTAACGCCAACCCGGTTGTTATCGTGGCGGACGGTGACAACAAGACCCCTACTGCTCCTAGCCGATCAGGCAGGGGCTTCCGATACCGCAAGGGTATAAGCATCTGTGTACCAGGTGGGATGTCCACAGATGCGACGGACAGCGCCTGCACTTGTACGGCCGAAGCAGGTCGCCCCCAGGGCGACGGCAGAAACGAGATTTGACGGCCCCCCGGCAGTTCAATACAATTCTCATTGATTTTGATCAAAATGGGCATCTTAGCCAAAAAATCGGTGCCTAACAAACAAGGAACCGCCAAAGATCTCGATATCAACACAACACCCGAGGCCGACACATCCCCAATAGATATCTTAGCATCCACCTGACCCACGATACCCATGCTACCCCCGTTCGCAGCGACGCACGACCCATAAACCGGACGCACAGCCCGCGACGGAATGCCCAACAGATGGAAAATGACATCCGATATAATAGTCGCAGACGCGCCCGAGTCGACCAAAATGCGCACGTCCACACCTTGTATGGACCCCGGTACAGTGGACGAACCCGTAGCGGCCGCGACAACTCTCCGTGCCAATTTGCGCCACTGCGTAACTGAATGACAAGGCCCCGTCGATGGCCTTTCTTTAACAACAACAATAGGATCGCGCAACACAGGTGGTGGGTGAGGTGGAAAGCCTTGCCGAGTGTCTGGTGCGTGCCGACATGCCTGTTTCGGAGGATCTTTAGCCGACTTGACCGGTGCCGAGGCCTCCTGCTGCGGCGGAGCCGGGAAGCGGGCCCAGCAGTCTCTGGCGTAGTGGCCCCTACGCCCGCAGCGGAAACATTCGGCCTCGTTGCGCCGAAGCGCAGGCCTCGCCTCCTGACGGCCCCGTTCTGGTAGCACCGCGCGCGGTCTCGGCCCGCCGCGTCCCGTCCATGGAGCGGAGGCGGCCGTCAGTTGTTGAGGGCCCCGGTCATCCGGAACATAGACGGCCTGCGCAGGGTTCCACCCCAGCGCCTCCTCTTCTTTGACGGGCTCCCCCGTCCACGCCGTCACTTGTTTCCAGCGACGGAGGTTGAATTGCGCATCGAGACACTTAGCAGCCATCCGGGAAGTTAGCTTCTCATGCCCACACACAGGCATGGGGATCCCTAGATCCCGAGACAGCTCCAACATTTTCCCTAATATGAGAGGCTCCAGCAGGTCCTGTGGCGTCTCAGGATAAGCTGCCATGGCCAGCTCCAGCACCGCACCCCTGAACGCCACGGGCGACTCCTCTGGTGCTCGTTGTCGTTGAGCGAATCGCCGATGCGCATCATCTGGTGGCTCATAAGCATCGGCCATTTCTTGAAAAACACCACATAAAGTTGCCTTCTTATCGGTCGCTATGGAACGGAAGAATCGGACAGATTCGTCGTCCAGGAGAGTCGGCAACACCTCCAAAGCCTCCGCATCGGTCCATCTTGCTGTGCGTACCGCCGCCAAGAAGCGGCAGGCGAACGCGCTCCAGTCCCCACCGACGGAAAATTCTTTAACTGTTGTAAGGTGGCGACTCCGACTCCTCTTCCCGCCGTCTTCCAATGGTGGTGGTTGTGATGGCAAATTCAAAATGGCGTCGGCCCGCGGCGTGGCCAAGATGGCGGTTTGGCGCCACGGAGCGCGCAAAATGGCGGCCTCTTGCCGCGTGGGCAATGGCGGCGGCAGGACAGGCAACGTGGCGGCCCGCGGAGCACCACTTGCATCATCCATCGTCCCTGGCGCGACGAGATGGCATAGATGCGCCAGGACGTCCTTAAGTGCCTCCAGTTGTACCGCCATCGCTTGCCATCGTTGATCCGCGTCTGATGATGTCGACGGACCCGCCACCGCGCCAACATCCTCCACTCCCGATCCCGTGGTCTCCTCAGCCGGGCTCTCCTCCACCACCCCAACAGGATCCGCGGTTGGAGGGAGTTCGTCGTCGTCGGACGAAGAAGCCGATGCAGGCGCCGGATTAACTTTCTTCCTCACTTGTTTCGACATGCCGTTGCACTTCCGACACCAGTGTAATAAACGACTGGACCACGATGTCTGTCCCAGTGTCCTTTATTATTCGGTTCGTGCTGTACACCCACACGGCTGTCTTTACTCTGTAGCTTCTCCACGGTGCTGACTCCAATGTCGGCCCGATCCACAACAGCAGCTCCGCTGCTGTTTCTCTCACACAGCCCCCCTTGGCTGTACTCTCTGCTGCTCTTCTCCCTCCGCAGCTCTCACAGCTTCTTGCTCTCTCTCTCTCTCTCCGCAGCTCCTCCTGGCAGCCACACCGCTGCCTCTAACAAGCAGCCCTCTCTCTCTCTCTCTCCGCAGCTCCTCCTGGCAGCCACACCGCTGCCTCTAACACGCAGCCCTCCTGGCTGTCTCCTCCCCAGCTGCACACCACTCCGCAGCTTCCTCTTATCTTCGGGGTTGGCTCCCGATCGCCGTCGGCGCCCCCCCTCTCCACACTTGCCCGCGTGGCCTCACTCTTTTCCGCTCACACCCCGACTACCTTCCCCTTCCGGTTTACCCGCTTAAAGCCCCGAACCTTACCCCCACGTCACATGACTCCACCCCCCGTGACGTCACCTCCGGAAGGTCGCTTACGCCCGCATTACACGAGGAAGAACAACCACCTGTTAGATTTAATGCCCGAGATGCTGTGGTTTTTACTGCTCACTCTGTTGAGAAGTAGCCCGCGAGTGAGCCAATGGGGTTTTTCAGGACCACACAGGGTAGTAAAATGCTATTATTATTATGATTCACCATGGCCAGTATCAAGCATAGGCAGGGATATTCTCGTACGTAGTGTCATTTTCGTGTGCACACTTCCTATTTATGTTCAGAATCCACAGACGTTTCATCTATAAGAGTTTTTTATGGTTTAATTTCACCTTCGCTTATTCCCCCTTCCAAAGGGATAAGCTCTATCGAACTGTGGTTACGCTTACTTCCTTAACAAAACATTTTTCTCAAATACAGTTACCCACGGGCTTTCCCATCTATTTGCGATTGGGCATGTAACATTCTTTAAAGGGAACCATTGCTATCCTTGCCGCCCTGCTGAGGGTTTACTCAGAAGACATTTTTTCCGGCCAATTTCTCAAAGATGACATGTTTCAGTGGCCGTGCATTTGCCGCTCGCTGCAGAGGTCTGAGGATAGCGGCCGCGCCTGGTGAATACTGCGAGTTTGTATTGACGGTAGAATAACGCACACCATCTGATTTACGGTGGATGTTGAAGATGCCCCGTGACGTTATTCGAAAATGAGTCTGCAATTTGCGCTGGCATCGTGATTCAAACGTTCCGAATATTGCAACTTATATTATAACTTAGAATATTGCAGTGTAATAGCGCAAGCTGGTGTACAACAGCGGCAACTGTGGTGGACAGACAGCACACACGCCGGTGGGGGTGTGCACGGTGTGTGGGTAGAGGGAGGAATTGCGGCAAGGGTCACGGAGGCCCCTGGAACTTGCTAGCGGGTTCGAGAAAGGAGGCGCGGTCAGGGCGGAGCCAGGCCGCACCGGGAGCATAAAAGGAGCCGAGAGTGGGAGCTCGGGGCTGCCGGTTCTGGGAGTGGACTCGTCTCGTCGTCGCTGTCGTCTCGTCGCCGTCGTCGCTAAACGTATCCGCTAGACGTTGCGCGATGAAGGAGAGTAGTTGGCGATCTCAGTCAGTGCCGTCAGTGTTAGACGGCCGGTGTTGTGTACAGGCCCTAGGCTGAGCTACTGTGGAGAGTGTGCGGACGAGACCGTGACAGTTGTTAATGAAGAAAGTGCCTCCTCTGAATCGTTGACACTACACTATTACAACTTATAATATTATAACTTATTCAACGGTTTTACTTAACTTGACTCCTATGTTTGTCGTGGTCAAATTTTGTAATCAAAAATTAGTCTACTTCCTGTTGTCCAATGAATTCCAAATTTTGCACACGTACTCAGATCCGGTGACAACGAATGCTTGTATCAAAATCGGCATCAATTAATCAATTAATTGGCTCCTTTATAGCAATTAACATTTTGTATGGACGGCTTATAATATTATAACTTACTCTCGAAAATGACCCATCTCGGAGAAATACCAGATAGAAAACATCACCCCGTACTGGCAGAGTAATGCCACTTCTGCAGGCCGGTGCTGTGTTCCCATGACCCCGTGCAGGGACAGATGCCAATGCGGTTCCCCCTTGGCTGGACTGTAACAAGACATTGTCATGATTGAGATGAAGTGTGGTCCTGAAACCTACTTTGAGTTGCTGGGACACATACGCAAGCACCTTATAAAGGCAAATCCAGTTGAATCTGAAACACGGACACCAGACCTGTTGTCAATTACAATTGTAATTGTGCGAGATGTTAACTGCCTCGCCTGTTATACAGGAGGTAGTGCCTTCGAGCCCAACTCTGACGCCTGCTGTATATTTCGAGTTTGCATGGCTTTCTCTCTCCCGTGGTCTTGTGGATTTTTTTTCAGGCTTCTTCGGTTTTCCCTCCACATTTAAAATCAACATCACGCATTTCGATTATGCGACTGCTATAAATGTCCACGTGATGAGCCACTTCATTTAGTTGACGTTTCTGATAGCCAGTTCGCTTCAGAAAAAAAAAACAGCAATTTTTTTTCAGCGAGGCCTTACCTGGTCAAATATAAAAAAATTAACCCGTAAAAACAAAGTTTTTCACTATAAATCCTTTATATGCGTGGCGGCTAGAGTCCTCTCGTCCTCTGACTTGAGATGGCTGCTACCTATGGGTTAGATGATTGCCTGCCACCATTAAGCAATTGGTAATTAAATATTATAATTTTTTTACCTAAAAAGTGTAAAAATTTTGACAAAAAAATTTCACGAAAAGAAATTGTCACGCACAACGAGTCTGTGTGCAAAATGTCAGCTCGATTGGATCACGGGAAGTGGGTTAAAAAACGACCGAAAAATTTGCACGGTCGTAAGCGCGCAAGCAAGCAAGCAAGTGAACTTAATATAAAGGATTTAAAAAAGAAGTAGCTTTTCGTCTACAATTGCAACCACGAGGCAATTGCGAGAGTGACGCGTGTGCCGCACAGGGGCAACACACAGCATGCTGGGGGATCGGTCGGTTGGCTTGCCTCCACTGCAGTGGCGCTCTGGGGACGTTCACGTGGAGACGTGGACACGTCGAGATGTCGAGATGTGACGTGAGGCGCGTTGAGTCGCGGAGGCAATTTAGCACCGCGTACACGTTAAGTACTCGCACATCTCCTCATTGACTGTCGCGTCGCATCTCGGCACCGATTGTGGCATTTTGTCGTATTTACGCAGGCTGTGCATGCTTTCCTCTGAGTTGTTTTTCTCTATTGTAAGGGTATACAGCATAGCAGGGCAGATACTCGGAGAGGGAGGGGGGGGGGGTGATGTGTGAGCCCTGCACGACAAAATGATGATGAGCTCGAGCCAGGCCCTGGGTAAACGGGGTGATCCATTTATAAATGATTCCAAAAAAATATAAACAATTTGGTGAAATTCTCGACGCTTCATTTCCATTTAGAAATCTCCACGCATCTCCCGCCCATCTCAAAACGCTTCTCCTATAAGCCGGTGTAGTTTTTAAATCCTTTATATTAAGTTCACTTGCTTGCGTGCTTGCGCGCTTACGACCGTGCAAATCTTTCGGTCGTTTTTTAACCCACTTCCCGTGATCCAATCGAGCTGACATTTTGCACACAGACTCGTTGTGCGTGACAATTTATTTTCGTGAAAATTTTTTTCCAAAATTTTCCACTTTTTAGGAAAAAAAAATTCATATTTAATTTCAAATACCAATGTGATAAAAATGAAACTCTTACTCAAGAAAAACAGAAATGAATAATAAAATAAAACCGATGCCACGCATATAAAGGATTTATAGTGAAAACCTTTGTTTTTACGGGTTAATTTTTCTTTCTTCTTTCAGCATTCAATGACGCGTACACTGAGCCCATTAGAAGGGAGATCGTTACGAATCAGTGGGCCATCTATAAATGGATCGCGCTGTGTGTCCGGCTGCCCTAAGTACCACGGTTCCACGGTGAGATATTTGGCTCAAAGTAACTCATCTTAATTTTATGAGGTTCCGCGGCGGTCTTATGCTGATGTTTGCTCGTTGTTATTACGATAGTGGGATGAAAAAATGACGACTTTGCAAAGAGCGGCTTAACTGTAATGTTGCGCTAACGTGATAAATTAACCTTGAGGATACGCCAGAGCTGATAGTATGCACGGGGGGAGGGAGAACCAGGCTGTTAAAGTTCAAATGAGGGCAATACCAAAAATAAATCACGTCTTCTGCATGGCAGAAATCCCTCTACGTGACGTGTTGTTGTTGTAAGGAATGAATGCAAGCCGAGGAGATGCAGCAGGGCAAAGGTGCAGGCCTGCATTGTATTGAACGCGCGCCACGCACGGCTGGTGAAAGGGCCTCCGCGAGACGGGCCTCAGGAAGCGCTCAGGGAGGCCTCGTCTTGCCGGGGTATTTCGTTGGCCTGCTCTTTAATGATGGTCAGACGTCCGGGGAGGTGGTGTGGGGACCTTAATTTTTTTTAAAAATAAGGTTTTATGTTTCGATTTAAAGCTTTCGTGACTGCAGGGATTCATCTTCTTGGTTCTTTCGGTAAAGACACGTAAAAGGGAAATAATAAAACATAATAAAACACAATTCTCACGACGTTTCGGCTACAACGCAAGCAGCCGTCTTCGGACGCTGTCTTTCCGACATCCCTGTTCTTCACCTGAGGACGGCTGCTTACGTTGTGGTCGAAACGTCGTGATAATTGTATTTTATAATGTTTTATTGTATTATTTTATTATTTCCCTTCTACGTGACTTTACCGAAAGAATCAAGAAGAAGAAGGTTTTATGTGTTGATTTGAAGCTTTCGTGACTGCAGGAATCCATACTCTTTGGTTCTTTCGGTCAAGTCACGTAGGTAGACAAATATAATAAAATAAATCACGACGTTTCGATTGCAACACGAACAACCTTCATCAGGTGGGAACATCCACAGCAAGGAAAATTTGATTTATTTTCTTGCTTGTGTTGCAATCGAAACGTCGTGATTTGTTTTATTTGATTTTATTTCTAACTACGAGACTTTACCGAAAGAACCAAAGATTGTATGAGGTTAGTGATTTGCTTTATATTCCTTTACTTTGCACTCCTATGGTGTCTTTGTACTATTTGAGTTTTGTAACATTCTGACCCCGTGCCCTCTTGTGGACATCTGTGAAAAAGAGCTTCATAGCTCATCGGATTTGTCGAGGATAAGTAAAATATTCTGATTCTGTTCCGACACTTTATCCAACCACCCGAATTGCGTGTTTGTGTTATTTGCGACTTGACTTTGTGTCGAACTCGGGCCGATATCTCCTGGAAAGGGTTCTTGCCTGTAAACGTCGTCGGGCAGTTCGCCGGCAATGGTTCAAGTGAGCCTGACTGCTGATGAGACACCGAATTGCGAAACCGACTTTGTTTGCATTGAGCCGCTCCTGCTGATAAATATGACGCTCCTTACCGGCTGATGCATTGTGTAAAAAAAAAAAGTTTATACGGAGAGACAACATTTTATACTTCTTCTTGCGTACGGCTGCTGATGTAGATGCAGAGCAACGACTACAATGTCACATTCAGGTGGTCAAGGCAGGTAACGGCGTCAGGAGCAGCGGAGTGTGCCACCGTCGCTGCGATGATGTCTCCTCCGTATTTGTGGATCGGGGCATCGTGTCGTTACACGTTGCGCGGCCTGATCTGGATGACCGCAGTTCCACATTGTTGGCGAGTTTTTAATTTTCCACATGCTAATCATTCAACATTCGTCGAATAGTGCACCTTGAACATACAAAGGTTCCCCGTATAACCTGGACAGACTTTTGGGGCAAGTGCTGCAGGCAAGCACCTATGAAGGTTTGCACACGAGGACAAAGGTGGCAAGCACCATGCCCAGCCGCCTTTGTGTACTCAGTGGCGATATTTAGACACTGCACCAGGTACTAATTTGAGGCTGGGTCAACCTAGGGGAGGCCCAGGACCGGGTCCGAAAATCGTCACTGGTGTTGGCCGTGAGCGGGAATCGAACCCAGGTGGCCAGGTTCGTAGCGCAGCGCGCTAACCGCTACACTACCGCTCCCCCCACACACACACGCACGCACACACGCGCGCACACACACACGCACACACACACACAAGCGCGCGCACCTTCACCCAGGCGCACGAGGAAATGCATTAGTTTCGTCACCGATGGGCATTTGTCAGAGGAGGCGGGAGATAGGGAGAGCGACAGTACTCTGCCGTGAGGGGGGGGGGGGCACAAGCCGAGTGCTGAGCGAGTTGATATCAATTACGCGCGATTCACCAGCTCCGAGGCCACGCGAGGCGCGCGCGTTTCAAGAGAAGGAGACACTTTTGTGTCGCGACAAAGGACGGGGAGGCAATTCTTAAGCAAGCGGGCGGCGACGGCAGCAGCAGCTCGCATCAAAACGGTGTTCCAAGATTACCCCAGAGGAAAGGCACGGAGATCCATCGCACTGCAGGGTGGGGAGCGGTGGTGCAGCGGTTAGCGCAGCTGCAATCCGCTGGACGACGAAACCTGGCAGAGACTCGAGATCCATTCCCGCTCACGACCACCAATACCGGTGACGATGATCTGAATCGGTTATTGGCCTCCCCTAGGTTGACTCAGCCTCAAATGAGTACTGTACCTGGTCCAGTGTCTAAATATCGCCACTGGGGAGACAAAGGTGGCCTGGCGTGGTGCTGGCCACCCATATCCTCGTGTACCGTGCCGGCCTAAATTGGTGCTCGCTAACAGCATTATTTACCCCAACAGTGTGTGTGCGTGTGAGTGTGTGCGAGTGTGTGTGAGTGTGTGAGTGTGTGTGGGGAGCGGTAGTGTAGCAGTTAGCGCGCTGCGCTATGAACCTGGCGACCAAGGTTCGATTCCCGCTCACGGCCAACAACAGTGACGATTATCTGAACCAGTCCTGGGCCTCCCCTAGGTTGACTCAGCCTGAAATGAATACCTGGTGCGGTGTGTAAACATCGCCACTGGGGAGACAAAGGCGGTCGGGATGTGGTGCTGGCCATCCACCCCCTCGTGTACCTTTCCGGCCTTCATAGGTGCTCGCTAACAGCACTTGCACCTACAGTCTGTTACAGGCTTTACGTGGGGGATCTTTGAGTGTGAGTACGCATTCATACGGGCTTCGTCACTTTCCTTGCAAAGTGGGAAATGAGGCGGAAAGCGACCAAGAGAATCCATCCTGCAGCGATGTCACACACAGCTGCCGCGCAACGTTACAATCTGGTAAACGAGCTTTTCCCAACGTCATTATTATTTCTATGTTTGTCTTTCATCTCCATATGTTACGTGCTTTTACAACGATGGTGGATGGAAACAAAAACAATCGCAGCCCAAGGCGCAGCCGCGCAATTGCCGGCTCACGCTACTGCTGGCAGGGAGGTCGCCCTCGAGAGTTTTTCGGCTTTTCTTTTCGTATTTCACGCTGGCCAAAAGTCTTGGAAGAGGCGTGAGTGTCCACCCACACGGGATCCCACCGCACATCACCTGCTCGTCGACTGACTGTGGTCGAACCCATTCCTACGCGCTGTGCGGACAGCGGCCAGTTGCGGATGAATTCAAAGACACTTTGCGCCCGTCCCTTCAACCGATCGAACAGAACGGGAGAGCCTCCGGGTCGCAAGCCCAGCTCGCTGCACTGACCGCATGCTCCCACGAATCAACAATTACAGCCGCAGAATTCTGAAACTCCCGCACGAATAATGCCCTGAACGATGCACACTTTTACTCTGTCTGAGCCGGTGCTTTTCACTGTCTGTACGGTGGGATTCAACTCTAGAAGATGCCCACAGGCGGTCGAGAAGTTAGAGAGAGAGAGAGACAGGATTTATTGCTGCACAAGGCTCTAATGATGAACCCCTCCTGTGGAAAATTCGCGCTCGCTATCCCCACCCACGCACACACGCGGCACCGGAGTCTCCGTTGCGTTTTGCTGCTTATGAAGAAAGTGTCACGTCTCTTGCAAAAATAAAATAAAATAAAATCCCTGTCCGTGACCCCATTGGCTGCCTTGCAATCAAATTGCGTACAGGAGTTTTCCGCCGTCCCAGCCCGCCCGCTCGGTGAAATCGAGAATAAAAACCGAACTCTCATCGCCTAGTCTCTGGGGGAGGGCGAAAGAGGTGGGTCAAGGGGTCGAGCCGCTAAAAAAAAAAATGTCATTCTCATCGACGGCTGGCTGCCACGCAACAACAGACATAAAGCTGCAACCAAGTGCCCGTTTCAATTGTTCAACGCAGATTCGTGATGGCTCTCTCGCCCTGCAGTTTACAAGACCCGGAAGACAAAGCTGCCAGGCGACACGGACGATGGCTTGCTCGGTGGTGGCGATGTTGAGGGGGCCTGCTCAAGGCACGGCTCCGGCTCGAGCACGCGTGCCACTCCTATGCCGGGGACGCGCGCGCCGTATTCCTTGAACGGTGGTGGTGGGGGGGGGGCGGTCAAGCCCTCTGCACCTACACAAACGGTGCACTGACCTTTCCGTGTTGACCGGTTTTAACTTCACGCGGGCCACGTGCGTGACGACGCAACGCTTGCATTGCACGTGGCGGTGTGGCGCACGTGTGCCCCGGTTTGCAATTGTGATGTTGCTCTGCTCGATGATGCTGATCCCGTATCGAAAGCGGCTCCAGAGTTGTCGCTGCCGGCAGCAATAAAATTGGTTTTAAAAGTCAAAAGTCTCGTCGTGCCCAGCCACAGTGATCTCCTCTGAAATTGCCCAAATGCCACGGACATTGTGTCAGAAGGCAGTGGGGGGGGGGGCTTTCCCTGTGAATGAATGACATCCTACCGAGTCCTGCATCCGGGACGAGTGGCTAACGAGAGGAGCGAGCGTTGGTTAGTCGCTCTGCCGCTTTGCAGCGTTTCGTGATGCGGGTCGACGGGAACCCAACACCGATGACGTCGTCTCTCGCACGCAAACGGCGTGGTGCGTGGCGCCAGCTGGTACGTGATGGGTGTCTTTACCTGTCGGGAATATGAGCCACCCCCTGATGAAAAAAAAAATGTGTGGATCTAATGTGCATGTGACCTGCAAAAGTTAAAATAAAACGAAATCTGTAGTAAATGATTAATAATAAAACTAAATCTTGACTTAAAGCTTTCGTGACTGCAGGAATTCATATTATTTGGGTCTTTCGGTAAAGCCACGTAGATATAATTTTTTGTACAAATATCACGAAGTTTCGATCGCAACACACCTGATGACCATTGCTTGTGTTGCGATCGAAACGTGGTGATATTTGCATTATTATTATTATTATTATTTCTATCTACGTGGCTTTATCGAAAGACCTAAAGAATAAAACCAAACAATTTTTTTTATATTACCAGCTCAGGCCCACTGAGCTATACAGCTATTTTTCAGAAGTGACCTGGCCAAATATGACAGCTCAACGAAGCGGCTTATCACGTGGAAATGTCTCACGGCCAAATACTCTAAACGAACGTTTCTAAATGTGAAGGGACAAAACTGGAGGCTCAGGAGAAGACCCCACGTGACTACGGGGAGAACATGCAAACTCTAAATATACAGGCGTCATGGTCGGGATTGAACCCACAACCTCCTGTATACCAGGTGAAGGAGTTAACATTTCATCATTGTGGCACCTGATATTGGAAGGAAGAGCATTCCAGACGGCCGCAGAAAGGTATCTGATGACACGAGATGCAGTGCCCGTCTTTGTTGGACGGCTAGCCAAAAGCCACTGCTGCGAGGATGACCGGAGATCGCGTGATAGTTTATGCTGCTTGACTAAATCAGCAAGGCAATTGTGGTTCATTTGTGGGAAGCACTTTGTGTGTGATCAATGCGACCTCATGATGCATTAAAAAACAAACTGTGAATAAAAGTGGCTTGGACAGGACGTGTCGCCAGAACGGATGGTGGCCAATGGTCAACAATAATGTCAGCCAGGAAAATATAACGCAGCAGAAAGGACATCAACTGAGAGATTGCACAAAGAAATAAGTGAATGTGCGGGTGCTAAGTGGATTTTCTGCATCGCAGGATGGCGTGTGCTGGTGGTGGCATTGAGAGGCTTTCATCCAGCGGCCGATTAAACACAGCTGATGATTACGACGACCAAACTTAATATTCAAGATTCGTTTGTTAGGTCATCAGCCAACGACGTGGCTCCTTGTTTGGGAGGTCAGATGTTACCCAGCAGCTCATTAGTGGTGTACACGCTCAATAATTTATCCGAATGGGACCCCGTTTAATATTTATGAAGTGCCAACGTGCCGATTGAATGTTCGGTTTTCCCAGCACGCGTCGCAATAATGCGCGCCGATCCAAATGTAAACATGCGTCACCAATGCAGGGACCTCGTGGTTGGCGAACTTGCCACCTTGTGCATATCTGGCGGGTATCACTGCTGCTCTCTGTGCTGCTTGATAGCTGTTAGATGCTCCGTGCTGAGAGTCTCTGCGCGGGCGAGACCTCGGATTCGCCGGTGGGAAAAGTGGAAATCAGTGGACGAGGTTGCGCGCAAGGCTGAGAGTTGTGTTGAGCTATGGGGCTAATCTGTCGAAATGTTTCACCTATCAAAGGATGTGGACATTCAAGACAAAGATCACCGCTATAGCCTTGAAAGACTGTTGGGGCAAGTGCTGTGAGCGAACACCTATGAAGGCCGGCACAGTGGCAGATGAGCTGGCCAACACCACGCCCGACCACCTTTGCCTCCCCAGTGGCGATGTTTTTTTTTATACATCCCACCAGGTACTCATATGGGGCTTGAGTCGACTTAGGGGATTGCTCAGGAGCGGTTTAGATAATCGTCACTGGTGTTAGCCGTGAGTGGGATACGAACTCGGGTCGCAGGGCTCGTACCCCAGCGCGCACAACCCTTGCACCAAACTGGCAGTGTCATTTCTGCTCTCGCTGCTGAGGGGGGGGGGGCCTCTAGCCACATGCGGTCAGTTGCCTCCTTATCACTCTTCTATCAGTGCTACCATGGCAACTGTCCCTGTGAACTTCACTCATTGATTCCTCCACCACCTCTGTCTACCCAGCTGTGAAAATGGGCTCACCATCCGAGCAGAAGCAGCGGGGTCTTTATGGCTGGCCATCAAACAAACACGGTCACTGCATCGCCTGCCTTCATAGTGTGCTTCTGCGGCCGTCTGGAACGCTCTTCCTTCCGATATTAGTAAGCCCCTGGGGCTATGCACTTTTAATTCTAGACTGAAAACTCATTTATTTCAACTGCTTGTTATGCTTAGTTGGTTATCCTTCCCAGCACTTCCGATTAGCACAGTTGGCTATTGTACGGTGCGAAATAAGTTCACCATAGATACGTCCATGTTGAGGACTCGGTCTAGCAGACTGGCTGTGTTGTCTCATACACACACTACAATCAGCACCACCCTTCAAATCACTCCCTCACTTCCAAGTTGTTGTGAACGGTCTCGAGTCAAAAAGCATCAACCACTTAGCTACTCAGAATAGAGATTTTTTTGTTGGGTTAGGTGGCGTAAATATAAGTGTGTCGTTAAACCCGCCACCACCCGACGCAGCCAATTATCAAGGTTTGCAACGTCAACAAAACGTGCCAATCTGTTGCGGGTTCAGCACGCCGGTGTGTGTTGGAGAGTAAACCCACAACATTTACAATTCGAGTACCGTGACTTTGCCGGTAATTACGACCAGCATCATCAGGCGACAGTCAGAGTTATTGGCGGGGGTGGGGGGGCAGGGGCTAATGCATTCATATAAATAACAATGAATCTCTATCACTTAGCGATTTCTAACTTTCACCGTGCTGTTCGTTGCTGGACCATTGGCGTGTTGGTCATCTGTGCCCATGCTCAGCCACCGGGATATGAAAATAAAAATCAAAACGACATCCACAAACATGAGCACTTTGTCGACCGGTGTGCACAATTGCTCATGCATTTAACAAAAATGCCGCGACATTTGAGGGTCAATCTTCCAGAGGTCTCCCTTGCAAAATACTTACTGCTTCTGAACGGTCCATTACGTGGTTAAAAAACAAAAACGTCGAATTGTAAATTGAGCATCATTGATATTATTAGTGCGGTGCATCATTGCCCTTTGGGGCGAGGCTCATCGGGATTGATCCAAAGAGTGTGTGATTGTGCGTGTGTGTCATTGGCTTTGGCAACTCAGCACAACACAGCGCGTGTTTTGTATGTCACGCACTTTGTGCATAGCATCACGGGACGCTAATGAAGTAAAAACCATCGTTTAAGTTAATTTGATTTATCACACGAATTATTTTTTTTATTTAACTAAGTCGCCGGAATGTGTTTACGCGATGGATTCCGTGGCTCCGCGTTTGCCACAGCAGCGCAAACGAAATGTGTGGAACTTCTTATTCTTCTTCTTGGTTCTTTCGGTAAAGTCACGTATTTTATTATGTTTAATTTTTTTATTATTAAAATAATGATAATGCATTTTTATTATTAAAATAATAAAAAATAAAACAATAAAATACAATTGTATTTTATTATGTTTAATTTTATTATTTTTTCATTATTTCCCTTTTTCTTGACTTTACCGAAAGAACCAAGAAGATGAATCCCTGCAGTCACGAACAGCTTTAAATCGAAATTTCGTGTTCTTCTTCTGCCTTGCAGCATTCCCGATGTGACTTGGGACGGAGTTCCAGTGGCAGCGAGCGTAGCAAATTAACGGCCTCACCCCCCCCCGCCTCCCTTGATGTAGAGACGAACTTCTTTGAACCACCCAAAGCTCAGCATTTGTCAACGGTTCGGCGTAAATAATAAATTAGCTCAACGCATTCGTCGTAGGGTGCGACTGCTTTGAGTTGCGTGGTGTTTTGTTCATTGTGCCCGTGCGACACTGCCAACCGTGATGGGTCTCGTGAGTAGAAGGCAGACACGTACATTAAGTGCCTGGTGTGTTGTGTAAACACTGGGGAGACTGAGACCGCCGCGGGCATGGTTCTGGCCACACTATGTGTAAGTTTGTACGTTGAACTTCTTTCGCACCGTACGTAGCCAACCGTCGTAATCGGAGGTGCGGGGGAAGGACAACAAACTGAACATAAAAAGCAGTTAATTCTAGATTTGAAGCTTTCGTGACTGCAAGGATTCATACTCTTAGGTTTTTTTCGGTAAAGTCACGTAGGTAAATAATAATAATAAAATAAAAATAAATGAAAAGAACTAAATTAAATCACGACGTTTCGGAGGCAGCTAGATCTTATATACTAATTATTAACTAGTATATAAGATCTTGTCTCTTGGATTTCCCTTCACTTGATACAGTAAATTTGGCTGTGACGGTCCCACCTGAAGGCGGGAGACTTGTGTTGCCTCCGAAACGTCGTGATTTAATTTAGTTATTTTCAGTTATTATTAAATTTGATTATTATTATTTTTTACCTACGTGACTTTAGCGAAAAAAACCTAAGAGTACAAAAAGCAGTGTCTAAAGAAATAACTTTTCAATCTGGATGATTTAAAAGTGCATAGCTCCCAGTGCCTTCCTAATATCGGAAGGAAGAGCGTTCCAGACGGCCGCAGAAAGGGCATCTCAAAGCTCCGCCGTGATGCGGTGACCGCCGCCTTTGTTCGATGGCTCAGCCAAACACGTGCTCGCGGAGAGCGATTGCCCCAACGCAGTCTCGGCAGGAGCGTTCGAGGTAATGCTCGGGGGAAAGCACGCGTGAACGTTGAGCGATAACAACAACAAACGTTGCCGGTTCAAATTGCGCATGGCTGTGAAATAAA